>NW_027361705.1:15957500-16557500 GCF_039654945.1 Dendrobates tinctorius | reverse complement strand
ACCGTCATTATATGTTGGGGGCTGCCTATTGCTTTGGGATCTGCTCTGGGGCAGTTTAGATTTCCCCTTTCTTTCTTTAGGCCTATTTAATTCTCCGGCTGTGATCGAGGGGTCTAGGGCATCGTAGGAACCCCCCACGGCTACTGCTAGTTGTTGTGGATAGGATCAGGGGTCTGCAATCCGATAGCTGCCAACCTCTCTGGTTTTCTGGACTTAGCTAGCATTTCTGTTTTTGCCTCCTACGGTGACTCAATCATAACAGAATCACCCGCCATACCGCAGATCCTAGGGTACTCAATAGCAGGAAAGAATTGTGTTTAAAAAAAAAGTGTGTATATATTCTTTCCTCTATATCTCTGAGGCTGTAGGGGGAATCTTTTTTTCTCTCAATGGAGATAAAGCAATTGTCTGATCGTGTGGAGCAGCTCGCTGCGGAAGTGCGGGGAATTTCCGCCTACCTTGCTCGTTCGCATGCTGTTGAACCAAAGATCCCTACACCTGATGTATTTTTTGGGGATCGATCTAAATTTTTGAGTTTCAAAAATAATTGTAAATTATTTTTTGCCTTGAAGCCTAACTCGTCAGGGAGCTCCACGCAGCAGGTTAAAATTGTCATCTCTTTGCTGCGTGGCGATCCCCAGGATTGGGCGTTTTCTTTGAAACCAGATGATCCTATTTCTGTTAACTTGTGTAGATATGAGCCAATTTAATTGAATAAAATAGAATTCTCATATATTATGATAATTCATGTTCTTCAAAATACAATTTTTTTTGCAATTTGCTCTGTCCAAATTCAGCAAAATAATGGCGAGCTGGCCACCACTTTGCTGAGCTGTACTGTCAAAATGGTGGGACTATGGGCGCTAGCCAGGTCCCTAGAATAGGTATGCCCTAGTCTATCCCTGAAGGTGGAGAAGCCGGGTTCATGTGCCTTTCTATGCTCCTATATCAATCCTTATCTGTCCCCTCCCCATCTAGGCTAGTGGGAAGCTAAAATGTACAGGAACACACAAAACAGACAAACAAGGGAAGACGAACACAGATAAATGAAAATGCAAACTGTACAAAATTCACATGGCAAACAATAGAATGGGACACATGGGAGTTTAAGGAAAGAGAAGCAAAATAGGAGTATGAGGATATGTACACAGACAAAACTACAAGCAACAATCTCCTGAAAAATTTTTAAATGCCAAATCAAACCATGAACTACACCTCCAACTACAGAATAAGGCAATAGGAGTTAACACTGGCAATCCATATGTGCCAGATGCGAGTATGTATAGCAAAGGGGAGTAGCCAACACTGAATAGCTGAGACAATCCAAGCAGGAAAGCTCCATGCACTTCAACTGAACAGATTAACCCTTGTACTGCAAGCAAGGATAAAACATGCACTGTTTAATAAGATTATGAAGTACTTCTAACCAGTACAGGAGTTCGTGAAACCATACATAGCAGTTTTCTGGCCCGTCTCTATCGCAGTATCCGCGTGACTCAAAAAGGGGCAGAAAAAGATTAAATAAAATTACTGCTCACCCATCCTCCTGCCCTCACAGCCTGCTGTCCAGTCCTCACGTGTCTCTTCTTTTCACCTTCTCTTATCATATGCATATTCTTCGACCTTCTTCGACCTTAAGTCTTAGCTGTGGCTCCTAGCCAACTCTGCTTCTGATTTCTCTGAGCTTCTTGCTGTCATGGTGCATGTCAGGACATCACAACGGGACATGCCAACAGTGAGATGAATATTATTTTTTATTACATCCTTTATTTATTGTGCTCTGGGATTTTGGAAAGACCACACAGAATAATAAAGAACATTCAATTTGTGTCTATTAACTTCAATAAAAATCGAAATTTCCTGATACATTCACGTGATTTGCTGACTTTGAACCTTTGAGATCTTCTCAGTTATAATTCTAAGCTATTCTATTAATTATTATGGGTCAACGGTGGGAGCAGTAGGTAATATGAATAAAGATATCCAATCCATTGTGGAGAGACACTATGGCTGATTCATCAAAAATTGGCCTAAAACACTTTGAAGAGTTGCAGATTTTCTGTGCAATGCAGAGTTTAAGTGTTTTCAACATGTGTGTCATTGCCAGTTTGACACAGCTCTGAGGAGGAATTGTTGCAGGACAAGGACATTGCTACGCTGCCTGACAAATTCAGCAGAAGTGCCAGCATTTCTTACTCCAGAATTGACACTCCAGACCCTGAATGGAGTAGGATTACTAGTGAGAAACATGGAGGCGCACAAAGGAAACTGAAAAGAAGGGAGGAATATGATGTTGCAGTCTCTCTGCCTTTTATGTGATATAGCAAGGGGAGATAACTGACTAGTCAAGGCACACTTCACGCTCATCCACTATTAAAACAAAAAGTAACCACCAGTCTGTACAGATGGAAATGATGCTTTTATAGAATGATGCAAACGAATTGGAAAAATCCAAAATACTGTATGCATGTTATCAATTTCATGTCTGACTTCACTACATCTAATAAATGTCTCTAAATGATAATCTAAGTTCTAGTTCTATTGTAATGAAGCAAAGGAAATTGCTAGTCTTCAGTCACTTATTTTTCTTAAACATATACTCTGGGCTACAATTTTTTTTTCAAAATTGTGGCAAATTGTTAGAAAATCACGATGTTGCCCTGGATATTGAATTCTTTGCGAAATTCTAATATCTGTAATCTTTAAATATTCTAGCAGTCTTTCTTACTGTTGGTGTTAAAGCAATCTTACGCCATATACAACTTACAACTCAAATATTGTACCACTAACATCCCTTTATCTCAATGGCACTACTATGTGTGAGACCAGTAGGTTCAACACAGACATTGCATGTTAGGCTACTTTCACACTAGCATTCGTGGGTGCAGTGCAGGGCCGCCGCTAAGCCCCACCCCGGCCGCGCCCCCTCCGGTCAGTTCCTAATCTGATCGCATGAGGCTGCATGCGATCAATGTATAATATATTTAGCGTTGGATACGCTGATCATGCGCTGACCATGCGCTGGTCTGATTTTGCTAGCGCTGCGCCCTTTTGGCACTGCACCCAGAGCACAAAAATGCAACACAGCGCGCAGCAGCTGAATGCTTATTCTACATGCCTTAGGCTGGTTTCACACTTGCTTTTTTTGTGCTGTATTTTAGCGCTAAAAAACGCATGCTTGGGTTTTTTCCCCTATATTTTGCATGGGATGCGCTTATGTGCGCACACACATGCATTTGTATGCGTTTTTACGAGCATGCGGTTTTTTGTGGTGTGCGCTCGGGAGTACAAAATACATCCTGTTGCATTTTTTGGGCGTCCGACTTGCCTCAAAAAAACGCATGCGCGCGCAATGCGTTTTTTTACAGCAAGACACCCATTGTACGTCTATGGGTGCGCATATGTGCGCATTGGCATGCTCATGTATGCGTGTTTTTGCGCATGTGTTTTTTTGTTGACCATTGGTTAGACAATGGAAATTAGGGGTTTGGGTAAAGTTAGGGTTAGTTAAGGGGTTTAGGGTTAGGGTTAGGGTTAATACGGTTTGGTCAAGGGTTAGGGTTTAGGGTTAGTTAGGGTTTAGGGTTAGGGTTTGGGTTAGGGTTGGTAGGGTTTGGTTAAGGGTTAGTATGGTTTGGTTAAGGGTTAGGGTTAGGGTTAGTATGGTTTGGTTAAGGGTTAGGGTTAGTATGGTTTGGTTAAGGGTTAGGGTTAGGGTTAGTAAAGTCATGGTTTGGGTTAGTGTTAATCCTAACCCTATCTTGATTTTTTTGGTGAGGCCAACTAATGTTTGAAAAAAACGCAAACGCGGTAAAAATGCACTAAAAATGCATACAAACGCATAAAAACGCTGCATTTTTTTCATGCATGAGCATAAAAATGCTTGAAAAAAACGCTGCATTTGTATGCGTTTTTTCCATGCGTTTTTTTGTAGGAAAAATGCGCTGCAAGAAAAAGCAAGTGTGAAAGTAGCCTTATCTCTCCTACAGCGGGTGAGTGGATATTGTATATTTGTATATAATTTGTTATCGGATAAGACCCTATTTGCGCTTCTTTCGTTCCTGCAGTACAAATTATTGTATTGCATTGTGGATGTTCCCCTTTAAATGGCTGTATATAGTTAGGGACAGTGAATAGTTAATGTTGGGGGCTGGGCCAGCAGCAGAAAGGCGGGAAGCTTGGGTACGTTAACCCTGAGCAGACATACAGTAAGAGACGGAGCACTGCCAGACTCCCAGATGGGAGAGATCTGATGCCCAGGACTCCAAGGACTCAGAGGAGCTGAAAAGGACTCGAGAGGACTCAAGAGGGGTCCCAATGACTAAAGATCGCAACACGGACCCCAGGACTCTGGAAGGGCCCTTGCTGAAGGGGTTTTAAGCGCCCACATCCCAGGGCGTGGACTGCTGTAAATCTTCGGCTGCTGTGGATGCGTCTGTGGAGTGCGTCAGGGAGAGATCAGGAATCCAGTGTTGTACTTTTTTCTTTCTATTCCATCCCTGTTCATTAAAAAGTTATTACCTGTTGGACAACAGTTGCCTTCTTGGACTCAAATTCACCTGGACTATTGTGGCTGAAGAGAGAAAAAGGTAAACTGTGGGAAAAGTTGTGTCATCCTGTCTATTTATGTACAAGGGGCCTGGGGTGCTCGCTGACCATATGCTCAGTGGACACTGTCTGTGAACTGTGGCTTTAACTCGGCCACAACTACCCCCCAGTTGCCCTTGTTACAGAATATTCAGGATTGGTAACTCCACGGACCTGACTGATCCTCTGTCAGGTGAGATCACTCCATTTATCTTTCTCTATTGAATGTTTTGAGGTGTGGTGTGGTCTCACCCTATTTCATGAATTTGCGCCTATCTACTGTATTTTTATATGCCATTATTATTGGGCTACAGGTTAGAAAGAAATTGTTTCTGCGACCACTGTCATTGTTTCTTTACTATTAATATACCTTTGGGATATGACATATCGCTCTCTTCATATCTGTTCTTTCTTATTTGGTAGATTGGTGTGGCTAATGCAGTAATTACTTGCAGAATTGGATTACATTATTACTTCGATCACACGACTTTGTTGTCACTACATGGTCCGCTATATACAGTCATTTGTGTTTACCTCTATAGTATGAACACCTATTATGGTACATCTGACTATTTTATGGTAACTGGGCCTTGTGTTTTAGCCCTTTTTCTTTTTTAAGCAGCATTCTTTTTATTATTAATTATTAAAAGCATATTGATTGGTGAGAAAATTTGTGAGAGAATTGTAACCCTTTTATTGGTCGTTTACTAAGATACCCTCCACTGATTTATAACCATAGACCACATCAAACTTGACTGTGATGGGAAACAAAGAGTCTGTAAGAGCCAAGTAATCCAAAATTTGGAGCAAAACTCAATTTAAAAAAATAATTAACAACTTAAAATACATGCAATAAAATATAGAAAAGGTTACAAATTGTTGGAGTGAACAGAAATGGCCACAATGTGAATCAATCACTCTGGGAGATATGAGAAAATGGAAAAAGATCTTAGGAGCACAGGAAAGAGACTCAGACAAGAGATGGGTTTAAACCACAACGCGTTTCGACGGAGGATTTGTCTTCATCAGGTGAAGACTGATCCTCTGTCGAAAAGCGTTGTGGTTTAAACCCATCTCTTGTCTGAGTCTCTTTCCTGCGCTCCTAAGACCGTTTTCCATTTTCTCATTGCTCCTATCCTCCATTGGAGGTTTTCGGCTGGAGCTGCGGTTGAGACCTGACATCCTTGTCTGCCCCTGGGTTGCTTCCTAAGCGCTCCTCTATGACCGCTTATCACTGACTCTTACTCTGGGAGATATGACACATTCGTATATCAATTATCCAAAATACTGATTTAAGTGCAAACCTTGTAATGTCATATTTCTCCTTCAGAAAGACTGCAAAGGAGTGGACCTCTTGTCAGAGTTTTCACAGATTACACCTGTCTTGCATCTTATGTGAGGGGCAACTTGCCATTTTCAGCAGTAAATTCCATTCACTAAGTCCCCTGTTATTACATAGGGTGGGTATGCTTACCGTATATGATCCATCAGCGCACAATGCAAATTATTGATTTGCATTGCACCCCATGTGATAACATTGAGCCTGTAAAATGGAAAACCAGCCGGAAGTGAGCAAAGGTCTGCAACGAAGATAGAAGAAATAGGAATTGATCAGTGGATCCGCAGTGCTGGGACAAATATGGGAAGGGTTAAGGGGAGATGAGTATAACATAAATTTTTAATCCCTTGCCGGCACTCTAAAATTCAGCAAAGTGGTGTCAATTCCACATTCTTTTGCAAAGTTTTTAACATATTCGATGTGACTTGAATTGATTCAGTCATCTCTCTCAGGAATTCTATGTGTTATTTCTCTGAAGCAGAAGACAACACTATTCCCATCGCAAAAAATACAAGCTGTATTAAAGCAAACATGACAAAAGTGGAAAAAGTACAAAACTGCAAACTCAAGAGAGACATATGCATTTGTCAAGAACAGATCTAGCGTTAACGTCTGTCAGCAAAACTTAAAATCCAAGTAACTGTCAGCAATATAAATGGCAAATCAATAAAACCGTCCATCACATAATTAAACCAATTAATAATGTACATTACTATTGATGAGTTTGAGATCAATGATGGCTTGGAAAAACTACCACTTACCCAAAAAGTGTTTGCCTATTTGCTTTGCCCCTCAGGACATGTGATATACCGTTATACCATTATCCTGTATTACCATCTCATATGTTATGGCCACAAAAGTGTTGTATACATTTGTAAAACAAAGATATACTGGGTATGATTGGCCTACACTGTATTCTGGATGTATGTGTTGGAAAAATCAAACTAAATTTAAATTGGATAGTAGGCATGGATACCCTGATAGGCTTACAGGGAGAAAATACAAAAAGGTAACAGAGTAAAACTATGCATGCTGTTGGTATGTATTGGTAATAGATACTAATCTCAATACAAGATACAAAATAATTGCTATTCATCAACCTGAGCCACAGAAGGATATTTAGGCAATGAAAATTCATGGGAGAGTTGGAGAAGCGGCCCTGACCACTGGCAATTTCAGTAAAATGCACTTTCTTCGGTCACAGCATTGGAAAAACATCAGTGAAATGGGCAACAACTATTTTGGCATGAATACACACTTGTTCCAGCTCACACATTTTTTTCTAAGGGACAGTTAAATACATTTCAGATTTAGGGCTTAACGTTAAGGTTTGTATATCCAACAGATGATAATAAGGCTAAAAGTCATCTTTGAGTCTTAGCCAAAATTTATAATTACTTTAACCTGGCTTTGGGAACTAAAGATGTACAGGTGTAAAGATGTAGCATTTGACAAAAGAATGTTCATTGCACATAGCTCATTAGTTATGTAACAGAAACTGCATGTGTGCAATATATTAAAGACATAGCACATAAAGCTGGTGTTTAACCCCTTTATGACATATGATGTACTATCCCGTCCAGGTGACCCAGGCCCTTATGACTGTGGACGGGATAGTACGTCATTGCGATCAGCTGTGCTCATGGGGGCAGCGCAGCTGATCACTCCCGGGTGTCAGCTGATTATCACAGCTGACACCTGGCACTATGTGCCAGGAGTGGTCAGGGACCGCTCCTGGCACTTTAACCCCCGACACAGTGCAATCAAACATGATCGCAGTGTTCCGGTGGCATAGGGAAGCATCACGCAGGGAGGGGGCTCACTGCTGCTTTCCTGAGACCCTCAGAACAACGTGATGTGATTGTGCTGTTCCGAGGGCCTCCTTCCTGCAGGACCCTGGATCCAAGATGGCCATGGGGTCTTTCTAGGTCCTGCAGGGAGGTGGCATGTCAGTGCCTGCTGAGTGCAGGCACTGAGAAGCCTCCTGCACTGCCTATCAGATCGCTGATCTCACACAGTCCTCTGCAAAGTGTCATATCAGCGATCTGATAAAATACAGTGATGTCCCACCCTGTGACAAAGTAAAAAAGTGAAAAAACATGTACAAATATTAAAAAAATTCCTAAAAAAATATTCCCCAATAAATACATTTATGTAAAAAAACAAAACAATAAAAGTACACATATTTAGTATCGCCACATCCGTAACAACCCGCCCTATAAAACTGTCCCACTAGATAACCCCTTTAGTGAACCCTTAAAAAAGGCAAAAAAACAATGCTTTATCATCATACTGCCGAACAAAAAGTGGAATAACATGAGATCATAAAGACGGATATAAATAACCATGGTACTGCTGAAAACGTCATCTTGTACCGCAAATACGAGCCACCATACAGCATCATCAGCGAAAAAATAAAAAAGTTATAACTTACAGAATAAAGTGATGCAAAAATAATTATTTTTATATAATATAGTTTTTATTGTATAAAAGCGCCAAAACATAAAAAAATATAAATGAGGTATCGCTGCAATCATACTGACCCAAAGAATAAAACTGCTTTATCAATTTTACAACACATGGAACGGTATAAACGCCCCCCCCAAAAAAAAAAATCCTGAATTCCTGGTTTTTGTTCATTCTGCCTCCCAAAAATCGTAATAAAAAGCGATCAAAAAATGTCATGTGCCCGAAAATGGTACCATTAAAAAACGTCAATTCGTCCAGCAAAAAATAAGACCTCACATGACTCTGTGGGCCAAAATATGGAAAAATTACAGCTCTCAAAATGTGGTGATGCAAAAACTATTTTTACAATAAAAAGCGTATTTTAGCGTATGACAGCTGCCAAACATAAAAACCCACTAGGAATAGTAAATCAACCCCACTTTATCACCCCCTTAGTTAGGGGAAAATAATAAAATAAAAAAATGTATTTGTTTCCATTTTCCCATTAGGGTTAGGGCTAGGGTTAGGGTTGGGATTAGGGTTAGGGGTGTGCAAGGCTGCTTTTACACTTATCATGTTTTTACAAGCCGATTTTGCCCCCCAATAGATTTCTATGGGACTGCAAAATCGTCACGCAAAAATTCCACGGTGCGCCGTGTGCCGTACAGCCATGAGGGCTGTTTTTGTGGCCGCAATAAAAGATCGAGCTTGCTTGATCTTTTATACAGTGTACGGACACGGCCCCCATTGTGAATCAATGGGGCCACAAAAACAAATGGAAGTTTGTTTTTGCGATGCACCGTGACTTAACGTTTCGCGGAACACCGTTTTTTTCCAATACTATTTCCATAGTATTGGAAAAAACGGCGATCCGCAAACTTTTTTGCGGTCTGTTATTGCAGCAGACCACAAAAAATGCGACAATTCGGCCGGCAAAAATGCGCTGCAATAACGGACCGCAAAAAATGCGGTAAGTGTAAAAGTAGCCTTAGTTTGTGGTTAGGGATATTGTTATGGTTTGGATTAGGGTTAGGGGTGTGTTGGGGTTAGGGTTGAAGTTAGAATTGGGGGTTTTCCACTGTTTAGGCACATCAGGGGCTGTCCAAAAGCAACATGGTGTCTGATCTCGATTCCTGCCAATTCTGTGTTGAAAAGTCAAATGGAGCTCCTTCCCTTTTGTATTAAAGTATATGGAAAAGTAATGTACCAAAATCAAGTTTGCTTAAAAGGAGCCTTACAACAACATTATCTCAGATATGAATGAATAAACCTTTATTGAAAAAACTTATCTAAAAATAAGACAATCACACAGAAAACCAACCAACCGTGTCACCTGTTGTAGCCCTGTAGAGCGGCCCTGATATCAAACTACCTAACAGCGGAGGTTGGCACCCTATACACAGTTGAGATTGGCGCCCCCGCTCAGTGATGGCTGAACCCTAGAACTCCTAAATAACCCTGGACTGGTGCAACATGCAGTCACTCAATTGACCAGGAAAGGAGTGTATAGATGTTGCCAAAGAAGGTAGTTGGGTAGGCAACAATGAAAGTGTGCAAAAAAGTGCTAATGACACAAACAATAAAGTGACTTGTGCAAAAGAGTTGAGTATCTGGCTATACTGTTCCCTGTGACTGAAAGCCTTCCTGTCAGCGGAGGTTGCCACCCTACTGGTCAGCGGAATGGCGCCCCCGCTCCATGATGGCTTTCCCTCAGAGTCCCTAATATGGCTGATGATAATTTAGAAAGGGTAGCAAAACAATAGATTAATGAAAGGCATAATTCATACCAATGATCAAATCATGACCTAAGCGGTAGAGAAAATAACAATTCATGTTGATAACAGTAAGAAAAAGAGGTACTCAAGGTTGGTAGTTGATGAGCAGAACCTCAACGTGTTTCTCCTAACTGGATCATCAGGAGGTGGATAATCAGATGCTGTGTGAAAAAATGACCAAATCCCCCCATGTGTATATATATATATACATATATATACTGTATATATATATATATATATATATAGACATTGCAGCCAATCAGCAGTAAACCTTCCTCCATGATGTAGAGGTCCCATTTGTAAGGTGTATCAAAATTGGGTTAAGCACTGGGATAATATTGCAAAGTGACCATGCTCTCATGCTCTATCAATTAGAAGTGGTTAGGTTAAATAGGGCTGCCCCCTTGTGATAGGCAAAAAAATCAATAATTTACCCATACATCCAAGAGTCACTAAGCAGCTGGGCGGCGATACCCAGAGTGCGTTCCACATGGTACGCAGATTACCTGTCATCTGTTTCACGCCGCCAAGCTGTGAGGTGATGATGCAGCGGGAGCTTCCTGTTCCAAAGATGAGTGAGAGCGTATGCCTGGATATTTTCTGCCCACTACGCATGGCCGGGATATTTTTGTGATGTAGAGACATAGCGTGCGTTCCACACTGGAACACAGACACTTCCTGCCTCCTGATACAAGCACCGCGCATGGCAGTAGCATCACTAGGCAGAGCAGGACCGCTTGCGTTCAACAGTGGATCATAAGCACTTCCTGTTTCATAATAAATCGCCACAGTGCATGCCCCACTGATTCCTGAAGGAGTTTTAATCAAGACTAGCTGAAGAGCCTGGCGATGCCTGGGCATAGTAACCATTTGTGGTTAGTTCTAACAAATTATAATGATTATATGGCACATAAAACATTTCATATCATATATTCAACAATACAGATTTGCAACACAAATGAACTAAACGATTACCCAAGTATCCTCTCCTGTGTGATACTTTCTGCTGAGCTGTGTATCTAATCCTATCGTGTGTTACTGACTGCTCAGCCATGTATCTTATCCTATCCTGTGTGATAATGACCGCTGAGCAGTGTATCTAATCCTATCCTGTGTGATACTGACTGCTGAGCCATGTATCTAATCCTATCCTGTGTGATACCATCTGCTGAGCTGTATATCTAATCCTATCCTGTGTGATACTGACTGCTCAGCCGTGTATCTAATCCTCTCCTGTGTGATACTGACTGCTGAGCTGTGTATCTAATCCTATCCTGTGTGATACTGACTGCTGATCCGTGTATCTAATCCTATCCTGTGTGATACTGACTGCTGATCCGTGCATCTAATCCTATCCTGTGTGATACTGACTGCTGATCTGTGTATCTAATCCTATTCTGTGTGATACTGACTGCTGAGCTGTGTATCTAATCCTATCCTGTGTGATACTGACTGCTCAGCCATGTATCTAATCCTCTCCTGTGTGAAACTGACTGCTGAGCTGTGTATCTAATAGACGATAACACCATAGAAATAATAAGAATAATAGGCCTCAGTTGCCACAACTGTCTACAAAGAAAACTGTTGCTGATAGCAACCAATCACAGCTCATTTTTCATCTTTTAAACAGCTCTGGGACAGCGTGGTGAGTTTTGAGTGGCGACTTTTGTGTTTCGACTTTTACGTGGCGAGGTTGGTGTATGTGTGGTGAAATGTGTGCTGAGGGTGGTATATGTGTTGAAGCACGTGGTAGTGTGTGGTGCATTTTGTGTGTGTGTTCATATCCCCATGTGTGGTGAGTATCCCATGTCAGGGCCCCACCTTAGCAACTGTACGGTATATACTGTTTGGCGCCATCACTCTCATTCTTTAAGCCCCCCTTGTTCACATCTGGCAGCTGTCAATTTGCCTCCAACACTTTTCCTTTCACTTTTTCCCCATTATGTAGATGGGGTAATATTGCTTGGTGAATTGGAATGCGCGGGGTTAAAATTTCACCTCACAACATAGCCTATGACGCTCTCGGGGTCCAGACGTGTGACTGTGCAAAATTTTGTGGCTGTAGCTACGACGGTGCAGATGCCAATATATACACTTTTTCCCCATTATGTAGAAAGGGACAAAATTATTTTGTGAATTGGAATGCGCGGGGTTAAAATTTCAGCTCACAACATAGCCTATGACGCTCTCAGGGTCCAGACGTGTGACTGTGCAAAATTTTGTGGCTGTAGCTACGACGGTGCAGATGCCAATACATACATACACTTTTTCCCCATTATGTAGATAGGGGCAAAATTGTTTGGTGAATTGGAATGCGCGGGGTTAAAATTTTGCCTCACAACATAGCCTATGACGCTCTCGGGGTCCAAACGTGCGACTGTGCAAAATTTTGTGGCTGTAGCTGCGACGGTGCGGATGCCAGTCCCGGACATACACACACACACACACACACACCCACATTTATATATTAGATACGCTCCACCATAGATGCACATATTTCCAGATAATAAGATAGAATAGATATTACTTTGCATATTATACCAATAGAAAAAGAGGGGTATACCTAATATATTCAATTTGATGAAAAAAAGACATTTGATAATGTAAAGATCCTGTCATTATGGTGCACCGACACACGGAAATATGGAAAAGATGCTAATACATATAAACCAAATAATGCATGTTGTTGCTAAAAGGGGGAATTGACATCAATAGTACAATAAAGGCATAAGTAGATAAAATACGAACATGCATATATATTATGATTTTTCACAACAATTTGTGAGCCCCACATCCGTGGGGATTGTGACTGGCATGGCAAGAAACTGAGGCCCCACAAATCACTGAGACCTACAGTATAGAAAACACGCATGTGACAAATTTTCGTTCAAGCCATTAGGCGTCATGGAGTCCAATCGATGGATCCACATACATTCTCTTTGCAATAATAGTCTATCAAAATTGCCACCTCTAGGGTTCTTTTTAACCACCTCA
The DNA here is from genome assembly GCF_039654945.1 of Dendrobates tinctorius. Classification (NCBI taxonomy): domain Eukaryota; kingdom Metazoa; phylum Chordata; class Amphibia; order Anura; family Dendrobatidae; genus Dendrobates; species Dendrobates tinctorius. The sequence continues at coordinate 16,544,357 of NW_027361705.1, read as the reverse complement.
ATCACACAAGAGCAAATTTCCTCCACCCCTATGTGCCTCACTGATGTGTTTTGCCAGAGGGGTAACACGATTATGTCTAATATCGCCAGCATGCTCACCCATTCGGCGCCTGAATTCCCTTGATGTTAGAGTTGAGTGACTTTGGTCGGATTGGTTTCATGAAACAAAATTTGTTTCAGATGAAACTGGTCCGACTAGGGCAAAAAAAGTCGGCGTTTCGTCCGAAACCCGACCCCAATGCAAGTCAAAGGGGAATAAAAGTCGGCATTGAGTGCATGAATGTCATCCGCTCAATGCCAACTTTTATTCCCCATTGACTTGCATTGGGGTCGGGTTTTGGACTTTTTTTGCCCTAGGCGGACCAGTTTCATCTGAAACAAATTTTGTTTCATGAAACCCGATCCAACCAAAGTCCTGAACTCTACTTGATGTTTTACCCACATAGTCCTTCGGACAATTGCATGTAACCATATATATTAGACCAGAAGTTTTATAGTTGGAAAAATCTTTATGATGAAACATTTTACCCTTCCAAGCTCTGCCATGCGACAAAACAGTGGTTTACCCGCACATATGGGGTATCAGTATACTCAGGACAAATTGCACAATAACTCTTGGGGTCCAATTTCTTCAGTTAACATGGGGAAAAAAAATTGGGGGCGAAAAGATCATTTTTGTGGAAAAAAATATGATTTTTTTATTTTTATAGCTCTACGTTATAAACTTCTGTGAAGCACATGGGGGATCAAAGTTCTCATCACAAATCTAGATAAGTTCCTTGGGGGGTCTAGTTTCCAAAATGGGGTCACTTGTTTTTGGTTTCCACTGTTTAGGCACATCATGGACTCTCCAAAGGCGACATGGCGTCCAATCTCAATTCCAGCCAATTTTGCGTTCAAAAAGTCAAACAGCGCTTCTTCCCTTCGAGCTCTGCCATGCGCCCAAATAGCGGTCTACCCCCACATGTGGGGTATTAGCATACTCAGGACAAATTGAACAATAACGTTTTTGGGCGCAATTTCTCCTGTTACCCTTGGGAAAATAAAAAATTTGAACCTCAATTAATTTTTTTGTGAAAAAAAGTTAAATGTTCAATTTTTTTAAACATTACAAAAATTCCTGTGAAGCACCTGAAGGGTTAATAAACTTCTTGAATGTGGTTTTGCATAGAGGTGCAGTTTTTAGAATAGTTTTACTTTTGGGTATTTTCTATCATATAGACCCCTCAAAGTGACTTCAAATGTGATCTGATCCCTAAAAAAAATGGTGTTGTAAAAATGAGAAATCGCTGGTCAACTTTCAACCCTTTTTAGTTCCTAACAAAAAAATGTTGGTTCCAAAATTGTGCTGACATAAAGTAAACATGTGGGAAATGTTAGTTATTAAGTATTTTGTGTGACATATCTCTGTGATTTAAGGGCATTAAAATTCAAAATTGCAAAATTGCAAAATTTTCAAAATTTTGGGCAAATTTCTGTATTTTTTACAAATAAATGCAAGTCATATCAAAGAAATTTTTATGCCCATCATGAAGTATAATATGTCATGAGAAAACAATGTCAGAATCACTGGGATCCATGGAAGTGTTTCAGAGTTATTACCTCATAAAGGGATAGTGGTCAGAATTGTAAAAATTGGCCCGGGTAAAGGGGTTAAAGAGTAATTTAAGGATCCACAAAACATTTTCAGTCACTCTATGTGACTGCAGATTTCCACAAAAATCCATCTTTTTTTACTCTTAAATTTGTGTCAATCAAACAAAATCGTAATTGGATGGTTTCACTATTGGACCTTTAAGTGGCTTAAAAAAATAAAGCATGAATACTCACTTGACCTTTACTTTTTTTTATTCCATTCACCAATGCATTCTTCCCTGGGCTATGACAGCTTTGACATCTCCTACACTGACTAAGATTACACAATGCTATGACATGTGGTCAGTACAGGAGATGCCAAAGATGCTGGGTTCCAGAAAACACTGACGATAACCTATAAAAGTCTGAGCCAATGATGAAACTGAAGAAGATGAGCAAGTCTGCGCAATTGGACCTGTGAAGGCCTCAGAGCAAACTAATGTACATTCAGTTTTCTAGTTCACCTGTTCTATTTTGCAGGTTCTATCTCTCTGAAATCAGATATTATACAGCATAGAAAGATTCATATAAAATATAACTTTTAATGATATGATATCATAAAAACAAATAAACCCCTGACAGCAATGACAAGATAAACTCTAGGTGCATATCTAGTGCCACTTGCATGTGATCGCCATGTAATGCAGTGTAACCCCTGCTAGTGTCATCATTTACCCTATACGCCAATAGACGGTGACGTGTGCCAAAGAGGGTCCAAGATGTACCAGTATCCCTAACTGAGATGGAACACTGTTTTTCATTGTAGGTCTGAGTCTCAGCGTTGCCATAGCCAGAGGAAGGGTAAATTCTGTGTAATCATATCCTGAGGTGCGAACAATCTCATCTGTCGATGGTATGACGGCTCAAACAATCCCGCATCATACCGCATCCTGTTGCCATGGAGAGCCAGCTCTGGCCAGCGTAAAACACAGAGACAGAACCACATACTGCCATCATCCCTGCATTGGGTGTCTCTCTGTTACCACAGCAACCCGCTCCTATTTAGTTCCCATACACATATACAGTGGGGGAAAAAAGTATTTAGTCAGCCACCAATTGTGCAAGTTCACCCTAGTTGTGGTCTACCTATAATGTCAATTACAGGCCACTCTCATCTTTTTAAGTGGGATATCTTGCACAATTTGTGGCTGACTAAATGCTTTCTACCCCACTGTAATCTCGTAAAGAGGTGCAAATTGTAATGTACCTGCTCAATACTATAATTGAACAACCTTTTTAAAGGTTGTTACTTTCTTTTATGGCAAGAATAACATTCCTTCATGGGTATATTTTATTTAATAGACACAGCTGTGTTGAAAAGTTTACATACCCCTGCAAAATTTTTGCTTTCTTGGCCTTTTTTTAAGAGAATAAGAATCTTTTTCTCCACTCATGGTTAGTGGCTGTCAAACTACTGTGTTATCTCTTTTTAAATGATAATGACAACCCAAAACAGGTTTTTATTTTCTCAGATGGTAAAGCTTGTAGGTCCATTGTTCTTGGCAAAAAGCCTCCAGTGTCTGTAAATTCCTGGGCTGTCTAGCATGAACTGTGCGCTTGAGATCTCTCCAGAGTGACTCAATGATATTGAGGTCAGGAGACTGAGATGGCCACTCCAGAACCTTCACTTTGTTCTGCTGTAGCCAATGACAGGTAGACTTGATCTTCTGTTTTGGGTCGGTGTTATGTTAGTGCCTAAAATTCTAAGATGACAACTATAATTAAACTGTTCATTTAATGTTTTTGGGAAGATAGTACCTAGACAAAAAAAATCCACGTGTCTTCTTTTTATAATAAATTGATGATGTGTCGTTACTGAGAAAAGAAATGCATCGGAAGGGATTCTCCTTTTAAGGGGTACAATATATGAGAGCCACATTTGGGTGGCCCATGTTAGGCTTGGAGTTATTGCAGAGGGCATGACAGGGAAGATAAACTACGCAAACTGCTCCCAAACATCTATGAAGTCTCTCTGGATATGACAACCTTTCAAGGCTCAAATGGGTGTGATCAACTCTTTTTAATATTTTGATCTGCTCTACCCTATTTTGGTACAAATTATTGAGGTGTCCCAACTGAGGTGGCCTAAACCGAATGGGAAGGCACAGTACCTAGACGAAAAAGCCACATGGCTTTTTTGTAATAAATCGATGACATCTCGTTGCTGAGACAAGAAACGTGTCGGAAGGGATTCTCCTTTTTCATCATTTGAGAGCCACATTTGGAACCTTCCTGAGGCATGATTTGGTCCAGGTGTGGATCTAGCATTTATTTTGTCATTACTGTTCATGGTTTGTTTGTTTTTATGATATCATATCATTAAAAGTTATATTTTATATTATTCTTTCTAGGCTGTAAAATATATGCAATTTGCATACAATAAATAGAAGGCATATCAAATTTGATGGCCAAGTACGAGCTAGCTGACAAGTTTGAATTTTAGAAGATTCACTCATCACTGCTGTCATTTAATTTTTCATTGGTCTGAAAAATAAATAAACACCATGATAAGGGTAATATATCCACCCAGTGTAATGCCATGTACCAAGAAAACTTTACAGGAGGCTTTCTGTTTGTTATGAAATATGTTACATTGCATATCTTCTGTATACAGAACCGGAGACTAAAAGGTAATTCTGGTAACGGTGTCCTTCCTTGTGGAAATGCGGGATTGTCAGATAAGTAAAGGGATTTAATGTCAGAAACATTATTTGTCTGCCTTGCTCTATGCAGATTTTAAAAATGTTTCCATGAATACTAAGTATAAACCTCCCAGGTGCTATACTAAATACATAATCTATCCTGAGGGCTTCATTTTGTTGATAAAGACATGTAATGGAGTTTGCATAGACCATTGACATTTCCACAATATGTTCAGTACAGACCTCCAGACAGATATTGCAGATTGATAGATTGGAAGATAAACATTTGTTGCGTTAAAATAAAGAATTGTCGCTGACTTATATCACATGATAAAGCTAACGTTATGTTTACTAGGCAGTCATCCATTTTTGTTTTAATAAAAAATACAGCATAAAAAATGGATGAAACAGGTCAAAATGACATTTTCTTTCATCCTTATTTATCAGTTCCTCAGATCAGTTTTTATTCATTTTTACCTTTTGTCATCTGCTTTGTGGACCTCCTATGATCAGTCATTATTTGTATGTTATATTATGTGTAGAGGTGTTTCTGCTTAATAAAAGCATAAAAAATAATGAAAATATATTTTAAAAAATCTGACCATTATGGATATTCTTTGAATATAAAGGAAATAGAACACATTGTATTTCACACAATTTACGGTCAGCGCAAAAATATAGCAATAGGGAAGCTTTCCACTACCAGGACACCCTTTCTGAATCTGAATATTTGCCTCCATTAAAATAAAAATACTCACATTTTGTGCGAGCGCCATTCAGGCAAATCCACAACGTGTGCACATAGCCTTAATGTTTTCATTTTAAAGGAGGCAAACATTCAGATTGAGAAGGGGTTGTCTTAGCAGTAGACAACTTTATTTTTTATATTATTTAAAAATGTATGATGTCTAAAGCTCCTAATGCAGATCGAAGGAAGGAGTAAGCAAATAAGTTGGACGCAATATTATAATGGCACTGTTTTACAGATTAAATCAATACCTTTGGTGAAGAAATTCTCTTTCCTGTTCTTCTTTAATCAGCATTTGAACTTTTCTAGTAATGAGAATTCAGTGCACATGGGTCTTCTCCTCTTGACCCACCCCACCACATTGTTTAAATGACAGGTCACTGTTTTTTCATTGACCTGGCTCATGATTGATATTTTGCACTGGCACCAACATTGCCATGAGTGTCACATGAGCAGGTTGATTTCCCAGCTGGTCTTTAATTATATGATGTCAGGAACGGTGCATGGTAAGACCAAGATGTCGGCTGAATGATATTTCTAAAAGTTGAGTCAAGATCTCAATTTGTGCATCCTCTGTCCTCTTAGTTTTTCACTCAGACTCCAAAAACATAACGTTAAGCTCATTTTGAATTTATATTTTAGGTTTCGGGGTGGAATGGGACTAATGTGAGTGTTGGCAATCTTTATACAGTGTGTTGAGCATGCTAGCACTATATACATTAGTAAAATAAATTGAAGTTGAATTAAATGTTATTGGAAGATGTACAAGTAATTATGGAAAGTAAGCAACTTTTCAAAAGTGTATTTATTGCTTTCTTTCTCCTCATCATTGTTTGTTTTGGTAGTTTTTGTGCTTTTTTGTGTGCAGATTTTCATGCAAGTTCAAAATGGAAAAAAATGTAATAATAATAATAAGAGACCCTTGAACTTTCAGTAAGCAGTTGATAAATATGAGGGTTGCCAATGAAACCTTTCTGAAAGCAATACTGGAACCATTGCAACTATTAGTAAAAAAAAAAAATAATGATTGCAATGTTGTAGTGGTCAAAACTGCTTGGACATTGCATAGAACAATGACCACATCTATATATATAATGCTGAGTGTTTGTATGTGTGTGTATTTATGTATCAAGCCACGCCCACTGCACACCCACAGATGTCGGGGGTTCGGAGTGCTGGATGATGAGGTTTGGGGGCGCAGGATGTTTGAGGGCACAGGATGATGGGGTTTGGGACAGTCTGTGCCGTTGAGGCACCCAATAGTGCAGAGAGTGGCTCCGGATCCCTCTGGTATGCTGGGGTCTCTGTTTTCTGGAGGTGCCACCCGTCCATTCCTCGCCATCAGTCCCAGAAGCCTGTGATCCCGGCCCGGCTTGGCTGTGCTGTGTGCGGCTGCCCCTCTCTTCCTGCAAGCAGCCTACCTATTCCAGGGCAGCGGGGCCTGAGCTACAGACCCCCAGCCACCATGCTGGGCCCACAGGCTGGGAGCAGAGCCCGTGTGTAGGCCTACATGAACAACCTGAGGAGCCGCATAGACTGGGACTATGAGGTACACATCCAGAACAGGGGATAATTGGGGGTGCAAGTAGTTTGGGATTGGGCACAGGGGGCAAAACATTGCCTTACCAGTGACTGCTCCTTGTGGGGACTACAGAGGGGGGCACTCACCAGAGGTATGTACTATATACAGCCGGAGATGACATACAGGGGTATACTATATACAGGAGAGATGACATACAGCTATATACTATATACAAGGGAGGAAGACATACAGGTATATGCTGTATACATGGGGAGATGACATACAGGTATATACTATATTCAGGATGATATGACATATAAAGCTCTGGCAAAAATTAAGAGACCATCACATCATAACCCTGTCATGGCCAGCCCAATCTCCAGACCTGAACCCCATTAAAAACCTCTGGAATGTAATCAAGAGGAAAATGGGTAGTCACAAGCCATCAAACAAAGAAGAACTGCTTAAATTTTTGCACCAGAAACAGTGTGAAAGACTGGTGGAAAGCAAGATGCATGAAAGCTGTGATTAAAAATCATGGTTATTCCACAAAATATTTATTTCAGAGCTCTTCCTGAGTTAAAACATTAGTATTGTTGTTTCTAAATAATTATGAACTTGTTTTCTTTGCATTACTTGAGGTCTGAAAGCTCTGGTTATTTCATTTATTTTTGACCATTTCTTATTTTTAGAAAAAAAATACAAAATTTATTGCTTGGAAATTCGGATACATGTTGTCAGAAGTTTATAGACTAAAAGAACAATTTACATTTTACTCAAAAATATACCTATAAAGAGAAAAATAAGACAAACTGAATATTTTGCAGTGGTCTCTAAATTTTTGCCAGAGCTATATACATGAGGAGATGACATACAGGTATATGCAGGGGGAGATGACAAAAAATTGTATCGTCAGTCGGTAAGGGGTTAATATTGTGTTAAAAAAATTTTTTGCTTCAACAATCATTATAATTTGTTATAACTCAAGGCCCCATTGTGTCACAAGTTTTGTGACACAACAGCGATCTCACCAGCGAGATCACTGTGTGTGACAGCGATCAGCGACCGGCCCCCCTGCCGGTATCGCTGATCGCTCTGGGAAATCTCTGGACATTTTGTTCGTCGCTGATCTCCCACTGAACAGCATGCATCGCTGCGTGTGACAGGCGGGAGACCAGCAATCAGCGATAAAATAATAAAAAAAAAAATAAAAAAAATATTACTATTCTCACCTTCCGACGTCCCGCGCAGCATTCCCGCCTCTCTCCACGCTCCCGGTCCCAGTAATCCTTTGCAAGAATGACCGCGAGACTTCGCAATCCTGCAAGAACGGACGTCATCGCTGTAATTCTCGCAAAGGATTACTGGGACCGGAGTGTGGAGAGAGGCGGGAATGCTGCGCGGAACGTCGGAAGGTGAGAATAACAATATTTTTTATTTTAATTCTATTTTTGATATGAATCAGCGCTGAACACAGCGATGCCGCACGTGCGGCGTCGCTGTGCTAATCGCTGGTGAAGCTGTCTGTTTGACAGCTGACCAGCGATCACATAGCGATTCACCAGCGATCCTGACATGTTGATATCGTTGTCGGGATCGCTGGTAAGTCGCTATGTGTGACGGGGCCTTAACCACAGTTAGTTACTATGCCTGGGCAAAGCCGGGCTCTTCAGCTAGTATTCAATAATTCCTGTTGCTCAGGAATCCCAAGTATTGATAACTTTAATACAGTACATTATGTCCATTTGCTAGAGATGAGTAGATCGATCCTGAGAGCATTGAGTTTGAGTTGGATTCCCTGAAATTGGTAGGTCATGCAAATTTGAACACTGTAGATTCAATTTGTTGTTCACAAAAAAACTTGCCTGGCACCATTTACCACAATGCTGGAGCATCACAGAATGAGCTAATGACAAGGGATGGGTTATTGTACTTTGTGCAGTGGTGGTCAGTACTCTAATCATCACACATCAGCAATTACCAGGGTAGCACACTTTGTACATTAGAGTCCCTTTATATCTTCAGAATTTCTGGGTTATGGCTCGCTCACATGAGCATATACATTGTACAAGTGCTTTATTGAGTAGCACTCAGATCAATGTTGTTCTATAAGGCAGTGCTTATCAGCATTTTTTTCACATACCTATTTGGCATGAGGTAAAAATCCCAGCATGCTGCTATTTGCTGATAAAATCAGATCACACTCTGTGATTCAAGTCATTGGTGAGTGGAAAACATCATGTTGAACTCAGCAGACACCGCAGACTCACAGAATATAAAAGTTATGGAAATGTTGTTCTCCATCTTCTCCTCACCTGTGCAACAATTCTGTCATCAGATAGAATTTGATCACATTATGCTTACACTCTCATCAGAGTTTGATCCGAGTGTCAATTACATACTCTATCCGATTCTCTTGTAGTAGAGGTTGGGCCATTTAGATGTATACACCAAAATAAAATTGTAATGATTGGTGATATCAACTTCCTGTTTGTGGCAAATTAGTATATGGGAGGGGGGAAACTTTTCAAGATGGGTGTTGACCATGGCGGCCATTTTGAAGTCGGCCACTTGGGATCCAACTTTATTTTTTTCAATGGGAAGAGGGTCATGTGACTCATCAACCCTATTGAGAATTTCACAAGAAAAACAATGGTGTGCTTAGTTTTAATGTAACTTTATTCTTTTGTGAGTTATTTACAAGTTTAGGACCACTTATAAAATGTGTTCAAAGTGCTGCCCATTGTGTTGGATTGTCAATACAACCCTCTTCTCTCACTCTTGACACACTGACAGCAATGCCACAGAAGAAATGCTAGCAGAGGCTTCCAGTATCTGTTGTTTCAGATGCTGCACATCTCATATCTTCACAGCATAGACAATTGCCTTCAGATGACCCCAAAGATAAAAGTCTAAGGGGGTCTGATCAGGAGACCTTGGTGGCCATTCAACTGGCTCATGACAACCAATCCACTTTCCAGGAAACTGTTCATGTAGGAATACTCGGACCTGACACCCATAATTGATGGTATGGTGTGGTAAATGGGGTACAAAGATAGTGGGGCCATTCTTCATCAATGGAAACCTCAGTGCCACTGGATATCTGAAATTGCTACATGATGATGTGTTGCCCTCTTTATGAACTGAAGATGGCAAGTTCCCTGAGTTTTTCCAGCAAGATGGTGTACCACCACATTATGGGTGTCAGCTCTGATCATTCCTATAAGGAATCTGACCCCCCTTAGACTAGCATTTTTTCTGTGGTGTTGCTATCAGTGTGTCAAGAGTGGGAGTAGAAGGTTGCATTGACAGTCCAACACAATGGGCAGCACTTTGAACACATTATATAAGTGGTCATAAACTTGTAAATAACTCATGAAAGAATAAAGTTATGTTAAAACCAAGCACTCCATTGTTTTTCTTTTGAAATTCTCAAAAAGTTTGATGTGTCACATGACCCTCATCCCATTGGAAAAAATAAAGTTGGATCCAAAATGGCTGACTTCAAAATGGCCTCCATGGTCACCACCCATCTTGAAAACTTTCCCCCCTCCCACATACTAATGTGCCACAAACCGGAAGTTGATATCACCAACCATTCCGATTTTACTTAGGTGTATCCATGTAAATGGCCCACCCTGTAGAGAATATATGCTTGTGTGAAGTCTCACTCTACTGGAGTGTGTAAGTTCTTTTGATCATCAGTGAGCTCAGTGTCTTTTTCTCCTGTAAAATTTAAGCCTTTATTATTATTGGGCTCCTTTCATTCTTTCCTCTCTCACCTGTATACTTTCAGAGCATTTATAAGCTTTTGAGTATTGAGATTTGCTTAAATTTATTTGCCGCAAATCAAATCTTTTGGGAAAATTTGGCAAAGCCGATGAATTCAAATTTAGCAAGAACTGCTTAGCTCCACAATTTACTTCTTACCCATGTCATTCAAAAATGTGTAGTTATTAGTTTGGGGCTGGCCACTTTATCTGGCTATGACCATCCATCCAGCTCCATCTTGTATCCGTGCAATAAACATATATACAGCATCAGTCTCTTTTTTCTGCTTTCCTTACCTCTCTTACATTTTATAAAATGTTATCACTGTCATCTCAATATTTGTTCCTGTAAAGCACCCACTCCTCTTTTACATTATATTTTGCCTTTTAATTTGGTATATATATTCATTATGTGACTGGTTCCATCCCAATAAACATTTATTGAACCCAACAACTTACAGTACAATCAGTAGCTCAGATGTGGTGCCTTTTTGACTGTACTAAGAAATATAAGGGCAAAGCTTCTTTTTTAATGTAAAAATTGCATCCCTCTGCCCCTCAATGGTGCCATAAGAACAGCTTAATCTGTGCAATCCAGTATCTGGCCTATGGTGGTAAAATATAGTAAGTAGTAAGGTTTACCACTGAAAATATGCTAATTATTTATTTCATGAATTTGAACTCATTAGTGTTATATTTTGAATGATGTTATTTTTGAATCACATTTTATCAAGAAATCATGGTCCACTAATACATCATAATTCTCCAATATCACACCTAGTTAAGGAGAGATTAGAGTTAATATTAACAAAGTAGGAATAATGTAAAAGATTGACAGCTATACCCTAAAATTTATTCAAAATAATCCTTGACAGTTGACACTCAGACATATGCATGGCGCCATGCCATCTCTTATAGGAACAAAAACTGAGACACTGAACAAGCCAGGTGTAAAGTTATTTTTATTTTTTTTCATTAATATTTTGAAGCTGCTGAGACTCTTCTTAAAGTTTTTTATTCTACAATTAAATACAATTTCTGATAGACAATTCATATCTCAGGATAATTCAGACATCTGGTTTGTTTCTTTCCTACAGATGGCTCATGAATCATGTCAATATGCAATGTTCTTGAACGGAAAGTGTTTGTGTAACCATTACTTGCCTTTACTTGGTTACTTGTTTGTATAACTTGCTTGCAGTGATGAGCAAATTTAGTGGAAATGAATTCTCCTCAAATGCTACAAAAATGTATGTTTTTCAGAACACGGATATCTAGCAATTCATTCTGTAGGGATTTGGCAAAATGGTGGCCAACAAATATTACCTCACTGTTCACTTGTCTTGCTGCTTCCACTCCCCTACTGGTCCTTCTTGCAACTTTTCAATACTGTCTATTTCCCCATCTTTATTCTGCACTGGGGCTTCCTCCACTGAAGTTGTCTAAATATTCTCAATGTGGATTGTAATGTCATGACAAGCGTAGTCATTGGGCTCTAGCAAGGCCTCCGTTGATGCACGTTATAATGTCGCTTGATGCCTACTTATTGCCAGAAACCCCACCACAGAGTAAAGATGCAGGAAAAGGAGGTTGCATGTGATTATTGGTTTTCCCGAGCATGCTCGGGTGTCCTCCTAGTATTTTGGCATTCTCGGAGAATTAGTTTTCGTCGTCTCAACTGCATGATTTGCCACTGCTAGAGAGCCTGAATACATGTGGGGGTTGCCTGTTTGTTTGGGAATTCCTACATGTATTCAGTCTGTCTAGCAGCCGTAAATCTTGCAGCTGAGGTGATGAAAACGAAATCTCCGAGCACGCCATAATACTTTGAGATCAGCCGAGCAACAAGTATACTCGCTCATCACTAATTATTATGCTTTGGGATCTTAAGTGATTCTAGAAAATGATGAGGCATATTCGATTCACCTAGAATAATTTGATGGCAAATCTACTTTTCCGGCCAAATTCAAGCTATGTGCCAAATCTGAATCTCAGCAGATTTGTTCAACGCTAATATCCATAAAGCTAACGTTATTAGCCAAAGTTGTTAGCAGGGTGGATTCAACAAATTTTTAAAATGTGATTATGTTAAAAACATCTGATCTTGGAGATTAAAAAAAGATGTATCATTCATTTCTACCTGCTGTGAAGGTTTAGAGCCTGTTTAGCATTTTACCTTCTTACATATTCATTAGCTGCTCATTTTATCCCAAGCCTTTGAGTTTATCCCTTTTCCTGTCAGCTTCTATTTCCTCTGAGAGCAATTTTCAAAATCCCATAAAATTCCAAAGTATAAGAAACTGCTAACCTTTTGAGAAGAAAATATAATTAAATTATGTTAAATTATGATTTTTTTTGTATATTTGCATACATTATACTTCTTGCAACTTTATAGTTCAAAGGGTTATTAAAGTACTTGCAAAAAATGTCCTTTAGGTTATTTAACTAATATTTTTAATCCACAATTTAGTTTAAAGAAGCACTCCCAACAAAGGTTTGTTCCTCTTAACCCCGCAATCATCATATTATATAGCGCTGTGTACTAACAAATACTCATTTTGCCTTTCTTTTCTCTTTTCTCTGCTCTGTGTAGAAACAAGAAATCTCTTTTCTCTGTGTGAGTCATCTCCCACTTCGACTCCTCACTCAGCTGCTCCCCACTCCTCACCTTGCTAGAGACTTTTACAGCGATGACTCATGAGGGAAAAAGAGACTTTCTGTTTCTTCAGAGAGCTTAAAAGAATTTAGCTAGTTTGTTTTTAAAATCACATGATGTCATACACGTAATGGAAAAAAGAATAATTAACTGAGAAGAAGGGCAAAATGAGCAATTGTAAGTATGCAGCGCTATATAATATAATGACTGCAAAATATTAACCCCTTCACGACCTTTGCCGTACTAGTACTGCTCTGCAGGAACTACATTTCTGCCCGGAGCAGTTCTAGTAAGGCAGCACAATCACTGTGGCCTCACACTGAGCACTGTGTTGATCAGGTGCAGTTGTCAGCTGTATGTGACAGCTGACATTCTGCAGAAATGCCCACGATTGGTGCCATCACCAATTGTGGGCATTTAACCCCTCTGAGTCTGCTGTCAGTAGTGACAGCGGCATAAAGAAGCATCGCGCAAGGAGGGGGCTCCCTGCGCGCTTCCATCAGAATAACGCGATGCAATCGCATTATTCTGATAGTCTCCATGGAGACCCCCAGCACCAAGATGGCCACGGGGTCCTTCCGGGTCCTGCAGGGAGGTGGCTTGTCTGTGACTGCTAAGAGCAGGACCTGAGAAGCCTTCTTCCCTGCCTGTCAGATCGCTGATCTGATACTCAGCAGTGGTAAGTGTCAGATCAGCAATCTGACATTATATAGTAATGTCCCATACTGGGACAATGTAATAAAGTTAAAAAAAAACAATATTATAATGTGTAAAAATATATTTAAAAAATCCTGAAAGAAAAAAATAAGTAAATATTTTACCAATGAATACATTTATTTATGTAATGAAAAAAACAATAAAAGTAAACATATTTGGTATCGCCTCATACGTAATGACTCGCTCTATAAAACTGTCCCACTAGTTAACCCTTCAGTGAACAGCGTAAAAAAATAAATAAAAAACGAGGCAAAAAACAAAGCTTGATCATCATACCGCTGAACAAAAAGTGCAATAAAACGCGATCAAAAAGACGGATGTAAATAAAAATGGTACTGCTGAAAACATCATCTTGTTCCGCAATAAAAAAGCTGCCATACAAGTCCATCAGCAGAAAAATAAAAATGATTTAGCTCTCAAAATAAAGCGATGCAAAAACAATAATTTTTTTCTATAAAACAGTTTTTATTGTGTAAAAGCATCAAAACATGAAAAAATTATATAAATGAGGTATTGCTGTAATCATACTGACCCAAAGAATAAAGCTGCCTTACCAAATGCCGAACGGTATAGAAAAAAAACTATTTCTGAATTGCTGGTTTTTGTTCATTCTGTCCCCCAAAAATCAAAATCGAAAGTGGTCAAAAAATGTCACGTGCCCAAAAATGGCACCAATAAAAACGTCAGCTCGTCCCGCAAAATATAAGACCTCACATGACTCTGTCGGCAGAAATATGAAAAAAAAAGCTCTCAAAATATGGTAATACAAAAACTAGCTTTTGCAATAAAAATCCCTGCCGTGTGCCGAAACAGTGGTTTTCCTTCACATATGGGGTATCGGAGGAGAAATCGCACAGCAAATTGTATGAAGCAATTTCTCCTGTTACCCTTATGAAATTGCAAAATATGGAGCTAAAAAAGATTTAATTGGTAAAAATTCAATTTTTTTTATTTCGACAGCTCTACGCTATAAACTTCTGGGAAGCACCTGTGGGTTCAAGGTGCTCAATACACATCTAGATAAGTTCCAATAGGGGTTTAGTTTCCAAAATAGTGTCACCTGTGGGGGGTTTCCACTGTTTAGGCACATCAGGGGCTCTTCAAACGTGACATGGCGTCCGCTAATTATTCCATCAAATTTTATATTCAAAAAGTCAAATGGCACTCCTTCCTTTCCGAGCCCTGCCGTGCACCCAAACAGTAGATTTCCCCCACATATGGGGCATCAGCATGCTCAGGAGAAATTGCACAACAAAATATCTCATAAAATTTCTCCTATTACCCTTGCGAAAGTAAAAAAAATTAAGTCTAAATGAAAATTTTTGCGAAAGAAAAGTGAATGTTTATTTTTTAATTCCACTTTCCAAAAATTCCTGTGAAGCACCTGAAGGGTTAATAAACTTCTTGAATGTGGTTTTGAGCACCTTGAGGGGGGCAGTTTTTAAAATGATGTCACTTTGTGGTATTTTCTATCATGTACACCCCTCAAACTCACTTCAAATGTGATGTGGTCCCTAAAAAAATGGTTTTGTAAAATTTGTTGAAAAAATGAGAAATCGCTGGTCAACTTTTAATCCTTATAACTTCCTAACCAAAAAAAATTTTGGTTCCAAAATTGTGCTGATGTAAAACCACCGTGGTTTTTTCCTGAGGAAGAAGTTATGTGAGACTCTGAAATGCGTAGAATAAAAACCACTGTATTAATAATCCGAGTTTTTAGTGATTCGCAATGTCTGACCACATTTTTCCTATCCTGAATCTTCTATGTTGGTCCCTCGTGGATCTGTGGTTCTGCAGCAGCAATTCCTCCATTGCCTATTACAAAACTCCATTTGGTGAGTGTATTACTTGCAATTGTTATCTGCTCACCGGATAATGCACTATTGCGCTATTTCTCTTTTACAGCAATCTGCTGTAAAGTAAACATGTGGTAAATATTATTTATTAACTATTTTGTGTGATATTACTCTCTAATTTAAGAAAAAACAAAAATGGAAAGCGCACATAGGGTGTATCGTCTAGAAGAACCACAATAGCAAGCAAGCCCAATCAGTTAGACTCACCTGCTGAAGTTGTGTGAGTCACAACAAACTGGGAATCACTCATAAAGGTCCGGTCGTCGCTGGTATCCCGCTGGTATTAAATGAAACAAATCCAAAGTGGAAAAAAGAGCTGGGCTGAATAAACCACGCTGACCAGAAAAAAATGCACCTTTGGCAGTCCATATAATAAAAAACTTCTTTAATAAGCCTACGCGTTTCATGGCAAAACCTGCCACTTCATCAGGGCATAAAAAACAATCACAAATTCAGGATATAAATACAATCACACTGTTTCAATACACCTTTCTTTGACATCATTTCCTGTGGAAACACACATATATCATATAAAACCATGTATATAAATAAAAAATGCTTAAATATTGTGATTAAAATCCAATAACATATCTATCAATATCATGAAAATTTTATACACCAAAATAACAAAAAATATATATGATAAAATAAAATGCAAAAAAATGAACTTGAACCCACCACTTCAGAACAACTCAAAAATGTAGTCTACATGTCTTAGCCCACTAGACCACACCACATATCCCTTGAGCTCCTCATATGTAACAAATGCCCCACTCAATTAATTATTTCACCAAAATATGTCTAAAAAAGGTCACTAATTTCATTTAAACCCATTGGTTGGAGTGTATTTAATTTATATATCCAATAAGTTTCCTTTCTTTTTAAATTTTGTATTCTATTCGGGGTATGTTCGGATACATGATCTATGGGAAGCACCGTTAGAGACACAGAACCCTGATGGAACACTGCGCAGTGACGGGACAAACCATGTTTCATATATCCCTTCCGAATGTTAAACCTATGGGAATTAATCCTCTTATGTAAAGGTTGAGATGTCCTACCTACATATTGCTTCCCACATTTGCATTGAATCAGATAGATGACAAAACTGGTCATACATGTCATCCTATATCTGATCCTAAATTCCCCACTCGGATAACTAAAGGAGTCAAATCTATCAGTAGAATCAATTACAGATCTACAACACTGACAGCCTGTTACATTGAAAAGCGCCTTTTTTCTCATGTAGTATACTACTGTTTAGTGAAATATCCCTTGAGGAGATAACACTTGGGGCTAAAATATTCTTAATGGTGGGAGCCCTCCTAAAAATCAACCCCGGCTTCTGATCCACCACCTTATTCAGAACTAGATAATTTAAAACAATTTTCCAGTGCTTTTCCAATATGCTACGAATCTGAGAATTTTGTACAGAAAAAGTGGTTGTAAAATTCGCATCATAATTATCCACACCTCTATCAATCTTACGGGAATAAATTAAATCCTTTTGAGTCAAATTTTTTGCTGATTTGTATGATCTTTTTATCAGTCTGGAAGGATAATTTTTTTCTTGAAATCTATTTAATAAAACTTTGCTCCCCTCCTCAAAGGTTATATATAACCTTTAAATGATCCTTTGGATTTGTCTCTAATTTAAGGGCATAAAAATAAAAAGCTGTGAAATTTTCAAAATTTTTGCCAAATTTCTATTTTTTTCACAAATAAACTCAAGTCATAAAGAAGTAATTTTACTGCTTTCAGAAAGTACAATATGTCATAAGAGAAAACATTCTCAGAATCAGTGGGATCTATTGAAGTGTTCCAGAGTTATTACCTCATAAAGGGTCATTGGTCAGAAATGTAAAAATTGGCGGGGTCAGAAAGGTGAAAACAGGCTGGGTCATGAAGGGGTTAAGAATAGAGATGGGCAAACATGAACGGTAAAGTTTGGGTTCCATACCAAAAACATAATGGCATGCACGGATCCCAAAGAATGACTTCTCCCTGAACCATGTTCAAATGTCTGGTGTTTCCCACGCTGTCATCTGTGTGACACTGCAAGAAACACTGGCTCTGATTGTCAATAAGTTTGTTACAGCCAGTAACAGCACTGCGATTCTCATGCTGTCATACATCTGTAAAGCGTGTGAGCCAGCAGCTGTAACTGTCGGTAAAAAGGTTATCGTTGGTCACAGGCATGAGCTGATGAGAGTACTACTGCCATCATCGTATGCCCGGTTTCACTGATAGCAGCGAGAGCATTCATACGATGATGAGAGTATTCATCAGCTGGGGCCTGTGCAATAAATAAATAAAATACAAAAATGGTATAGAGTCCCCTCTATTTTTGCTAATTAGTGCAGGCAAAACTGACAGCTGCGGGCTGCAGCCCTGAGCTGTCAGTGTTATCTTGGCTGGTTATCAAAAATAGATGGGTCCCCGTGCTGTTTTTTAAAAATATTTAAATAAATAATTTAAAAAAAAACAAGTGGGGTCAACCCACTTTTGACAACCAGCTAAGCCAAAGCAGACAGCTGGGGGCTGGTATTCTCAGACTGGGAAGGGGCCATGGATATTGATCCTCTCCAGCCTGATGTGCCAATTTTGGTGCTTGGTCTGGCTATTCTCCCTTGCCAAGGCTAGTGGGTTAATATTTGTGGGGTTGATGTCAGCTTTGTAATGTCAGCTGACATCAAGCCCACAGATTAGTAATGGGGAGACATCTATAAGGCACCCCCATTCCTAACCCCATTGTCAAATGTACTAAAAACAGAGATACAGAGAAAGTTCTTTATTTTAAATAGAAACAAAGACTCATTTTTTAAAGAAACACTTCCCACCCTCTTTCACCTATTTATTACTGTAGAATTAAAAAGAATAAACACCACATTCTTCACCTGTCTGACGATAATCCATGTCTTTCCCATGATGTGATCCAACTCTGCTATATTGGCTATATCATGTTGGCATGATGCGCCACTCATGATTCCAGGAGACACTGAGGTGAGCCTGAGAATTCAGCTGCTGTGCTGAGGGCTAACGTCAACAGGTGACTGTCAGTGAAGTCGCAGACTATGAGCTACGCTCACCTCACTGATGTCACCGCTTGGCGCTGCAGCTGAGTTCTCAGTCTCAGCTCAGTGTCTCCTGAATTCATGACTTAATTGTTTATTTAAATATTTTTAAAAAATGGCATGGGGATCCCTCTATTTTTGACAACCAGCCAAGATAACGCTGACAGACAAGATAATGCTTTCACAGGTGCCGGCTGATGAATGCTCTCATAATTGTACGCCTGCTCTATCTGCTATCAGCGAGACTAGGTATATGATGATGAGAGTAGTACTTTCATCAGTTAATGACTTTGACCGGCAGTAACATTTTTACCACCATTCACAGCTGCTGGCTTACATGCTGTCATGTGTATGACAGCGTGTGAACCGCAGTGCTCTGACCAGTGGTAATCAATTTACCACCAATTAGAGCCAGTGTCTCTCACTGATGACTTTGTGGGAAACACCATATTTTTGGGCTGCAGAACCCAAATAGTAACACAGACTTCAGGGAGAAGTCTGTGTTCTGAGTCCATGCATAATATATTGCAGTCATCAGAGCTGTTGTTTCTCATGCTGTCATACAGACAGCGGGCTCAAGTTCAAGTTTGGGTACTGTTCTGGTACCCGAATCGAACTTTATAAAGATGTCTGGTTGAACCCGCCGGACCTAAACATCCACGGGTTCACCCATCAGTAAGTAAAAAGATAAAAATGTTGATGGTAGTGCTTTTTTAAGACATTTGGTCAGTTGGCTGCAAAAATTTAAGGTGACACATCTGGATCTGAGGACATACTGATTTTACTCGCTAGCTCAATGAAGTGATAGTGGTCCAGATCGATACTGAAATTCTACTCTTTTTTTATCTTCTGGAAGGTCATGATGAGACTTTTTTTAGAAACTAGTGTTCAAATTGGAAATGAAATTGCCATATTTTTCGAGCTATAAGACGCACCCCAAATTTTCAGAAAGAAAAGAGGGAAAAAAATGAATGCTCCAATTGGGGTCTGTCTTACAGTCTGAATTCAGCTTACTGGGGGTATAGGTAGTGCTGGTGGAGTGGGGGTCACAGGAGGTGTTCAGTGGTCTGGTGATGGTATGACTCCCATCCCAGACTGATGCAGCAGGTTCGGCGGTGCTCGGTGGTATAGGGGCTTTCCTGACATTTTTTGAAAGCCTGGAGCTGAGGGCACATCCATTGCTGAAATGTGGTAACCTCCGGGAAATACCATCCTAGGCTAGTACGGCAGTTTCAGCGGTGCTCGGTGGTATGGGGGCTCTGCCAACATTTTGAAAAGCCTGGAGCCCCTGCACATCCATTACTGCGATGCGTTGGCCTCCAGGAAAATGGCCGCCGGAGGCGGCGAATGTACAGATTGAGGTCTCAGCACCAAGAACTCGTCTCCCTAGATCTATTATGTGCGAAAAAATTAATATTATAGAAAAGTTTTATATAAGTCAATAAGTTATTAATATACATTTGCAATTTATGCTCCTAAAATAGTTGGTAAAGTCTGACTTTTTTTCCCTAAAGGCAATATTTTATAAAAGATAGAAAATTCTCAATTTCTAAAACTACTCTATATGCTCTAAATTCTTGCACTCTATTCTGTCTTATTGACAGCACACTTCTACCATATTAATAGCAAGTTTGCAAATATTTAAGTAACCTAAAAAATCTAAGTTACACTTTTTAATATGAAGCAACACTTTTCACGAAAGGTGGCATTTTAATTTTTAATCGGGGTGCGTCAGCACTGCCTCCTCGTCTACATTATTCTAATTCTGGAGTGTGCTGTGCTAACCCAAGGATATTATTCACAATATTGCCAATTAAAATAGATACCTGGTATCAGCATCTGTTTAATAATTTAAAGTTGGGAAGGTATTCTGCCATGGCTGGTACTTTCACTTATTATTAATAATACTGCA
Organism: Dendrobates tinctorius; assembly: GCF_039654945.1. Lineage (NCBI taxonomy): Eukaryota > Metazoa > Chordata > Amphibia > Anura > Dendrobatidae > Dendrobates > Dendrobates tinctorius. The sequence continues at coordinate 16,523,826 of NW_027361705.1, read as the reverse complement.
TGCATTTACTGGATAGTGTAGATGGGTTCATCTGACATCCATACCGGACCATAATAGTTTTTAACAAATCTAAAAATTCTCTCTAGGGTAGATAAAAAACGGCAAGAGGAGACAAAAATACAGTTTACAACAATTTAGAAAAAAAATAACATTCCAATTCAAACGTAGAACGATGTGTCTGGGGATTGTGCTCTTTAGTTTGCGAGCCATCCTGTCAAAATTAGATGTTGAAGACATTTAGAAGCGTAATTTAGTTGGACAGTTTTGCAATGGTAGCAGCTGTGCCATGTATAAAACAATTCAAAAGCAATATCCATGTTGTGACATTAGATGGCATCTGAATTTACACAGAACACAGATCAATAGATTCAACACAGAAGCCGAACAAACACCGCTACTATGTTCCAAATGACCTCCATAAATTGGCACGTTTCCAAACGTTATCGCTTTTCACCTTTGTTATTATAAATTCTTGCCACGTCTTAGATTTTTTACAAAGTGACATTTTGTAACTTACATCTCGTCTGGCTGGAAAAATTTTGGCTATAAATAATGGATTCCTTGCCAGAAGTTTCCAAGGGATGCAAATATGGTCATATCAGCTGGGCACATTCAAAGTGTTAAGACTGCAATAAAGTGTGACGTAAATTTTAACTGTTTTAACATATACTTATTTGTATAATTATTTAGATAGTCGTAATAATAACTGCAGTAGTAGTTGTTGGTATTAGTAGTAGTACTGGTAGTAACAATCATTTTAGGACTAATTCCAGTTGGTCACTCTTAATCATTTTTACACAGCATTTATTGAATTTACTCAAAATCTTACTCTATATAATGAGGTCTCTTTTATTACAACTTTTTATTGTCCCCAAAATTAACTTCATAGTGAAAAGATTTTTTAAAAAGCTATTCATATAATTATATTGGGTTTTGTTAGCTATATTGCTATGAGCAGTTGGAATTATAATTCCACTATGATATATTGGATATCACATAATGAACATATTTTTTAAAATCTCTTTCATGACCACTTGCTTTTTACATTGAATATAGTTCTTAATAACAGTGGCTGTATCTTTGTGGTCACTGTTCTGATGCAGAATAAATTATGAGGTGATCAGATGCCTCCCTGATGATATTGGAAGATGGATAAGTATCTGCCTGCTTCCCTTAGCATTGAGGACAGCAAGAAATGGGTAAGGTTGAGGACCATAGATGCAGTAGTCAGCTAAGAAAACTAACTTAATGCAGCAGATGTAAAACATATAATGCTTAGCTATTTCCCCTACGAATTGAAAAGATGTGCAGCAGTGCCATCAGCTCAGAACTGTCAGCAACCAGTGAGACCCAGCTACACTCATCTACTGTTCAGAGAAGTCTGTCCAGAAAGTATAACCAAAAAACATACCTTTGACATGGAGACAAAGCCATGCGACTAAACTATCCACAAAACATAGGGACTTTAGTTCAGAAAATTAGCAACAGGTGCTTTGGACTGTTGAGACAAAATGTGAAATATTTAGTTTTTATAAAAAAGACATTTTGTTTGCCAAGGGGCTAGAGAGTGGTACACTATTGTATGTCACCAGGCAACAGTGAAGCATGGTGGAGGTTACTTACATGTTTTGGGCTGTATTTCAGCTAATTAAGCTAGGGATTTGGTCAAGATTGATAGTATCCTTATTGCTGAAAAATATAAGCAATTATTTATCCATCATGCAATACCATAAAGATGTCTCTGATTGGCTTCAAATGTATTCTGCAGCAGAACAATGGCCCCAGACATACAGCCAATGTCATTAACAACTATCTTTCTCAAAAGTCGGGTCGAATGAAATCGGCCAACTATAGGGAAAAGTCGGAGGCTGACTGAAACACGAAACCCAATGCAAGTCAATGGGGAAGCAAAGTCGGCAGGGAGTGGAGGACAGTAAACACACGTACAGTGCCCATTTCAATGCCAAAAACATCAATTCTTATTACTGAAGCTTGTCAACCTTAATTTACTTCCTAATAATAGTTACGCATTGAAAACTGGGGGTTATTTGGCTAAAGTTGAGGGGGGTAGGGCTGGCTCGAGGTTTTCGTGTGCCCTGGGCCAAAGAGTGTCAGTGCGCCCCTTTAACACATACCACAACTCATGATGCTCCGATACGGCACAGAAATATAGGTATAGTATGTTACGTGTTACAGAACCACTCAGCACCCAGAATATGTTGTGCAGTTATATGTATGTATAATAGGTTCTATGTGAGATGCATGTCCCTAATGCATCAGCCCACAGGCTGCACCCCTGGGCAGAGGGGACACGATATTCTCCTTTTGTCCGCCCTCCCCCCACCTTTGTAATTCCCACAGTAAACATGGCTCTGGCCACCTGCGGCTTTTGTAATGCATGTCTGGCCTGCCGCTTTTCTATTGGCCTGCCCTCTGTATCTGTGTGATATATTCTGTGTCCTGTGAGTAAAGTGTTGTCAGACTGGAAATACATGGAGAAGCAGTGATCTTTTATATGCGCCCATGTAACCAAGGAATTCCAGCCAGCGTCATTCATTCAGACTCCAGCCAACGCAGAGCGGACCTCTGAAAACATGAGGTGGTACTGAAAGAGGTACTCCAGCTGGGTAGACCCCGTTACACTGGTGGCAGACAGCGGGATATGATACCCCTTCTACAGGAGGAAAGGACTGAATGGAAAATAACTACCAGAAGTTAAAGAGGACTACATTAAAAGATCTGGTGGAAGCCCGATTGGGTTGATCGCCAGCAACAAAACAAAAGCGGATTTGATAGCAGCCATCATGGAACACGACAGTGCAGCGCCCCCCAATGTGAATGTGGAGGAGACCGAATTCCAGAGGGCGGTAAAGAACAGACTGGCGTTCTATGGCCTAAACCCTGCAGTAGAGATCATACGAGAGGTGATGGCTGATGTGCGTACGGATCTGAAGGAAAAGATGGCCGAGCGGACCAGGATAGAACTAGCCAAGATGGAGATGGCAGAGCGGACCAAAGTGGAGCTGGCCAAGATGGAGATGGCAGAGCGGAGAGAGGAGAGTCAGCGAGAAGGGGGAGCTCTGGCCTTCAACCAGGTACCTTCAACAGTAAGCCACAAAAGATCCAGTATAATGTCTTCTGACATTTGGGGGAGGCAGAGGAAGACATTGATGGCTTTCTGCAGGACTTTGAGCGGCAGTGTGCCCTTCATCAAGTGAAGCCGGAGGAACGGGTTCAGATTCTGGCCAGCAAGCTGACAGGCCGGGCAGTGGACGCCTATCGCACGGTACCTGATGAGGACTGTATGGACTATGACCGGATCAAAGAAGTGATCTTGGCCCGGTGTGCGCTGACACCAGAGGCCTACCACCAAAAGTTCTGCGGACTTATAAAACACGTAACATAGTACAATGACAAATACTTCACTGCTTACATGACATGACTGATCTATTTTAAATTGTACAATAGCTCAAAAAAAGTACAGTATATTACTCCATACAGTGTTATGGTCACCACATTGTGCGCCATACAGAATAATGAGCCCCATATATTTCTCCATACAGAATAATTGGCCACATATAATGTTCCATACAGTATATGATGAGCTCCACATAATGCTACAGTATATGATGGTCCCCATGGACGATGCTCCACTGTGTTATGGGCCTAAGTAATGCTCCACATATAATGGGCTCCATTTCTAATGCTCCAGTGTATAATGGGCCCCATAAATGCTGCTCCAGTGTCTGATGTCCCCAATCTGGAATGCTCCAGTATATGATGGGCCTCATGGATGATGCTCCAGTGTCTTATAGGCTCTACTAATGCTCCATATATAATGGGCCCCATTTCTAATGCCCCAGTGTATCATGTGCCCCATAGATGCTGCTCCAGTGTCTGATCTGCCCCATTTAGAATGCTCCAGTATATGATGGGCCTCATGTATGATGCTCCAGTGTCAGATGTCCCCCATTTTGAATGCTCCAGTATATGATGGGCCCCATTTTTAATTAACCCAGGCATGGTATGTGAAAGAGATCCATGGAGTAATCTTAAGTGTGTGCTGCCGCATCCTTCACTTTTGGTGTGGGTGAAGGACACAAGGAAAGTGGTTGCTCCTGACCAGAAGCCCGCACTTACGACTCAGTGCTTGCATTTTTTTAAACTTCAGAAGAGGAGGCAATAGAGCTGGAGGCTGTTTCAGCAATGTAAGCCAAAAACAGTTCCTGATGCTCAGGCTTTAAAAGCAGTCTACCTACTCCCAGAAAACGGAGCCTTACAGGCTTTCCAGAGCTACACCATGACGCAGGCTCAACACCTCCTGCCTTAGCTACTATTGTGTTTTTGGCACTGCCAGCAGATGCACCACCACCACCACCATCAGTACCAGGTGGCTCCCCTTGTCCACGTCCGTGTCCTTTTCCACCATACTTCCTCATGTTTTGGAAAATGGACCCAAAATACCAACAGATATATGGTACTGTATCAGAAGCGTACAGCTCTATACAGTCTAGGGATAACAGTAAATCTCCGTATATATTTCAAGAGTCATACACAGACGCTCACAGGCTCAGTATGGATTACCCAATAAAACAAAAAGGTGAAAAAGGGTAGAGTATCACCAGATAAAAGGTATATATTGTATAGTGTAAACATTCTGAATCTCCGTAAACATTTCAGGAGGCAGTCACAAACGCTCTCAGGCCCAGTATGCATTACACAAGAATATGAAAAGCAACAGATAGGTAATGTAACACAAGCGTACAGCTGTATACAGTATTGGCCAAATTTGAAATCTCGGTATATATTTCCGGAGTCACCCTCAGACGCTCACTCAGTCTGGGTTCGACCATAATAAAAAATGTTGTGAAAAAGGTACTGGATAACAAGATAGCAAGTATATATATTATAGGGTACAATTGAAATCTCCATATACATAGTCCCGTAGTCAGTCTCAGATGCTTACTCAGTATGGATTTGACCGTAATACTAAATGTCGAACAAAGGTACTGTATAACAAGATACAAGCTGTATCGAGTATATGGTAAAAATTGGTATCTCCGATTCACCATATATATAGAAGGCGTAAACAACACACGCTCACTCACAATGGATGATACCGTAATACAAAATTTTGAACAAAGGTACTGTATCAGCACATACCAGGTGTCTCCAGTCTAGGGGTAATTTTAAATATCCGTCTATACTTCCGGAGTCAGACACAGACACTCACAGGTTCAGTATGTATAAGCAGAACAAGGGAAAGCGTACAACAGTATACAGTGTTGTGGTACTTTAAATCTTCGTATATACTTCAATCTCAGTAAGCCAGTCCAGACTCTCCGCTACTGGAAACTACATGGTTAAAGTACAGACGGAAAGTCGAGTGTTAGTAGAAATTTGGGAATTACTCATCGCTGGAAAACCTCCCAGTACATGTTGCAGAGGCGATGCAGACCCTCAATTACTGTGTCTGTGGAGACAGCGAAAACGTTTCTTTGTGAAGAAAGGATTGCTTTATCGCAGTAGCGTGGATCACATCACCTTTACTCGTCTCCATCAAACTGTGATCACAGGGAGAGATGTAGACATGGTCCTCACTGCCTATCATGATGTGTCTGGTCATTTTGGAGAGCAAAAGACAGAAGACACAGACCGTAGGCGATTCTATTGGATTGGCATGAGAGGAGACATTGAAAAATGGCGGCAGTAATGTCATACGTCTGTGACTATCACAACTGTAAAAGGTGATCATAAAGCACCACTGCATCCGCTTGTAAGTTGACGTCCATTACAAATGGGAGCCATTGATCATCTGAAGGTAGAGGCCAGCAGGAAAGGCCATAGCTACATCTTACCCATCATCGATCACTAAACCAAATTTCTAGTTGCCGTCCCTGTGAAGGATTTAACTGCCCAGATAAAACAGCGGTGGAGCAGGGAGAGGTAAGTATTGCAAGTGCTGTGGCCATGACCAAGCACTGGGGGCACGCTCGTGGTCGACGGTACTGGCACAGGCCCCTCATAGTACGCTGTTGAGTGCTTTGACCTTGCGACGCCACCTCCACATTTAGTGCTGGTGGTGTGCTTAACGGTGGCGGTGGTCTTACAGTGGGGGAAGAGATGGAGCATTGCTGGCTAACTTCAGTCAGAGCAGGTGCACATGTGCTACCTGAGGTTTTTTAGTCCTTCCATGCTTGCAAGTGCATGTTGATTAAATGACTAAGCATGCAACTGGTATTCAAATTTCTGAGTTGTTTACCTCAGCTAAAGGTCCTTCTGCACTTCTTACAGGTAACCTTTGCCTCATCAGTAGGATTTTGGACAAAGAAGTGCCACACTGCAATCTTCCTACTATGGTATACATTTTCTGGCCTTGCACGCTGTGCTAAGTTGACCGTCTGGCCAAGCTGTCCTGCAACTCTTTTAGTTTTTGGTCCACGTTTTTGGAAAGCTACGGGCCTGGCAGATAACCGCTGCTGTGATGTCAATGCCTGCTGCGGATCCTTCTCCTTATCTGAACTATTGCCAGCACCACCCTCCTCCCCCAATGAATGCCAATCCAGGTCAAGAACTGGGTCATCCATCACCTCCTCTTCATAGTCATCTGCACCTTCCACTTTACCTTCTTCTGTGTCACCGTGTAAGGTGGTATAGTATTTGGGAAGGGGCACCTGAGTTTCATCAGGGTCAGATTCTGGCTCAATAGACTGCGAGGGCAATGTAGTGCTCTGGGTCGATGTACCAGCAGAATCATCTAGCAGTGGCTGGGCATCAGTGCACTTGTGGCGCCCCCAGGAGTACGGTCAGTGCACTCCATGTCAGTTTCATCTTAGACTGGGGAATTCTGGATTTGACTGGATAACCCAGGCATGGTATGTGAAAAGAGCTCCATAGAGTAATCTGAAGTGCGGGCTGCTACATCCTTAAATTTTGGTGGGGGTGAAGGACACAAGGAAAGGTGTTTTTCCTGACCAGAACCCTGCACTGATGACTCCATGCATGCAGGTTTCGAACGTTCAGAAGAGGAGGCAATAGAGGTGGTGGCTGTTTCAGCAATGTACCTCACAACCTATTCCTGATGCTCCGGCTTTAAAAGCGGTTTTCCTACTCCAAGAAAAGGCAACCTTACAGGCCTTCTTGGGCCAGACCATGACGCAGGCTCAACACCTCCTGCCTTAGCTGCTTTTGTGCTTTTGCCAGAACCAGCTGATGCACCACCACCATCAGTACCAGCTGCACCCTCCTGCCCACGTCCACCGACTCTTCCACCATACTTCCTCATGTTTGGGAAAATGTGCCAAAAATACCAGCAGAGAGATGGTACTGTATGAGGAGCATCCAGCTCTGTAAGGTGTATTAAAGAAATTAATTCTACGCATATATTTTGAAAGTCACAGACGCTCCCACAGTATGTTTTGGACCGTAATCCAACAAGCAGATATACGGAACTGTATCAGAAGTGTACAGCTGTATACGTTATTTGTGTAACTAACATTCTCCGTATATGTATTTACGGAGTGTCACACACAGACGCTGACTCTGTATAGATGTGACTGTAATGCGAAAGGCAGATATACAATACTGTTTTAGAATCGGACAGCTCTATATGGTGTCTGTATGGAAAATTGTCAATCTCTGTCTATTTGTATACGGACTGACACACGCTGTCTCTGTCTAGTTTTGACCGTCATCAAACAGCAGATATACGAAACTGTTCGAAAAGTGGACAACACTCTAAGGTGTATGTCTGGAAAAATGGAAAAACTCCTCGGCTTTTTTTGCCAGAGTCACAAACAGATAGCTTCTATTTGACCGTGATACAAGGTGGTACACGGTAGTGTGTGAGGAGCGTACACCGCTATACGGTGTCTGTATGGAAAATTGTCAATCTCCGTCTATTTGTATAGGGACTGACACGCTGTCTCTGTCTAGTTTTGACCGTCATCAAACAGCAGATATACGAAACTGTTTGAAAAGCGGACAGCACTCTAAGGTGTAGGTCTGGAAAAACGGAAAAACTCCTTGGCTTTTTTTCCAGAGTCACACACAGCTTCTATTTATCCATGATACAAGGCAGTACACGGTAGTGTGTGAGGAGCATACACCGCTATGCGGTGTCTGAATGGAAAGTTGTCAATCTCCATCTATTTGTATAGGGACTGACACGCTGTCTCTGTCTAGTTTTGACCGTCATCAAACAGCAGATATATGAAACTGTTTGAAAAGCGGACAGCACTCTAAGGTGTCGGTCTGGAAAAACAGAAAAACTCCTCGGCTTTTTTTTCCAGAGTCACACCCAGATACCTTCTATTTGTCTGTGATACATGGCGGTACACGGTAGTGTGTGGAGCATACACCGCTATATGGTGTGTTAAAAAATGAACGCTCAGTAACTCACCAGGACAAAGTAATAAAAGTTGGAGTGCTTTGAAAAAAGCAGTTTGAACAGCAGTGAGCACACAGCAATGCAGCTAGCAGGTAGCCTTAAAAGGCAGCCTAATTACCACCAGCATTGCTGCACACAACAAAAATCCTCCCCTTTCACTGCACACTAACTGTACAGTGAAAAGCGCTATCAGCAGAAGCAGTTTTTTTTTCTTCTTCCCTGCCTAACGCTCTGTTCAGAATCAGCATCAGCACCTCTCCCTATTCTAAGATCGGCAGAAGTAAGATGGCGGTCGGCGGTCACAGCCTTTTATACCCCCTGTGACGCCACACAAAGCCAGCCAATCACTTCAATGCCCTTCTCTAAGATGGTGGTGGCCGCTGCCCATGTCATCGCGTTGCCCACAGTGTGTGTCCACCTTCATTGGCTGAGAAAAGGCTCTGGAAGCATTATTTGAAATGCGACTTTGGAGCTCTGATCAGCGACCTCATGGCCGACCCCATGCTATGGCCGGGTTTCGATCGGCAAAACCTGACTTTAGCTAAAGTCGGCTATGTTTTAATTTGACCAACCCGTTTCACTCAACTCTACCCAGAGTAAACCCACGCAAACATGGGGAGAACATACAAACTCCTTGCAGATGTTGTCCGTGGTGGGATTTGAACCCAGTACCCAGTGCTGCAGGGTTGCAGTGCTAACCACTGAGCCACCGATGACAAATACGCTTTATTTAAAACTTCATATTATATAAAGCTCCACTGCTAGAGAATCTTTCTTGTTAATCACAAAAATTTTTTTAGAAAATCCCCTAAAAAGAATTATTTTATTGTCATGAGGACACTGTTCATAGTAGCTTGGCGGCTCCTAAGAGGGCTTCCACAGACAGGCTTATAACTGGACACTCAGTCTACCAGATCCTAATGGTTTTCTGGGCCTTTACGCTTTAACTCCTCTACAGGGATTTGATATTACACAAGGGCCCTTGGGCTGAGGCCATGGATCAGGCTGCTGGTCAATGGAACAAGGTGCGGTAAGAAGGGTTGTCATGAAGCAGGGTTGTTACCAAGATGTCATAGTCAGAGACAGAATTGGAAAGATAGATGGTGTTCAGAATATGAGGTCAGAAAGCAGGATATTAAAATAGCAAAACAGGAACAGGGAGCAGAGATGTGGACCAGGTAAGCTGGACTTAATAATTGGCAGTGTGGAACAGTGATACAGGAACTTAAACAGCATCAGTCTCACTTATGGTTCATTTGTTGGGGGCAAACCCAAAGACGGAAGTAGATTACAGCATTCTACATGGCAAAAACTTAAACAGAGGGGGCAGGCACCAACACGGAATTCACACACATCATAATCACCTTTTTTTAGTTGAAGCCCTAATACTGATCAGCTGATAGCAGAAGGTATGGCTACCATAAACCGCAACATTAAATGGTGGCCAGTCAAATGAATAGCTCACTAGATAATAATATATACTGTATATGTACCAGCGCAACTAAAGGAATAAAAACCATCCATATGTCTAAAAGATCATAAGAAAATGATTATTTTAATGCAACCCTTTAACATTCAATTCCTTCTTTCAGTGTTTCAATTTAACAATATTGCAACCCAAACTGAACTGTTCTCTTTTATTAGAGATCACAAATGTGTTTATCACACTTTTCTTACCAAGCCGTGTACCCTATGCAGGTCTCATATAGCACCTCAAAATAACTTGGCAAATAAAAATGGAAATGTTAATGGAAAAACATCATTGTAATGTTATCATGACGAAGGAAAAGAAATAATAGAGATACATGCTCATCATTACTCATTGTATTTTCATATGGAGTACAAAATATTTCATTAAGTCATATATGACCTTATGACATTGATAATCTAAGATATTGTTAAGGTTCAAGTTGTTAAATTTGATAAGCTACAAAAGGTAATATTATTGTAGAATTATATTATACAACACTAAATAGTCATAAACTCTATTGACTATCCTTCTAAGAACATTAGCCCTAGGTAGATTTTAGAAATTAGGGAATTGCAAGGATAAAAACTTAGTAAATAACTACAGCAGAGGAAGAAGCTGAGTGATACGAATGAGTATGACACAGAACAGCAGGAAGGTTGAAGTAGCCCTCGTAATTGTAAGAGCAATGATTTCCCCCTTTTAACCCTTTGAATACTAAGATAAACAAAGCTGGATGGGGGATCGCCTATTTGGCTCCAATGAATGTCTGCAAAACGATCAGGACCTATTCCTTGTATGATTAAATTCCCTCTTGTTAGCGCATACTTGTGATATGCTCTAATGCTGTTATTTCACAGGTTACTGTGCTGTCATATCAAAATATGGCAGTAGATATAGTTAAAAAAATGATAACTAAAAATCCCTTGAGGTTTAACAATGAAAAAAAAATAAGAAAAATAAGTAATAAAAAAAGCAATAGAAAATCAAACATACATTTATTTTATTTTTTTACAATAAATAAACTGACATACAGAATGAAAGCGTAAGATAATGTGAACATATTTGGCCTTCTCACAACAAATGTCAAGTTAATTACTAGCAAAATGTGTGTTAGGTGCCAGGATTCTCCCTCTGCAAAGGAGGAATCCCAAACCATATCTTCTCCTGTGATCTTCCATTCTGTCTGATATGCATTCACGAAGGGGATGAATGGAAGACTGCATTTAATACAAGGGACAATCACTGCAAATATCTGGTGATGCCGTTCGGCCTTTGTAACACCCCGGCCGTCTTAGAAGACTCTGACAATGATATATTTCAGGAACTGTTGTCCACCTCAGTTGTTGTATATGTGGAAGGTATTCTCTTCTATTCACCAGATGTAGATATTCACTGAAGAGATGTCTGCAAGGTCTTCAACCTCTTGTGCGCCAATTCTCTTTACGCCAAGTTAGAGAAGTCCATGTTTGAGCTGGAGTCCTTGAATTTCCTTGGCTATATTATCTCAGCCAAAGGCTTGGCTTTGGATCCTGCCAAACTGGAGTCTGTGATGAACTGGCAAGAACCTTATTCCCTTAAAGCGGTGCAGCGCTTCATGAGGTTCACCAACTATTATCGCCAGTTCATCCTCACTTCTCTACCTTGGTAGCTCCTTTGGTTACTCTCACCAAAAAAGGAGCCAATTCCAGGTTGTGGTCAGAAGAGGTCTCTAAGACTTTCACGTCCGTGAAGTCACACTTCGCCTGGGATCCTGTGTTTCATCGCCCCGATGTAGATAAACCTTTCATTCTACATTTGGATGCCTCGCCCATTGGTGCAGGAACAGTCCTCTACCAAAAGGTTGCTCTATATCGGAAACATTCGTGTTTCTTTTACTCTAAGACCTTCACACCGGCGGAGAGGAGCTACTCCATCAGGGATTGGGAGTTACTGGCATGAAGTTCACTTTTTTCGAGTGGCAACATCTCCTGGAAGGGGCTCAGCACTCTTTCCAGGTGTACACTGCCACAAAACCCTAGTATATTTACAAATGGTGCAGCACCTTAATTCTTGCCAAGTCAGAAGGTCCTTATTCTTCTCCCGATTTAATTTCACCCCTCATTTCCTATCTGAGGAGAAGAATCTATGTGCCGACGCTCTCTCCCGTTCCATTGTCTCATCTGAGGAGGGAGATGAGCCTTGACTTATTGTCCCATCAGAGAGTATGAGAACTGTCGCTCCAGTTTCCCTTGAGTCTGTGCCCTTGGGTAAGACTCTGGTGCCACCTAACTTGCGGCCAAAGGTTATCTCCTGGGCCCACTCGTCCAGGGTGGGTGGACACTTCAGGGTCAAAAGGACGTCTGAGCTCTTGGCGAGGTCATATTGGTGGCCGGGAATGGCACGCAACGTAAGGGACTATGTTCAGGCACGTTTCTCCGGTGCCAGAAATCAGCCTTCTTGGCGGAGGCCCGCAGGCCTGTTGTATCTGCTGCCGGTGGCAGATAGACCCTGGGAGATGGTCGGGATGGACTTCATTGTGGGTTTGCCTAAGTTCCGCAAAAAACGGTCATCTGGGTTGTCACCGAGCATTTCTCCAAGATGATACACTTAGTTCCCCTCCCGCGTGTACTATTGGCATGGGCCTTAGCTGTGGCTTTTCATAAAGCATGTTTTCCACTTACACGGCATGCCAGACAAGATAGTTAGTGACCGAGGTCCTCAGTTCGCTTCTCAGTTCTGGAGAGAGCTTTGTTGGCTGCTCAGCATTGAGCTCAATCTCTCTTCAGCATATCATCCCGAGACTAATGGATTGGTGGAGAGGGCCAATCAGACTCTGGTCACGTACTGGCGGCATTTTGTCTTGGTCAGGCAAGATGACTGGGCATCCTTATTACCTTGGGCAGAGTTCACCCTTAATAATGCTGTTGCTGACAATACTGGGCAGAAACCTTTCCTCCTTAATTATGATCAGGATCCGTGCATTCCTGTACCCATGCACGTTTCATCTACCGACTCCAAAGTGGTGGACTGGACTGTGAAAGCACGTGACATATAGGACCCCACTCAGGAGGCCATTCAGGTGTCTAAGGAGAGAATGAGGGTCTCTGCCAATGCACATCATCGCCCCGGTCCTGTCTTCGCCCTTGGCGATTTAGTGTGGCTCTTGGCCCGTAATATCAGGCTGCGTGTTGAGCCCACTAAATTTGCTCCTTGCCACTTAGGTCCTTTCAAAATCCTTGAGCAGGTAAATCCTGTGGTCTACCGCTAGTCCCTTCCACCGCGCCTTGGTATCACGGACGCCTTTCACGTCTCCCTCCTGAAACCTGTTTATATGTCTCGGTTTTCTGTGTCATCTGCCGAGATGTCGGATACATCTTCGGATGATTTTGAAGTGAACGCAATTGTCGGTTCCACTGTGGTATGTGGTAAAATTCTTTATCTGGTTGACTGGAAGGGTCATGGACCGGAGGATAGGACCTGGGAGCCACTTGAGCACATTCATGCTCCTCAGCTTATTGCAGCATTTGAGCATAGCGAGGTTCGCTGGGGGAACCCTAGGAAGGGGGGAATGTTAGGAGCTGGGATTCTCCCTCTGCAGAGGAGGAATCCCAAACCATGTCTTCTCCTGCGGTTTCCCATTCAGTCTCGGCCGCAGCGGATCCTGCTCAGCAGAGACGCCGGTCTCAGCATATTTCTCAGACCTGTGCTGTGTGATTGATTGCTGCTTCCTCTCCAGGTTCAGCTATAGCAATCAACAGCAAACAGCAGTGAGCAGTCATTCCTGAGACTAAGTCCGGGTTTTGCCCTACTGAGCATGCTCATGAGGTGGCAACCTTTTATTGGTGATCGGCGGTCAGCTGCTCAGGTCCTCAAGCGAGCCTGAATTGGTCCACTAGCAGGGTCCTGGCAGACTGAGATCTATAAAAAGATTTCACATACCGTATAGACCATGTGGTATGGGTTGTATGCATGTATAATTGTCTCTGGTGATTGACTCATTATGAAACCCCTACCCTTGGTATGCATGAGTTGCTCAGCCCTGCTAGATAGTGCCCAGGTTGATAGTGCAGGTAGGAGGCAGAGTCACCGCCAAGTAGTGGCTTCGCTTGTGCGATGCCATGCACATTGTGGGTCTGGTCAGACTTGAGTCCCCGCATTCTAGGTGTTGAGCCTAGAGACCTCACTCACGCCATATCAGCTGGGCCCTGTGATGTTTAACAGGGAACAGTGTTCTTTTACGTAGTTGCTGCAGCTCTGTGAAGTAACAGAGTTCACCGCTGTTCACACCGGGTGACATCTAACCCACATGTTTTCGGTGCTCAACCGCCATCTTGTTCCGCCATTGTCTAGCAGCAGGTTCCTTCTCTGCACGGTGGACCCCGGGTTTCGAACGCACCTTATTATTATATTTTATTTGGTGCGTTCCCCCAACCCTAACATTGTGTAATAATAATCAGTGTAAACTATAAAAAATAACAGTATTCGTTTTTCTCCATTCTTGCCAATGCAAAAAATAATTTATATGAAAATTAAATAATGATGTAGATGTAACAAGAGGAAAGATAAATAAAAGTTCATGTGTTCACGGTCAATGGAGTTAAATGTCTCATATAGTGTTGTAAAGTCCCTATCCGCTATAAAAATAATGTTATTGGTCTATTAAAGTTTAGCATCGGATTTATTGTGTGAACCTGCAGATTTTTCAGAGCTGCTACATGGCCGAGACCTCTAAATTCACCTCTGTTCAACCAGAGATTGTTAAAGGTTTGCAGGTCATATAGAAAGAGCTTTATCAGCTGGGAAATAAAAGGCCTTATTATTTCATCTCAACTAATGTTGCATCTATTTTCTTCATGGTCCATATTCTGCACTGTCGTCATAATTACGCGAACCAACTAAGGCCATGCCAAGGTCATTAATTCTTTCAATAAACCATTTGTCTTGAATACTAACAAAAATGCTATTATTCATTCATCTTATTTACCCCAAAAATAAATACAAAGTGATCATAAAAAAGGGGGGGAAAAAATCATAAAATGCCCACTCATTAGGCAAACTTTCTTAACTTCCAGGTGCCACATCCCACAGTAACAACAGAAATTGTATTGCATGACCACGCATTGCATGACCACGCAAACTTTGTTTTCAGTCAGGTTCTTTTCCACAAGTGTTAGAATAGCAGACAAGACTTCTAAGTCATAGTCAGCCATTTGTTTATTCCCATCTCAGTCATTCGTGACCAAGACAAGATTATCAACTTCCAAGTGCTGACCACAGGAGGTGACTACACTATCCTGAACTTGAAAGTCCCATGAAAATGAATGTGAGTCAGTAATCTTGGAGTGAAGTTCAGCTTTGTTTTGCTATTAATGGAGCCTTCACCTCTTGTGGCCATCATATAAATGCTTCCATGCCTGTCTCAGTCATAATGTTTTTGTGACACCAGTCACTTCTCATGGCCAAACCGTGAGTCAGAGTGGTCAGGGAGTTCAAGGTCAGAAGTCAGGAGGGTACATTATAAACAGTAAGAAGAGACAAAAGCATAGTCAGGTAACATTCTGAGGTCAGAGTACCGAGAAGATAACGAATCAGAGCTGAAGGGGTTAAACAGGCAGATGGTCAAAATGAAGTCCAAGGTCAAACAAAAGATCATGCATATAGAACTCAAGGCACAGGAAAGGACAAAACACAAACCTCACAAGAGGAATGTATGTCTGGCAGTGGTCTACTAGTTTATTGTTAGTAGTTTAAACTGGATAGACTGGGAAATTGGGAGCCAGTGAAGAGATTTGCAGAGGGGAGAAGCAGAGGAGTAGCAAGGAGAGAGTTGAATTAGTTGGGCAGCAGAGTTAAGGATGGACTGGAGAGGTACGAGAGTGTTAGCAGGGAGGGCAACAGAGAAGGATGTTGCAGTAGTCGAGGCAGGAGATGATGAGGGCATGCACAAGCATTTTGGTAGAGGAGTGAGGGTTGAGGAAAGGATAGATTATGGAAATGTTTTTGAGCTGGAAGCGACAGGATGTGACGAGAGCTTAGATGTGTGGCTTGAAGGACAGGGCAGAGTCAAGGGTTACTCTGAGGCAGCGGATTTTTGGGACAAGGGAAAATGTGATTTCATTTACTGTGATAGATCAGGTAAGGAAGGTATGTGAGATGGAGGAAAGATCATATGTCATACAACATCAATGTGAATAAGGCAGAGCAGGACAGAACCACAAAGGCACTCATCAATAAGAAACCATGGAAATAGAATAATTAGCTCAGAAGCGGTGACACACCCCATGTTTGTGGTTACTCATTTACTTGTTGTAGGGTCTATGCTTGTTTTGTTTTGGTTTTTTTTGTTGGCTTTGGCCATAGTGTTACTGTGCTCTTACGTTTTGCACATATACCAGCTTATAGTCCAGCTTAGGTTTTTGGTTTTATTAGCACAGAGCTGTGATCCATACCTTATGTTCAGTCATATTGTCTGCAGGGAATCTGTGTTGTGATTGGTTAATTGGTTTAGGATACTGTTCTCTCCTATCCCATCACAAGTTCAATAGGAAGTAAATGCATAGAAAGCTAAATCACCAGTAAAAAATTATTATAAGCTAATTGATTCACAAATAAAAAAAGGAAGAAGCCTTATTTGGGGTTAGCCTAAAGGGTTCCTAGTAAGAGCCAGTTTTTATGTAGTTCAGTAAGAAAGTTGAAAATAGCGCTTCCATCATCTTACACCATCTTACAAAAGTTAAAGAGGCACTGATATCAAAGCTTTCATCCTCCTTATATATTGCAGTCATGATATTATATAGCACTGTGTACTTTCATTTGATTATTTTACTTTTCTACCCAGTTAATTCTTCTCTTTTCCATTAGGTCTATGACATCTTGTGATTAAAAGCCGACTAGCTGAATTCTTCTAAGATCTGTGTAGAAGCAGAAAAACTATTTTCCCTGCATGAGCAGTTCAACCATTCTACCCCCACCCCACCCCACCAGGGACTTTGTAATGACATAGGATTATAGATCTAATAATGCCTCATGAAGGGAGGCAATACTTGCTTCCATATATAGAGCTTAGAAGGATTCAGCTAGTCTGTTTTTAACCCCTTTACCCCCAAGAGTGGTTTGCACGTTCATGACCGGGCCAATTTTTACAATTCTGACCATTGTCCCTTTATGAGGTCATAACTCTGGAACGCTTCCATGGATCCCAGTGATTCTGACACTGTTTTCTTGTGACATATTGTACTTCATGTTAATGGTAAAATTTCATTCAAATAACTTGCATTTATTTGTGAAAAAAAATGGAAATTTGGCGAATATTTTGCAATTTTCCAAATTTGAATTTTTATGCCCTTAAATCACAGAGATACGGCACACAAAAAACTTAATAAGTAACATCTCCCACATGTTTACTTTACATCAGCACAATTTTGGAACCAAAATTTTTTTTTGTTAGGAAGTTATAACGGTTAAAAGTTGAGCAGCGATTTCTCATTTTTGCAACACCATTTTATTTTTACGGACCACATCACATTTGAAGTCACTTTGAGGGGTCTATATGATAGAAAATACCCAAAAGTGACACCATTCTAAAAACTGCACCACATTCAAGAAGTTTATTAACCCTTCAGGTGCTTCACAGGAATTTTTTTAATGTTTAAAAAACTGAACATTTAACTTTTTTTCACAAAAAAATTACTTCAGGTCCAATTTTTTTTATTTTACAAAGGGTAACAGGAGAAATTGGACTGCAAAAGTTATTGTGCAATTTGTCCTGAGTACGCTGATACCTGATATGTGACAAAGCTCAGAAGGGAAGGAGTGCTGTTTGACTTTTTCAATGCAAAATTAGCTGGAATTTAGATCGGACGCCATATCACGTTTGGAGAGCCCCTGATGTACCTAAACAGTGGAAACCCCCCACAAGTGACCCCATTTTGGAAACTAGACTCCCAAAGGAACTTGCCTAGATATATGGTGAGAACTTTAAACCCGCAAGGGCTTCACTGAAGTTTATAAAGTACAGCCGTACAATTAAAAAATCATATTTTTTTCCACAAAAAAGATCTTTTCACCCCCAATTTTTATTTTCCCAAGGGTAACAGGACCCTAAAAGTGACTGTGCAATTTGTCCTGAGTATGCTGATACCCCATATGTGGGTGTAAACGACTATTTCGGCGCATGGCAGAGCTCAGAAGGGAAGCAGCGCCATTTGACTTTTTTGGCTGGAATTGAGATCGGACACCATGTCATGTTTGGAAAGCCCCTGATGTGCCAAAACAGTGGAAACCTCCCACAAATGACACCATTTTGGAAACTAGACCCCCCCAAGGAACTTATCTAGATGTGCGGTGAGCACTTTGAACCCCCAAGGGCTTCACAGAAGTTTATAACGCCAGGGCGTGAAAATAAAAAAATCATATTTTTTCCACAAACATGATTTTTAGTCCCCAATTTTTTATTTTCCCAAGGGTAACAGGAGAAAATGGACCCCAAAAGTTGTTGTACAATTTGTCCTGAGTACGCTGATACCCCATATGTGGGAGAAAACTACTGTATGGGTACATGTCGGGGCTCGGAAAAGAAGTATTGACTTTTTGGAATGCAGACTTTGATGGAATGGTCTGCGGGTGTCATGTTGCCTTTGGAGAGCCCCTGATGTACCTAAACAGTGGAAACCCCCCACAAGTGACCCCATTTTGGAAACTAGACCCCCTAAGGAACTTATATAGATGTGTGGTGAGCACCCCCCCAGTGCTTCACACTAGCTTATAACGCCCGGGCATGAAAATAAAAAAATCATATTTCCACAAACATGATCTTTTAGTCCCCGATTTTTTTATTTTCCCAAGGGGAGGCCGTGTCCATGACAGCAGGGGGAATATAGGGATTGGGGTGTGTCCATACCAGCAAGGGGGAATATAGGGACGGGGGGCTGTGTCCATGGCAGCAGGAGGGCATATAGGGATGGGGGGCCATGTCCATGCCAGCAGGGGGGAATATAGGGACGGGGGGGCCGTGTCCATGCCAGCAGGGGGGAATATAGGGACGGGGGAGCCATGTGCATGCCAGCAAGGAGGAATATAGAGACGGGGGCCTGTGTGCATGCCAGATGCCAGCAGGGGGGAATATAGGGACGGGGGTCGTGTCCATGCCAGCAGGGGGAATATGGGGACTGGGGTCCATGTGCATGCCAGCAGGGGGGAATATCGGGACAGGGCCATGTCCATGCCAGCAGGTGGGAATATAGGGATTGGGGGCCATGTGAATGCCAGCAGGGCAGAATATAGGGACGGGGGGCCATGTCCATGGCAGCAGGAAGGCATACAGTGATGGGGGCATGTCCATGCCAGCAGGGGGGAATATAGGGACAGGGGGGCCATGTCCATGCCAGCAGGAGGGAATATAGGGAAAGGGGAGCCGTGTCCATGCCAGCAAGGAGGAATATAGGGATGGAGGGCTGTGTGCATGCCAGCAAGGGGGAATATAGGGACAGGGAGCCATGTGCATGCCAGCAGGTGGCAATATAGGGACCTGGGGGACAGGTGCGTGTAAGCATCAGCTTGGGGGCATATCGTGACCGGGGTGGACATATCCAGGATTTGATGGGGGGTGCTATGTGCCAGCACAAGGGGGTCAGGTACCAGGATGAGGGACATATATATGATTTGAAACACGGACACTGGCATTATAAGAAACACCTCCATTTAACATAAAAAAAAAAATTTCTCTTTTTCTTCACCAAATTTGGGGGTGCGTCTTATAATCAGGTGTGTCTTATAAAGCGAAAAATACCATATTTGGTATCGTCACATTCGTAGTGACCTGCTTCATAAAATTGTCCCACTAGTTAACCCCTTCAGTGAACACTGTAAAAATAATAAATAAAAAAAGGCAAAAAGCAAAGCTTTATCATCATACTGCCAAACAAAATGTGTAATAAAACGCGACCAAAGAGACAGATGTAAATAAAAATGATACCACTGAAAACATCTTCTTGTCCTGCAAAAAGCAAGCTGCCATACAGCTCCATGAACAGAAAAATATAAAAGTTATAGCTCTCAGAATAAAGTGATGCAAAAATGATTATTTTTTTCTATAAAATAGTTTTTATTGTGTAAAAGCACCAAAACATAAAACAACTATATAAATGAGGTATCGCTGTAATCGTACTGACCCGAAGAATAAAGCTGTCTTACTAATTTTACCACACGCGGAATGGTATAAAAAAAGCAATTCCTGAATTGCTGGTTTTTGTTCATTCTGTCTCACAAAAATCAGAATAGAAAGCGATCAAAAAATGTTATGTGCCCGAAAATAGTATTAATAAAAACGTCAGCTCGTCCCGCAAATACCGGTATGAAAAAATTATAGCTCTCAAAATATTTTGACACAAAAACTAGTTTTCGCAATAAAAAGCGTCTTTTAGTGTACAACAAGTGCTAAACATAAAAACCCGATATAAATCTGGTATCGCTGTAATTACATCGACCCGAAGAATAAAGTTGCCTAATCACTTAAACCGCATGGGGACCAGTACAAAAAACAACTACAACTAAGGCTGGAGTCACACTAACTTGTGCAAAATACGCTCCGTATTTTACATGCGTAATACGGATGACAGACCCCTAAACAGTGCTCCGTATGTCATCCGTAATCAAGGTGTGGTCGTGTATTTTGCGCATGTCAGCATCCGTATGTAATCCGTATGGCATCCGTATGGTGAGATTTTCTCGCAGGCTTGCAAAATGGACATATAATGGAGCCCTATGACAGTTTTAATAAAGGACTGAAAGAATAGATATAGACACATAGAATGCATATATATATATATATATATATGTATTCTATGTGTCTATATCTATTCTTTCATTTCTTTATTAAAACTGTCAGTGTGAGTTTACTGTATAGCGCACTGAATTGCCGGCTTTGCTAAAAGACACCGGGTGCGTATTTCTCGCAGGTCACACGTGTGTTCCGTGTGTAATCCGTATTTTTTGCGCACCCATAGACTTGCATTGGCGTACTACGGGCGTAGTACGCTGACAATCGCAGCATGCTGCGAGTGGCACGGAGCGTAGGATACGGAGGAGAAATATACTCCTGGTGCGAGTGACCCCATAGAGAATCATTTGTCCGTGTCTAATGCGTGCTTTTAGCGCCTCTCACTCTCCCGTATTCCTCGCCAGTGTGACTCCAGCCTAATTCTTCACATGCTGTTGATTTTTTCTTTCTACCACCCAAAGATCGCAGTAAGGTTCAGCACACATTTATCCTCTAGGGCTGAGTGCTTACACCGGTGTTTCGGTGTAAATCTCTGAAATACGTGATTCAAACAGAACCCCCGGCAGAAGATTCCCTATAATGAGGCAGATGGAGGCACTGTGGATGCCATAGGACCTGTGATCTGGGGGTGTCCTTCTTTTTAGGATTGCATAAAGTGCCGTCGGCCACAGTTTTGTGCACTTCTGAAAAGAAGGAAACCATGGAATAGAGGCCAGAAGGCGTCCAGAGTAACTCTGCTGCCTCACTATAGTGAATGGATCCATCGAAGGTATCATCTGAATCACGTCACTCAGAGATTTAGATGGAAACTCCAAAGTAAGTGGTCAGCGTAGCGTGCCGGATAACTGATAACTTGAATAGAATGTGTTGTAAGAGTTAAAAGAAATTGTTGAATTGTGTTTTACCTCAAATGTGAAACTACTTGTCAATTGTTATCTTTACTATTTCTCCATTCCGTGTGTGGCTAACCACCTAATTCTTTGGCAAGAAAACAACAGCTACACCGATACCACGTACCTTTCCAATTAATTCATCATGCTGCTAAAGTTGAGGTGAGATTAGGGACCTATATAACATCTGGGGACTGTAGTCAACATGACACTGTGCCAACACCCACTGGGGTATAGCTACCAATTTGACATAGTTTGTGCCCAGTTGAACAAAGTTGTCATAAAATAAATCTTTCAATAACATGTTTGATGGATTGGCTCTAGAAAACACCCATATAGTATTATTATTAGTATTATTATTTAGTTATTTATATAGTGCCATTAACCCCTTTCTGCCATTAGACGTACTATCCCGTCCATGTGCCCTGTGACTGAAGTCCCAAGGATGGGATATTACATCTAATGCGATCAGCGGCGCCCACGTGGCGAGCACCGCTGATCGCGGCCGGGTGTCAGCTGATTATCACAGCTGACACCCGGCACAATGTGTCAGGGGCAGTCACCGCGATCAAACACGATTGCGGTGTACCGGTGGTTAAAGGGAAGCATAGGCAGGGAGGGGGCTCCCTCCGTGCTTCCCTGAGCCCCCCATGGCAGCGCAATGTGCAGCGCTTCTGTGGGGGACTCCTTCCCTACAGGTCCCCGGATCCAAGATTGCGACGGAGGCCTGTAGAGAGCTGACTTCCTCATGGTCTGCAAAGCGCAGGCATGAGGAAGTCTGCAGAACTGCCTGTGACAGATTGCTTATCTGTCACAGTGATCTGTGATGTGACAGATCAGCGATCTGTCACAGGACAGTGATGTCCCACCTGGGACTATGTAATAAAGTGAAAAAAAAAGTGTAAAAATAATTTTAAAAAAATCGCTAAATAAATTAGTAAAAAAAAAAAAAATATTCCCCAATAAATTCATTTTTTGAAAATAAAAAAAACAATAAAAGTACACATATTTGGTATCGCCGCGTCCGTAGCGACCCGCCCTATAAAACTGTCCCATTAGTTAACCCCTTTAGTGAACCCCTTAAAAAATAAAAATAAAAAATGAAGCAAAAAATAATGATTTATTATCATACCGCCGAACAAAAAGTGCAATAACGTGCGATCAAAAAGACGCATATAAATATCCATGGTACCGCTGAAAACGTCATCTTGTCCCGCAAAAAACGAGCCACGATACAGTGTCATCCGCAAAAAACAAAAAAAAGTTATAGCTCGCAGAATAAAGCGATGCAAAAATAATTATTTTTTATATAAAATTGTTTTCATTGCAAAAAACCGACAAAACATAAAAAAACGACCTAAATGAGGTATCGCTGTAACCGTACCGACCCGAAGAATAAAACTGCTTTATCAATTTTACCGCACGCGGAACGGTGTAAACGCACCTCCCCAAAAGAAATTCATGAAACGCTGGTTTTTGTTCATTCTGCGTCCCAAAAATCGGAATAAAAAGCGATCAAAAAATGTCACGTGCCCGAAAATGGTATTAATAAAAACGCCAACTCATCCCGCAAAAAATAAGACCTCACATGACTCAGTGGGTCAAAATATGGAAAAATTATAGCTCTCAATATGTGGTGAAGCAAAAACTATTTTTACAATAAAAAGCGTCTTTTAGCGTGCGACAGCTGCCAAACATAAAAACCGCCATAAATAGTAAATCAAACCCCCCGTTATCACCCCCTTAGTTAGGGAAAAATAATAAAACTAAAAGAAAATGTATTTATTTCCATTTTCCCGTTAGGGTTAGGGCTAGGGTTAGGGCTCAGATTAGGGTTAGGGGTGTGTTGGGGTTAGGGTTGGCGTTATAATTGGGGGGTTTCCACTGTTTGGGCACATCAGGTGCTCTCCAAATGCAACATGGCGTCTCATCTTAATTCCAGCCAATTCTGCGTTGAGAAAGTCAAATGGTGCGCCTTCCCTTCCAAGCTCTGCCATGCGCCCAAACAGTGTTTTACCCCCACATATAGGGTATCAGCCTAGTCAGGACAAATTGCAAAACAACTTTTGTGTTCCAATTTCTCCTGTTACCCTTAGGAAAATAAAAAAATTGGGGGCAAAAATATCATTTTTGTGGAAAAAAATGATTTTTTTATGTTCACACCCAGAGGTTATAAACTTCTGTGAAGCACTTGGGGGTTCAAAGTGCTCACCACACATCTAGATAAGTTCCGTGGGGGGTCTAGTTTCCAAAATGGGGTCACTTGTGGGGAGTTTCAATAGTTTAGGTACATCAGAGGCTCTCCAAGCGCACATGACACCCGCAGACCAATCAATTAAAGTCTGCATTCCAAAACGTCACTACTTCCCTTCCGAGCCCCGATGTGTACCCATACAGTAGTTTCCTCCCACATATGAGGTATCAGTGTACTCAGGACAAATCGGGCAACAACTTTTGGGGTCCAATTTCTCCTGTTACCCTTGGGAAAATAAAAAAATTGGAGACTAATTGATCACGTTTGTGGAAAAAATACAATTTTTTTATTTTCATGCCTGGGCATTATAAACTTCTGTGAAGCCCTTGGGTGTTCAAAGTGCTCACCACACATCTAGATAAGTTCCTTAGGGTCTAGTTTCCAAAATGGGGTCATTTGTGCGGGGTTTCCATTGTTTAGGTACATTAGGGGCTCTCCAAAGGCAACATGACACGCGCAGACCATTCCATCAAAGTCTGCATTCCAAAACGTCACTACTTCCCTTCCGAGCCCCGACGTGTGCCCATACAGTAGTTTTCTCCCACATATGGGGTGTCAGCGTACTGAGGAGAAATTGGACAACAAGTTTTGGGGTCCAATTTCTCCTGTTACCCTTGGGAAAATAAAAAATGGGGACTAAAAGATGATGTTTGTTGAAAAAATACGATATTTTTATTTTCACGCCCGGGCATTATAAACTTCTGTGAAGCACTGGGGGGTTCAAAGTGCTCACCACACATCTAGATAAGTTCCTTGGGGGGTCTAGTTTCCAAAATGGTGTCATTTGTGGGGTGTTTCTACTGTTTTGGTACATCAGGGGCTTTCCAAACGCTACATGGTGTCCGATCTCAATTCCAGCCAAAAACGTCAAATGGCGCTGCTTCCCTTCCGAGCTCTGCCATGCGCCCAAATAGTGGTTTACCCCCACATGTGGGGTATCAGCGCATTCAGGACAAATTGCACAATATCTTTTAGGGTCCTGTTACCCTTGGAAAAATAAGAATTGAGGGTGAAAAGATCATTTTTGTGGAAAAAATATGATTTTTTAATTGGACCGCTGTACGTTATAAACTTCTGTGAAGCCCTTGTGGGTTCAAAGTTCTAACCACATATCTAGATAAGGTCCTTGGGGGGGTCTAGTTTCCAAAATGGGGTCACTTGTAGGGGGTTCCACTGTTTAGGTACATCAGGGGCTCTCCAAACACGACATGGCGTCCGATCTGAATTCCAGTCAATTTTGCATTGAAAAAGTCAAACGGCGCTCCTTCCCTGCTGAGCTCTGCCATGCGCCGAAACAGTGGTTCCCCCCACACATCAGGTATCAGCGTACTCAGGACAAATTGCACAATAACTTTTGCAGTCCAATTTCTCCTGTTACCCTTGGTAAAATAAAAAAAATTGAACCTGAAGTATTTTTTTAGTGAAAAAAAGTTAAATGTTCATTTTTTTTAAATATTCAAAAAATTCCTGTGACGCACCTAAAGGGTTAATAAACTTCTTGAATGTGGTTTTGAGCACCTTAAGGGGTGCAGTTTTTAGAATGGTGTCACTTTTGGGTATTTTCTATCATATAGACCCCTCAAAGTGGCTTCAAATGTGATGTGGTCCGTAAAAATAAAATGGTGTTGCAAAAATGAGAAATCGCTGGTCAAATTTTAACGCTTATAACTTCCTAACAAAAAAAAATTTTGGTTCCAAAATTGTGCTGATGTAAAGTAAACATGTGGGAAATGTTACTTATCAAGTTTTTTGTGTGCCGTATCTCTGTGATTTAAGGGCATAAAAATTCAAAGTTGGAAAACTGTGAAATTTTCAAAATTTTCGCCAAATTTCCGTTTTTTTCACAAATAAACGCAAGTTATTTGAATGAAATTTTACCACTATCATGAAGTACAATATGTCATGAGAAAACAGTGTCAGAATCACCAGGATCCATGGAAGCGTTTCAGAGTTATTACCTCATAAAGGGACAGTGGTCAGAATTGTAATAATTGGCCCGGTCATGAACGTGCAAACCACCCTTGGGGCTTAAGGGGTTAATTTCATGGTGCTGCACATGACAAGGGGTTACATACAAAGGAATAAATATTGTTTAAACCCCAAAATATTACAATGACAGACTGTTACAGAGGAGAGATGACCTTGTCATTGCGGACTTTCATTCTGCAGGAGAATGGGAAAGAGACAGAAAGTGGGGGGGTGGCAAATCGGGTGGTAGAGAGGCGGCAGCTCGTGTGGTGGTGTAGAAGTCACATCTACGATCAATACGCTCTCCAATTGACATCTCTTGAAATGCCGCCGAATCGTCAAAATCTCTATCTTCAGTTCTAGACAATGCATGGGCTCCTTTTAAACGTCAGTGACCAACCAGTTAAGTATTAGTAGGTGAGGGCTTGTCAGAATCCTGCCCATGAACACCAGGATTCAGTTGTTGCGAGTCCTGTCCCCCTAAACTTCCACGCAATCTTGCTCTGTCTCATCCAGGCATGATTTCATCATGAAGATTTAGCCTTCGTAATACAGAGTACAAGACAGAGTACAACAGCGCCTAAGTGTTCACCCTCTGCTACTCAGACTTTCTATCTGCTCAGTGACTGCCTCTAGGTGGAAGATGATGATGGTGGTAGTAGTTGGAGTATTTAACGCAGTCATGAAGCTGCCATATCAACTTTAAACTGAATTCTTTTTACCGACATCCCCACTGTAAAATGTGGCCTGTTTTTTTTTAGAATAAGCAACAGAGTGCTGGAACACTGGAATACCGGCCTAAAATCCCCAAATTTTAATCACAAGGACATATGTGGCATGTCACAGACATACCACACTCTAAAATATATATTTTTTTATTGTATGCAAAAGAGTGCAGGATGTAACAAGAGTGACAGACTGGCAAAAAGGGAACTTAGGCCAAAAAAGCCTCAATTTTTGAGACACGGATATATGAGGTGTGTCACAGATACTCGTATACCCCACTGTAAAATGTGGGCTGTTTTTTAAAATAATGAAACCTAGTGCTGTATCTAAGTCCAGTGACACCCAGGGCCAAAAAAGAAATCAGCCGTAAACTGGCCAAACTATGAGCACGCACAGATATGAGCTGACACGAAGATACCACTACAACATTTTTTTTTTTTTTAATTTTTTTTTTTTAGTTTTGGGGGGTAAATACTGCTGTATATAAGTCCAGTGACATCCCGGACCAAAAAAGAAAACAGCCATAAACTGGCCAAACTTTGAGCACACACATATATGAGATGGCATGCTGATACCACACCCAAAAATGTGTGGCCTGTTTTTTTTTTTTTTTTTGGCTAAATAGTGCTGTATATAAGTACGGTGCCAGACAGCAGAAAAAAATGAAATTAGGGCTAAAAAGACCAAAATTTTTAGCAGATGGATGGATGAAGCGTGTCACAGATATACCACACTGTAAAATATGTGGCCTGTCTGTATTTTTTGGGGGGGTTCAGCAAAATAGTGTCAAGAAATTATGTAAGATACTCAAAAAAATACTCAACCGTACCACATAAAAAAAAAATGATTCTCCACACACTCAAAAGGGATGTTTGGGACCCCTTTAACCCCTTCCTGACATCTGACATACTATCCCGTCCATGGGACCCGGGCCCCTATGCCCATGGACGGGATAGTACGTCTACCGCGATCAGCGGCACCCACGTGGTGAGCGCCGCTGATCGCGGCCGGGTGTCAGCTGATTATCACAGCTGACACCCGGCACTATGTGTCAGGGGCGGTCACGGACCGCCCCCGACACGTTAACCCCTTCCACACCGCGATCAAACATGATCGCGGTGTACTGGGAGTTAAAGGGAAGCATCGGCAGGGAGGGGGCTCCCTCCGTGCTTCCCTGAGCCCCCCACGGCAGCGCAATGTGCAGCGCTGCTGCGGGGGGCTCCTTTCCTCCAGGCCCCCGAATCCAAGATGGCGACGGAGGCCTTCGGGGGCCTGGAGGAAGCTGGCTTCCTCAGTGCCTGCAAAGCGCAGGCAAGAGGAAGTCTTCTTCAATGCCTGTGACAGATTGCAGTGATCTGTGATGTGACAGATCAGCGATC
Source organism: Dendrobates tinctorius (assembly GCF_039654945.1). NCBI lineage: Eukaryota > Metazoa > Chordata > Amphibia > Anura > Dendrobatidae > Dendrobates > Dendrobates tinctorius. The sequence continues at coordinate 16,495,993 of NW_027361705.1, read as the reverse complement.
TGTCACAGGACAGTGATGTCCCACCTGGGACTATGTAATAAAGTAAAAAAAAAATTAAAAAAAGTGTAAAAATAATTTTTAAAAAATCGCCAAATAAATTAGTAAAAAAAAAAAAAATATTCCCCAATAAATTCATTTTTTGAAAATAAAAAAAACCAAAACAATAAAAGTACACATATTAGGTATCGCCGCGTCCGTAACGACCCGCCCTATAAAACTGTCCCATTAGTTAACCCCTTTAGAGAACTCCTTAAAAAATAAAAATAAAAAACGAAGCAAAAAATAATGATTTATTATCATACCGCCAAACAAAAAGTGTAATAACGCGCGATCAAAAAGACGCATATAAATATCCATGGTACCACTGAAAACGACATCTTGTCCCGAAAAAAACGAGCCACTACACAGCATCATCAGCAAAAAAATAAAAAAGTTATAGCTCGCAGAATAAAGCGATGCAAAAATAATAATTTTTTAAATAAAATAGTTTTCATTGCATAAAACCGACAAAACATAAAAAAACGACCTAAATGAGGTATCGCTGTAACCGTACTGACCCGAAGAATAAAACCGCTTTATCAATTTTACCGCACGCGGAATGGTGTAAACGCACTCCCCCAAAAGAAATTCATGAAACGCTGGTTTTTGTTCATTCTGTGTCCCAAAAATCGGAATAAAAAGCGATCAAAAAATGTCACGTGCCCGAAAATGGTACCAATAAAAACGTCAACTCGTCCTGCAAAAAATAAGACCTCAAATGACTCGGTGGGTCAAAATACGGAAAAATTATAGCTGTCAATATGTGGTGATGCAAAAACTATTTTTACAATAAAAAGCGTCTTTTAGCGTGCGACAGCTGCCAAAAATAAAAACCGCCATAAATAGTAAATCAAACCCCCCGTTATCACCCCCTTAGTTAGGGAAAAATAATAAAATAAAAAAAGTGTATTTATTTCCATTTTTCCGTTAGGGTTAGGGTTAGGGCTAGGGTTACGGTTAGGGCTAGGGTTAGGGTTAGGGCTAGGGCTAGGGCTAGGGTTAGGGTTAGGGCTAGGGTTAGGGCTTGGGTTAGGGCTAGGGTTAGGGCTGAGATTAGGGTTAGGGGTGTGTTGGGGTTCGGGTTGGAGCTAGAATTGGGGGTTTCCACTGTTTGGGCACATCAGGGGCTCTCCAAATGCAACATTGCATCTGATCTCAATTCCAGCCAATTCTGAGTTGAAAAAGTCATATGGTGATCCTTCCCTTCCAAGCTCTGCCATGCGCCCAAACAGTGTTTTACCCCCACATGTAGGGTATCAGCCTACTCAGGACAAAATGCAAAACAATTTTTGGGGTCAAATTTCTCCTGTTACCCTTAGGAAAATAAAAAATTTGGGGCAAAAATATCATTTTTGTGGAAAAAAATGATTTTTTTATTTTCACGTCCGAGCATTATAAACTTCTGTGAAGCACTTGGGGGTTCAAAGTGCTCACCACACATCTAGACAAGTTCCGTGGGGGGGTCTAGTGTCCAAAATGGGGTCACTTGTTGGAAGTTCCAATAGTTTAGGTACATCAGGGGCTCTCCAAACGCACATGACACCCGCAGACCATTCCATCAAAGTCTGCATTCCAAAATGGCACCGCTTCCCTTCCGAGCCCCGACGTGTGTCCATACAGTAGTTTTCTCCCACATATGGGGTGTCAGCGTACTCATAACAAATTGGACAACAACTTTTGCGGTCCAATTTCTCCTGTTACCCTTGGGAAAATGAAAAAATTGGGGACTAATTGATCATGTTTGTGGAAAAAATACGATTTTTTTATTTTCATGCCCGGGCATTATAAACTTCTGTGAAGCCCTTGGGGGTTCAAAGTGCTCACCTCACATCTAGATAAGTTCCTTAGGGGGTCTAGTTTTCAAAATGGGGTCATTTGTGGGTGTTTCCACTGTTTAGGTACATTAGGGGCTCTCCAAAGGCAACATGACACCCGCAGACCATTCCATCAATGTCTGCATTCCAAAACGTCACTACTTCCCTTCCAAGCCCTGACGTGTGTCCTTACAGTAGTTTTCTCCCACATATGGGGTGTCAGCTTACTCAGGACAAATTGGACAACAACTTTTGGGGTCCAATTTCTCCTGTTACCCTTGGGAAAATAAAAAAAATGGTGACTAAAAGATCATGTTTGTTGAAAAAATACGAATTTTTTATTTTCACGCCCGGGCGTTATAAACTTCTGTGAAGCACAGGGGGGTTCAAAGTGCTCACCACACATCTAGATAAGTTCCTTGGGGGGTCTAGTTTACAAAATTGTGTCATTTGTGGGGGGTTTCCACTGTTTAGGTACATCAGGGGTTTTCCAATCGCGACATGGTGTCCGATCTCAATTCCAGCCAAAAACATCAAATGGCGCTGCTTCCCTTCCGAGCTCTGCCATGCGCCCAAATAGTGGTTTACCCCCACATGTGGGGTATCAGCGTACTCAGGACAAATTGCACAATAACTTTTAGGGTGCTGTTACCCTTGGAAAAATAAGAATTGAGGGTGAAAAGATCATTTTTGTGGAAAAAGTATGATTTTTTAATTGTACGGCTTTATGTTATAAACTTCTGTGAAGCCCTTGGGGGTTCAAAGTTCTCACCACACATCTAGATAAGTTCCTTAGGGGGTCTAGTTTCCAAAATGGTGTCATTTGTGGGGGGTTTCCACTGTTTAGGTACATCAGGGGTTTTCCAATCGCGACATGGTGTCCGATCGCAATTCCAGCCAAAAACGTCAAATGGCGCTACTTCCCTTCCGAGCTCTGCCATGCGCCCAAATAGTGGTTTACCCCCACATGTGGGGTATCAGCGTACTCAGGACAAATTGCACAATAACTTTTAGGGTGCTGTTACCCTTGGAAAAATAAGAATTGAGGGTGAAAAGATCATTTTTGTGGAAAAAATATGATTTTTTAATTGTACGGCTTTATGTTATAAACTTCTGTGAAGCCCTTGGGGGTTCAAAGTTCTCACCACACATCTAGATAAGTTCCTTAGGGGGTCTAGTTTCCAAAATGGTGTCATTTGTGGGGGGTTTCCACTGTTTTGGTACATCATGGGTTTTCCAATCGCGACATGATGTCCGATCTCTATTCCAGCCAAAAACGTCAAATGGCGCTGCTTCCCTTCCGAGCTCTGCCATGCGCCCAAATAGTGGTTTACCCCCACATGTGGGGTATCAGCATACTCAGGACAAATTGCAAAATAACTTTTAGGGTCCTGTTACCCTTGGGAATATAAAAATTGGGGTGAAAAGATCATTTTTGTGGAAAAAATATGATTTTTTAATTGTACCGCTGTACGTTATAAACTTCTGTGAAGCCCTTGTGGATTCAAAGTTCTCACCACATATCTAGATAAGTTCCTTGGGGGGTCTAGTTTCCAAAATGGGGTCACTTGTAGGGGGTTTCCACTGTTTAGATACATCAGGGACTCTCCAAACGTGACATGGCGTCCGATCTGAATTCCAGCCAATTTTGCATTGAAAAATCAAACGGCGCTCCTTCCATTCTGAGCTCTGCCATGTGCCGAAACAGTCGTTCCCCCCCACAAATCAGGTATCAGCGTACTCAGGACAAATTGCACAATAACTTTTGCAGTCCAATTTCTCCTGTTACCCTTGGTAAAATAAAAAAAATTGAACCTGAAATATTTTTTTTGTGAAAAAAAGTTAGATGTTCATTTTTTTTTAAATATTCAAAAAAATTCCTGTGACCCACCTAAAGGGTTAATAAACTTCTTGAATGTGGTTTTCATCACCTTAAGGGGTGCAGTTTTTAGAATGGTGTCACTTTTGGGTATTTTCTATCATATAGACCCCTCAAATTGGCTTCAAATGTGATGTGGTCCTAAAAATAAAATGGTGTTGTAAAAATGAGAAATCGCTGGTCAACTTTTAACCCTTATAACTTCCTAACAAAAAAAAATTTTGGTTCCAAAATTGTGCTGATGTAAAGTAAACATGTGGGAAATGTTAGTTATCAAGTTTTTTGTGTGCCGTATCTCTGTGATTTAAGGGCATAAAAATTCAAAGTTGGAAAATTGCAAAATTTTCAAAATTTTTGCCAAATTTCTGTTTTTTTTCACAAATGAACGCAAGTTATTTGAATGAAATTTTACCACTAACATGAAGTACAATATGTCACGAGAAAACAATGTCAGAATCACCGGGATCCATAGAAGCGTTCCAGTGTTATGACCTCATAAAAGTACAGTGGTCAGAATTGTAAAAATTGGCCTGGTCATGAACGTGCAAACCACCCTTGGGGGTGAAGGGGTTAAAATTGCTGGATTTTAATGCTGTGCTACGAAAAGGATCTACTTTATTGTGTACAGTCAAAAAGCAAATGGAGGAAAATAAAAAAAGGGCTCTGGATTTCTTTGCAATAAAAAAGCTCTATTAGCCCTGGCAAAAAAAAAATTTCAAAGCCAATCACACCTGGGGCTAGGTATATTCGGCCAATATATCCCACAGGTAGCAGCAGCACCAGAACACAGAACCCTCTTGATATATGCAATGATATGTATATACACACATACTGTGCCTGCAGGAGTTGCACTGATGTGTATACAGCAACATACACTACCCTGCCTGCCTAACACTTGAACCTACAGTGCAGACCAAAAGTTTGGACACACTTTCTCATTCAAAGAGTTTTCTTTATTTTCATGACTATGAAAATTGTAGATTCACTCTGAAAGCATCAAGACTATGAATTAACACATGTTGAATTATATAATTAACAAAAAAGTGTGAAACAACTGAAAATATGTCTTATATTCTAGGTTCTTAAAAGACAGCAGAAAAAAATGAAATTAGGGCTAAAAAGACCAAAATTTTTAGCAGACGGATGGATGAAGCGTGTCACAGATATACCACACTGTAAAATATGTGGCCTGTCTGTATTTTTTTGGGGGGTTCAGCAAAATAGTGTCAAGAAATTATGTAAGATACTCAAAAAAATACTCAACCGTACCACATAAAAAAAAAATGATTCTCCACACACTGAAAAGGGATGTTTGGGACCCCTTTAACCCCTTCCTGACATCCGACGTACTATCCCATCCATGGGACCCGGGCCCCTATGCCCATGGACGGGATAGTACGTCTACCTCGATCAGCGGCACCCACGTGGTGAGCGCCGCTGATCGCGGCCGGGTGTCAGCTGATTATCACAGCTGACACCCGGCACTATGTGTCAGGGGCGGTCACGGACCGCCCCCGACACGTTAACCCCTTGCACACCGCGATCAAACATGATCGCGGTGTACTGGGAGTTAAAGGGAAGCATCGGCAGGGAGGGGGCTCCCTCCGTGCTTCCCTGAGCCCCCCACGGCAGCGCAATGTGCAGCGCTGCTGTGGGGGGGGCCCCTTTCCTCCAAGCCCCCGAATCCAAGATGGCGACGGAGGCCTTCGGGGGCCTGGAGGAAGCTGGCTTCCTCAGTGCCTGCAAAGCGCAGGCAAGAGGAAGTCTTCTTCAATGCCTGTGACAGATTGCAGTGATCTGTGATGTGACAGATCAGCGATCTGTCACAGGACAGTGATGTCCCACCTGGGACTATGTAATAAAGTAAAAAAAAAATTAAAAAAAAGTGTAAAAATAATTTTTAAAAAATCGCCAAATAAATTAGTAAAAAAAAAAAAAAAATTCCCCAATAAATTCATTTTTTGAAAATAAAAAAAAACAAAACAATAAAAGTACACATATTAGGTATCACCGCGTCCGTAACGACCCGCCCTATAAAACTGTCCCATTAGTTAACCCCTTTAGAGAACTCCTTAAAAAATAAAAATAAAAAACGAATCAAAAAATAACGATTTATTATCATACCGCCAAACAAAAAGTGTAATAACGCGCGATCAAAAAGACGCATATAAATATCCATGGTACCGCTGAAAACGACATCTTGTCCCGCAAAAAACGAGCCACTACACAGCATCATCAGCGAAAAAATAAAAAAGTTATAGCTCGCAGAATAAAGCGATGCAAAAATAATTATTTTTTAAATAAAATAGTTTTCATTGCATAAAACCGACAAAACATAAAAAAACGACCTAAATGAGGTATCGCTGTAACTGTACTGACCCGAAGAATAAAACCGCTTTATCAATTTTACCGCACGCGGAATGGTGTAAACGCACTCCCCCAAAAGAAATTCATGAAACGCTGGTTTTTGTTCATTCTGTGTCCCAAAAATCGGAATAAAAAGCGATCAATAAATGTCACGTGCCCGAAAATGGTACCAATAAAAACGTCAACTCGTCCAGCAAAAAATAAGACCTCAAATGACTCGGTGGGTCAAAATACGGAAAAATTATAGCTGTCAATATGTGGTGATGCAAAAACTATTTTTACAATAAAAAGCGTCTTTTAGCGTGCGACAGCTGCCAAAAATAAAAACCGCCATAAATAGTAAATCAAACCCCCCGTTATCACCCCCTTAGTTAGGGAAAAATAATAAAATAAAAAAAGTGTATTTATTTCCATTTTTCCGTTAGGGTTAGGGTTAGGGCTAGGGTTAGGGCTAGGGTTACGGTTAGGGCTAGGGTTAGGGTTAGGGCTAGGGCTAGGGCTAGGGTTAGGGTTAGGGCTAGGGTTAGGGCTTGGGTTAGGGCTAGGGTTAGGGCTGAGATTAGGGTTAGGGGTGTGTTGGGGTTCGGGTTGGAGCTAGAATTGGGGGTTTCCACTGTTTGGGCACATCAGGGGCTCTCCAAATGCAACATTGCGTCTGATCTCAATTCCAGCCAATTCTGAGTTGAAAAAGTCATATGGTGCTCCTTCCCTTCCAAGCTCTGCCATGCGCCCAAACAGTGTTTTACCCCCACATGTAGGGTATCAGCCTACTCAGGACAAATTGCAAAACAATTTTTGGGGTCCAATTTCTCCTGTTACCCTTAGGAAAATAAAAAATTGGGGGCAAAAATATCATTTTTGTGGAAAAAAATGATTTTTTTATTTTCACGTCCGAGCGTTATAAACTTCTGTGAAGCACTTGGGGGTTCAAAGTGCTCACCACACATCTAGATAAGTTCCGTGGGGGGGTCTAGTGTCCAAAATGGGGTCACTTGTTGGAAGTTCCAATAGTTTAGGTACATCAGGGGCTCTCCAAACGCACATGACACCCGCAGACCATTCCATCAAAGTCTGCATTCCAAAATGGCACTGCTTCCCTTCCGAGCCCCGACGTGTGTCCATACAGTAGTTTTCTCCCACATATGGGGTGTCAGCGTACTCATGGCAAATTGGACAACAACTTTTGCGGTCCAATTTCTCCTGTTACCCTTGGGAAAATGAAAAAATTGGGGACTAATTGATCATGTTTGTGGAAAAAATACGATTTTTTTATTTTCATGCCCGGGCATTATAAACTTCTGTGAAGCCCTTGGGGGTTCAAAGTGCTCACCTCACATCTAGATAAGTTCCTTAGGGGGTCTAGTTTTCAAAATGGGGTCATTTGTGGGTGTTTCCACTGTTTAGGTACATTAGGGGCTCTCCAAAGGCAACATGACACCCGCAGACAATTCCATCAATGTCTGCATTCCAAAACGTCACTACTTCCCTTCCGATCCCCGACGTGTGCCCATACAGTAGTTTTCTCCCACATATGGGGTGTCAGCTTACTCAGGACAAATTGGACAACAACTTTTGGGGTCCAATTTCTCCTGTTACCCTTGGGAAAATAAAAAAAATGGTGACTAAAAGATCATGTTTGTTGAAAAAATACGAATTTTTTATTTTCACGCCCGGGCGTTATAAACTTCTGTGAAGCACAGGGGGGTTCAAAGTGCTCACCACACATCTAGATAAGTTCCTTGGGGGGTCTAGTTTACAAAATTGTGTCATTTGTGGGGGGTTTCCACTGTTTAGGTACATCAGGGGTTTTCCAATCGCGACATGGTGTCCGATCTCAATTCCAGCCAAAAACGTCAAATGGCGCTGCTTCCCTTCCGAGCTCTGCCATGCGCCCAAATAGTGGTTTACCCCCACATGTGGGGTATCAGCGTACTCAGGACAAATTGCACAATAACTTTTAGGGTGCTGTTACCCTTGGAAAAATAAGAATTGAGGGTGAAAAGATCATTTTTGTGGAAAAAGTATGATTTTTTAATTGTACGGCTTTATGTTATAAACTTCTGTGAAGCCCTTGGGGGTTCAAAGTTCTCACCACACATCTAGATAAGTTCCTTAGGGGGTCTAGTTTCCAAAATGGTGTCATTTGTGGGGGGTTTCCACTGTTTTGGTACATCATGGGTTTTCCAATCGCGACATGATGTCCGATCTCTATTCCAGCCAAAAACGTCAAATGGCGCTGCTTCCCTTCCGAGCTCTGCCATGCGCCCAAATAGTGGTTTACCCCCACATGTGGGGTATCAGCATACTCAGGACAAATTGCAAAATAACTTTTAGGGTCCTGTTACCCTTGGGAATATAAAAATTGGGGTGAAAAGATCATTTTTGTGGAAAAAATATGATTTTTTAATTGTACCGCTGTACGTTATAAACTTCTGTGAAGCCCTTGTGGATTCAAAGTTCTCACCACATATCTAGATAAGTTCCTTGGGGGGTCTAGTTTCCAAAATGGGGTCACTTGTAGGGGGTTTCCACTGTTTAGATACATCAGGGACTCTCCAAACGTGACATGGCGTCCGATCTGAATTCCAGCCAATTTTGCATTGAAAAATCAAACGGCGCTCCTTCCATTCTGAGCTCTGCCATGTGCCGAAACAGTCGTTCCCCCCCACAAATCAGGTATCAGCGTACTCAGGACAAATTGCACAATAACTTTTGCAGTCCAATTTCTCCTGTTACCCTTGGTAAAATAAAAAAAATTGAACCTGAAATATTTTTTTTGTGAAAAAAGTTAGATGTTCATTTTTTTTTAAATATTCAAAAAAATTCCTGTGACCCACCTAAAGGGTTAATAAACTTCTTGAATGTGGTTTTCATCACCTTAAGGGGTGCAGTTTTTAGAATGGTGTCACTTTTGGGTATTTTCTATCATATAGACCCCTCAAATTGGCTTCAAATGTGATGTGGTCCTAAAAATAAAATGGTGTTGTAAAAATGAGAAATCGCTGGTCAACTTTTAACCCTTATAACTTCCTAACAAAAAAAAATTTTGGTTCCAAAATTGTGCTGATGTAAAGTAAACATGTGGGAAATGTTAGTTATCAAGTTTTTTGTGTGCCGTATCTCTGTGATTTAAGGGCATAAAAATTCAAAGTTGGAAAATTGCGAAATTTTCAAAATTTTTGCCAAATTTCTGTTTTTTTTCACAAATGAACGCAAGTTATTTGAATGAAATTTTACCACTAACATGAAGTACAATATATCACGAGAAAACAATGTCAGAATCACCGGGATCCATAGAAGCGTTCCAGTGTTATGACCTCATAAAAGTACAGTGGTCAGAATTGTAAAAATTGGCCTGGTCATGAACGTGCAAACCACCCTTGGGGGTGAAGGGGTTAAAATTGCTGGATTTTAATGCTGTGCTACGAAAAGGATCTACTTTATTGTGTACAGTCAAAAAGCAAATGGAGGAAAATAAAAAAAGGGCTCTGGATTTCTTTGCAATAAAAAAGCTCTATTAGCCCTGGCAAAAAAAAAATTTCAAAGCCAATCACACCTGGGGCTAGGTATATTCGGCCAATATATCCCACAGGTAGCAGCAGCACCAGAACACAGAACCCTCTTGATATATGCAATGATATGTATATACACACATACTGTGCCTGCAGGAGTTGCACTGATGTGTATACAGCAACATACACTACCCTGCCTGCCTAACACTTGAACCTACAGTGCAGACCAAAAGTTTGGACACACTTTCTCATTCAAAGAGTTTTCTTTATTTTCATGACTATGAAAATTGTAGATTCACTCTGAAAGCATCAAGACTATGAATTAACACATGTTGAATTATATAATTAACAAAAAAGTGTGAAACAACTGAAAATATGTCTTATATTCTAGGTTCTTAAAAGACAGCAGAAAAAAATGAAATTAGGGCTAAAAAGACCAAAATTTTTAGCAGACGGATGGATGAAGCGTGTCACAGATATACCACACTGTAAAATATGTGGCCTGTCTGTATTTTTTTGGGGGGTTCAGCAAAATAGTGTCAAGAAATTATGTAAGATACTCAAAAAAATACTCAACCGTACCACATAAAAAAAAAATGATTCTCCACACACTCAAAAGGGATGTTTGGGACCCCTTTAACCCCTTCCTGACATCCGACGTACTATCCCATCCATGGGACCCGGGCCCCTATGCCCATGGACGGGATAGTACGTCTACCTCGATCAGCGGCACCCACGTGGTGAGCGCCGCTGATCGCGGCCGGGTGTCAGCTGATTATCACAGCTGACACCCGGCACTATGTGTCAGGGGCGGTCACGGACCGCCCCCGACACGTTAACCCCTTGCACACCGCGATCAAACATGATCGCGGTGTACTGGGAGTTAAAGGGAAGCATCGGCAGGGAGGGGGCTCCCTCAGTGCTTCCCTGAGCCCCCCACGGCAGCGCAATGTGCAGCGCTGCTGTGGGGGGGGCCCCTTTCCTCCAGGCCCCCGAATCCAAGATGGCGACGGAGGCCTTCGGGGGCCTGGAGGAAGCTGGCTTCCTCAGTGCCTGCAAAGCGCAGGCAAGAGGAAGTCTTCTTCAATGCCTGTGACAGATTGCAGTGATCTGTGATGTGACAGATCAGCGATCTGTCACAGGACAGTGATGTCCCACCTGGGACTATGTAATAAAGTAAAAAAAAAATTAAAAAAAAGTGTAAAAATAATTTTTAAAAAATCGCCAAATAAATTAGTAAAAAAAAAAAAAAAATTCCCCAATAAATTCATTTTTTGAAAATAAAAAAAACCAAAACAATAAAAGTACACATATTAGGTATCACCGCGTCCGTAACAACCCGCCCTATAAAACTGTCCCATTAGTTAACCCCTTTAGAGAACTCCTTAAAAAATAAAAATAAAAAACGAATCAAAAAATAACGATTTATTATCATACCGCCAAACAAAAAGTGTAATAACGCGCGATCAAAAAGACGCATATAAATATCCATGGTACCGCTGAAAACGACATCTTGTCCCGCAAAAAACGAGCCACTACACAGCATCATCAGCGAAAAAATAAAAAAGTTATAGCTCGCAGAATAAAGCGATGCAAAAATAATTATTTTTTAAATAAAATAGTTTTCATTGCATAAAACCGACAAAACATAAAAAAACGACCTAAATGAGGTATCGCTGTAACCGTACTGACCCGAAGAATAAAACCGCTTTATCAATTTTACCGCACGCGGAATGGTGTAAACGCACTCCCCCAAAAGAAATTCATGAAACGCTGGTTTTTGTTCATTCTGCGTCCCAAAAATCGGAATAAAAAGCAATCAATAAATGTCACATGCCCGAAAATGGTACCAATAAAAACGTCAACTCGTCCCGCAAAAAATAAGACCTCAAATGACTCGGTGGGTCAAAATACGGAAAAATTATAGCTGTCAATATGTGGTGATGCAAAAACTATTTTTACAATAAAAAGCGTCTTTTAGCGTGCGACAGCTGCCAAAAATAAAAACCACCATAAATAGTAAATCAAACCCCCCGTTATCACCCCCTTAGTTAGGGAAAAATAATAAAATAAAAAAAGTGTATTTATTTCCATTTTTCCGTTAGGGTTAGGGTTAGGGCTAGGGTTAGGGCTAGGGTTACGGTTAGGGCTAGGGTTAGGGTTAGGGCTAGGGCTAGGGCTAGGGTTAGGGTTAGGGCTAGGGTTAGGGCTTGGGTTAGGGCTAGGGTTAGGGCTGAGATTAGGGTTAGGGGTGTGTTGGGGTTCGGGTTGGAGCTAGAATTGGGGGTTTCCACTGTTTGGGCACATCAGGGGCTCTCCAAATGCAACATTGCGTCTGATCTCAATTCCAGCCAATTCTGAGTTGAAAAAGTCATATGGTGCTCCTTCCCTTCCAAGCTCTGCCATGCGCCCAAACAGTGTTTTACCCCCACATGTAGGGTATCAGCCTACTCAGGACAAATTGCAAAACAATTTTTGGGGTCCAATTTCTCCTGTTACCCTTAGGAAAATAAAAAATTGGGGGCAAAAATATCATTTTTGTGGAAAAAAATGATTTTTTTATTTTCACGTCCGAGCGTTATAAACTTCTGTGAAGCACTTGGGGGTTCAAAGTGCTCACCACACATCTAGATAAGTTCCGTGGGGGGGTCTAGTGTCCAAAATGGGGTCACTTGTTGGAAGTTCCAATAGTTTAGGTACATCAGGGGCTCTCCAAACGCACATGACACCCGCAGACCATTCCATCAAAGTCTGCTTTCCAAAATGGCACTGCTTCCCTTCCGAGCCCCGACGTGTGTCCATACAGTAGTTTTCTCCCACATATGGGGTGTCAGCGTACTCATGACAAATTGGACAACAACTTTTGCGGTCCAATTTCTCCTGTTACCCTTGGGAAAATGAAAAAATTGGGGACTAATTGATCATGTTTGTGGAAAAAATACGATTTTTTTATTTTCATGCCCGGGCATTATAAACTTCTGTGAAGCCCTTGGGGGTTCAAAGTGCTCACCTCACATCTAGATAAGTTCCTTAGGGGGTCTAGTTTTCAAAATGGGGTCATTTGTGGGTGTTTCCACTGTTTAGGTACATTAGGGGCTCTCCAAAGGCAACATGACACCCGCAGACCATTCCATCAATGTCTGCATTCCAAAACGTCACTACTTCCCTTCCGATCCCCGACGTGTGCCCATACAGTAGTTTTCTCCCACATATGGGGTGTCAGCTTACTCAGGACAAATTGGACAACAACTTTTGGGGTCCAATTTCTCCTGTTACCCTTGGGAAAATAAAAAAAATGGTGACTAAAAGATCATGTTTGTTGAAAAAATACGAATTTTTTATTTTCACGCCCGGGCGTTATAAACTTCTGTGAAGCACAGGGGGTTCAAAGTGCTCACCACACATCTAGATAAGTTCCTTGGGGGGTCTAGTTTACAAAATTGTGTCATTTGTGGGGGGTTTCCACTGTTTAGGTACATCAGGGGTTTTCCAATCGCGACATGGTGTCCGATCTCAATTCCAGCCAAAAACATCAAATGGCGCTGCTTCCCTTCCGAGCTCTGCCATGCGCCCAAATAGTGGTTTACCCCCACATGTGGGGTATCAGCGTACTCAGGACAAATTGCACAATAACTTTTAGGGTGCTGTTACCCTTGGAAAAATAAGAATTGAGGGTGAAAAGATCATTTTTGTGGAAAAAGTATGATTTTTTAATTGTACGGCTTTATGTTATAAACTTCTGTGAAGCCCTTGGGGGTTCAAAGTTCTCACCACACATCTAGATAAGTTCCTTAGGGGGTCTAGTTTCCAAAATGGTGTCATTTGTGGGGGGTTTCCACTGTTTAGGTACATCAGGGGTTTTCCAATCGCGACATGGTGTCCGATCGCAATTCCAGCCAAAAACGTCAAATGGCGCTACTTCCCTTCCGAGCTCTGCCATGCGCCCAAATAGTGGTTTACCCCCACATGTGGGGTATCAGCGTACTCAGGACAAATTGCACAATAACTTTTAGGGTGCTGTTACCCTTGGAAAAATAAGAATTGAGGGTGAAAAGATCATTTTTGTGGAAAAAATATGATTTTTTAATTGTACGGCTTTATGTTATAAACTTCTGTGAAGCCCTTGGGGGTTCAAAGTTCTCACCACACATCTAGATAAGTTCCTTAGGGGGTCTAGTTTCCAAAATGGTGTCATTTGTGGGGGGTTTCCACTGTTTTGGTACATCATGGGTTTTCCAATCGCGACATGATGTCCGATCTCTATTCCAGCCAAAAACGTCAAATGGCGCTGCTTCCCTTCCGAGCTCTGCCATGCGCCCAAATAGTGGTTTACCCCCACATGTGGGGTATCAGCATACTCAGGACAAATTGCACAATAACTTTTAGGGTCCTGTTACCCTTGGGAATATAAAAATTGGGGTGAAAAGATCATTTTTGTGGAAAAAATATGATTTTTTAATTGTACCGCTGTACGTTATAAACTTCTGTGAAGCCCTTGTGGATTCAAAGTTCTCACCACATATCTAGATAAGTTCCTTGGGGGGTCTAGTTTCCAAAATGGGGTCACTTGTAGGGGGTTTCCACTGTTTAGATACATCAGGGACTCTCCAAACGTGACATGGCGTCCGATCTGAATTCCAGCCAATTTTGCATTGAAAAATCAAACGGCGCTCCTTCCATTCTGAGCTCTGCCATGTGCCGAAACAGTCGTTCCCCCCCACAAATCAGGTATCAGCGTACTCAGGACAAATTGCACAATAACTTTTGCAGTCCAATTTCTCCTGTTACCCTTGGTAAAATAAAAAAAATTGAACCTGAAATATTTTTTTTGTGAAAAAAGTTAGATGTTCATTTTTTTTTAAATATTCAAAAAAATTCCTGTGACCCACCTAAAGGGTTAATAAACTTCTTGAATGTGGTTTTCATCACCTTAAGGGGTGCAGTTTTTAGAATGGTGTCACTTTTGGGTATTTTCTATCATATAGACCCCTCAAATTGGCTTCAAATGTGATGTGGTCCTAAAAATAAAATGGTGTTGTAAAAATGAGAAATCGCTGGTCAACTTTTAACCCTTATAACTTCCTAACAAAAAAAAATTTTGGTTCCAAAATTGTGCTGATGTAAAGTAAACATGTGGGAAATGTTAGTTATCAAGTTTTTTGTGTGCCGTATCTCTGTGATTTAAGGGCATAAAAATTCAAAGTTGGAAAATTGCAAAATTTTCAAAATTTTTGCCAAATTTCTGTTTTTTTTCACAAATGAACGCAAGTTATTTGAATGAAATTTTACCACTAACATGAAGTACAATATGTCACGAGAAAACAATGTCAGAATCACCGGGATCCATAGAAGCGTTCCAGTGTTATGACCTCATAAAAGTACAGTGGTCAGAATTGTAAAAATTGGCCTGGTCATGAACGTGCAAACCACCCTTGGGGGTGAAGGGGTTAAAATTGCTGGATTTTAATGCTGTGCTACGAAAAGGATCTACTTTATTGTGTACAGTCAAAAAGCAAATGGAGGAAAATAAAAAAAGGGCTCTGGATTTCTTTGCAATAAAAAAGCTCTATTAGCCCTGGCAAAAAAAAAATTTCAAAGCCAATCACACCTGGGGCTAGGTATATTCGGCCAATATATCCCACAGGTAGCAGCAGCACCAGAACACAGAACCCTCTTGATATATGCAATGATATGTATATACACACATACTGTGCCTGCAGGAGTTGCACTGATGTGTATACAGCAACATACACTACCCTGCCTGCCTAACACTTGAACCTACAGTGCAGACCAAAAGTTTGGACACACTTTCTCATTCAAAGAGTTTTCTTTATTTTCATGACTATGAAAATTGTAGATTCACTCTGAAAGCATCAAGACTATGAATTAACACATGTTGAATTATATAATTAACAAAAAAGTGTGAAACAACTGAAAATATGTCTTATATTCTAGGTTCTTAAAAGTAGCCACCATTTGCTTTGACTACTGCTTTGTACACTCTTGGCATTCTCTTGATGAGCTTCAAGATGTAGTCACCGGAAATGGTCTTCCAACAGTCTTGAAGGAGTTCCCAGAGATGCTTAGCACTTGTTGGCCCTTTTGCCTTCACTTTGCGGTACAGCTCACCCCAAACCATCACGATTGGGTTCAGGTCTGGTGACTGTGGAGGACAGGTCATCTGGCGTAGCACCCCATCACTCTCCTTCTTGGTCAAATAGCCCTTACACAGCCTGGAGGTGTGTTTGGGGTCATTGTCCTGTTGAGAAATAAATGATGGTCCAACTAAACGCAAACCGGATGGAATAGCATGCCGCTGCAAGATGCTGTGGTAGCCATACTGGTTCAGTATGCCTTCAATTTTGAATAAATCCCCAACAGTGTCACCAGAAAAGCACTCCCACACCATCACACCTCCGCCTTCATGGTGGGAATCAGGCATGCAGAGTCCATCCATTCACCTTTTCTGCATGGCACAAAGACACGGTGGTTGGAACCAAAGATCTCAAATTTGGACTCATCAGGCCAAAGCACAGATTTCCACTGGTCTAATGTCCATTCCTTGTGTTCTTTAGCCCAAACAAGTCTCTTCTGCTTGTTGCCTGTCCTTAGCAGTGGTTTCCTAGCAGCTATTTTACCATGTAGGCCTGCTGCACAAAGTCTCCTCTTAACAGATGTTGCAGAGATGTGTCTGCAGCTAAAACTCTGTGTGGCATTGACCTGGTCTCTAGTCTGAGCTGCTGTTAAACTACGATTTCTGAGGCTGGTGACTCGGATGAACTTATCCTCTGCAGCAGAGGTGACTCTTTGTCTTCTTTTCCTGGGCCGGTCCTCATGTGAGCTAGTAGCGCTTGATGGTTTTTGCCACTGCACTTGGGGACACTTTCAAAGTTTTCCCAATTTTTCGGACTGACTGACCTTCATTTCTTAAAGTAATGATGGCTACTATTTTTTCTTTACTTAGCTGTTTTTTTCTTGCCATAATACAAATTCTAACAGTCTATTCAGTAGGACTATCAGCTGTGTATCCACCAGACTTCTGCACAACACAACTGGTGGTCCCAACCTCATTTATAAGGCAAGAAATCCCACTTATTAAACCTGACAGGGCACACCTGTGAAGTGAAAACCATTTCCGGTAACTATCTCTTGAAGCTCATCAAGAGAATGCCAAGAGTGTGCAAAGCAGTAATCAAAGCAAAAGGTGACTACTTTGAAGAACCTAGAATCTAAGACATTTTCAGTTGTTTCACACTTTTTTGTTAATTATATAATTCCACATGTGTTAATTCATAGTTTTGATGCCTTCAGAGTGAATCTCCAATTTTCATAGTCATGAAAATAAAGAAAACTCTTTGAATGAGAAGGTGTGTCCAAACTTTTGGTCAGTACTGTATATACTCTGGAATTAGTCCTTAGAAGGACTGTTGGTTTAGCTGGATTTGAGTTGTTTAGGATGGTAGACCCCACACTCAGTAATAAATCCCTAATTCTAACCTTATCAAGGCAGCAGCTCTCCCTACTCTATCTCAATCCGGAGCTGAATGCCATGAGCTGGGCGGCTCTCTTATACCCTTGATGATACTGTGCAGCCAGCCAATCACTGCACAACCACAACAAAGATGGCTGCAGCATTTTATAGCCTGGCAAACAATCCCTGCATCATTATTGGTTCTGTAAAGTCCACCAAAAAAGCTGGGTGGAGACCCGAGTTCCCGCCGAGTAATTCCAGAAATGCTCGGTGCTCGCCGAGTACACCGAGTACAATGATACTCGGGCGAGTAACGAGTAGTGGCGAGCACGATCGCTCATCACTAGTTATAATTTCCAAAATAAGGTCACTTGAGAGGGATTCTGCTTTTCTAGCACTTAGAGGCTCTTTATATGGAATCCACAAACTAGTCTAGGAAAATCTGCACTCCAGGAGGCAAACAGCGCTCTGTCCCTCCTGAATCTCTCTGAATGGCAAAGTAGAACTGTACTGCCACAAATGGGGTATTCCTACATTCAGCAAAATTTGGGGGACAAATTTTGGTGTCATTTTTACCCATTTCTCAGTGAGAAAATGTAAAACTTGGGGCTTGATGGTAGAAATGTAAATTATTTTTTGTTCCATGCACAATGTTATAAAAGTTTCTGACACACCTGTGGTGTCAATATAATCACTGCACCCCTAGATGAATTCATTGAGAGATTTAATTGGAAAAATGGGGTCACTTATGGAGGTTCTGCTGTTCTGACACCTCAGAGGATCTGTCAATGTAACATGGCACCCTCAAACAAGTGCAGCAAATTCTGAACTGTAATATGGTGCTCCATCCCTTCTGAGCTTTGCACTGTGCCTCAAAAGTAGTTTTTGACCACATATGGGGTATTACTGAACTCAGGAGAAATTGCACAACAAACAGTAGGGTCCATTTTCTCATTTTGCCCTTGCAAAAATACAAAATTTGTAGCTGAAAAGGATTTTTGTGGGAAAAATTTGATTCTTTTTTATTTTTGCGGCTTAACGTTATAAACCTCTGTGAAGTACCTGGGGGTTCAAGGTGCTCAATGCACAACTAGAAAGGTCCCAAAGACATCTACTTTCCAAAATGGTGTCACTTGTTGGGGGATTTCCACTCTTTAGACACATCAAGGGCTCCTCAAATGCGACATGGCATCCGCCAATTATTCCCCCCATGAGCGCCACTGATAACGTTGGACGAACTATTCCATCCTTGGGACTTAGGTCCCAGGTCACATGGAGGGAATAGTACATCCAATGTAGGAAAAAGTGTAAATATGTAACATTTATTTTTTTACGGTATATCAGAAAAACATCTATCCAATGTATAACATGCTTTAATTTTCTTTTCTTTTTTTATACAAAGACTTAGAACAATAAGTCAGAAAACTTTACAATGATCATATAATTTCTGAATCCAGGCCTGTGTTTTATTGTATGAGGCATGTAGGCGTTTCTATTACTGTATTTAATAATCATTTTGCTATCTTCCTACCAAGTAGAAGGTCTATTTTACTAGCAAATTATACATCTACTGAAGAGATTAATAGAGCAATATTAAATGCACCACCGCTAACGTCAACAGTAGGGCTCAGGAATAAGAGTTCTAGGTCTATAAAACCTATTCAGCGATCCCTTTAATATATTCTTCCGCGTGACTTGTTTATTACCCTTTTAAGAATGTCATATTTGCATGAATTTAAAATTTCACTTGGAAAAATATAAAAAATGATCTGTGTATCCTCAGCTTTTGCCTTTATAGAATTAGTTTGCCTGGTGAAGAAATTGCTCACAAAGGATTCGGAGCTATAAATTATCGTGATCCTGGCACTTAAGATGAAAGCTGTTATTTAGTTTTCGGCATAAAATGTGACACATTTATGTTTGCTATGGTGACAATTTATCTAATTCTAATAAAAGTTCATTTTCGCACTATTAGAAGAAGGAAGATAAAAGGCAGTTATGAATTTGTGACTATGTTGCTGATTATGAAAAATCTGCTATCATGTTTCTTTTCTTCCATCCTGAAGACAGATCTTAGAAACCCTGAATGGATCCTATCTAGAGATGTACAAACAAAATTCAAGTGGAATTGAATTCTACTTGAATTGTACAATAACCCATATTCGCCAAAATGGAGATATTTTGTTATTTGCTTCTGCACAGATTCAGCAAAATGAGCCATAAAAAGGTTAAAAAGAATGACAAACAGAAATAAATCCATAAAATCGTCTTATCGCACACCTCACCTGCCGCGCCGCCACTAGTCTGGACTTCACGGCATCTTCTGGATTCCCAAGGCCTTTCATGCTCTGCTGGACTTATAGTGCCATACTTGGTGCAGACTGAAAATACTGTTGCTTAAGAAATAATAGTAACATAGTAACATAGTTATTAAGGTTGAAGGAAGACTTTAAGTCCATCTAGTTCAACCCATATCCTATCCTAACATGCCCTAACATGTTGATCCAAAGAAAGGCAAAAAAAACCCATGTGGCAAACAGAAAGCTTCACATTGGGGAAAAAATTCCTTCTCGACTCCACATACGGCAATCAGACTAGCTCCCTGGATCAACGCAATATTAAGGAAACTAGTGTATATACCCTGTAATATTATACTTTTCAAGAAAGGCATCCAGTCCCTTCTTAAATTTTAGTAGGGAATCACTCATTACAACATCATATGGCAGAGAGTTCCATAGTCTCACTGCTCTTACAGTAAAGAATCTGCATCTGTGAGTATGCTTAAACCTTCTTTCCTCCAGACGTAGAGGATGCCCCCTTGTCCCCGTCACAGGTCTTAGAGTAAAAAGATCATTAGAAAGGTTTTTGTATTGTCCACGCATGTATTTATACATTGTAATAAGATCACCCCGAAGCCTTCGATTTTCCAAACTAAATAACCCCAAGTGTAATAACCTGTCTTGGTATTGCAGACCCCCTAGTTCCCTAATAACCTTGGTCGCTCTTCTCTGCACTCCCTCCAGTTCAGCTATGTCTTTCTTATACACCGGAGACCAGACCTGTACACAGTATTCTAAGTGTGGTTGCACTAGTGACTTAAATAGAGGTAAAATTATGTTCTCCTCATGAGCATCTATGCCTCTTTTAATGCATCCCATTATTTTATTTGCCTTTGCAGCAGCTGCCTGACACTGGCCACTAAATGTGAGTTTGTTGTCCACCCATACACCCAGGTCTTTTCAGTGACAGTTTTGTCCAGTGTTTTACAATTAAGCACATAATTATACATCTTGTTCGTTCTACCTAAGTGCATGACCTTACATTTATCCCCATTAAAGCTCATTTGCCATTTATCAGCCCAAGCTTCTAGTTTACATAAATCCTCCTGAAATATAAAATTGTCCTCCTCTGTATTGATTACCTTGCAGAGTTTCGTGTCATCTGCAAATATTGAAATTCTACTCTATGCCCCCTACAAGGTCATTAATAAATATGTTAAAAAGAAGCGGGCCCAAAACTGACCCATGTGGTACCCCACTGCTAACCATGACCCAGTCCGAGTGTGCTCCATTAATAACCACCCTCTGTTTCCTATCCCTGAGCCAGCTCTTAACCCACTTACACATATTTTCCCCTATCCCCATTGTTCTCATTTTATGCATCAACCTTTTGTGTGGCACCGTATCAAAAGCTTTTGAAAAGTCCATGTACATCACGTCCACTGCATTCCCTTGGTCCAGTCCGGAACTTACCTCTTCATAAAAGCTTATCATATAAGTCTGACAGGAACTGTCCCTCGTAAACCCATGTTGATATTGGGTCATGAGGTTATTATTCTCCAGATACTCCAGTATAGTATCTCTTAGAAAACCCTCCTGGATTTTACCCACAGTTGAGGTTAAACTTACTGGCCTATAATTTCCAAGTTCAGTTTTTGTCCCCTTTTTGAATATTGGCACCACATTTGCTATACGCCAGTCCTGTGGTACAGATCCTGTTGTTATGGAATCTTTAAAGATTAAAAATTATGGTCTATCTATGATTGTACTTAATTCCTGCAGTACTCGGGGGTGTATCCCATCCGGGCCCGGGGATTTGTCAATTTTAGTGATTTTTAGATGCCGCCGTACTTCCTGCTGGGTTAAGCAGGTGACATTTAATGGAGAATTTTTTATCCCTGATCATGTTATCTGTCATGGGATTTTTCTGTGTAAATACTGTTGAAAAAAAGTCATTTAGCATATTGGCTTTTTCCTCATCCTCATCCACCATTTCACCCAGACTATTTTTAAGGGGACCAACACTATCATTTTTTAGCTTCTTACTATTTATGTAGTTAAAGAATATTTTGGGATTATTTTTACTTTCTGTGGCTATGAGTCTCTCTGTCTCAATCTTTGCTATTTTGATTTGCTTTTTACAGAATTTATTTAGTTTTCTGTATTTATTTAATGCCTCATCACTACCTACTTGCTTTAATTCTCTAAATGCTTTCTTTTTGTCACTTATTGCGCCCCTTACAGCTCTATTTAACCATAGTAGTTTCCTCCTATTTCTAGAATGTTTATTCCCATACAGTATATATTGTGCACAGGTCCTATTCAGGATGCTAATAAATGTCTCCCATTTTCTTTGTGTATTTTTATCTCAGGATATCGTCCCAATTAATTGCACCAAGATCATCTCTCATCCGTTGGAAATTTGCTTTCCTGAAGTTTAGTGTCCTTGTAACCCCTCTACTACACATCTTATTAAAGGATACATGAAAACTTATTATTTTGTGATCACTATTACCCATGTGACCCCCAACCCTTATATTTGATATGCGGTCTGGCCTGTTGGTTAATATTAGGTCTAGTAGTGGAGCAGCCAGTGCCAGGCAGCGGCTGCCAAGGCAAACAGGATCATGGGGTGCATTAAAAGAGGTCTGGATACACATGATGAGAGCATTATACTGCCTCTGTACAAATCTCTGGTTTGACCGCACATGGCGTACTGTGTACAGTTTTGGGCACAGGTGCTCAGGAAGGATATGATGGATTTAGAGCGGGTACAAAGGAGGGCAACAAAGTTAATAAAGGGGATGGGGGAACTACAATAACCAGAGAGATTAGCATAATTAGGATTATTTAGTCTAGAAAAAAGACAACTGAGGGGTGATCTAATAGCCCTGTATAAGTATATAAGGGGACAATACAAATATCTCTCCGAGGATCTGTTTATACCAAGGAAGGTGACGGTCACAAGGGGGCATTCTCTGCGTCTGGAGGAGAAAAGGTTTTTACTGTTAGGGCAGTGAGAATCTGGAATTCCCTGCCTGAGGAGGTGGTGATGGCGAACTCAGTCGAAGGGTTCAAGAGAAGCCTGGATGTCTTCCTGGAGCGTAACAATATTGTATCTTACAGTTATTGTTAGGTTCTTTAGAAGGACATAGATCTGGGGAATTATTCTGACAGAATTTTATAGGCTGAACTGGATGGACTAATGTCTTTTTTCGGCCTTACTAACTATGTTACTATGTTACTATGTTAGTGCACCCCCTCTTGTTGGGTCCTGAACCAGTTGTGAAAGGTATTTGTCTCTCATAGTTGTTAAAAACCTATTACCTTTGCTGGAACTGCAGGTTTCGGTTCCCCAATGTATTTCAGGGTAGTTGAAGTCCCCCATAATAAAGACTTCTCCTTGAGTCGCTGCTTCATCTAATTGCTTTATGAGGATATTCTCTGTTGCTTCCATTATTTTTGGAGACTTATAACAAACCCCTATCAGTAATTTATTATTTTTTCCCCCCTCCCCTTATTTCTACCCACAGGGACTCTAAGTTTTCATTAGATTCATATATATTATCACGCAGGATGGGTTTTAAGGATGATTTTACATATAAACACACACCTCCCCCTCACTTATTTGTACAGTCATTTCAGAACAGACTATAGCCCTATAAATTAACCGCCCAGTCATGACTCTCGTTCAGTCATGTCTCAGATACCCCACCATGTCATAATTATGTTCCAATAAAATTAATTCTAATTCCTCCATTTTGTTGGTGAGGCTTCTGGCATTAGTATACATGCACTTTATGTATCTCTCTATACCTCTATTCTTTCTTAAATTATTAACTGTTCTAACCTCAGCCCCCATGCCACCCCCACCCCCAATTTCATTATTTATGCCCAGGTCTCTATCTGCACTGTCTTCCCCTCCTATAAAAGGAATACCATCCCCCCGTCCCTAGTTTAAACACTCCTCCAACCTTCTAGCCATTTTCTCCCCTAGCACAGCTGCACCCTCCCCATTGAGGTGCAGCCCGTCCCTAGCGTAGAACCTGTAGCCAACTGAGAAGTTGACCCAGTTCTCCGGGAACCCAAAGCCCTCCTTCCCACACCAATTCCTGAGCCACTTATTAACTTCCCTAATCTCCCGTTGCCTCTCTGGTGTGGCCTGTGGTACAGGAAGTATTTCCGAAAATACCACCTTGGAGGTCCTTGCTTTAAGCTTGCAGCCTAATTCCCTGAAATCATCTTTAAGGACCATCCACCTAGCTCTAACTTTGTCATTTGTGCCAATGTGCACCATGACTGCTGGATCCTCACCAGCCCCTCCCAGTAATCTGTCAACCCGATCAGCGATGTGTCGGACTTGAGCGCCAGGTAGGCAGCACACCGTTCGACGATCCCTGTCTTTGTGACAGATTGCCCTATCTGTTCCCCTAATAATTGAGTCTCCCACTACCAGAACTTGTCTGGCCTGCTGTCAGAGACACCACACTGCACTTGCTCATAGAGCCAGTGCACGTGTCCTGAGTACAGAAGCAGTGCTAAGAGTTACCTGGGGAGCAGGGCAGCAGAGGTGACCAGGCGTGCTTCAGGCTAATAGTGTCAGGGTCCAGTCAGTGCTGGAAAGTAAAGATGCATAGGACCTGCGGACACTGAAACTGAATAGTCTGCACGGGACCTATGGTCATGTGACTGCAAGGGGGAGGGGCTTAGCATCCTGTATTCAGATAGGACAGGACACCATACAACAACTCAGAGTCAGGCAAAACAGAGGTCACACACAGTACGGGCGAACGAGGTACAGGAGGGACGAACAGACGGGTAGTCAGACAGAGCCAAAGGTCATACACAAGAGGGCGACGTGGTACCAAGGGGACGAGCAGAGAGGAGTCGGGTCACAAGCAGAGAGTCATACACGAGAGGTAGCGCAGTACAAGAGGGTCAGGCAGAACTCGTAACAGGGACAGAACCAGATCACAACCGAACAAACAAGCAAGATATCAGGCACAAGGCACTTAACTCAGAGGTCACTTAACTCAGCCGAGGGCAGGAGTATAACTGACACCGGACCCAGGTCCAGTGAGCACTAAATAGCCTCCTGCTGCCAGAGAGAGGCAACACAATTAACCCCTAGTCTAACCAGGATGGGTCAAAGCGAAATCCCGTCCTGGATCATGACAGTACCCTCCTCTCAATGGGGGGCCACCGGACCCCCAGGTCTCTCAGGGTACTTGGCGTGAAAGGCTCGGATCAACCGATCCGCATGAACTGATCGAGCAGGAACCCACGAGCGTTCCTCAGGACCGTAGCCCTTCCAATGTATCAAATACTGAAGGGCGCGACGGACCAACCTGGAGTCGACAATTCGTTCCACCTCGTACTCAGCCTGCCCATCTACCAGAACCGGTGTCGGGGAAGATGATGATCCCTCCCCACTGGACCTCACAGGTTTCAAAAGGGCCTTATGGAAAACATTTGGGATCCGCAGAGATGGCGGGAGCTGCAACCGAAAAGCCACCGGGTTAACTGCTTCGGTAATTACATAGGGACCTATAAACTTGGGTCCAAGCTTCGCAGAGGGGACCTTGAGCCTTATATTTTTGGTGGATAACCATACCTTATCCCCGACCTGAAACACTGGCCCACGGATCGTTTTTTGTCCGCAAAAAATTTAAATTTGTCCTGGGCCTTCGTAATGTTATTCTGGACCTCCCGCCATACCTCCCCCAACCGCTGGATCGACTCGTCCGCCCCAGGACACCCAGAATTCAAGCGGGAAAATTCTCCAAAATGAGGATGAAACCCATAATTGCAAAAAAAAGGAGATGTACCCGTAGACTGGTTAGTGCGGTTGTTAAAAGCAAACTCAGCCAATGGTAACACAGAACACCAATCATCCTGTCGGGCTGAGGTCAAACAACGCAGAATTTGCTCCAGAGACTGATTGGTCCGCTCAGTCTGCCCATTAGTCTCTGGATGGTAGGCGGATGAAAAGGACAGACTAATACCCAAAATCTCCAAAATCTGGACACAAATTGCACTCCCCTATCAGACACCACATTCAGGGGTACCCCATGCAACCGCACCACATGCTCCACAAACAATCTGGACAATGTTTCCGCATTAGGTAGAGCTGCCAAAGGTACAAAATGTGCCTGCTTACTAAACCTGTCCACTACGACCCAGACCACGGTATTACCCTTGGAAGGGGGAAGGTTGGTGATGAAATCCATGGACAGATGAGTCCATGGTCTCTCAGGAATTGGCAGTGGTACCAATTCCCCGGCCGGCCGGTTATGGGGAGTTTTCGCACGGGCACAAACCTCACACGCAGACACATACTACCCAACATCAGAGGCTAAAGAAGACCACCAGAACATTCTAGCAATGGCCTTCTGGGTCGCTGAGATCCCTGGATGTCCACCCAGAACTGAGTCATGGAACTCCTGGAGGACCTTGAGACGAAACTGAGCTGGCACATAAAGTTTATCCACCAGCTTAGCTGGAGGTGCAAGAGCCTGGGCTTCTCGAATCTCTCGTTCCAACACATTAGAAATCTCTGCCACCACCACCCCAGGCTGAAGAATGGAGGATGGAGGTTCCGGGGGGGACACCGGATCTAGACTGCGTGACAACGCATCCGCTCTGATATTCTTGGATCCTGGTCGGAAAGTGATCGAGAAGTTGAATCGAGAAAAAAAAAGTGACCATCTAGCCTGTCTGGGAGTCAACCTTTTAGCAGACTCGATGTAAGCTAGGTTTTTGTGGTCCGTGATTACCGTTATAGGATGGACAGCCCCCTCCAAAAAATGCCTCCATTCTGCAAAAGCCAATTTTATGGCCAGAAGTTCCCGATTCCCCACATCATAGTTTCTCTCTGCCGGAGAGAACTTCTTTGAGAAAAAGGCGCAAGGTCTTAAATTGGTCAAAGTGGCGGGTCCCTGGGACAATACCGCCCCCACCCCCACCTCTGAGGCGTCTACCTCAACAATAAATGGTTCAGAGGGGTCCGGTTGGATAAGAACCGGGGCCGACATGAAACATTTTTTCAAAAACTGAAATGCCGCTACCGCTGCGGTTGACCAATTCTTGATATCGGCCCCCTTTTGAGTCATGTCTGTGAGGGGTTTAACCACCTGTGAGAACCCCCTTATAAATTTCCGATAATAATTAGCGAACCCTAGGAAACGTTGCAGACCCTTCAAATCACACGGTTGAACCCACTCGAGAATGGCCTGCACCTTATTAGGATCCATGCGATACCCTTCAGCAGACACGATGAACCCCAGAAAGGACAGTTCCTGAACAAAAAATAAACATTTTTCAAGTTTAGCAAACAGACAGTTCTCCCTGAGCCTTTGGAGAACTGCCCGAACATGACCAATGTGAGTCTGTTTATCAGGCGAGTAGATTAAAATGTCATCCAAATACACCACCATAAAACGTCCAATCAAATCGGAGAACACATGATTTATGAAATTTTGGAAGACCGCTGGAGCGTTGGTCAGGCCGAAGGGCATGACCAAATTTTCAAACAACCCTTCAGTAGTGAGAAAGGCGGTCTTCCATTCATCTCCATCCCGGACTCGGATAAGGTTATATGCTCCCCGTAGGTCTAATTTCGAAAACCACTTAGCTCCGGACAACTGATTGTATAAATCAGGAATAAGTGGAAGGGGATAAGTATTCCTCACAGTTATTTTATTTAACTCACGAAAATCGAGGCATGGGCGCAAACCACCGTCTTTTTTTTTTTACAAAAAAGAACCCTGCCGCCACAGGAGAAACAGAAGGACGAATATGTCCCTTACGGAGGCTCTCAGAAATATATTCCTTCATCGCAGCCCGTTCCGGACCCGAGAGGTTATACAGGCGGGCTTTGGGCAATTTAGCACCTGGAACCAGGTCAATGGCACAATCAAATGGGCGGTGTGGTGGTAAAACCTCAGCCTCTTTTTCGGAGAAAACATCAGTATAATCTATCAGGCACTCCGGAATGCCTTCTAGACCCACGGACGACACAGACACAGAAACAAGACATTTCTCAGAGCAATAGGGACCCCATTTAACAATATCCCGAGATTCCCAATTAATCACAGGATTATGCAGCTGTAACCAGGGGAACCCCAACACCAGTCCCGCAGGCAGGTTGTTCATTACAAAACATGAAATACGTTCCTGGTGTAAGGAACTCACTTTAAGGAGAAACTCTTCAGTACAAAACACAATGTCATTCTTACCCAGTGGTGTTTTGTCAATAGCAACAAGGTGAATCGGAGTCTCCAACCTAACTGTCCCTAACTTACACCTGGCCACCAAGTCAGAGTCAATAAAGTTCAATGATGAACCGCAATCCACGAAGGCAGAAGTGGATGTGGAGACACCCCCACAACAAAGTTCCACTTGGAATGACATTTTAGAAAATGCAGAAAAGGGTACCTGAGAGCCTGGGTGACCTCCACGATAATCACCCGGGCTCAGTCGCTTGCTGGTTAGTGGCCGGGAGGGGCAATCCTTTTTCCCATGTCCAGACTCGCCACTGTGAACACAGCATTTTCTCACGTGCCGTTGCCTCCTTTCTTCCTCCTTACGGTTGATGGTTCCCATCGCCGTGATTTTCAGTGAAGAACTGGCTCCCCTTCCTTGGGAGAACAATGATGTCTCGGTTTGTATCACTCCCCTTGCCCGTAACCTGCGATCCATTCGGACGGCCTGTGTCATAGCTTCCTCCAGGGCATCAGGTGGGGGGTGGAGAGCCAAGGCGTCTTTCAGATGCTCAGACAGGCCTCTACGGAACAACCCCCGGAGAGCGGCGTCGTTCCAGCAGACCTCAGCAGCCCAGCATCTGAACTCTGAGCAAAACCACTCAGCTGAGTGTTTCCCCTGGCAAACATTCATCAGCCTGTCCTCAGCCATACGCACCCGATCAGGCTCATCATAAATATGCCCCAGGGCCTCAAAAAATGCATCCACAGTCATACGCTCAGGGGCCGTGGTAGGAAGGGAGAAAGCCCAAGCTTGGGGGGCTCCCCTTAACAGAGACATAATGACCCCCACTCTCTGACTTTCATCCCCAGAAGAGTGTGGTCTTAAGGAAAAAAAAAGCTTACAGCCCTCCTTGAACACTCTGAAGTCATTTTTATCTCCAGAAAAGGTATCTGGTAACTTCACTGGAGACTCAGGGGGAATTAATGTAACATCCCGAGCCCCCAATGAAAGAACTCCCTGCACAGTGTCAGCGATCAGCTGCTGAGACTGAGCCAGGACTCTTTGTTCTCCAAAGAGTTTCTGAGACATCTGCGTCAGATGCTTAACCTGCTCAGAAAGAGTGTGCACAGGATCCATCACACACACAGGTGAATGGGAGCAGAGAAAAAAAATGGTATGGGTCAGTTATAATGTCAGAGACACCGCACTGCACTTGCTCATAGAGCCAGTGCACGTGTCCTGAGTACAGAAGCAGTGCTAAGAGTTACCTGGGGAGCAGGGCAGCAGAGGTGACCAGGCGTGCTTCAGGCTAATAGTGTCAGGGTCCAGTCAGTGCTGGAAAGTAAAGATGCATAGGACCTGCGGACACTGAAACTGAATAGTCTGCACGGGACCTATGGTCATGTGACTGCAAGGGGGAGGGGCTTAGCATCCTGTATTCAGATAGGACAGGACACCATACAACAACTCAGAGTCAGGCAAAACAGAGGTCACACACAGTACGGGCGAACGAGGTACAGGAGGGACGAACAGACGGGTAGTCAGACAGAGCCAAAGGTCATACACAAGAGGGTGACGTGGTACCAAGGGGACGAGCAGAGAGGAGTCGGGTCACAAGCAGAGAGTCATACACGAGAGGTAGCGCAGTACAAGAGGGTCAGGCAGAACTCGTAACAGGGACAGAACCAGATCACAACTGAACAAACAAGCAAGATATCAGGCACAAGGCACACGTATACAAGAGGTCACTTAACTCAGCCGAGGGCAGGAGTATAACTGACACCGGACCCAGGTCCAGTGAGCACTAAATAGCCTCCTGCTGCCAGAGAGAGGCAGCACAATTAACCCCTAGTCTAACCAGGACGGGTCAAAGCGAAATCCCGTCCTGGATCATGACACCTGCCCTGCTCTCCTATTTCCCCCTTACTGGAGCAGACACTCCACCGGCTTTCAGAGGACATGCCTTGCTGCAGCAGTGCTACTCCTGCACTAACACTCCCCTCATCTGCCAACTTAGCAAACTTATTGGGGTGTGCCAGATCAGGACTAGCCTCCCTGGTGCTCTTCCCTCTACCCCACCTTCTAACTGTCACCCAGCTAGCTGCTTCATTGTCCTGCAGCTCCAACCTAGCATCCCCCCTCATCTATCCCATTGAGCGTCTGCTCAATGAGCAGAAGACTCCTTTCCATATTGTCTATGGATCTCAGTGTTGCCAGCTGCACATTTAGATCCAGTATCTGGGCTTCCAAATGCACAACATGCTCTAATCTCGCACAGCAGTATGCACCCTCAACCGGCTGTTTAAGGATTTCATACATGCGGCAAGACGTGCACTGGATGGCATTGGCATTAGTGGAGCACATCCTAATGGGGATTGCACCAGACAGAAAAGATAAGCAAAAATAAAATAAAAAGTATTAATAAAATATAACAGTAATTCAGTAATACCTCCCTTGGAAACTCCCTGAATCCAAAGTCACTGAATCACAAGTCACACACTTACCACAGTTCACACTTACGCTCAGGTCACACTCAGCTCGTTCACACTCGCTCAGGCAGAAGATTTAAAAGAGTTTTTTTTCCCTTTTACAAGCACACCACCCTGCTGCTCAATGTACTTCGAAAAGGAGTTGAGCCCCAACCAGCTGCCCCTTATAAACCCTTAATTATGAACTCCCACCCTTAATTAACCCCTTGTGAATATAGTTACACCTCAAGCTTTAAATGCAATATAGTTAACCCTTTAAAACACATACTAAAATAAGAGATTAACCCTGTATAGAGAAAAAACAGGTTAAACAAGCCCCCAAGCCCCCCCAAAATTGAACAGGTAGAAAGCACTCAGCAACCCACAATTCAGCAACTCACACAGGTATTTGTTAAGGGTTTTCCAAATACCTCTTCACTGAATCACAAGTCACACACTTACCACTGTTCGCACTTACGCTCAGGTCACACTCAGCTCGTTCACACTCGCTCAGGCAGAAGATTTCAAAGAGTTTTTTTCCCTTTTACCAGCACACCACCCTGCTGCTCAATGCACTTCCAAAAATAAAAAGGAACACAAAATATATAAGCATTATTAAATGCACGCAACAACACAAAATTTGGATAAAATTTATATAAACGCCCCAAGTGATAGGATAATCAGGCTGAGTGCATTTGGATTAAGAAAGTTGAAGAACACTTGTCTTAAAGGGAATCTGTCACCACTTTTTTCGAATATGAGGTGCCGGCACCTCCATCAGGGGCTTATCTACAGCATTCTGTAATGCGGTAGATAAGCCCCTGATGTAACCTGAAAAAGAAGAAAAAGGAGTTAGATTTTCCTCACCGGGGGGCTGTCCGGTCTTGGTCCGGTCTTGGTCCTTCTTCTAACAGTGATGTCTTTTTCTTTGCTGCCTGTCGGGGCTCCTTCGCAGGCGCACTGCTCTGCCATGTTGAGGGCAGAGGAGAATACTGCAGTACGCAGGCGCCGGACCTCTCCTGATGCCTGCGCATTGCAGGACTCTGCTCTGCCCTCAACAGTGCAGAGCAGTGCGCCTGCACAGGAGTCACAATACGAAGGACAGAAGAGGATGGCATCTTATGAAGATGGGAGGTGCTGGACCGGACGGCGACACCCATTGGACCGGACCAAATGCTGGGAAGAGTATAATCTAAAGGTACTGTCACACTTAGCGATGTACCAGCGATCCCGACCAGCGATATGACGCGGTCAGGATCGCTGGTACATCGCTAAGTGGTCGCTAGTGAGCTGCCACACAGGCAGATCTCACCAACGACATCGCTGGGGACGGAGGTCGCTACTTACCTGTCACACTAGGAGATCCTGCGTCCTCCCACCCGGCTCCACGCTCGTCGCTCGTCTCTCCACAGGAAGCGCCGCAGGAAGCTGACGACGAGAAGCGGTCCAGGACGTTCTCGCATGATCAGCGATAACCAGCGGGGGAGCCGGTCGGAGGTAAGTATCAGACACAGCGATGTCGCTAGCTATATCGCTATAACGTCACAAGTTATAGCGATATTGCTAGTGATATCGCTTTGTGTGACAGTACCTTAACTCTTTTTCTTATCTTTCTGGTTACATCGGGGGCTTATCTACAGCATTACAGAATGCTATAGATAAGCCCTTGATGTCGGTGCCGGTGCCGGCAGCTCATATTCGAAAAAAGGGGTGACAGCTTCCCTTTAAGAGCGATCATAACCCATCATTATAGGACAAAAAGGAATTAAAAATCTGGTCAAAAGTGAAGTTGTCAATGAATGTCGATATTATTGGAGAGACTTTATATAACTTTTAAGTCCTGGTATAATGTCTTTACAATGTCAAAGACTACAAAAATAAATGTGGAATTCGTGTTTTGATAGCACTAATTGTATTTCAGATTCAAACATTTCCTATTGAATTGAATTGTGTTAATTCCTTTTAACAAACATATTCAATAAACCATGAACTATTGAGCGATTTGCAATGTGTTATCTGGATTCACTCGTAATGAAATCACTTTTGCAATTTTTTTCTGTGACACATTTCATTCAAATGCCATGGCAAAAAAAATACATGATCTATTTAACCCCTTCACCCCCAAGGGTGGTTTGCACGTTCATGACGGGGCCAATTTTTACAATTCTGACCACTGTACCTTTATGAGGTCATAACTCTGGAACGCTTCCATGGATCCCGGTGATTCTGACATTGTTTTCTCGTGACATATTGTACTTCATGTTAGTGGTAAAATTTCATTCAAATAACTTGCGTTTATTTGTGAGAAAAATGGAAATTTGGCGAAAATTTTGAAAATTTCGCAATTTTCCAATTTTGAATTTTTATGCCCTTAAATCACAGAGATACGGCACACAAAAAACTTGATAACTAACATTTCCCACATGTTTACTTTACATCAGCACAATTTTGGAACCAAAATTTTTTTTTGTTAGGAAGTTATAAGGGTTAAAAGTTGACCAGCGATTTCTCATTTTTACAACACCATTTTATTTTTACGGACCACATCACATTTGAAGCCACTTTAAGGGGTCTATATGATAGAAAATACCCAAAAGTGACACCATTCTAAAAACTGCACCCCTTAAGGTGCTCAAAACCACATTCAAGAAGTTTCTTAACCCTTTAGGTGCGTCACAGGAATTTTTTTGAATATTTAAAAAAAATGAACATCTAACTTTTTTTCACAAAAAAAGTACTTCAGGTTCAATTTTTTTTATTTTACCAAGGGTAACAGGAGAAATTGGACAGCAAAAGTTATTGTGCAATTTGTACTGAGTACGGTGATACCTGATATGTGGGGGGGAACGACTGTTTCGGCGCATGGCAGAGCTCAGAATGGAAGGAGCGCTGTTTGACTTTTTCAATGCAAAATTGTCTGGAATTCAGATCGGACGCCATGTCACGTTTGGAGAGACCCTGATGTACCTAAACAGTGGAAACCCCATACAAGTCACCCCATTTTGGAAACTAGACCCCCCAAGGAACTTATCTAGATATGTGGTGAGAACTTTGAACCCACAAGGGCTTTACAGAAGTTTATAACGTGCAGCAGTACAATTAAAAAATTATATTTTTTCCACAAAAATGATCTTTTCACCCCAATTTTTATTTTCCCAAGGGTAACAGGGCCCTAAAAGTTATTGTGCAATTTGTACTGAGCACGCTGATACCCCACATGTGGGGGTAAACCACTATTTGGGCGCATGGCAGAGCTCGGAAGGGAAGCAGCGCCATTTGACGTTTTTGGCTGGAATTGCGATCGGACACCATGTCGCGATTGGAAAACCCCTGATGTACCAAAACAGTGGAAACCCCCACAAATGACACCATTTTGGAAACTAGACCCCCTAAAGAACTTATCTAGATGTGTGGTGAGAACTTTGAACTCCCAAGGGCTTCACAGAAGTTTATAACATAAAGCCGTACAATTAAAAAATCATATTTTTTCCACAAAAATGATCTTTTCACCCTCAATTCTTATTTTTCCAAGGGTAACAGGACCCTAAAAGTTATTGTGCAATTTGTCCTGAGTACGCTGATACTCCACATGTGGGGTTAAACCACTATTTGGGCGCATGGCAGAGCTCGGAAGGGAAGCAGCGCCATTTGACATTTTTGGCTGGAATTGCGATCGGACACCATGTCGCGATTGGAAAACCCCTGATGTACCAAAACAGTGGAAACCCCCCACAAATGACACCATTTTGGAAACTAGACCCCCCAAGGTACTTATCTAAATGTGTGGTGAAAACTTTGAACCCCCCAGTGCTTCACAGAAGTTTATAACGCCCGGGCGTGAAAATAAGAAATTCATATTTTTTCCACAAACATGATCTTTTAGTCACCATTTTTTTATTTTCCCAAGGGTACCAGGAGAAATTGGACCCCAAAAGTTGTTGTCCAATTTGTCCTGAGTATGCTGATACCCCAGATGTGGGAGAAAACTACTGTATGGGCACACGTCGGGGCTCGGAAGGGAAGTAGTGACGTTTTGGAATGCAGACTTTGATGGAATGGTCTGCGGGTGTCATGTTGCCTTTGGAGAGCCCCTAATGTACCTAAACAGTGGAAACCCCCCACAAATGACCCCATTTTGAAAACTAGACCCCCTAAGGAACTTATCTAGATGTGAGGTGAGCACTTTGAACCCCCAAGGGCTTCACAGAAGTTTATAATGCCCGGGCATGAAAATAAAAAATCATATTTTTTCCACAAACATGATCAATTAGTCCCCAATTTTTTCATTTTCCCAAGGGTAACAGGAGAAATTGAACCCCAAAACTTGTTGTCCAATTTGTAATGAGTACGCTGACACCCCATATGTGGGAGAAAACTACTGTATGGGCACACGTCGGGGCTCGGAAGGGAAGTAGTGACGTTTTGGAATGCAGACTTTGATGGAATGGTCTGCGGGTGTCATGTGCATTTGGAGAGCCCCTGATGTACCTAAACTATTGAAACTCCCCACAAGTGACCCCATTTTGGACACTAGACCCCCCATGGAACTTATCTAGATGTGTGGTGAGCACTTTGAACCTCGAAGTGCTTCACAGAATTTTATAACGCTCGGACGTGAAAATAAAAAAATCATTTTTTTCCACAAAAATGATATTTTTGCCCCCAATTTTTTATTTTCCTAAGGGTAACAGGAGAAATTGGACCCCAAAAATTGTTTTGCAATTTGTCCTGAGTAGGCTGATGCCCTACATGTGGGGGTAAAACACTGTTTGGGCGCATGTCAGAGCTTGGAAGGGAAGGAGCACCATTTGACTTTTTCAACTCAGAATTGGCTGGAATTGAAATCAGACGCCATGTTGCATTTGGAGAGCCCCTGATGTGCCCAAACAGTGGAAACCCCCAAGTCTAACTCCAACCCGAACCCCAACACACCCCTAGCCCTAACCCTAGCCCTAACCCTAGCCCTAACCCTAGCCCTAGCCCTAACCCTAACCCTACCCTAACCCTAACCCTAATGGAAAAATGGAAATAAATACATTTTTTTTATTTTATTATTTTTCCCTAACTAAGGGGGTGATAACGGGGGGTTTGATTTACTATTTATGGCGGTTTTTATGTTTGGCGGCTGTCGCATGCTAAAAGACGCTTTTTATTGTAAAAATAGTTTTTGCATCACCACATATTGAGAGCTATAATTTTTCCGTATTTTGATCCACCGAGTCATGTGAGGTCTTATTTTTTGCGGGACGAGTAGACGTTTTTATTGGTACCATTTTCGGGCACGTGACTTTTTTGATCGCTTTTTATTCCGATTTTTGGGACGCAGAATGAACAAAAACCAGCGTTTCATGAATTTCTTTTGGGGGGGTGCGTTTACACCGTTCCGCGTGCGGTAAAATTGATAAAGCGGTTTTATTCTTCAGGTCAGTACGGTTACAGCGATACCTCATTTAGGTCTTTTTTTATGTTCTGTCGGTTTTATGCAATGAAAACTATTTTATATAAAAAATAATTATTTTTGTATCGCTTTATTCTGCGAGCTATAACTTTTTTATTTTTTTGCTGATGATGCTGTGTGGCAGCTCGTTTTTTGCGGGACAAGATGACGTTTTCAGCGGTACCATGGATATTTATATGCGTCTTTTTGATCGCGCGTTATTACACTTTTTGTTTGGCGGTATGATAATAAATCATTATTTTTTGCTTCGTTTTTTATTTTTATTTTTTAAGGGGTTCGCTAAAGGGGTTAACTAATGGGACAGTTTTATAGGGCGGGTCGTTACGGACGCGGCGTTACCTAATATGTATACTTTTATTGTTATTTTTTTTTTTTTTTTCAAAAAATGGATTTATTTGGGGGAATATTTTTTTTTTTTTGTAACTTATTTGACGATTTTTTTTTTACTATTTTAACACTTTATTTTTATTTTTTTTTTACTTTATTAAATAGTCCCAGGTGGGACATCACTGTTCTGTGACAGATCGCTGATCTGTCTCATCACAGATCACTGTGACAGATCAGCAATCTGTCACAGGCAGTGCACAAGGCTTCCTCATGCCTGCGCTTTGCAGGCACTGAGGAAGCCAGCTTCCTGCAGGCCCCCGAAGGCCCCCGTCGCCATCTTGGATTCGGGGGCCTGCAGGAAAGGAGCCCCTGGCAGCAGCATTGCACATTGCGCTGCCGTGGGGGGCTCAGGGAAGCACGGAGGGAGCCCCCTCCCTGCCGATGCTTCCCTTTAAACCCCGGTACACCGCGATCATGTTTGATCGCGGTGTGCAAGGGGTTAACGTGTTGGGGGCGGTCCGTGACCGCCCCTGACACATTGTGCCAGGTGTCAGCTGTGATAATCAGCTGACACCCGGCCGCGATCAGTGGCACTCACCACGTGGGCGCCACTGATCGCGGTAGACGTACTATCCCGTCCATGGGCATAGGGGCCCGGGTCCCATGGACGGGATAGTACGTCGGATGTCAGGAAGGGGTTAAGCAAGAACAATAAAATACATCCGACAAGATTGGTTCATTTTTTCTAATAATAGTAAAGTATAAAGTGATTTTTCTACGTTTGTACTGTGGGCACAATGTTTAACTTATATGTATATAAGTGCAATGCACAGACCTCCTACTTTTCTACAGAACTGAACAATAATCTTTGCTTGGACTAGTAGAATTACGGAGGGTATTGTATTTACAGGTGTGATGCTAATGTTAAAATGTGGCTAGATTGGCTGTTTAAAAGAGGCCCAAAATTGTCAGAGTCGGCCACATTATTTTTATTTTTACAGATTTGTTGGGGACGTGATATTGTAGTATTTACTATTATATACAGTTAAGGCCGAAACTGTTGGCACCCTTGAAATTGTTACAGAAAATGAAGTATTTCTCCCAGAAAATGATTGCAATTACACACGTTTTGTTATAAACATGTTTATTTTCTTTGTGTACATTGGAACAACAGAAAAAAAAAAACAGAAAAAAGTCAAATTGGACATAACTTCGTACAAAACCACAAAAAATGGGCTGGACAAAATTGTTGGCACCCTCAACTTAATATTTGGTTGCACACCCTTTGGAACAAATAATTGCAATCAATCGCTTCCTATGACCATCAACAAGCTTCTTACACCTCTTAACTGGGATTTTGGATCACTCTTGTTATGGAAACTGCTCCATGTCTCTCATATTTGAGGGCGCCTTCTCCCAACATCTATTGTAATATCTTTCCACAGGTGTTTAATGGAATTTAGATTCAGGCTCATTGCTGGCTACTACAGAACTCTCCAGCTCCATTTCTGGGTACTTCTTCAAGTATGTTTAGAGTCATTGTCCTGCTGAAAGACCGATGACCTAGGATGCAAACCCAGCTTTCTGACACTGGTAACTACATTGTGACCAAAAAAAAAATTTTCTATGACTAAGGGCTGATAGCCAGAAACGCATCAGAATGTGACTCTGTTTTTATCTATTTGTGGTTATATATACACATTTTTATGATGGTGTCAAATAAAGAAGAATTGTTTTTGATTCAACAACTTTTTTCTTCCTCTCATTGTGATCCAACGATCAGATGGAATTCTTTGGATCGCTGCTGACAAATTCAAGGCTACCAGGCACACTGACACGGTGAGGCATTCCATTTTTCCATGTATTTTTTCTACATTGTGACCAAAGATCCTTTGGTAATCTTCAGATTTCATGATACCTTGTAAACAGTCAAGGCACCCAGTGTCAGAGGCAGAAAAACAATCCCAAAACATATTTGAACCTCCATCATATTTGACTGTAGGTACTGAGTTCTTTCCTTTTTTGGTCTCATTCCATTTTCAGTAAACAGTAGAATAATGTACTTTACCAAAAAGCTCTATCTTGGTCTCATCTGATCACAAGGCACTTTCCCAGAGGGCTTTTGGTTTACTCACATACATTTTGGCAAACTACAGTCTAGTTTTTTATGTCTTTGTGTCAGCTGTGGGATCCTCCTTCATCTCCTGCCGTAACGTTTCATTTCATTCAAATACGAAGGGATAGTTCATGCTGACACTGATGCACCCTGAGCTTGCAGGATAGCTTGAATTTCTTTGGAGCTTGATTGGGGTTGCTTATCCACCATCTAGACTATCCTGCATTGCAAACTTTCATTAATTTTTCTCTGATATCCATGTCCAGGATGACTAGCTACAGTCCCATGGACGCTAAACCTCTTGATTATGTTGCATACTGTGGACAAAGGAACATCAAGATCTCTAGAGATAGACTTGTAACCTCGAGATTATTGATATTTTTAAACAATTTGGGTTCTCAAGTCCTCAGACAGATCTGTTCTCCTTTTTCTGTTTTCCAAGCTTAGTGTGGCACACACAGACACACAATGCAAATATTGATTCAACTTTTACCCTTTTTATTTTATTTTAGGTGTGCTTTTCATATGGTCCACACCTGTTACTTGCCACAGGTGAGTTTGAATGAGCATCACATGCTTGAAACAAAGTTGTTTATCCACAATTTTGGAAAGGTGCCAACAGTTTTAGGTAGGACAGGTTTTCCTGTTCTTATTAGTGCAGACTCCACAGCTGTCCAGTTTATACAATGGCTGCTGGTCTGCTGGTTGCAGAGCATGTAGCCAGTCCTGTCCATCAGCAATAGAAAACCTTACATGACTAAACTGCTATTTTATTGGAAGAGACATCATGACAAATCTGGTCATATGCTCTTTCACCAGCAGCTATTAAACAGATGAACAGCTGTACAATCTGTGTGTAAAGCGGTACTAAGAAGTTCAGGAGAACCAGTCATATCTTTATAATTATAAGTGCCCCCAAATCATGTTTACAACACATCTGTTACAATAAAGTTAATGTGGGAAACCCAATTAACTCATTATGCAGCCAGCAATAGAAAATGTATATAGGCTATAGGAGGCAAATTATGTCAAATTTTAATGAAACTCAATTGCATAATTGAGTTTATAACCCCAAGTGTATGCATGTAAGTAATGTAAGTAAGAAACAAAAATTGTCAGCAAAACTGGCTGAACCACTTTAATCAATACAATTGTGCATGGAAAATTAGGAATTTTGACATAAGATAATAAAACTGTCACAAATCAGTAGTTTTACAATACTAATCGACAAGAATCTTGTCTATCAGTTAACACTTTAACTTGCAAAATCTACTGTAGAGACAAGAGGTAGTGTAAGGGTGATTTAGTAAAGACATCAATAATAAGAAACTATACACTGACTCAGTGTGTGCCCATCACTCTGCATAATTTATCGGATAATGCGCCCATTTATTTCACTCTTCTTGTGATTTCCCAAGAAAACCTATACTGTTCCAAGCTCATAGTGCTTCAGGTATACTGCAAGATTGACCTGTACACATGTGGAAAGTCCGCAAAAGAGAGGATGAGAGGTCCCTCAATCCTGGTGGAGGAATCCAGTGGTGATAGAAGGTGGACGTGTTGTCAAACTGTGTGATGAGATTCAGCACTGAGAGTGTGCCAAAGGCTTCTCTCACAAACAAATATTCACACTGTCTCAGTGACATCACTGCTAAACTATGGAGGCCAGGAGAGACAAAAAATGTCTTATGCATTTTTGGAAAGAAGTGTTTTCTTTCATCAGGGATGTCACAGGTTTCCAGAATGTCTCCTTTTTTTGGTAGTATGAGTCAGCATATTCCATATGTGAGATGTGGAATAGACTAGAAGTGGTCAAGGAAGAGGAGTTAATGGACTCCTACTGTGTGTGGTCAACCTAATGCAGTCGCGGCAGCAAAGAGTAGTGGTTAGGGCAGAGATCCTTTAGCCATAGATCCTAAAAACAGATTCAGAGCAGAAATCAGTGAGAAAACAGAGTTTGTGTGTGCACTAGTCCACACTCTATGCTGAGGAAAATGTCTGCAAGAGAGGCTCCACCACAGCACCCTTAGAATGACTAGAAAACTGTTGTCTCATGAGAGCTCAGGTTGAAACCAAGAGAGTTGATTTGAAAGACAGTCAAAAACTTGAATGCACCTTCTACCCAAAACATAACCA
Source organism: Dendrobates tinctorius (assembly GCF_039654945.1). Lineage (NCBI taxonomy): Eukaryota > Metazoa > Chordata > Amphibia > Anura > Dendrobatidae > Dendrobates > Dendrobates tinctorius. The sequence goes on along the minus strand of NW_027361705.1, from coordinate 16,455,922 downwards.
ATAGTAATGTCAAACAGACATTATTGATGCAATGCAAAGTTGCAGATTAATTCTGCCTATTGCTTTGGAACGTAATTAAAGACTTTAGAATAGTTCTATTATAAGAATCCTCCACCATCTCCTATTAGGGGCAATGTATTAGTTGTCAGTCATTGGTCAGGGTGTATTTCCTGAATGCTCTCTTTCGTAGATTGTCATTTAAATCACTGCAAGTTCATTGAAGAAGGAGATAACAGTTATCCAAAGCATGTCTAATGTCAGTGCCAACGTGACCCCACTACACAAGGGTTGTAGTCTGCCATCATGGAGACACATTAATTTGTAACAGAGCTGCAGACACCTTATGATAGGCAACCTTTGTTGCTACCGTATTTCTATGACAATAAGACCTACCCTGAAAATAAGCCCTAGCATGAGTTATCTTAATTTTTGGAGTATGCTTGAAATATAAGCCTTACTTCAAAAATAAGCCCTAGCTACAGTCAGGGCTGGCATTAGGAGGATCAAACTGGGCAACTGCCCAGAGCCCTCACTCTCTTAGGGGTCCCCAGTGCTTTTACTCTGAGGTTAAGACTGCTAAAGACCTTTGGTGACTTCAAGGCCATGTGACCATTATGTGAATAAAGTTCATTTAACTGTGGGAGTCTAGAGGAACTCACGAATAAACAGGCTGGTGTATGCTGTATGTGCAGTATGTGTATATACATGTGTATGTATGTGCAGTGTGTATATACTGTGAGGCAGTGACCCCTGTTACAGCTAGGGGGTGCTGTATGTTCTCCGCAGGATATGCACAGAGGCGTATTGAGGCTATGGGGATGCATTGCGGTCACAGGCATAGCTGGGATTGCAATGGTTAAGTAATGACCGATGTCACAGGTAGGGGTTGCTGTGTTGATTCCCCAAGATATGCACGGAGGTGTATGAAGGCCACAGGTGTGCATGGCAGTCACAGGCGTAGCTGTGTCTGCAATGCACACTGATAATAAAAGTTAGTGTCCAAGGCAGAGGTACGGAAAACCTGCTCTGGATGTTGTGTTTGAAACAGACTGCAGTATGATAGTGTTGCAGTCTGTTCCCATCCAGCCCTGGTTTTCCATGGTTGCTATGATAAAAGCCCTGCAGGAAAGGGTTAGTACAGTCTGAGAGGTCTGAGTGCGTCTGAGGAGTCTTAGGTGTGTCAGGGCCAGAAAGAGGCCCGGCAACCCACAGCGTACAGAGTGGTGCTATCGTCCATGATGACTGGTCACGGATGTTGACAGGTCTTGTGCCCGGAGGTGAACCGGAGGTAGACTGTACTATGCCCGAAGGAATGACTGGCGTGTGTCACAGCTGCAGACAGGAGGATGTCAAGGTCTGTGTACGGCTGTTAGGAGAGACTGTGACACAGCAGTGCAGGACACCCACGGGAACTAGTCAGAGGAGGACTAGCATGTGTCGTGACTGCAGACTAAAGAAGGCTGTAAGTGAGAGACATTGGCACGGCGTGCAGTCACCCCTGGAAACTGGACAAGGTGAAGTCCGGCATGTTTAGGGACTGTGATACAAAGCCATGTACTATGAAGTGCTATTGACTTGTGTGAACCGAACACTAATATTATTTGTACTTGTGTGAATTGGACTTTAATGCTGTGAGGAAACACATTAAAGGGATTTTTGTGTTTGAACTTTGTGGGTCACTGCCTCTTCACTGTGTATGGTGCCACGGCTGCCCTACAATACATGTATATGCATGTGCTGTGTGTGTATATATACATGTGTATGTATGTGCAGTGTGTATATACATGTGTACGTATGTGCAGTGTGTATATACATGTGTATGTATGTGCAGTGTGTATATACATGTGTATGTATGTGCAGTGTGTGTATGTACATGTGTATGTAAAGTGTGTGCAGTGTGTGTACTGTATATACATGTAAAAGTATGTGCAGTGTGTGTATATACAAGCATAAGTATGTGCAGTGTGTGTATATGCATGCATATGTATGTGCAGTGTGTGTATCTACACATGTGTATGTATGTGCAGTGTATGTATATACATGTATATGCATGTGCTGTGTGTATATACATGTGTATGTGCACTGTGTGTGTTTGTGTGATGACATGATTATGTTTGAATAAATGTTGATTTTTGCTTTCAAGAATATGTGGATTGTGATTTCATGGAAAAAATAAGACATCCCCTGAAAATAAGCCCTAACCCATCTTTCAGAGCAAAAAATAATATTAGCCTGTCTTCATGAAAAATTGTTCACTTTTCAAGGGTATGTAATAAAAATAAAGTTATCATACTGTACAGTGTTAGCAATGTTCTATCTGTAAGCTTAAGAAATATCATGTAGTAATAATCTAACTCTAATTCCTCGTTTTTGTGATTTTCCTAAAGTATCTACATCATACCAAATCCTGTCTGCTTGTTAAGTGCTAAAATGCGACCCTAAAATAGCAATTACCCAGAATGCAGCATGTTTCTCTTTTATTGTGACATTGTCTTCTGGATATTTCATTGTGATTCTCTTCAATAGCCATAAATGTCCTTTCTGAGGTATTGAAATGAAATCTCATCTTCGGCAGCTAACAAGATGCAATGGACTTCTCTCCTGTACCTCGGCACATGTACATAAATTGATAGCCTAGTTAGTCTTAAACTCCAATGTTCTATTACTGTGTATAGGAAAGTGGCTCATTGTTATGGTTCCTGCACATTAGACGGGATGCACAAAGTTCAACTGCATGTGTGTTATGTTTCACTTGTATTAGTAAAAGCTCTGCAGCAAAAAAACTCATTTTCATAAAATACTTCCGTTTAAATTCAGTTATTTAACCGAGTACTTCAAGGACATATCTTAGTTTCTTACACAAAAAAAACTGTGAAAGCATGAGGGAAAGTATTCATAAGAACATTCACATCAGATCAAGCTTCATCATTGTGATCTAAGAGTACTATATTAATAGAAAATGGGTCAGTTCATTGGTTTGTGCGCTTAACAGACTAAGAGTACCATTATTAAACAAGGAAGCCAGTGTGAACATAGTCCTATACTCTATTTACACCTCGTACCATCCCAATGTTTTAAAAGCGATAGGAGTAAAACGGCTGTCCCCCAACAGACAACACTTGCTAAAATTCGCCATGTAAAATGAAAAAAACACATACTCACTAGTGATGAGCGAGTATACTTGTTGCTCGGGTTTCCCTGAGCATGCTTGGGTGGTCTCCGAGTTTCTGGTGTTCTCAGAGCTTTAGCTTTCGTCGTCTCAGCTGCATGATTTGCGACTGCTAGACAGGCTGAATACATGTGTGGAATGCCTGTTTGTTAGGGAATTCCCTCATGTATTCAGCCTGTCTACTGTCATGGTCACGTGAGACTGGACACACCGCCTCCAGCAAAGCGAATTTATATGACACGCGTGACCCTGGATACACCGCCTCCAGCAGGACAAATTTAAATAATAGAACGTGCAGCCGGATACACCGCCTCCAGCAGGCGAATTTCAGTAGTACACGTAGGTCTGGATACACCACCTCCAGCAGGGCGAATTTAAATAATAGAACGTGCAGCCTGATACACCGCCTCCAGCAGGTGAATTTCAGTAGTACACATATGTGTGGATACACCACCTCCAGCAAGGCAAATTTCAGAATAAAGGGGAAAACCAGGAAAACAATTACAATGGTGACCCTGCGATAGGGAACGGGGACATGGAGACCTCCTGCACTCCCCTGAATCAGGGTCTCTACACTCCTAACGATCCCTAGGCCGGTTCCGCACCGGGCGCCGATCAGGATACCTGAAATCCCTAGTTCTCCCTGAACCAATCCCTTAGTAGTGAAGTGGACAGTGCAGAAACTATTCCCACCACTGCACTAAAACACACATTGAGGAAAGTGAACAAACAGGGAAACACTACTTAGCTTTGCTCTGTTGCTAATGCTCCCAGCAACAGAGTCCAACATCTGAGTGCATCTTTTCCTCCAACCGGATCCAACACCTGAGTGCAGCTTTCCAGCAACAGAGTCCCGCATCTGAGTGCAGCTTTCCAGCAACAGAGTCCAGCATCTGAGTACAGCTCTCTTCCAGCAACAGAGTCCAGCATCCAAGTGCAGCTTTTGCCGTAGCTGCCACTACACCAAGCTTTGCAAGAACTCCTCGCAGACACCATAGCTGCCACTCCACCAAGCTTTGCAAGAACTTCACACTGACACCATAGCTGCCACTCCTCCAAGCTTTGCAAGAACTCCTTGCTGACACCATAGCTGCCACTCCAGGATTCTGACTGGGCTGCCCGGGACTCTTCTCAAGTTCCTTCCTTCACCAAGGATGGTTGAAAAACACCAATATCACCAACAGTGAGTGAACACACCTGACACTCCTTTATAGGAAAGCCAGAGCAAAAACACCTGCTAGAGATTCCCGTGCAATAACACTCACCACCACCGAGGGCAAACTAGAACAAAAGACACCACTGTGCAATAACCCCAATGACCACCGGGGGCAAAACCAACTCTAAGCAACCAGCTCAAAGGAAAAAAAGGTTACTTATTCAAAACCTGTCATATCCAACCTGGATCATGACATCTACAAGTCACAAATAATGCACGCCAAAATACTCGGAGACCACCCATGCATGCTCGGGAAAACCCGAGCAACGAGTATACTCGATCATCACTAATACTCACCTCTCAGATCGGCACCGTTCCAGCAGTCATCTCTATGCCTACCAACATGACATGCAGCAATTAATAATCCAAGAATGCATTTTTAGCCCAGCCACATGGATAAAGCAAAAAATCTTCTTTATTGAATATTGAGTAAAAACATGTTGTAGCAGAGAAACATAATGAAATGCGGTACAGAGCCTACATGTTTCAAGCCGTAAATAAGAGCTGGTTAACCGCTCAAAACATGTAGGCTCTGTTCCTCATTTTATGATGTTTCTCTGTTCCATTAAGTCTTTACTCAATATTCAATAAAGATTTTATGCCTTATCCATGTTTCTGGACTGAATATGCATTTTTGAAACCTCATTGGAATATAACACAGGTGCATAGGCAGTGACTTGCTTTAAGCATATCTACACCAAGAGATCTAATACACATATTGCTTTTATGACATAAAAATGTTACATCGGAAGTCACAGCTCCAATATCAGTATAACAACCCCAGTCCTGGAGGTGAATACATCTTTTTTGCTTTTATATGGTGCATTCTGACATTTAAAGGGAACCTGTCAGCAGTTTTGGCCGATATAAGATACGGCCACCGCCTTTCAGGGCTTATCTTCAGAGATAAGCCCCCGATCCGACCTGCAAGAGAAGGAAAATAAGTTTTATTATACTCACCCGGGGGGTGATCCGGTCCGATTGCTGTTGCAGGTCCTGGTCCAGCACCATCTGTTTATATTAGCCAACACTATAAATTGCAATGAAACAAGAATCTCATTTACAATCAGTTTTTCAACCCATGTTCATAAAGTATTTGTTACAATAAATTTGCACATTTAAGAAGTCATTCATAAAGCAATTTTACCCTTTTTAATATGCTAAAATAGCTTTCTAAATAAAATATAATATTTCTAAAATATCCATGAAAAATAACATGAAAAAGGGACAGTGAGAGATAACCTCACTCAGTCTGGTAAGCAAAGGCCCCATAGTCATGTGCTATCTTTTCCCCCCACATTGAAAATACTGTATATATTCCGTATATACTTGAGCATAAGCCAAGGCCCCCTAATTTTGCCACAAAAAACTGGGAAAACTTATTGACTCAAGTATAAGCCTAGGGTGGGAAATGCAGCAGCTGCTGGTAAATTTCAAACATAAAAATAGATACCAATAAAAGTAAAATTAATTGAGACATCAGTAGGTTAAATGTTTTTGAACATCCATATTTAATCAGGATAATTAATAATAATTCATGATGGGCCCCATAAGATGCTCCATACAAAATATGCCCCACATAATGCTCAATAAAGTTCATGATGGGCCCCATAAGATGCTCCATAAAGTTCATGATGGGCTCCATAAGATGCTCCATATTAAAATATGCCCCATATAATGCTGCATAAAGGTTAATGATGGGCCCTATAAGATGCTCCATAGAAAAATATGCCCCATATAATTCTGCACAAAGGTCAATGATGGCCTCATAAGATGCTCCATATTTAAATTTTCCCCATATAATGCTGCACAAAGGTTAATGATGACCCCAAAAAATACTACATATTAAAATATGCCCCATATAATGCTCCATTAAGGTTGATGGCCCCATAAGATGAAACATATTAAAAAATGCCATATATAATGCTGCTGCTGCGTTTAAAAAATGACATACTCACCTCTCAATCACTGGGGGCCAGGTGCCGGTGTCCTGAGCAGGTGGGAACACCGACACGCTATGGGGGCCTGGTGCCGGGGTCACTGCTGGCTCAGGCCCCCGACACTTGTGATATTCACCTGTCTCAGTTCCACTGCCGAGTACCGCTGTGTCTTCTGTCTCTCTGCATTGACTGTTCAGGCAGAGGGCACGCACTAAACACGTCATCACGCCCTCTGACCTGAACATCACAGCCAGAGGATGCAGAAGACAGAACAGCGTGGCGGTGGAATGGGGACAGGTGAATATTGCATGGCTCACCCTCCCCAAGTCCTACTCACCCTTCTGGCACTGCTAAATCTCGGTCCCTGCATCTCTGTCCGGGGCGGGTGCCAGCATTTCTCTTCCTGTCTTCCTTCCAGTGCTGAACGGTCACGTGGTACCACTCATTAAAGCAATGAATATGCGCTCCACATCTATGGGAAAGGAGACATATGCATATTCATTACTTTAATGAGTGGTACCACGTGACTGCTCAGCACTGGAAGGAATAAGACAGGAAGAGAGATACTGGCGCCTCTACTGAGATGCAGGGACTGATATGCAGCGATAACGCCAGGAGGGTGAGTATGATGTCTTCTGCCCCCCCATCCCCCCTCCCCTCCAGCAATGAATCGTGTATAAGCCAAGAGGGGCGTTTTCAGCATAAAAAATGTGCTGAAAATCTCGGCTTATACATGAGTATATACGGTGTGTGTGTGTATATATATATATATATATATATATAAAACAAGTTACTAGGACTCAGAGAAGAACCTTCCCATGTTTTTCTGAGTCACATGAACCCCAGCCTAGATTCGATAAAAATATGTTACCAATAGGGATGAGCAAGTGTAAGCTGTGGACCGGGGTTGGCTTTTCAGGATACAGTGGAGCCATGGACAAGAAAAGCAGTAAATATTAATTTTGTCAAATGAAGTTTTACTGCTTAACTCAGACTTTTTATGCTTCCAGCAACCAAAATGTGACAGGTTAATTCACACACACCCAGTCAGAACTGCGTCACTCTGCAGGCATGGAAATGTTGACTATGTTACTATAATTTACCTAATTGTGCAGCAGTCTAGTGTGGCTACTGGGCATTTATTTGAAAAAACTGGAACCTTCAAATGAATGCCAGGGGCGGTCTATTGGTGATGCAGCACAGCAGATTACATACTTAAAAAGATGACTCTAAACCCGCTAGCTAGAATGCAGCTATGGAATTATACACCGTCGTATTCACTTTATGGACCAGGTGATTGCAATGGGCTGCTCCTCAAATCATCTATGTATACTTTAGTAGACCTCCTTTAATACTGTAGTCTCTGTAAATCTCTAGTTGTTCAGCAAGCTGAGTCTGATGGGCACTGATGCATTCAAGTGCCTGTTTCTGCCTCTCTGTGTTGGGCACCAAACTGTGTGTACGTGCACACTCCCACGGTAATCCTTGCGGTGGACCTGAGCTCAGGATTTAGCAACCTGTTTCTGGTCGCTGTGTCATGCAGTGAATAGCCCACAGCGGCTGTTTGAACAAGGAATGGCGTGTTTCTTACTGGTGTGTGGTACATAGTTGACTTTCTGGAGGGTCCTTCGGGTGCGTCACACATGTCGGATTCTGGGGATTTCGGCTCTTCATATGGTGCTCGATGGAAACATCTCATATCCTCCTTCTTCCAGCTCACACCATGTCTAGCAAGATGGCCATCAACCCAAACCCTTCCTGTCAGGCACTTCTTCCCAATTGCTTGTACTACCCCCTTGCCTGGGGCTCTGTCTGGTTCAGTCCAAACTGCAGTTTGAACCAGCAAAACAGAGTACATTTAACATAACACCAGTCTCTGCAAATATAATCGCCATTCTTATTTCTCCTCACAGAACTGGGGTCACTGCCTCGGAATCAAAATCCTTCACACACCAGTTTAAGCCAGAGTCTTCAAGCAGTTGCAGGGGAAAACAGTGGCCACCTGTGACTGGTGATTAGTACTTCAGGCAATTCTACATTGTTAACAAATTAGAACAGCAGCTGCAAATTACATGCAAATGGTTAATGGTAGGTGACGGTCAGTGGCATATTCCCCATCACCTCACATGAGCGCTACAATGCTCAGATGCTCATTATGCAAGCCAAGCAATGTCTAATGCTTGAATGCTCATTTCGAGTAACGAGTATAATGGGAGCCAATGGGAAATCAGAGCATTTTTCCGGCAGACCCTACAAGAAGGTCTGGGGGGAGTGAAAATGTTGAAATGGATAGAAAAAGTGCTGAATGGAAGGAGAACAGCATGGGGAAGATCCCTAGAAGCATCTATGACTCCAAGATTGCTGCTGAAAACAATGGTGTCACACTTTAAGGACTGGCAATAAAACATTCAAAATCAAAGAGAACCTGGAGTTTACAAGAAAAAAATGCTAAGAAACATTTTTTCCTGTATATTGAGTTGTATATATGGCAAAATTTAAAAAGGATTTAAGAAAAAATAATTTAAGTAAACTAAATTGTAATATTTTATTTAAAAAAATGGAAATTTCAGTGTAATTTATGAAGGAAGCAAAATGTGCCAAAAATTAGGGACTCAGAGGGGCTCAGATACACATTGTATTAGACATAAAGACTGGCCTGTGACCTCAACATACTTATTTAACTATCCCTGTTTTGACCATACAAAATTTTCTTAAAAAACAAGATCCTCTTATCACCTGTTCACATACCCTACATGCACTTACTAAACTGTGTTTGTTCACATACTGGTTGGTTACCGGTTCAGGCAGCGTTATGTGAACACCTTATTTATTAAATTGATGGCTGGTCCATACAATACAAGCAATTGTTACCGTCCACCTTTCGTGACTCCCCAATTTCCTCATAGATTGTAAGATTGTGAGCAGGGCCCTCACTCCTCTTGGTATCTGTCGCTTTATGTGATTATTATCATTATGTAATGTCTTTTATTGTCTGTACAAGTCCCCTCCAAAATGAAAAGTGCTTTGAAACATGTTGGTGCTATAGAAATAAAATTTGTATTATTATAATAAAGAATGTCCTCATACACATTCTGTTCAAATTGTCATGTAGTGATATTCCTACATTCATGCAAAATTACAAGCTGGGGAGTCAACCATACACCCTTGAAGGCACCAACTGTAGTGCCTCATTTAAATCTTGCGAACAAAGTGTAGTTGTACTTTTACACTCAGAAAAACCATGCACACAGTTAATAGCCTGCCAAAAATTACAAGCATGGTCATCCATACAGCCTTGAAGGCACCAACTTTAGTGCCTCATACAAATATTTTAAACAAAGTGTAGTTGTGGTACTTCAAAAGTCATAAAAGCCCAGCACACAGTGCAAAGCATGCCAAAAAATACAAGCAGGGTCATCCATACACTCTTCAAGGTGTTAATTCTAGTACCTCATTCAAATATTTAGAAAGTGTAGTTGTGGTACTTCTGCAGTCATAAAGTCTCTGCTCACAGTGCAAAGTCTGCCAAAAATTATATCAAGGCACAAACTGGGGTGTCTTATAAATAATTAAGAAAGTGTAGTTGTGCATTTCTACACTCATAAAGGCTTTCCACACAGTGCAAAGCAAGGAAAAAATATATGGAGGATCATTCAGTCATACATAGACCCTTGAAAGGAACAACTGGTCGGCCTCATTTAAATATTGCAGACTAAAAATACTTTATGTCCTGCTGTCATCTGGTGGTTTGGAAAAGTCATGGCTAATCTAAGCTTTGGTCATTTTTGTCAGAGTGAGCCTTTCAGCCCTTTCTGTTGAAAGGCGAATGCACCTGTCTGTTAAGAACCCTCCAGCGCTCCTAAAAACCTGCTCGGACAAGACACTAGAAGCAGGGCAGCACAACACCTCCAAGGCATAAAAGAACAGCTCATGCCCGGTGTCCAATTTTGAGACCCAATAGCTGAAGATCTCAGAGGAATTATGGTGTATGCTGGATTTGTCGGCCAGGTATTGCTTGACCATCTTTAAAAACTTTTCACTTCTTGTCAAAAATATCAGGTCATCTGGACTTGGATGCTGGGAGGCTGTCATTAAATTGACCCAGGCCTTTGACAGTGTACCTCTGTACTTCAGCTGTTCCTGGTGTGTGTCCCTCACCTCTCCTCCTTTGTTGGGCCAGGAAGCTTGCCCCTTGCCACCAGCTCCTGTTCCTCATCCTCTTCATCAGTCTCCACTTCCTCATTGTTACTCAGTCTGCACTGAGCAGATGAGATGAGGCTGGGCAAAGTAATATATCCCTGTCTCATGTCTTCCTCCATCTCAACCTGCTTGTATGTAAAGCTTTAGGTTAAATTGTTAGCAGCGACTGTTTAAGTAGGCACAGATACGGGATCATTGCTCTGATGATGGCATAATCGCTGCTCACCATCATTATGGAGTTCTTAATGTCTTGAAGAACTGCACAAATGTCAGACATCCATGCCCACTCTTCAGTTCTTATGTGTGGAGGCTGACCAGAATACTGACAGGCATGTTGGAGCTGGTATTCCACAACTTATCTCTGCTGCTCACAAAGCCTTTCCAGCATGGGAAAAGTGGAATTGCCGTGCATGGTGACATCTCACACCAGTCAGTGAGTTGACACTTGCATACACTGCTGCAGCACCACCAGAGTGGCAGCAGCTGCAGCTGACTTGAGAAAATCGGCTCTGATGCAGTGTATCTTGACTAGAAGAATTGTCAAATACGGGTAGATATTCTGAAACCGCTGAACTACCTATTTGAGCACGTGAGCGAAGCAAAGTATATGTGTGAGCTTTCCAAGCTTCACAGCCGCCACCGGGTTATGGCCTTTATCACACAGGATCATGCCTGTTTCTAGATTCAATGATGAGAGCCACAGATCTGTCTGGTCTGTTATTCCTTTCAATAACTACCGTGGTGTGCAGTTTGACTCCTAGACAAATTAGCTTCAGCTGCAGAGCTTCCAGCTGATGTGGAAGATGTAATTTAAGATAGCACATCATAGATGGAGGATGAGCAGGAGCGGGGGGGTGCAGAAACTTGTGTATGAGGTGAAGAAAACCCTAAAAGTTGAAGAGCCAGCAATCTTCAGTGTTAGTATCAAATGTGCGTGCCAGATTGGGACTCGGCCCCAGCCTCAACAATGTTCACCCGATGTGCTTTCAGAGAAATGTAGCATTCCTGGCCACAAGTTCTTGTCCACATGTCAGTCTTTAAGCGTGCAATCTCAGCAACTGTGTTGGTAAGGGTTTGGGTGATGTTCCTGGACACATGCTAGTGTAGGGGTGTGAGGGCCGGACTAGGGGGGTGATCCCTCGTTATACCGCGCAGAGACGTACAGAGACAATTGGAGGCAGATTCTGGGTGCAACAGGTCCAAGTTTATTTCTTCACTTGCCGTCCGACTGACGGCACACCTCGCGGCCCTCCGTTTCCAGAGCCGCTTCTCACACCGTACACTGGAGACGTGTCTGCACACACCGTCCCCTCCTTTACTGTCGACGCTCCTGACAGTTCCGTCACTGTGGCCGCCTTAGGCCCATTAACCAACAGCGCTTCTACTGCTCAGTCGTCGTGTCACATACGGTGTCTTACACCCAGTACCTCGTCTCAACTGCGGTCCTTTCCTGTCAGGACCACCCCCCTGATGTTCTCTCTCCTCAGTCCCCCTGGTCTGGATTCTCCTCAGAGTGCACAGACTGTCGTAGTCCTCCTGTCACTTGAGCTCCCCCTGGGGACTGGAACTTTCTGGAACCCTCCCTCAGTATTTATAACTCTCCCGGTTCCTTGAAACTGTCACTCTAACTGTCACCACGCCCCCCATGACCAACGGTTTCTAAAGCCCTAAGCTGCTGTAAAGTCCTTTGCTCACACTCCTCCCTGCCATCTACTGTCCTCCCAAGGTACTGCACGTCCACTACACTTTCCTAGCTGTTTTCCCACTGTCATTACTAACACCTGTCTACACTGTGCATCCCTTTCCTTCTTCTTCAGACTAGTCCGTCCATCCGTCAGGTCACCTTCCCTACACTCCCCCTTCCTTTGTCCATTGTCGTCCTCGACAATCGTCATCCCTGCCTTCGTCGTTCTGAATCTACACCTACATTCTGTTGTCGGACCAGCTGTTGAGCCAAACCCATTATCTGTGGGGGCCGAACCATACTGGGAGCACTATGCTCTGAGCAGCCTACTGCTACTCACCAGCGCGCCCGCCACATGACAACGTCTTTCAAACTGGGCAAGGTACACCCGTATTCTCTCTACGGCGTGTATCTTTCCCCTACTCTCCCCTTCTGTTACCTTTCACTATCCGGTACGCCATGATCGAGGCCACACACCTACCAGATCATTGCCGGCGCCCGCCTTTCCTTCTTCAGGGGTGTCCGTGGTGTTGGGGACCAGACCTAGGACGGCTGTCACTTTCACATCTTCCAACTCATTTTCCCTTCTTTCAATTACATGTCATGGTCGGCGTCCCGGTCTCCCAGACCTCAACTCTTAGATCCCTACCGGATCTCACACTTTCCTTTGGTCCCGCAGACCTTCCCTTACCCGGACCTGTTGCATTTTACTTTGGCATATCATACATTACACAACTTTATAATAGCACAAGTACCCATTTTTTATAATTTTTTTTTTATTTTCTTTTGCTTTAAAACTCAACGTTCAACAATAAACATCGCCAGTACTCCTTTTCCCTCCCCCTTCCTTGGACATGAACACTCCCTCTTGTCTTCGTATCCCCGTTCTGTCAAGTTTCCAAATCAGTAAAATAACATCCTGTAAGAGGAACATTCAAAAAAAAAAACAGCTTAATCACATAAAACATTTTTTCTTTAAAACTAGACTCTGACAGTCCAGGCCATCTCCTGATGGCCGGTAGCAAGGGGCCCACAGCCATGGAACTCCTGGGGTGAAGGGAGTGTCCAATACAGTCCTCTTTACGGGGGTTCGCGTTCCTCAGGTACCGCCAGTACTGCCACCGCATAATACCCGCGGGGGCAGTATTCTTTATAATAAGAGACAAAGTCCCCTATTTCCAGGGCACGGCCGTGGCGTATGGAGGCTACGTTCACGTATACCTTCTGGCCAGTCTGATCACGTATGAAACCATACCCCCGGTCCACATTGGTGTACACCAGCTGCCCCCGGGATCTTTCCACCGCCATGCCAGCCTCCCCTTTTGAATGAAGCAGGCTCCATACCTCCTGCTCTCAAACCTTCTTTTGTTTTACCACCTCCGCAACCCAAACGGAGGGTACCGCGCCAGTCCCAGAGTCCGGTGGGCGGGACCTTGCCGAGAAAGGGCGCGGGGCAGAGGCGGCCGATGATATCTGTGGCCCAGCAGCCGCTGGGGCCGGGTAGCGGATGGGAGCAGCCGTGATTCCGGAGGGCTGGTCCACAGGGCCCGTTAAACAGACCCCAGCCGGTTCCAATACTGGCATTACCGCGGCCGCAGGGTAGGCCGCATCCACAACTTCCAGCAAAGCCGGAGAATCGGCCGGTTCGGGTGATGAGTCTGACACCGGCCGAGGGAGCGCAACCGTGCCTTCTGTAAATAAGCTCCGCCCTGGTGACTCCGGGCGGGAAGGCTCGGGGACGGGAGCGAGGGCCTTGCTCAATTCCGCGTATAGCTTAGGGCCCTCCGCAGCCAGGCCTTCCGATACACTGGAGGCTGCGTGTTGTGGCAAAATGATAGGGGCCGCTTGTGAAGCTGCCGGCAGGGCCGGGGGAACTCTCACCTTCCCCGGCGCCGCGGCCTCTGTCACACCACCGCACGGCTCATCCCGCAGCCTCCGCTCTCCAACTTGCTGCTCAGCGGGCCTAGCTTCCAGACTCAGGGGCTCCGCGGGGAGACTCTCCGCCGGTATCAATGGCGGCCGCTCCTTCTGGCTCCGCACGGGCTCCGCACAGACTCCTCTTCTTGCCCATGGACCCGAAGATGACGTCTTCTGTCTCAGCTCGTTCTCCTGCCGCCACTGCCATTCTAGGCGGCCAATGCCCTGACACCCGCAGCGTCTCATACCGTCCGGTGGGCAGCAATCGAATGGCGCCAAACAGCCGCTCCCAGGCTTTTCTTCGGTGTCACTCCCTCTGTGGGGTGGGGCGCTGGCAGGCCTCTCCACCCACCTGTCAGGGTCCAATATATGGAAATTTCGGCCTCCGGGCACATACTGCTGTCCACGGAGGTACGTTGGAGGGGGTCCCAGTCCATTCAACACGACTGCAAACACCCGGACCTCTCCCCTGCGCTGTAGTAATGCCGCCATCTTGCGCAGCTCCTGATACCGCCCCGGATCTTCGGTCAGCACCCCGGAGTCACCACAGTGCTCCCAATTTGTAATCCACAGGTAAGCCAATTGTAATCCACAGGTATTAACAATCCAAGCAGCACAGTCCAAGTCCTTTTCCATTCTTTAAGGCAGGTCTGCCGCAGAAGATGATGTATTAGCGGCGGCGATCCTGCCGACTACGCCAAATGTAGGGGTGTGAGGGCCGGACTAGGGGGGTGATCCCTCGTTATACCGCGCAGAGACGTACAGAGACAATTGGAGGCAGATTCTGGGTGCAACAGGTCCAAGTTTATTTCTTCACTTGCCGTCCGACTGACGGCACACCTCGCGGCCCTCCGTTTCCAGAGCAGCTTCTCACACCGTACACTGGAGACGTGTCTGCACACACCGTCCCCTCCTTTACTGTCGACGCTCCTGACAGTTCCGTCACTGTGGCCGCCTTAGGCCCATTAACCAACAAGCGCTTCTACTGCTCAGCCGTCGTGTCACATACGGTGTCTTACACCCAGTACCTCGTCTCAACTGCGGTCCTTTCCTGTCAGGACCACCCCCCTGACGTTCTCTCTCCTCAGTCCCCCTGGTCTGGATTCTCCTCAGAGTGCACAGACTGTCGTAGTCCTCCTGTCACTTGAGCTCCCCCTGGGGACTGGAACTTTCTGGAACCCTCCCTCAGTATTTATAACTCTCCCGGTTCCTTGAAACTGTCACTCTAACTGTCACCACGCCCCCCATGACCAACGGTTTCTAAAGCCCTAAGCTGCTGTAAAGTCCTTTGCTCACACTCCTCCCTGCCATCTACTGTCCTCCCAAGGTACTGCACGTCCACTACACTTTCCTAGCTGTTTTCCCACTGTCATTACTAACACCTGTCTACACTGTGCATCCCTTTCCTTCTTCTTCAGACTAGTCCGTCCATCCGTCAGGTCACCTTCCCTACACTAGTACAAGGAAGGGATGCCAGATCAGGAGAAATAGTGGTAGCTGGTTGCAAAATTTCACACAAAGTTATAGAGTATATATGACAATAGTCAATTTTTGAACAACCAAATTTGTACACATTTAGAAGGCCAATTTTTGTTATTGTTTCCAATAAGCAAAATTTCATACAAACTAAGTTCTACAGTGTATATAACAATAGTCAATTTTTGAGCAACCAAATTTGTACACCTATAGCAGGTCAATTTTGGTTTTCATTTAAAACCAACAAAATTTCACACAAAGCAGGTTCTACCGTAAATATGACTATAGTTAATTTTTGAGCAACCATATTTGTACATCTGCAGCAGGCCAATTTTGGTTTTATTTCAAACCAATAAAGAATGTCAGTTTTTGCTTTTATTTCAAGCTAACAAAATTTCTCACAAACCATTTTCCATAGTATATATGTCAATAGTTAATTTTTGAACATAAAAGTATACACCTCCACAGGCTAAATTTGATTTTATTTCAAACCAATGAAATTTCACTCAAAGCAGGTTCTAAAGTATATATTACAATAGTCAGTTTTTGAACAACCAAGTTTCTACTTGCTAATATGTTGTATAAAGTTGAATGAAGCTGTGTATTGTCTTTTGTTTGTCATCATTGTCAAAAATTCCTTAGGTGAAGTTTTTTTTATTTACAACACATTTCAATGCCATATCTCGGCCTCATCAAGTGAAAAAAAAACAGTTCAATTTGCAGTACAGTGACACTGAAGGAGCCCTCTTGAATGCACACAGTGTGTGCAACCATCCATGGCTATTGTCTGTGGCCGCACTTCGAAAATCAGTGTAGTGGAAAGCAGCTGCAGTCAGGGGCCAGGTAAGAGAGTACTCCTCCATTCAAATTGTGCTCGTGGCTCTGGACACCTTCAGTATTATTGTATAAAAAATGAGTAGAAGTAGCACTCATAGTGGGAAAATGAGCAGTAAGCGACAAACTTGGATGCAAACGTGGATGTAAACATAGATGTGGCGCGGCCGAGGATCCAATATATTATAAGCGACTAGATGCAGTATGGATGCAGTTTTATTTGACAACGTGTTTCGAGGTAATCACACCTCTTCATCAGGACAAACCACAATCAGCGCGTGACACTGGGCACCTTCAGTGTCATTGTACACAAAATGAATTAGCACTCACTGTGGGAAAATGAGCAGAATTAATTAGGATCTGGAAAAGTGCTTAAACCATAAAATTGAGGGGCTGTAATGAGTCCTTTGCCACTCCAAAACAGGCATCAAAGCTACCTCATTTACATATGAAATAAATGTGTTTTTTTCTCAGCCACTAAAACACTTAAATATTTACTGCTGTGTTCTGGATTGTATTATGGATCAATAAAAAACTAAGAAGGGAACAAGAAAAGGAGAGTCAGCTCACCACTTATTGCAGCGTCAGTCCATTTGTAGGTGCACATGGACAAGCCTGTAATCTGCCTGAACACAAGGAATCAAAAAAGAGAAAATCCAGTGCAGCACAAGTAAATACTGTAAAAGACCAAAATTTATTGTAGAAGTAAAAAAGTCAAAGCATCAAAGTGGGCCACTCTCGGCAGTGTGGATGAGACCACACAACGGTTGAATAAGGCTCGTATGAGCTGAAACGCGTTGGTCTCATTCACACTGGCGAGAGTGGCCCACTACAATGTTTTGACTTTTTTGCTTCTACAATAAATTTTGGACTTTTACAACATTTACTTGCACTGCACTGGGTTTTCTCTTTATTGATTCCTTGTATTATGGATTAGCTATATAAATTCATTATCACTAGACAATTCTTAGATTCTTTCCTGTGTGAAGATTAAATTATCAAACAGTTGAAAGTTTCCAGAAGGGCAAACTTTGACTGTGTACTTCCTCATTAGCAAAGAGTTGCTACTAAATGCAAGGAGGAATAATTGTTCCTAAGGAAGACTGTCTATTACAAAACCACAAATATAACAGAAATCATGGAAAGTCTACTACTAAGGCAGATAGATGAAGCAGCAACCCATAATGAGGTCCTTGTTATGGGGGACTTTACCCGGATATAAACTGGGAAACAGACACCTGCGAAACCCATAAAGGCAACAGGTTTCTGCTAATAACCAAGAAAAATTCTTTCATAATTGGTGCAGAATCCAACTAGAGGAGCGGTACTTTTAGACCTAATACTATCTAACAGAACTGACAGAATAACAAACCTGCAGGTTGTTGGGCATCTAGGAAATAGCGACCACAATATTGTACAGTTTCACTTGTCTTTCGCTAGGGGGACATGTCAGGGAGTCACAAAAACACTGAACTTTAGGAAGGCAAAGTTTGACCAGCTTAGAGATGCCCTTAATCTGGTTGACTGGGACAATGTCCTCAGAAATAAGAATACAGAAAATAAATGGGAAATGTTTAATAACATCCTTAATAGGCACTGTAAGCGGTTTATACCTTGTGGGAATATAAGGACAAGAAATAGGAAAAACCCAATGTGGCTAAACAAAAAAGAAAGAGGGGCAATTAACAGTAAAAAGAAAGCATTTAAACTACTAAAGCAGGATGGCACCGGTGAAGCTCTAAAAACTATAGGAAGAAAAATACTTTATCTAAAAAGCTAATTAAAACTGCCAAAAAGGAAACAGAGAAGCACATTGCTAAGGAGAGTAAAACTAATCCCAAGCTGTTCTTCAACTATATCAATAGTAAAAGAATCATAAGTGAAAGTGTAGGCCCCTTAAAAAATTGTGAGGAAAGTATGGTTGTAGATGACAAGGAAAAAGCTAATATAGTAAACGCCTTCATTTCCATTGTATTCACCGTGGAAAATGAAATGCTAGGTGAAATGACGAGAGACAAAGAAAACTCTATTAAGGGTCACCAATCTAACCCAAGAAAAGGTGCGAAACCGGCTAAATAAGATTAAAATAGATAAATCTCCGGGTCAGGATGGCATACACTCACAAGTACTAAGAGAACTAAGTAATGTAATAGACAAACCATTATTACTTATATTTAGCGACTCTGCAGAGATGGGGTCTGTTCCACAGGACTGGCACATAGCAAATGTGGTACCAATATTCAAAAAAGGCTCTAAAAGTGAACCTGGAAATTATAGGCCAGTAAGTCTAACCTCTATTGGTGGTAAAATATTTGAAGGGTTTCTGGGGGATGTTATTCTGGATCTCAATGAGAATAACTGTTTAACGCCATATCAGCATGGGTTTATGAGGAATCGCTCCTGTCAAACCAATCTAATCAGTTTTTATGAAGAGGTAAGCTATAGACTGGACAAAGGTGAGTCATTGGATGTGGTATATCTTGGTTTTTCCAAAGCGTTTCATACCATGCCACACAAGAGGTTGGTACACAAAATTAGAATGATGGGTCTGGTGGAAAATATGTGTAAATGGGTAAGTAACTGGCTTAATGATAGAAAGCAGAGGGTGGTTATAAATGGTATATTCTCTAACTGGGTTGCTGTGACCAGTGGGGTACCGCAGGGGTCGGTGTTGGGACCTATTCTCTTCAACATATTTATAAACGATCTGGTAGAAGGTTTGCACAGTAAAATATCGATATTTGCAGATGATACAAAACTATGTAAAGCAGTCAATACAAGAGAAGATAGTATTCTGTTGCAGATGAATCTGGATAAGTTGGAAACTTGGGCCGAAAGGTGGCAGATGTGGTTTAACCATGATAAATGTAAGGTTACACGCATGGGAAAAAGGAATCAATATCATCATTACACACTGAACGGGAAACCACTGGGTAAGTCTGACATGGAGAAAGACTTGGGGATCCTAGTTAATGATAAACTAACCTGGAGCAGCCAGTGCCAAGCAGTGGCTGCCAAGGCAAACAGGATCATGGGGTGCATAAAAAGAGGTCTGGATACACATGATGAGAGCATTATACTGCCTCTGTACAAATCTCTGGTTAGACAGCACATGGAGTACTGTTAACAGTTTTGGGCACCGGTGCTCAGGAAGGATATAATGAAACTAGAGCGAGTACAAAGGAGGGCAACAAAATTAATAAAGGGCATGGGGAACTGCGATAGCCAGAGAGATTAGAAAAATTAGTATTTAGTCTAGAGAAAAGATGACTAAGGGGCGATCTGATAACCATGTATAAGTATATAAGGGGACAATATAAATATCTCTCCGAGGATCTGTTTATACCAAGGAAGGTGACGGTCACAAGGGGGCATTCTCTATGTCTGGAGGAGAGAAGGTTTTCCACCAACATAGAAGAGGATTCTTTACTATTAGGTCAGTGAGAATCTGGAATTCCCTGCCTGAGGAGGTGGTGATGGCGAACTCAGTTGAGGGGAACAAGAGAGGCCTGGATGTCTTCCTGGAGCGTAGCAATATTGTATCTTACAGTTATTAGGTTCTTTAGAAGGACGTAGATCTGGGGATTTATTCTGATGGAATATAGGCTGAACTGGATGGACAAATGTCTTTTTTTGGCCTTGCTAACTATGTTACTATGTTACTAGAATATCTCCCATTCAGATCTCACATGACACAAAAGGAAATGCAATCTTTTCCATGCAATGTCCAAAATATCCAAAATGAAAACTATCCTTAGAAATATCTGTATTCAGGGAAGTTAATTGATTCTGTGGCTGCAAATTGAATGTATTTCAGAGGTGAAAAATGACAGGAATGCAATATCATCTCAAATTATGGAGACATCATAGCTATGTTTGATTTGGTTAGGATGGAAAAAAAGTATGCTTGGCAACATGGATATCATATTACTCCACTGTAAAGGTTCTGTGAAAAAATAAGACACAGAGTAGAATTAGGTCTTAAACTGTGTCTTTCATTGCATATGATTTGTCCTGCTCATCTTAAGTCAGCAGAGGGAGGGGGAGACAGGTCTGGCTAATACCTATGTGATACCTCATCAGGAGAAACTCATGGTCAGAATCAACGTGTATTGTAAATGTATTCATGTTTTCATTCATGATCTCCTCCACCAGTAGCTCTCACAGATCCAATCCATAAGACATATCAATAGCTAACCCTTTTATTTAATACATTTTTGTCCTTGTGTGTATGCCTATTTAATATGTCATCTCTGTAACTTTTTAAGCGATATTACTTTTTTCATATAAATATCAACAAGTTTGTTGATTGATGATCTAAACGTACCCACAACCCTGAAGAGGGAAAGTTTTGTCTAGTTTTAATACTCTTTGGAAGAGTGGATGAGCCACAGTTATGTAAAAAAATCTATTGATCACTAGAGTATTGACCTGAGCAAATCTCAAATATAGGTTGAGAATCACAAAGAATGGCATGGTGGATCGGTGGGCCACATGTTGTACACTCTTGGTTTAAAATAAACTTAGGAATTTGTGTTAATTATTTGTCAAGAGAAAAACGTGATATCGTCCTGGAGTGAAAAATTGTCTAAAGTGATTTCTATGTATTTTAGAATATACATATATTTATGAAAAAAAATTAACACTTCAAGAGAATGGAAAAGATTTTAAAATCAGATTCTCTTCTTAGCCCCAGGAGGGAAGCAATTTTGTACTGTGCATTTCTTGAGCACTTTCAGAACTAAAGTCTACTCAGAAAATGCACAGAATCCCCTCCCAAAGGACATGAATCCCACAGTTATATTTACGTTTATCATTTTATCATTTTTCCTATAAGAATAAGTTTTCTTTCAGTTATAGCTGTCCTTAACTTGTTCCAGGGAAAAAAAAAGCTTTTGAAGTTTCTAAAGAGTAAATGCTCATCATTCATTGAAGTTCCTACACCAGTGTTGTCTTCGATGATTATTTTTGCTGGAAGTCTAAAGGGATGTGTTGAGTTTTATCAGACAGAAAAGAAAAATAAGAGTTTACAGTCTAGTAACCTACAGTCATGAAAAATAGAGTTTCACAGAAATAATAAATGACTCATTGCACCCAGTATTAATATTAGAAAGTGTCTTAGTTCCAATTGAAAATATTTCTCACAGTGTCATTGCTCCTCAAGAATATATTAAAAAAGCAGATATGTCTCAAAACTCAAGTAGTCATTGATTCGTCAACAGAAAGCGGTGTACAAGTCAAATTTCTGCAAAGACAACTTTTTTAAATTAAAATATTCTGATCCTATAGTGATTCCGACCAGAAAAAATTCATGTAAATTATTTTCATATTTAGATACATTGTTAAGTCAGTTTAAAAAAAGACATGGGTCCATCATGGTCAACCTTACACCACCAGTTATACATTATCTCTCTAGATTATTCCTACAATGCCATTTGTTGTTAGAAAAGTATCCAGCCCTTTTTTAAAAGCTGTCATGGTGACTGCCATTACTACCTTTTACGGTTGGGCATTATACAGTCTGACTGCTCTAAGAGTAAACAACCCTTTCCTATTTAGCTATAGGAATCGCCTTTTCTCCACCCGTAATGAATATCCTATGGTCCTTTGTAAGAATGTTGGAAGGAATGAAAAAGTTAACTCATTTGCTGATAATTTTGTAATTATGCCACAGAGCGCCCTCCTTTCCCTAGACATGTAGGGTTCTGATTCTCAGGCTAAATATGTCATAATTCACATATTCTTTGTGGTTAACCCCTTCACTACCAAGGATGGTTTGCACTTTATTTTTAGGGACCACATCACATTTGAAGTCACTTTGAGGGGTCTATATGATAGAAAATACCCAAAAGTGACAACATTCTAAAAACTGCACCCCTCAAGGTGCTCAAAACCACATTCAAGAAGTTTATTAACCCTTCAGGTGCTTCACAGGAATTTTTTGAATATTTAAAAAAAAAAATGAACATTTAACTTTTTTCACAAAAAAAATATTTCAGGTTCAATTTTTTTTATTTTACCAAGGGTAACAGGAGAAATTGGACTGCAAAAGTTAATGTGCAATTTGTCCTGAGTACGCTGATACCTGATATGTGGGGGGGAACCACTGTTTTGGTGCATGGCAGAGCTCAGAAGGGAAGGAGTGCCGTTTGACTTTTTCAATGCAAAATTGGCTGGAATTCTGATCAGACGCCATGTCACGTTTGGAGAGCCCATGATGTATCTAAACAGTGGAAACCCCCTACAAGTGACCCCATTTTGGAAACTAGACCCCATATGAACTTATCTAGATGTGTGTTGAGAACTTTGAACCCCCAAAGGCTTCACAGAAGTTTATAACGTACAGCCGTACAATTAAAAAATCATATTTTTTCCACAAAAATGATCTTTTCACCCTCAATTCTTATTTTTCCAAGGGTAACAGGACCCTAAAAGTTATTGTGCAATTTGTCCTGCGAAACATTATACCCCATATGTAGGTGTAAATGACTATTTGGGCGCATGGCAGAGCTCGGAAGGAAAGCAGCGCCATTTGACGTTTTTGGCTGGAATTGAGATCTGACACCATGTTGCGTTTGGAAAGACCCTGATGTACCAAAACAGCGGAAACCCCCCACAAATGACACCATTTTGGAAACTAGACCCCCCAAGGAACTTATATAGATGTGTGGTGAGAACTTTGAACCCCCAAGGGCTTCACAGAAGTTTATAACGTACAGCCTTACAATTAGAAAATCATATTTTTTCCACAAAAATGATCTTTTCACCCTCAATTCTTATTTTTCCAAGGGTATCAGGACCCTAAAAGTTATTGTGCAATTTGTCCTGAGTACGCTGATACCCCATATGTGGGTGTAAACGACTATTTGGGCGCCTGGTAGAGCTCGGAAGGGAAGCAGCACCATTTGATGTTTTTGGCTGGAATTGAGATTGGACACCATGTCACGTTTGGAAAGCCCCTGATGTACGAAAACAGCGGGAACACTCCACAAATGACACCATTTTGGAAACTAGACCCCCAAGGAGAAAATGGACCCCAAAAATTGTTGTACAATTTATACTGAGTACACTGATACCCCATATGTGGGAGAAAACTACTGTATGGGCACACGTCAGGGTTCAGAAGGGAAGTAGTGATGTTTCGGAATGCAGACTTTGGTGGAGTGGTCTGCGGGTGTCATGTTGCCTTTGGAGAGCCATTGATGTACCTAAACAGTGGAAACCCCCCCACAATTGACCTCATTTTTTACACTAGACCCCTTAAGGAACTTATCTAGATGTGTGTTGAGCACTTTGAACCCCCCCAGTGCTTCACAGAAGTTTATTATGCCCGGTGTGAAAATAAAAAAATTGTATTTTTTCCACAAACATGATCATTTAGTCCCAAATTTTTTTATTTTCCCAAGGGTATCAGGAGAAATTGGACCCCAAAAGTTGTTGTCCAATTTGTCCTGAGTACGCTGATACCTCATATGTGGGAGAAAACTACTGTATGGGTACACGTCGGGGCTCAGAAGGGAAGTAGTGACGTTTTGGAATGCAGACTTTGATGGAATGGTCTGCAGGTGTCATGTTGCCTTTGGAGAGCCCCTGATGTACCTAAACAGTGGAAACCCCACACAAATGACACCATTTTGGAAACTAGACCCCCTTAGGAACTTATCTAGATGTGTGGTGAGCACTTTGAACCCCCAAGGGATTCACAGAAGTTTATAATGCCCGGGCGTGAAAATAAAAAAATCGTATTTTTTCCACAAACATGATCATTTAGTCCCCAATTTTTTATTTTCCCAAGGTTACCAGGGGAAATTGTACCCCAAAAGTTGTTGTCCAGTTTGTCCTGAGTATGCTGATACCTCATATGTGGGAGAAAACTACTGTATGGGCACACGTCGGGGCTCGGAAGGGTAGGAGTGACGTTTTGGAATGCAGACTTTGATGGAATGGTCTGCTGGTGTCATGTGCGTTTGGAGAGCCTCTGATGTGCCTAAACTATTCAAAATCCCCACAAGTGACCCAATTTTGGAAACTAGACCCCCCACGGAACTTATCTTGGGCGTGAAAATAAAAAAATCTTATTTTTTTCCACAAAAATGATATTTTTGCCCCCAATTTTTTATTTTGCTAAGGGCAACAGGAGAAATTGGACCCCAAAAGTTATTTTGCAATTTGTCCTGAGTAGGCTGATACCCAATATGTGGGGGTAAAATACTGTTTGGGCGCATGGCAGAGCTTGGAAGGGAAGGAGCACCATTTGACTTTTTCAATGCAGAATTGGCTTGAAATGAGATCAGATGCGATGTTGCGTTTCGAGAGCACCTGATGTGCCCAAACGGTGGAAATCCCCCAATTCTAACTACAACCCTAACCCCAACACACCAATAACCCTAATCTCAGCCCTAACCCTAGCCCTAACTCTAGCCCTAACCCTAACCCTAGCCCTAGCCCTAGCCCTAGCCCTAGCCCTAACCCTAACCCTAATGGGAAAATGGAAATAAATACATTTTTTTAATTTTATTATTTTTCCCTAACTAAGGGGGTGATAACGGGGGATTTGATTTACTATTTATGGCGGGTTTTTATGTTTGGCAGCTGTCATACGCTAAAAGACACTTTTTATTGTAAGAATAGTTTTTGCATCACCACATATTGAGAGCTATATTTTTTCCATATTTTGACTCACCGAGTCATTTGAGGTCTTATTTTTTGCGTGAAGAGTTGACGTTTTTATTGATATCACTCTCGGGCACGTGACATCTTTTGATCGCTTTTTATTTCGATTTTTGGGACGCAGAATGAACAAAATCCAGCGTTTCATGAATTTCTTTTGGGGGGTGCGCTTACACCATTCTCTGTGCGGTAAAATTGATAAAGCGGTTTTATTCTTCGGGTCAGTGTGGTTACAGCAATACCTCATTTATGTTGTTTTTTATGTTTTAGCGCTTTTATGCAATGAAAACTATTTTATATAAAAAAATAATTATTTTTGCATCGCTTTATTCTGTGAGCTATAACTTTTTTATTTTTTTGCTGATGATGCTGTATGGTGGCTCGTTTTTTGCAGGACAAGATGACGTTTTCAGTTATACCATGGATATTTATATGCGTCTTTTTGATCGTGCGTTGTTGCACTTTTTGTTCGGCAGTATGATAATAAATCATTATTTTTTGCTTTTTTTTTATTTTTTAAGGGGTTCGCTAAAGGGGTTAACTAATGGGACAAGTTTTGTAAGGCGGGTCGTTACAGACGCGGCGATACCAAATATGTGTACTTTTATTGTTTTTTTTTTTTATTTCCAAAAAATTAATTTATTAGGGAATATTTTTTTTTAATTTATTTAGCGATTTTTTTAAAATTATTTTTACACTTTTTTTTTCAACTTTATTAGGTTGTCCCAGAGGGGACATCACTGTCCTGTGACAGATCGCTGATCTGTCACATCACAGATCACTGTGACAGATCAGCGATCTGTCACAGGCATAGACGCAGACTTCCTCATGCCTGCGCTTTGCAGGCACTGAGGAAGTCAGCTCCCTGCAGGCCCCCGAAGGTCCCCGTCGCCATCTTGAATTCGGGGACCTGCAGGGATGGAGCCCCCAGCAGCAGCAATAATCAGCTGACACCCGGCCACGATCAGCGGCGCTCACCACGTGGGCGCCGCTGATCGCTATAATGTAATCTTCCGTCCATGGGACTTAGGTCCCAGGTCACAAGGACGGAATATTGCGTCCATTGTAGGAAAGGGGTTAAGAACACATTAGCACTCTGGTGGAATAAACCAGAACAACCCAAATTTGTGGACATCCTGGATCGTATCCACCAACACAATTCCCTAGAGTGGAGATTTGCAATTTTATTATTATTATTATTATTATTATTATTATTATTATTATTATTATTTATATAGCACCATTGATTCCATGGTGCTGTACATGAGAAGGGGTTACATACAAATTACAGATATCACTTACAGTAAACAAACTAACAATCACAGACTGATACAGAGGGGAGAGAGGACCCTGCCCTTTTGGGCTTATATGCTACAGGATGGTGGGGAAGGAGACAGTAGGTTGGGTGGTTGCAGAAGCTCCAGTGATGGTGAGGCAGTAGCTCCAGTAGTGGTGAGGAGGCAGCGGGGATCATTGCAGGCTGTAGGCTTTCTTGAAGAGGTGGGTTTTAAGGTTCCGTCTGAAGGTTCCAAATGTGGTTGATAGCCAAACGTGTTGGGGCAGGGAATTCCAGAGGACAGGGGCAATTCGGGAGAAGTCTTGGAGGTGGTTGGATGAGGAGCAAATAAAATGAAAAAAAAACAGACAATGTGATTTTCTGGATTTTTTTTTCTCAGTTTGTCTCCCATAGTTGAGGTCTACCTATGATGTAAATTACAGACGCCTCTCATCTTTTTAAGTGGTGGAACTTGCACTATTGCTGACTGACTAAATACTTTTTTGCCCCACTGTATATATAGTACAGACCAAGAGTTTGGACACACTTTCTCATTCAAGGAGCTTTCTTTATTTTCATGACTATGAAAATTGTAGATTCATTCTGAAGGCATCAAAACTATGAATTAACACATGTGGAATTATATAATTAACAAAAAGTGTGAAACAACTGAAAATACTGTATGTTTTATATTTTAGGTTCTTCAAAGTAGCCACCTTTTGCTTTGATTGCTGCTTTGCACACTCTTGGCATTCTCTTGATGAGCTTCAAGAGGTAGTCACCGGAAATGGTTTTCACTTCACAGGTGTGCCCTGTCAGGTTTAATAAGTGGGATTTCTTGCCTTATAAATGGGGTTGGGACCATCAGTTGTGTTGTGCAGAAGTCTGGTAGATACACAGTTGATAGTCCTACTGAATAGACTGTTAGAATTTGTATTATGGCAAGAAAAAAGCAGCTAAGTAAAGAAAAACGAGTGGCCGTCATTACTTTAAGAAATGAAGGTCAGTCAGTCCGAAAAATTGGGAAAACTTTGAAAGTGTCCCCAAGTGCAGTGGCAAAAACCATCAAGCGCTACAAAGAAACTGGCTCACATGAGGACTGCCCCTGGAATGGAAGACCAAGAGTCACCTCTGCTGCGCAAGATAAGTTCATCCGAGTCACCAGCCTCAGAAATCGCAGGTTAACAGCAGCTCAGATTAGAGACCAGGTCAATGCCACACAGAGTTCTAGCAGCAGACACATCTCTACAACAACTGTTAAGAGGAGACTTTATGCAGCAGGCCTTCATGGTAAAATACCTGCTAGGAAACCACTGTAAAGGACAGGCAACAAGGAGAAGAGACTTGTTTGGGCTAAAGAACACAAGGAATGGACATTAGACCAGTGGAAATCTGTGCTTTGGTCTGATGAGTCCAAATTTGAGATCTTTGGTTCCAACCACTGTGTCTTTGTGTGACGCAGGAAAGGTGAATGGATGGACTCTACATGCCTGGTTCCCACCGTGAAGCATGGAGGAGGAGGTGTGATGGTGTGGGGGTGCTTTGCTGGTGACACTGTTAGGGATTTATTCAAAATTGAAGGCATACTGAACCAGCATGGCTACCACAGTATCTTGCAGCGGCATGCTATTCCTTCCGGTTAGCGTTTAGTTGGACCATCATTTATTTTTCAACAGGACAATGACCCCAAACACACCTCCAGGATGTGTAAGGGCTATTTGTCCAAAGAAAGAGAGTGATGGGGTGCTACGCCAGATGACCTAGCCTTCATAGTCACCAGACCTGAACCCAATCGAGATGGTTTGGGGTGAGCTGAACCGCAGAGTGAAGGCAAAAGGACCAACAAGTGCTAAGCATCCCTGGGAACTCCTTCAAGACTGTTGGAAGACCATTTCCGGTGACTACCTCTTGAAGCTCAACAAGAGAATGCCAAGAGTGTGCAAAGCAGTAATCAAAGCAAAAGGTGGCCACTTTGAAGAACCTAGAATATAAGACATATTTTCAGTTGTTACACACTTTTTTGTTAATTATATAATTCCACATGTGTTAATTCATAGTTTTGCTGCCTTCAGAGTGAATCTACAATTTTCATAGTCATGAAAATAAAGAAAACTCTTTGAATGAGAAGGTGTGTCCAAACTTTTGGTCTGTGTATATATATATATATATATATATATATATATATATATGTATATATATATACTTTTATCAATTTTTGCGACATAAGTATTTACACAAAACCCCAAAAATGGACTGGACAAAATTGTAAGCACCCTCAACTTAATATTTGGTTGCACACCCTTTGGAATAAATAACTGAAATCAATCACTGACTATAACAATCATAAAGTATCTTACAAATCTCAGTTGGAATTTTGGACCACCCTTCTTTTGTAAACTGCTCCAGATTTCTCATATTTGAAGAAAGCTTTTTCCCAACAGCAATTTTAAGATCTCTACACAGGTGTTCAATGGGATTCAGATCCGGGTTCATTGCTGGCCACATCAGAATTCTCCAGCGCTTTGAATCTATCCATTTCTTGTTTCTTCTTGAAGTATGTTTGGGGTCATTGTCCAACTAGAGAATTGACAACGTAGGATGCAAACTCAGCTTTCTGACACTGGGCACTACATTGCAATTCAAAATCCTTTGGTAATTTTCAGATTTCATAATTCAAAGCACCCATGGTTTGTTAGGTTCTACCAAACTTTTATCAAAAGGTCGGTTTGTGTAGAAGAACTGTTCCTGAACCCAATAGAAATCAATAGGGACCCGAACTTTGGTGCTGTAAAGGGTCTTTAAATTATAATAGTGAAGGGCTAGGGGGTTGCCAAAGGAAGCAACATTGGGATAAGAGATGAAAAATTATCCAGCAAACAAATGTGGATAGGGCAATAACTTAATAGTAACATAGAATTAAAAAAATAATAACAATCTTCAATCAGGAGGCAGAGCCCAAGTGGAGGAGGAGATGGAGATGGACATGGTGTTGTATGTGGAAGAGGAAGAGAAGAAGATAGCCCACACTGGGCTTTGTTTTTAAATTTAGGGAGGCCCCAAAACATTGGGAATGGCAAATACAATGAACAAAAGGCGGTGGAGTATATCATGTGCACATGAAGAGTGTTTGGTGAGTATTTTACATCCGTATTTGTAAGCCAAAACCATTTGTGGGTAAAAAAATTGCAGAAGTGGTGCATGTGTTTCTACTATACTTTTCCTCTAACTTTTCAACTCCTGATTTTGGCTTAGAGATACTGAGGTAAAAAAACCTCGCTAAATACTGAAAGTGTTCACATGGCATATAATAGCTGCGAACGGCTGATATACTTCTCTATTCAGCCAAAGGTACGGACAAGTCCTGTGGGATCCTTGCTTGGTACATTTTAATGAATGTGAGCTTGTCCTGATTGGCTGTGGACAGGTGGATGTGCCTGTCTGTGATCACACCCATTGCCATGCTAAACACGTCTTGACAGTACACTTGCCACAGGGAAGGCCAGCACCTCCAAGGCGTAAAGGGGAAGTTCAAGCTATGTGTCCAATTTGAAGACCCAGAAGTTAATTGGAACAGACCCATCACTCAATACAGGGAGATTTGTGGACACATATTCTACCACCATATTGTTGAAATGCTGCCTCCTGCTAATACAGACCATAACAGATGTTTCTGCTGGATGTTGTGGTATGCTGAGGAAGGTTTTCCACATTTTGGTCAGGCTAAACCTCCCTTCCGAGGTGGTGCTGCTGCTCCAGCTAAGTTGGCAACTTACTCCTCATTCTCTGCCTTGTGTTTCCCCTGACCTCATGCTTTTAGGTGAGGACACTCTCAGTGCACCTAGCAGTGTACACTTACATTCTGGCATTTTATGATCAAGCTCCAGTGACAGAAGTAAGAATGGCACGGTGTTCTTGTAGCAGGGATCAAGCATAGTGGCCACCTAGTAATCAGCACTTGTAACAATCTGAGCAACTCAGAGATTGTTGCACAGGCCCAGCAGCAAGTATTTGTTCATGTGTGTCAATCTGCACAAAGGCAAAGACAAGCTGTCCTCAATGGGAAGTGCATCGTCTGAATCCTCTATATCCCCAAGCCATGTTCCAGTAATGCCTGTGAGCTGCTTTGACTGCCACTCTGCTATGAACACAGCTCCTCCTCCTTCTCTTCCTCCCAATCTGTCCCCTGGGATAGTAATGCTGATCGCATCATCAGTGCTGGCCATGTTTGTTGAGTACTCAAAATAACACTGTACACATGTTGTTGCCCACTCGTTGGTCGAGGAGTGGTGTTGTTCGGCTGAGTGACTCACCCGTGCATGCTGCAGCTAAAACTCCCCTATAACCTGCTGATGCTTGCATAGTCTCTCAAGCACATGCTAATCTTTCCTGTTTTTACAGATATATACTCCACTGCAGCTCGTGGTTTGCATTTAGATGCCTCATCATGCAGGTGGTGCTCAGGTTAAGAACATTCATGCCTTGCTTTAGTCTCTGATGGCACAGCATGCAAACCACCTTTGTCTTGTCAGGGATCTCCTTTGAGGTGGCTTTGGTGTGTTCACTTTTTCAGCATGATTGCCAGTAGCAGCCAACATACTGGCTAGGGGCCGGCCATTATACTTTTACACCCTGCTCCTGGAGCGCCCGAGCGTGCGCACGGCGGCGTGAGTGCACGCGCGTGGAAAGCAGGGCCGTGGGGTAATCGGTACCGGGCCCATCGACTTTAACAGGGGATGATGTCATGGCGGCAGCGACCCAGTCCGTGGCCCTGGCGCTTCCATTAAATAAAATAGGGGAAGGGGAAAAGTTGTTGGTGATGTGGTAAAAATGAAGATAAAGTTTGTAGAGGATTAAATACGTGACGCCACCTGTGGTATTCTGGTCAGAGGTGACCAGCGCTGCAGTGTTGTTCCCCTGAGACTGTTGATGTGGCGCAGCTGAGGTGAAATTAGCTCTCCACAGGTAGAGCAATAGTCTCAGGGCAAAGATGTTAGATTAATAGTCAAAATGGCTGTGAATGTTGGGGTGCAGAGAAATGAGAGGAGGACACAGAGAGGTGCAGTTGCTTTACCTTTTGCTGGTAATTGGTTGCAATCCGGAGCACCACATACAGGTGATGGAATGAGTCCGGCTCGCCTGGAGGCATTCAGGGGATCCACCTTGCCAGGTGGGGATTTAGGATCTTCCTTCTGCGCTTTGTGTGTGGGTCTCCGCTGTTTATAACTATGCTGCGACCCTCAATTGCGTGATGATTTCACTAAACTGTATGGCTGTCAGCGTGAGCCTATTCCACAGTTACCGTCCTCTTCACCGTCGGCCCCGGGCTCCTTATCCGCTGTAGTGCCCTTAAGTGTTCAATGTCGCACAGAAATTTACAATCCCCTGTACTTTCAGATTCGGCGGTCAGGATATACAGCTCCTGCCACCCAGGACTCTGGCGTCCCTTTCTCTCTATTAGCGCTTCGCTCAGGGGTCTGCTATATGCAGTATTTTAGCTTCCCCAAAGCCTCTTCTCTCTGCTATCGTCCTTCCCCTCCTCACTGATTAGCTCCCTGTCTTGAACTGACAGGATCTTCAAGAAAGATCTCTTTACCTCACGTTTAACTGCCTTGTCATTTCTCCTCACAGCTGCTCTCATTTCCATGACACCCTCTCAGCTCACTTCTAGCTGACTCACCAACCCCCTCTGCTGGCCAGAATTTATAAGGCAACTCCCTTTTCTGACCTGCAGCAGGAATTGTGATTTAATCTGTTACCTGGCATGGGGGTCCCCTTTCTGCCTCCAAGCATGACTTCACCTCTTAGAGGGAGGCAATGTCACTGTGGCAACCAGACTCTGGGGTGTCACACTCCTTCTTTTGCTGTGCAGCTGGACCAGTGTGACCACCACTTCTTTCTCCGAATTGCCCATGTCACTTGGATGGCCTTGACTCCATGTAGGGTCTAGGACCTCATCATCCCCAGATCCATCTTCCACCCACTCATCACCTCTAGTCACCTTGCCAGTCTGCACACTGCAGAAAGCCGCAGCAGTTGTCCCCTGTATTTCATCATCAGAGGTGTGCTGCAATGCTCCGCTGACCATTTCCACTAGCCCTTCCATGTATTCATACGCTAACAGAATAAGTGGTTGGGCATCATTGCACTCAACCTCTTCCACTTGCGGGGCAGAGCCAGGTGCATGGCCCACGGAACCACAGCCAGTGAAGTCATCACAAAGCAGAAGTGACGGCTGCATGGCTTGGGGCTAACACTGCTTGTCTAAGGAGTGAGGAAGACAGATGCCTATGGGCCACAGGTGCAATCTCTGCACTTTCAGCAGAGACTGGGTTGAAGACAAAGAGAAGGAACTGGAGGCACTCTCAGCCATCCAATCTAAACCGCCTCTACTTGTTCTGGCCTCACCGTTAGTCCAGTGGTACTCAGACCTACAAAATTATGCAGAACTTCTTTTCACCTGTGTGCACCAGAGGAAGATGTTTCATTTGAGCATGTAGCAAACATACAGTAGATCTAATGCAGCCTCTCCCTGCAGCAGCTACACCACCACCAGCAGCAGTACCATGGCCAAGTACTCTATTTGATGCTCTCCTCATTATTTGCTCCCTAAAAAGTGGAGAGTATTACCCAGCCTTCAAAATCCTTATGTCTCATTATTTTTTATCTTGTCAAAATGAATAATTTGCATTCCAAAACCTCGGAGAGTGCGGCCGAATTACTCAAGAACTTAGACCAAAGGGGACTGCACTTAAATCAACCAGCACCTCTTTCTGCATATCACTGCACACCAATTTCTGTATTTACTTTGAGCTAATGCCAGTTATCATTTTATTTGAGTGCTGAATTTTTTTTTCTATATGTGTTATTTCAATGCATATGTTTTGTAGTTTTGCAGCAATAGCTTTCAAGAATAAGAAAAGTAAAGATCAATGGTAAAAATTGAAAATAAGAATAATGTACAACACTTTTACAACTGCATTAAAAATGGCATTTTTTAAAATTCATATTAAATGTTATTTTATAATTGATGTTTTTGTTTATAAATTTAATTACCATTTCATTTTAAAGCTGCGATTATAATGACATGACAATGGTCTTATAATAAGTAATACCATAGATATAAAATTGACTCTAAAGTCTTGGCTACACAACGGTTAAAGCTTAAAATATGTGCTTTCTTCACTCTTTTTATGCTTGAAATATGTGAGTAAACAATAAAAAATGGCTATAAACTAAGGATGATTTATGTCAGTAGCTTACTTTGTATTCTATGGAGTATGTACCTATACTCTGGCCAACGTGACAGATTGATGTTAGCACAACAAGCATAACCTTTTCACGTTATTTTGAAACTGCATATTCTGTGTATCATCTAATCGAAGAATTAGCCACTATAAAGAATATATAACTCACGTATGTCTTTTCCTTGCTAGACAGGGCTATGAAGATTTGGAAAAACAACTAAAGGAGGTTTTTATGGAGAGAAGTAGTATCCTCCGGCAGCTTTCAAAAACATCCCGGGAGCTTGAAGGCATCAAAGGAAATTTGCAGGTTAGAGCAGTTTGTTTTTGTTTTCTTAATTTAACGAAAAGTAAAAAAGTGAAGAACAAAATATATGAAAGCTGAAAAGTGTATTTCTTATGTAACGTAAAATACATACATTTTTTTTACAGTAGACAACAATTTTGTCTTTTAACTGTAAAAAGTATAAAAGTAAATAATGAAAAAAAAGTCTTGAAACTGACAGCTCAATACAAAAGTCGAGGCATCATCACATTCGCACGATGCAGTGGATGCTCTTTCAAGTTTTCTCTTCATCTTTCCACCACAGCACTCCAGCTGTGAAATGTCAAAGGTTTTAAGTTGCACAAAAAAATTGCTCCTCCCATGAGTAGCTGATGTTTTTAAGAACATATTGTTTTCCTTCTTAATGCACTGAATACTTTTCTTGTGTTTTTGTTGTGCAGATTTTACATCTTTTGAAAACACTTTAGCCTGAATAATTCTGATAAACTTTTTATTACATTCATAAATGTACATCTTATTACCTCTTTTTACCGTATATTTTATACCATGTAGCAGTTTGCATGAAATTTGCATTTTACAGCTTATCTTAATCACATCTATTTATCTGCACAATTTTCATACAGTAGGTGTCGATGAAATTGTAAAAGCTGACTAAACACATCGGAGCGCACTATGTACACCATGTTTGGCACAATCCAGGCATATTTTGGTTAGGTTGAAAGCAATGTAATTTCTCAATCCTTACACATTTGCAGGAAAACCCACATAACTTGCTTGCAGATTTTAGTGCTGATTTGTCACAACAAAGTTGCAAAATTGTTGTGGGCTTCACATTCAGTAATGCTGTGAGATATTCCCAGCAAAACTGTGTAAAAA
Organism: Dendrobates tinctorius; assembly: GCF_039654945.1. Lineage (NCBI taxonomy): Eukaryota > Metazoa > Chordata > Amphibia > Anura > Dendrobatidae > Dendrobates > Dendrobates tinctorius. The sequence continues at coordinate 16,421,137 of NW_027361705.1, read as the reverse complement.
TCCATAAGCAAGCTATTAGTATTTTTTTTAAAGATTTGTCAGTTATCTAAAATTGTGTTGTGTATAAATTCACCTATTAGCACATTATTTCCAATGTCCCTCTGCAATGCGAAGTACAACAGCAAACAAATAACCTTATATGTCAAGCCCCCGTTACACACTGCGATATCGCTAGCAATATCGCTGTAAAGTCACCGATTTTGTGACGTAGCAGCGATATTGCTAGCGATATCGCTGCATGTGATACTTACCTCCGACCGGCTCCCCTGCTGCTCATCGCTGGTCGTGCGAGAACGTCCTGGACCATTACTCGTCGGCCACTTCCTGCTGCGCTTCCTGTGGCATTTTCCAGGGGCACCACGAGGAGGAACAGACTCACCCCCAAACACTGCTTAGTCTTCTTCTGCTTATAATTTAGATAATATCTTTTGCTCTGATTTTTAGTCTTATGCTTAATGTTCTTCTGCTTTTTGTTCTTCTGCTTTTTGTTCTTCTGCTTCTTGGTCTTCTGTCTCATGTTGTTCTGTATCTTGGTGGTTGTCTTCACTTTCTTTGTCCTCTTTGTCATCTTCTTCAGGGTCATCTTTTTGGTCTTCTGTGGGGTGGTCTTCAGGGTCGTCGTCAGGGAGATCCAGAGTGATTATTAAAAACCATTTAAAAAAGTTTGAACTTGGAAATGTAGCAGAAGGTACAAGAAGGCTGAGGAACTGCTGAGAACCAGCTGACGGTGCTGGAACCCGGAGGGGCAACAGAAGGAACAAGAGCCAATGGAACTACCGAGGACCAGCTGATGCTACTGGAACCTGGTTACTAAGCAGGAGGTACCTGTGCTAGAAAGCACTACCAAGGACCAGCAGACATTGCTGGAACTCAGATACCGAGAAGGAGGCACCTAAGCCAAAGGCACTGCCGAGAGCCAGCTGACGGTGCTGGAACCCGGAGGGGCAGCAGAAGGAGCAAGAGGCAATGGAACTACCGAGGACCAGCTGACGGTACTGGAACCCGGTTACTATGCAGTAGGTACCTGTGCCAGAAAGCACTACCAAGGACCAGCAGACGTTGCTGGAACTCGGATACCGAGAAGGAGGCACCTAAGCCAAAGGCACTGCCGAGAACCAGATGATGGTACTGGAACCCGGATGGGTAGCAACAAAGTTGCAAGGCCGCGAGCCGGCTGCAGTTACCGAAACCCACAGTCCTACAGGGGGTGCTTGTCCTATTGGGGCTACGGAACCAGCCTTTATTGCCAGAACCCGCAGCCCACATAGGAAGCACCTAAACTGCAGGCACCATAGAGTCGGCTAACCCGACCGCAACACGACAGGACAAAGTTTTGGAGGCAAAGTGACATTGACACTACCCAGAAACAGCTGGAGTGCTGGAACCAGGCTGGGCAGGAGGGAGTACCCGTGCCAAAGACACTGCTGAGAACCAGCTGGTGGTGCTGGACCCCAATGTAAATACTACAAACAGAGTGGAGACAGAGGCCTAATTGGAGCAAGTTTAAAATCTGTAGTTGTGTGAGTGTGGACAGAGCAGGAGAAATTGCCGGACACACAGCTGGGGATCAGCTGACATAACTGAACCCCAATAACACTGGAGCATATGTTGACTGTGCAGATGGTACTTCTGAGCAGCAACTGGCGGTGTTGGAGCCCAGGGTCAATAGTACAAACAGAGTGGAGTCAGAGGCCTAATTGGAGCAAGTTTAAAATCTGTAGTTGTGTGAGTGTGGACAGAGCAGGAGAAATTGCCGGACACACAGCTGGGGATCAGCTCACATTACTGAACCCCAATAACACTGGAGCATATGTTGACTGTGCAGATGGCACTTCAGAGCAGCAACTGGCGGTGTTGGAGCCCAGGGTTAATACTACAAACATAATGGAGCCAGAGGCCTAATTGGATCAAGATTAATATCTGTTGTAGACTACAACTGATTTTAAACTTGCTCCAATTAGGCCTCTGGCTTCATTCTGTTTCTAGTATTTACCCTGGGCTCCAACAACGCCAGTTGCTGCTTAGAAGTGCCGTCTGCCCAGTCAACACTTGCTCCTGTGTTATTGGGGTTCAGTAATGTCAGCTGATCCCCTGCTGTGTGTCTGGCAATTTCTCCTGCTCTGTCCACATTCTAGTGGGAATGTGGACAGAGCAGGAGAAATTGCCGGACACACAGCAGGGGATCAGCTGACGTTACTGAACCCCAGTAACACAGGAGCAAGTGTCGAATGTGCAGACCGCACTTCTGAGCAGCAACAGGCGGTATTGGAGCCCAGGGTAAATACAAGAGACAGAGTGGAGCCAGAGGCCTAATTGGAGCAAGTTTAAAATCAGTAGTAGTGTGACTGTGGACAGAGCAGGAGACATTGCCGGACACACAGCAGGGGAGCAGCTGACATTACTGAACCCCACTAGCACAGGAGCTAGTGTTTTTCTCTGTGCAGACAGCACTTCTGAGCAACAACTGGTGGTGTTGGAGCCCAGGGTCAATCAAGGAGTAGGCTGAGGCCTACTTGGAGCAAGTTTAATATCTGATGTAGATTGAATGTGGAGGGAGCAGGAGACATTTCCAGACACACAGCAGGGGAGCAGCTGGGGTTACTGAACCCCACTAACACAGGAGCTAGTGGTTTTCTCTGTGCAGACCGCACTTCTGAGCAACAACTGGCGGTGTTGGAGCCCAGGATCGATCATAGTGTAGGCTGAGGCCTACTTGGAGCAAGTTTAAAATCTGATGTAGTTGGAATGTGGAGGGAGCAGGAGATATTGCCGGACACACAGCAGGGGAGCAGCTGACGTTACTGAACCCCACTAACACAGGAGCTAATGTTTTTTTCTGTGCAGAGAGCACTTCTGAGCAGCAACTGGTTGTGTTGGAGCCCAGGGATTACAGTTCAGGTGGTAGAAACATGAACACAACATTAGACCTGGATTCTGTTGCCAACCAATTATTTAATCTGGAAGAGGACTGGCAAATTCAGGTGAGATGCAGACCTTATTCATTTTCAGAAAAGTAAGCCAGTCAACATTATTGGAGGATAGTCGCATGCGACGGTCTGTTAGTACACCACCTGTGGCACTAAAGACGCGTTCCGATAATACACTAGCAGCAGGGCAAGACAGCACCAACAATGCATACTGGCTAAGCTGTGGCCAGGTATCCAGCTTAGAGACCCAAAACTTGAAGGGGGAAGATCCGTCTTGGAGTACATTGAGAGGGCAAGACATGTAGTCTATCACCATCTGACAGAAACGTTGCCTCCTGCTGACTGGAGCTGTCTGTGATGGTGTAGACATTTGTGGCGAACACAAAACTTTGCCACATTTGGGCCATACTGGTCTTGCCTTTGCTGAGGCGCTGCTTCTGCTCCCTCTTTGTGCAGAGCTTCCTCCACTGCCTCAACGCACAGAGCTGCTTTGTAAAGCACTAGCAGCACTGCTCTCGGGTGGAATGGAGAACATGATGGAATGCACCAGTGTGTCTTGGTACTCCCGCATTTTACGTTCCCGGTTCAACGGTGTTATGAGGCTTTGTAAGTTGTCCCGGTAGCGAGGATCTAGGAGGGTGTACACCCAATAATCAGCCGTGTTGAGAATGTGGGCGATGCGGCGGTCGTTTCTCAGGCACTGCAGCATGAAATCAACCATGTGCTGCAGACTCCCAACTGGCCAAGAAACACTGTCCCCTGCTTGAGGCGTCATCTCTGCCTGCTCTGCATCACCCCACTTTCGCTCTACATACTGACTACTAGAGCATTGTGTACCTCCCTCCTCTGGAGAGATGTCTTCCTCCTCCATTGACTCCTCCTCATCCTCCTCGCAAAGTGTCCCCTGCCTAGGCCTTTGTGAGGAACCACGTTGCTCAGACTGTCCAGAAGCAGATGGCATTTGTGACTCCACATTCTCCACCTCTTCCAAACCATCCTCCCTTAGTGCTTACAGTGTTTTTTGAAGCAGGCAGATAAGTGGGACAGTCATGCTGGCTAGTGCATCATCTGCACTCGCCATCCAAGTGGAATCATCGAAGGCACGCAAAATGTGGCAGATGTCCTTCATAGAGGCCCACTCAGTGGTGGTGAAGTGTGACCGCCGCGCAGTGCGACTTGTTTGCGCCTGATGCAGCTGGTACTCCATTACTGCTGCCTGCTGCTCACACAGACTGGATTCCTGCAATCCTTGGAGTTGGCAGAACAGGTACAGAGCCACTCTCAAGATATGTACCCGGCTCCACAACATTGACCCAATGGGCAGTGAGGGAAAGACATCGTCCCTGTCCATGGTTACTGGTCCACGCATCGGTGGTCAGGTGGACCTTGCTACTGATGGCGTTTAGTAGCGTATGTTTAATTTTTCCCTCCACATGCTTTTGCAGGGCAGGGACGGCTTGCCTGCTGAAATAAAAGCGGCTGGGCACGGTGTATTGTGGGACTGCCAATGCCATGAAGTTACGGAAGGTGTTAGCCTCCACCAGCCTGAATGAGAGCATTTCAAGGGCAAGTAGTTTTGCAATGCCAGCATTCATAGCCTGTGCTCGGGGATGGTTTGCCGAGTATGGCCGCCTTTTCTCCCATGCCTGTGCTACTGATGGCTGTAGAGTGGCCTGGGAGTGTGAGGATGACAGGGAACATGGTGCTGTGGGTGGAATGTCACTGGGTCTTTGGACAACAGTGCCAGAGGTTCTTCCATGGCGATCCTGTGAGGAAGCCGAACCAGCTGTATGTGAGCTGGAGGAACAGGCTACAACACGAGCTGAAGAGGTGGTAGGTGGTGCTGTAGGTTGGCCTACGTCTTCAATGCGTCTTTGTAACTCCACCACGTGCTTGGTCCACACATGTTTGTGGTATTGAGGTTGCTGACACTTTTCCCTCTTTTGACTTTCTGATTACACATCTTGCATTTGACAAAGTAAATGTCATCTGCAAACTGTGTCAAAAAAGGACCATGAAAAAAGAAGAAAAGAAGGTGTGAAAAATTGGACGCGATCAACCCAAAAAATGAAACAAAATAATAATAATGTGTTTCACTTAAATATATGAGAAAATGATACATTTTTATTATTGACAGCATACAAAAGAAAAACACAAATGACAAGAGGGAAAAATATCTTTAAAAACATTTAAAAAGGCCAAAAAAGATTGGCCATAGATGACACTCCAAAGAAAACCCGATGTGTACCCCCTCCAATAAGATGGGCAAAAGGACATGCAAAAAGTATACATGCATACATGAGGTGAAACCTATATAATTAGGTATAGCAGTGTGACAAAGCCGTACATGAATAACAGTACGTCAAACAAACAATTTGCATGTTCATAAAAAATGGATCAAGCGGACCAATTAGCATATGGCTATAAATACACGAATCCTCATGTGCAAAAAATGATTTGCACATTAGAGTGCTAAATAGCCAAATATATGGTTTGCAGTTCCCAAAAATGAGTACAGAAAATGAAATGACTGTTTATTCTATGCACTGCCATTTATGTTTCATTTTGATTCATTGCCATGTTTAACATAAGGTTTAAATAGGTTGTATCCTTTTTGGGGACAGTGTCATCTATGGCCAATCTGTTTTGGCCTTTTTAAGTGTTTTTAAAGATATTTTTCCCTCTTGTCATTTGTGTTTTTCTTTTGTATGCTGTCAATAATATAAATTTATCATTTTCTCATATATTTATGTGAAACACATTATTAATATTTTGTTTCATTTTTTGGGTTGATCGCGTCCAATTTTGCACACCTTATTTTCTTCTTTTTTTATGCACCATTTATTCAGGTGTGTTGGTCAGCAGTCCCCTTTTGATTTTTATAGTGCCCTCAAAAGTTTTTTGGTTCTTGTCAAAAAAGGACCATGCACTGCAAGCGCCCGTTTTGTGTTTTGGAAGAAGATTGCTCCTCACGGGTGCCAAAGTGGAGGCTACAGGCAACCAAGTCTGCCCCCGCCCTCTCCCTCCTCTTTTGGCTGTTCGGCTAATCTCTTCCTCAGAGCTGCTCCCACCACCTTCCTGTGGCTGACGCCATGATGGGTCAAGGACCTCATCATCTCCACTCCCCTCTTCAAGCACCGGCTGGTCCTGGGTTGTCTCGCCAGCACCGTACGCACCAGAAATTGGCAACTGAGTCTCATCATCATCAGATGAGCACTGAGGTGTGCTGACAATAGGCACTGGCCCACCCGCCTCTTCAGATTCAGAGGGACAAAGCAGTTGCGCATCACTGCATACTCCCTCTTCTTCACATTCTAGAATGCTGCTTGGCTGGCCCCCTCTTTCCAAGCCAAGAGATTCAGAGAACAGAAGTAGAGATGGCTCCTGTCCAGGGCTCTCTGACTGCCTGGGCAATTTGGCAGGTGGTGAAGAGACAGATGGTTGCTCTTCAGTGCTCTGGCCCTGAGAGGATGTGGAAGTAATTGAAGTCGATGCGTTAGCTGCCATCCATCCGACAACGGCTTCAATTTGTTCGTCCCGCAGCAGTGGGGTACAGTGAGGTCCTACAAAGCTGCGCATAAAGGACTGTTCCCTGGTAAAACTGGGGGATGCTGAGTCACTGGTGCCTGCAGCAGGCACAGAATCCCCACGTCCTCTCCCTGCTGAAACTCCACGCCCACGACCACGTGCCTTACTCCCTGCCTTCTTCGTCTTGGTAGACTGATAAAGATAGGCAGAAAAGTACAAAGGGGGGGGCTTAGTGTGCTTATTCCTGAACAGCTACTAACAGGTATAAGAAACACTAATTTTATAAAGTGTGTGGACTACACTTTAATATGAGCTAATGTGGCCTACACAACTGTCAAGTGGAGTGTTTGGTGAACTTTATTTACGTGATTTTTTTCAAAAAAGCAAAAAGGATGTGACCAAAGATGTCAAAGCGATAGTATCACAAATTTTTTGGAGCTATTACAATGCAGGAAGGTAACCTACAAAGCAATAGATGAGGCTCCAAAAAATAGGCTAATACTAATCTGGCTGGGGCTGCAGGGCACAAGCCAAAAAAAAGGCTCCTCTATCTACTCCTATATAGTGTTTGCAACCAATCTAGCTGGATACAGATGGAAGCACACTAATAGGAGAAATTCAGGAAAAATAAGCAGCACTACAGCAAAAAAGAACAATGTATGAGGCAGTGACACACGCTGAGCGGACTACAACCAGAAGTGGCTGCAGAACACACTACAGCGTGAGCTGCACTCACACACAGAGACCTCACAGACAGCCATGAACAGTGCAGAGAACTGTGCACTAGCACAGAAAGGCTGCAGAAAGGCTCCGCTGTCTACTCCTATATAGTGTTTGCAACCAATGTAGATGGATACGGATGGATGCACACTAATAGGAGAATTAATGAAAAATGAGCAGCAATAAAACAAAAATAAATATGTATGAGGCAGTGACGCACACTGAGCGGCCTACAACCAGAGGTGGTGCAGGACACACTACAGCATGAGCTGAACTCACACAGACCTTGCAGACAGCTGAGAACAGCACTGCAAGGCAATGGAAAGCTTCTCACAGGGGTTGCTAAACTAGCCTGGGTAAAGCCCAATCTAGCAAATCGATATTTCTAACTGTCCCTCAGAGTCACAAGAGCAGCGTCCTGCCCTAACTGAATTCACAGCAGAGTGAACCCAAAATGGCGGCGGCGGCTTTTATAGGGCATCATGACATCATTTCAGCAGCCAATCACAGCCATGCCATTAGTTAAGATGCCTACATGCCTAACACGATGTGCCCACACTTCTTAGGATTCCTCATTGGCTGAATCAAATCAAACTGGCTCATAGCATTATGGGAACTTCTGATTCCGGTATTCGATATCCTAAAAGTATCGGAACTCAGTATCGGAATTCCGATACCTCGAATATCGGCTGATACCCGATATTTGCGGTATCGGAATGCTCAACACTAATGGTGACCCTAACTGGGACAGTCCTAACTCTAATATTAAAATCCTTACCATTTGTCAAGTGACATGCATGTGGATAAGGGCTGAGAAGGACTGGGCCCAACTAGTGGACACAGCCATGGGAGACCACATCAATATATTACCCAGCTCAAGGAAAGGCAGGCCACACCTTTATATGCTCATGATGCAAATGGAGCGCCCGGGGTGCACGCGGCGCCGGCGTGATGGTGTGAGGAGCAGGGCCGTGGGGTAATCGGTACCGGGCCCGTCGACTTCAGCAGGGGACGATGTCACGGCGCCGGCGTCCCGGTCTGTGGCCCTGGGGCATCCATTAAATAAAATGATGAAAGGGGAAGGGGAAAAGTTGCTGGTGATGTGGTAAAAATGAAGATAAAGTTTATAGATGGTTAAATACGTGATGCCACCTGTGGTATTCTGGTCACTGCGCTGCGGTGTTGTTCCCCTGAGACTGTTGATGTGGCACAGCTGGAGGTGAAAATAGCTCTCCACAGGTAGAGCAATAGTCCCAGGGCAAAGATGTTAGATTAATAGTCAAAATGGCTGTGAACGTTGGGGTGTAGAGAAATGAGAGGAGGACACAGAGAGGTGCAGTTTCTTTACCTTTTACTGGTAATTGGTTGCAATCCGGAGTACTACATACAGGTGATGGAATGAGTCCAGCTCGCCTGGAGGCATGCAGGGGATCCACCTTGCCAGGTGGGGATTTAGGACCTTCCTTCTGCACTTTGTGTGGGTCTCCGCTGTTTATAACTATGCTGCGACCCTCAATTGCGTGATGATTTCACTAACCTGTATGACTGTCAGCATGAGCCTATTCCATGGGTACCATCCTTTTCACCATCAGCCCCGGGCTCCTTATCTGCTGCCCTGCTCTCAGGTGTGCAATGTTGCACAGGAATTTGCAATCCCCTGTACTTTCAGATTAGGCGATCAGGACGTACAGCTCCTGTCAGCCTAGGACCCTGGCGTCCTCTTTCTCTCTATTAGCGCTTAACTCTGGGGTCTGCTATATGCAGTTTTAGCTTCCCCAAAGCCTCTTCTCTCTGCTATCATCCTTCCCCTCCTGTCAGATCAGCTCTCCGTCTCTAACTGACATGATCTCCCCGAAAGATCTTTTTACCTCACGTTTTAACTGCCTTTTCATTTTTCCTCACAGCTCACAGCTGCTCTTGTTTCCATGACAACCCTTTCAGCTCACCTCTAGCTGACTCACCAACCCCCTCTGCTGGCCAGAATTTGTAAGGCAGCTCCCTTTTCTGACCTGCAGCAGGAATTGTGATTTAATCTATGTTACCTGGCATGGGGGTCTCCTTTCTGCCTTCAAGCATGACTTCACCTCATAGAGGGAGGCAATGTCATTGTGACAACCGGAATCTGGGGTGTCACACAAACAGACTGAAAAAAACAACTTAGGTATGAATTAGGATATAAACTGGTGTGCATGCAGCATGTAAGCACTCGTTCACACTGGTCACTGAATAGAAGAAAAACAAAAACTGAAACATAATGACTGAATACCCTGCAGTAAATAAATAAACAGCAACAGTGCATGAAAATAATATAGGGTTCTTAGTTAATGTGTTTTTTGACAAAAAAAAATGCAAAAGTCATCCCACCACTTCACGGTAACCCTAACTGGGACAGTCCTAACTCTAATATTAAAATCCTTATTTGTTATCAAGTGACATGAATATGGATAAAGGCTGAGAAGGACTGGGCCCAGCTAGTGGACAGACATCCATGGGAAACCACATCAATATAATGCACAGCTCAAGAATAGTAGATGTGTAGGCAGTCTGATAACCTGCTTGCAGAAATGCAGCTGCACACAGGAACAGGAAATGTATAGGCAATCAGATAACGTACAGCTGAGATGTGGATACTTACAGGAGCAAAATAGCTGAGAGTATGGGAAACATAGAAAAAGCAAAAATTAATAACTATCAGGTACCTTGCTTGCAGAGGCAAAGTTGTTAGCAGCAATATTAGCAGACACAGGTTAATTAATATTTACCTTGTTGCAACAGAATTATGAGTGCAATGGCATTAAGATTTACAGGACTGAGCTAGGAAGTAGTTGCAGATAGCTGAATTACAGACAGGAGTTTGCTGGACAAATTATTGGAAAACTTACTAAAGATAAGTGAAGTGGATGATGAGATAAACTCCTATAAAATACATGTTTACTGGCAACTATCCTTCCCTAATTCTTATGGAGTTGGCATTTGCCTGAGATATCAGTAAAACGTTTAGGGTGATGAAGTCAGAGTTGTTTTTGGGTGTTATTTGTGTAATCTGGTATGGACTAGTTCAGAAGAAGCTGTTCATAGGAGAAGCAAATAAGCTGCTGGAACTGATACAGGTATGTAGGAGTTAAAACTTTAAGATTTTTGCACTCATTATTGTGATTTAAATAATGAGAATATACTAATATGCTAAATTTTAGCTTACAGTATCTTGTTTAATCACATGGTGTTAAATTATGTTATAAGGAGAGCTAAACACACACCTAAACACAAGAGTTTGTATAAATCACTTTACAAGACCAGTCCGATGGCCACGTCAGTGATCTGTGGTTGCTGTTTTGGAGCCCTAACAACTACCTACTACCTGTGGACCTGATGACTTCTACAGCATTTTTTTTTTTGCTTGGCCAGCTTATAAAAACTGCTGACAGGTTCTAAGCGCTCCCATCTGGAGGCTACAGATTACCGACATGGCAGATGAATCAGGTTCTGCTAATTGATCTACATCAACTCTAATAAACACGTTTAAAGACATTTGAATTTAAAACATACAACTGAGGCTGTTATACTTCATTTATTTCATAAATTACTTTATTTGGCATACTAAAACTTGGCAAAATAAAAGCTCTAAGTCTCCTACTTTCATTCAATTATATTTTTGGCAAAGATGTGCCATAGAGAAAGTGTAAGCATTAACAAAAGAAACCCTTGATTATTTCGATGTTTATCTTAGCTAATTTTTTACACTTAAAGTTGTGAGGTCTTCTGTGGTTATAATGGTTTCATTTATTCATAGCCAACATAATTTTAGATGGATTTATTGCTTTTTGTGTGCGCACACATGGCAAAATAAAATACTTTACTTTCTCATTCTTCATAAGCAATGAAATAGTGTCATTATCATATTTCTAAGCAAGCATTATGAATTGAAATTTTATTTTGTAGTCTTTGAAAAGCAATGAAGCCTCTTCCAAGAATGATGTCCAAAAACTACTGGAATTGGAACAAAAGCAAAGGTAAATAAAGCAAAGCTCCATAGCATTAAATAATTCTGAAACGTCCATTCAAATTTGTTTTAAAGTAATTGAATGAAGCAACTAATATGGATCAACAATAGTTTATTGATGTCATTTTGATAGCTTAGTTTTGACAGTCTATAGGGATAATTATAAACTTTCAAAATAACTTGGGACCTAACAACATGGAACTAACTATTGTGAATTGTCTTTCTCTGATACCACACAATCAACAGAGTGAGGGAAGTGTGAACAATCCCAAGACCTTTATTATAGGCAAAACTAAAAGGTTCTTAAACAATCCACCACACTGAGGATACCATAGTCCAGAACATGAATGCTTTTCAGTAACAGGATGAGAGTCCAATAATCTAGCAGACAGAGGATAAAATGGGTCCATATGCTTCCCCTCCTCTCTGATGTGCTGTCTTCACACGATCATCACCACACAAGGTCTGACTTGAGTAGCTCCTGTCCTCCTCAGCCCCCTCCTTAAGTCCAGGGGTAGTCAGACAGGTTGGGGTGGTTTTCAGGCCTCCCAGACCTGACAAAGGTGCCTTGGGGATTAAGGCACTACAGGGGGTTCATCAAGAGGCATAAATACAGTCAGTCTGCAGACAGTAAGTGAGCTAATTCAATTATCAGACTTTTGGAAGGTAATTGAGACTCTAGACAATATGGGGAATACACTGAATGATACAGGGCAACAAGAGAACACTATAGAAATCCGTAAAATATAAGTAGACACAAAATGATACCCACATAACATATCACACCATCACATGGTGTAATTTTTTGAAAATTGTCATTGTACTACAAACAAGGTGTTTAGAAAATGAAAAATTGACAAAATGTTAAATAGTATTGCTCAATATTTATATAATTAAACTAGCAGATATGTAGATGATGTATTCCTCTAGCGACCTACGTAATAAAGCAAGAGCCTTATAGAAATCAAAATTACTCTTTCGATATTTAAATATTTGAAACTGACATAAAACACATTAAAAAGCCACAAAGCATTTGTGCAATGTGAAGTTGCTAAGTAATTTTGCAATTATTGGTGACATTGCACCAGTCCCAACACATGGGTAGAGCTGGAGACATACAGGAATTAGCAATGTTTGATTGTCTAATTAATAATGAGCTTTTACATACCTTACACTACAAATATTATTCTAGTTGCCCTACTGTACATGATGTCAATATTAACCCCTTAACCCCGAAGCTTCTTTTTGGTTTTGTGTTTTTGTTTTTCGCTCCTCTCCTTCCCAGAGCCTTAACTTTTATATTTTTCCATCAATTTGTCCATGTGAGGGCTTATTTTTTGCAGGACAAGTTGTACTTTTGAATGACATCTTTGGTTATACCATGTCGTGTACTAGAAAACAGGAAAAAAACTGCAAGAGCGCTGAAATTGCAAAAAAAAGTGCAATCCCACACTTGTTTTTTGTTTGGCTTTTTTGTTAGGTTTAGTAAATGCTAAAACTGACCTGCCATTATAATTCTCCAGGTCATTACGAGTTCATAGACACCAAAGATATCTAGGTTCATTTTTCATCTACAGTTGTGGCCAAAAGTATTGACACCCCTGCAATTCTGTCAAATAATACTCAGTTTCTTCCTGAAAATGATTGCAAACACAAATTCTTTGGTATTATTATCTTCATTTAATTTGTCTTAAATGAAAAAAACACAAAAAGAATTGTCCTAAAGCCAAATTGGATATAATTCCACACAAAACTCCAATAATGGGCCAGACAAAAGTATTGGCACCCTCAGCCTAATACTTGGTTGCACAACCTTTAGCCAAAATAACTGCGACCAACCGCTTCCGGTAGCCATCAATGAGTTTCTTACAATGCTCTGCTGGAATTTTAGACCATTCTTCTTTGGCAAACTGCTCCAGGTCCCTGATATTTGAAGGGTGCCTTCTCCAAACTGCCATTTTTAGATCTCTCCACAGGTGTTCTATGGGATTCAGGTCTGGACTCACTGCTGGCCACCTTGGAAGTCTCCAGTGCTTTCTCTCAAACCATTTTCTAGTGCTTTTTGAAGTGTGTTTTGGGTCATTGTCCTGCTGTAAGACCCATGACCTCTGAGGGAGACCCAGCTTTCTCACATTGGGCCCTACATTATGCTGCAAAATTTGTTGGTAGTCTTCAGACTTCATAATGCCATGCACACAGTCAAGCAGTCCAGTGCCAGAGGCAGCAAAGCAACCCCAAAACATAAGGGAACCTCCACCATGCTTGACTGTAGGGACCGTGTTCTTTTCTTTGAATGCCTCTTTTTTTTCTCCTATAAACTCTATGTTGATGCCTTTGCCCAAAAAGCTCTACTTTTGTCTCATCTGACCAGAGAACATTCTTCCAAAACGTTTTAGGCTTTTTCAGGTAAGTTTTGGCAAACTCCAGCCTGGCTTTTTTATGTTTCGAGGTAAGAAGTGGGGTCTTCCTGGGTCTCCTACCATACCGTCCCTTTTCATTCAGACGCCGACGGATAGTATGGGTTGACGCTGTTGTACCCTCGGACTGCAGGGCAGCTTGAACTTGTTTGGATGTTAGTCGAGGTTCTTTATCCAACATCCGCACAATCTTGCGTTGAAATCTCTTGTCAATTTTTCTTTTCCATCCACATCTAGGTAGGTTAGCCACAGTGCCATGGGCTTTAAACTTCTTGATGACACTGCGCACGTTAGACACAGGAACATTCAGGTCTTTGGAGATGGACTTGTAGCCTTGAGATTGCTCATGCTTCCTCACAATTTGGTTTCTCAAGTCCTCAGACAGCTCTTTGGTCTTCTTTCTTTTCTCCATGCTCAATGTGGTACACACAAGGACACAGGACAGAGGTTGAGTCAACTTTAATCCATGTCAACTGGCTGCAAGTGTGATTTAGTTATTGCCAACACCTGTTAGGTGCCACAGGTAAGTTACAGGTGCTGTTAATTACACAAATTAGAGAAGCATCACATGATTTTTCGAACAGTGCCAATACTTTTGTCCACCTTCTTTTTTATGTTTGGTGTGGAATTATATCCAATTTGGCTTTAGGATAATTCTTTTTGTGTTTTTTCATTTAAGACAAATTAAATGAAGATAATAATACCAAAGAATTTGTGTTTGCAATCATTTTCAGGAAGAAACAGAGTATTATCTGACAGAATTGCAGGGGTGTCAATACTTTTCGCCACAACTGTAAGTGGTAAAAAAAAATCCAGTTTGATAAAAAAGTGTAGTTTTCAGAGACCCGTAGCAGCTCCATTTTTTGTGATCCCGGGTTGGTTTAGGGTTGATTTTTTTGCATGCCGAGCTGACATTTTTAAGGATGCCATGTTTGTGCAGATATGTTGTTTTCATCATTTTAATGCAATGTCGCGGCAACCAAAAAAAGTATTTCTGGTGTTTCAATTTTTTTCTCACTACGCCATTTAACGATCAGGCTAATCTGTTTTTTCATAGACCAGGTGATTCTGAATGCGGCGATACCAAATATTTGTCTGTTTGATTTTTTTATTGTTTTGATTTGAGCTTTTATTTTTTATTTTTTTAATATTTTTAACCCTGCTGTTCTGTTCGGTCAAAAATGACCGTTTTTGAACTTTGATATTTTTTAAAACATTCATTATGCGGTTCAAGTGTATAGTGGATGCAAGCAGAACAGCAGGGTTAAAAACATTTTTCTTTAACTTTTGGCATGCTTGGAAGCTGCCATAGCTCAATCAGCTCTTCTACACAAAGGCGATACTCAGATCGCCTCTATGTAGCAGAATTACTGCATTGCTATGAGCGCTGACCACAGTGTGGTGCTCAAAGCAATCCAACATCAACAACCATAGAGGTCTCAAGTAGACCTCTGGTTGTTATGCCGACGAACCGATGACCCCCGATCACGTAATGGGGTTAGCGGTGCACATATTTCCGGCTCGATGGCCAGAATCGAGCGTTGAATGCCGCTGTTAGAGTTTGACAGCGGCATTTAACTAGTTAATAGGCACGAGTGGATCGCGATTCCACCCACGCCTATTGCAGGCACATGTCAGCTGTTCAAAACAGCTGACATGTCCTGGCTTTGATGCCGGCTCACTATATCAAAGCGGGGAATACTGCCATCGGACGTACTATTCTGTCCGATTGCAGTAAGAGGTTAAACTTTTATATTTTTTAATATTTTTAAACACTTTTTTTACTTTTGCCATGCTTCAATAGTCTCTAGCACAACTCGATCGGCTCTGCTGCATAGAGGCGATGAACAAATCGCCTCTATGTAGCTGAATTACTGACTTGCTATGAGCACCAACCACTGGGTGGTGCTCAAAGTAAGCCAGCACTGACAACCATAGAGGTGTTCAGGAGACCTCGGGTTGTCTTGCCGACGCATCGGTGACCCGCCATCACGTGACGAAGGTCACCGATGCACGTATTTTCGACCTGATGGCCGGAAGTGCCACTGTCAAAGTTTGACAGCGGCATTTAACTAATTGATAGCCGCGTGTGGATCACAATTTCACAATTTCACTGTTCAAAACAGCTGACATGTCCTGGAAAAGATGTGAGCTCAGCGCCATAGCCCACATCAAAGGGGGAATACCGAATTCCTCATAATAATACATCCAATGTTGGTAAGGGGTTAAGATTTTAAATGTCTCTCCACAAATTCTCAGTCAAACTGCCAGGGATCCTGTCGGCTCTCCTTACATACTTTTATTGTTTATAAACGAAGAACTCTGGAGCGTCTTTCACTATAATTCTGTTTTGTGCCTGGTATTCCTCTTAAAAGTGTATGAATACATTGACGTCTATATGTTAATGGTAAGAGGTTGCAAAGTCTAGTCAATACAGTTAGTGTCGGGCTGGCACGTTCCACTCTAAAAAGAGAATATACAAAACCTAGATGTCAGTTTATACCAGAGGGATGTAGATTTCCAGGTAAAGATGCCACTATTATTTTTAAGGGAAATATGCATATTTTCATGTCAGGAATGGTGACAGGACCTATTTAAATCAAGTTATAAACTCCATAAAATTAATAATATCACATTGTAAGAAGATTTTCAGCTCTCGATCATTGCCATATAAGTTGTACTTTGTCCAGTAGAACATCAAGTCCTTTGATCCTATTAGTTAGTCTTCTTGTCCAGAATAAATCCTATAATACAATTTTCAGCAATTACTAGAATACTTCAAGAAAATTGTTCATCTGAAGTATGAATGTTTTTAGAAAGATAATGGAAACTGTAAGATCATTATTATGCTGTCATTATGATAATTTTGTTTATAATAGATTTATTACCAGGTTTGAAACAACTGTAGTCTTTTCAGTCACTGTATTTTAGATGTTTTAATATACCCACATAGCAAAGTACAATGTGAACACTGGTTGGCAGGCTGGAATCATGGAATAACAGCTTAAGAATATCACAGGACAACCTTACCTCTTTAGCTATTCTTCGGTCACTATCTACATTATTTTCTCACGGTAATACGATTGTGTAATGGCGTGAGGATGATCAATGTTATTTCAAAATTTCTCAATTCATTAGAGCATATGAACTTCTTAGTTTTTGTACCATTATTAAAGCACCACTCCAGTTTTTTTATTGCACTGCTGAAGTGGTGCTTTAAATATAAATCCTCATCTCATGCTCACCTGCCGCCACTTTCATCCTTTTCCAACTCTGGTGAAAAGTGGGACCTGAGTGGCATTGGTAACAGGTGAAGTATAGCGAAGTATAAGAATGGGGACAGGGGACTTACATTGAAAGCACCACTCTGGCACTGAAAACATGAACTACTGGAGTGGTGCTTTTTATGATCTTTTAAGAAAATGCGCTGAAGTGGGCGGAATGGTGGCTCAGAAGTTTGCATTGCAGCGCTAAGGTTCTGGGTTCAAATCCCACCAAGGACAACATCTACAAGGAGTTTGTATGTTCTCGTCGTGTTTGCGTAGGTTTCCTCCCACATTCCAAAGACATACTGATAGGGGACTTAGATTGTAAGCCCCATTGGGGACAGTGCTAATAATGTCTGTAAAGCGCTGTGGAATAATGGCGCTATATAAATGAGTAAAATAAATAGAAATAAATAAGTGCTTCAAGTTTTGTGAATTTTATAACTTTTATTTTAAACACAAATGACTATTTCTTTGTGAGTGACATATTTTAGCAACATTCTATGTTATGACATTTCTCAAAGAATTGTTACAGCTTTACAAAATAAAACCTCAACATCTTAGTTCATTAGAATCTGAAAACGCTTTTATGCAGTTTAGAAAAAGGCTGACATTATGTGAACTTTCACTTCTAATAAACCCGCCTTTAGTCATGGGAAGTCAATATGGTCCTCCTGACTATGCTTTATTATCACAAAAAGAATCAAAAATTGTATAGTACATTGCACAGTGAGTCCAAAATGTCAAGATCATAAAGCATTTGTTTCAAAACACAGCAAACCCTAAAACATGGACTGAAAATTTATAGCATTCAGCTATAATTCTTTACAATTTCCGTGAGTTCGTTTTTTGTGCGGTTTGACTTTACTGAAATACTGAGCTCTGAACACTCAGCCAACTTTTTCAATTTGTAAAATTAATCTATTTTCTACTTCAGTGGAGCCTATTGAAGATTTCATAAATACATTTTTTATATGTGGAAACCTCGGAACAAAATGAGAGTATATTAACAAACATAATAAAAGTTTTATAACTCAAGCATGTTAAAGGATTTTGCATCTAAAACACAAATTGGGTTAAATAAAAGTTAAATAAAAGGGTATTTATTAATCTTTAAGTCAAAAAGAGAAAAACTAGAATGGCATTTTGTGTTCACCATTGAATAGTATCTGTAGCTTTACATCTGAATCTTTGGAAGACAAATACAATCATTCATATTTTCTATTAATATTGAGCTGATTGGGACACATAAAGCTTATAGCTTGGTGTAAGAGCTCCTGCTTCTAGTTATTCTTTCAATGGTCAAACAGACAATCATTTATTGTGAAACATGGGAGCAGGAGCCAATGTCAAACTAATACAGGGCTCCCAAATTATCATGCATCATATGTAGTATTCGTCTTTGCATATGGAGCAGAAGGCTCTTTAAGGCTTGCATAGGCTTCATGGCATCAAAAATTATGCATCAGATAAGTAATACCGTTCCTTATGTGCCATAAATTATCTACTATCTAATTGTCTAATTCTGTCTGTCTGTCTGTAATGGAAATCCCGCCTCGCTGATTGGTCGCGGCCTAACTGCCGCGACCAAACAGCGACAGTTGCTTAGTCGTCGCGGCAACACGGCCGCATTGTTTATTGTACAGGCACAATACAGCCGTTAAAGGCATTACTGCTGCTTCGCTCAATACACAGGCACAGTCCTGTACATATTCTGGAGTACAATACATTAGGTAACAGCAGAACAGTGACTGCAGCTCTGGGTGTAACTGGAGTACAATACATTAGGTAAGAGCAGAACGGTGACTGCAGCTCTGGGTGAAACTTGCGTACAATACATTAAGTAACAGCAGAAAAGTGACTGCCGCTTTGGGTGTAACTGGAGTACAATACATTAGGTAAGATCTGAACAGTGACTGCAGCTCTGACTGTAACAGGAGTATAATACATTAAGTAAGAGCAGAACGGTGACTGCAACTCTGGGTGTAACTGGAGTACAATACATTAGGTAAGATCTGAACAGTGACTGCAGCTCTGGCTGTAACAGGAGTATAATACATTAGCTAAGACCAGAACGGTGACTGCAGCTCTGGGTGTAACTGGACTACAATACATTAGGTAAGATCTGAACAGTGACAGCAGCTCTGGGTGTAACAGGAGTATAATACATTAGGTAAGAGCAGAACAGTGACTGCAGCTCTGGGTGTAACTTGAGTAAAAAACATTAAGTAACAGCAGAAAAGTGACTGCAGCTTTGGGTGTAACTGTAGTACAATACATTAGGTAAGATCTGAACAGTGACTGCAGCTCTGACTATAACAGGAGTATAATACATTAGGTAAGAGCAGAACGGTGACTGCAACTCTGGGTGTAACTGGAGTACAATACATTAGGTAAGAGCAGAATGGTGACTGCAGCTCTGGGTGTAACTGGACTACAATACATTAGGTAAAAGCAGAACAGTGACAGCAGCTTTGGGTGTAACTGGAGTACAATACATTAGGTAACAGCAGAACAGTGAAAGCAGCTCTGCCTGTAACTGGAGTGCAATACATTAGGTAACAGCAGAACTGTGACTGCAGCTCTGCCTGTGACTGGAGTAAAATACACTAGATGGTGGCCCGATTCTATTGCATCGGGTATTCTAGATTCTCTGTTAAAATAAAAAATAGTTATAAAAATAGCTATATACTCACCTTCCTATGGCCCCCGGACTCTGTTCCGCCTCTCACCACACTCTTTGGGTCCCAGTAATGCTTAGCGAGAAGGGCCAGAGATGATGTCACTCTTGCGAGAGCGTGACGTCATCAGCGGTGTTTCACGCAAAGCATTACTGGGACTGGAAGATGCCGGGAGCTTAGTGAGAGGAGAGAAAGAGTCCGGGGGCCGTCAGGAGGTGAGTATATCACTATTTTTTATTTTAACAGAGACTCTAGAATACCCGATGCGATAGAGTCGGGCCACCATCTAGTAAATTATATTGTTTTGATTAGCCTAACCATGTATAATATGATATTGACCCTTTTACCTGACTCTACATTTTCATATTGTTATTTTTTTCATAAAAGTAATCATTTTTTGAGATGCTGCCAAATCATCTCTTCAACATTCTGCTTAAAAATATTCCCCAGCATAGCTACTTTTTTTTTACATTCCTTTATACGTCCCATCCCATAAGTTCTTTCACTTATTTTGATGTCTTGAATAGTTTTGGGAATAAATGCCTGCCTTTGTGGTGTTTATGCACAGGTGGTACATAACTATGAAATTGATGCATTTTTACACGAGTCGGAGTAAAAATTATGCCTTTTTGGGAGTACAAAAAATTGTTTTTTGCTAATGAAAAGAAGTAGACATATCAGATGCCATCACAATATCCCATTATATAAGAAAAAAAGGTATAATTTAGCTATTTTTGAAATAAAGTACTAATGGCTTCTCAATGAAGACTGAAAAAATGATCTATTTTTGGGGGATTCACAATAGATTTTCTATTCTCAAAATGATCAATCAATCATTTACTTATTTTACTTACTTACTTTACTTAGGGAACAGGAACAAGTTAGCCATTTTCAAAGTGAAAATACAATTGCTTACCAACAAATGGTGAATAAAATTATCACTATTTTGGTAACTGTTTCATTTTTATGTACCCTCAAGAGATTATGATCCCCCGATGCAGTATAATATAGCTATGCAACACATTGGAAGAGTGCAGATTTCTGTGGGAAGTTTTGATAGTGGCAGTGACTGACGCCACATGGTACATAAATATGTTGGGTCAGGCAAGAAGATGTCTGGCAGCCCCAGGATCAGCCAGTATAGCACTATAACACACAGTGACAGCCAAGGTATATGGGATTGGTATGGTTGTGCAGTTGCAGTGACAGATTCTGTACGGTATAAAAATATGACTAAGCAGGCAAGGAGATGTCTGGCAAGGAGATGTCTGGCAGTGTAGGGCCAGCAATGGCAGCCCCAGCAGCAGCAGTACACTATAGAATATATGTCATTATGAACATGGAATAGATGCCCAGCCAATCATATGCTGTTGGCATAGGTAGCTGCAGAAAAGTGTAGAAGACACACAAAAGACGGGCAGGCAGATGGTGCTGCGGTTCTATATCATAATTGGCATCAGTCTCAGGTGAATGAAAGTAAACATTCATGCATGGCACATTACTACTTATTGTAACCCTATCACTGGCACTGGAAGGTCAGCATTGGCTCTGTGGGGAGCATAGAGGGGTCTATTGGAAAATAGAGATGAGCAGATAACACAAAATTTACATTTGGCTTTTTGACAGATTTTCCCTGAAAATTAATTTTAAGTAGAATGACTTAATGCCGCTCATTAAGCTCTGTGGTCTGTCAAAACACTAAAGAATAGCATACCTAAAATGTACAATATTTGATTATTTTTAGGAACTATACTGCTGCTTTTATATTTTTTGAAATTTTGCCTTTGTAAAACTTGATATCACTTTTGGCTGGTGTCTGTCTCACAATCCAGAAAGTACCCTTTTTCTGATAGACAATAAATGGCTTGAGTCCTTTTTTTCAGTATGAGAAGCTTAGACTGCCTTTTTTCCTAGTGCATCAAGAATGAAAAAAAAATGATGTTTTTATGGTGCAATATGTCAAAGACTTTTCAGACCGAGCACCTTTTTATCACTTAAATCTGTGCATTAATATCCACAGACTGAGAAAAATACACCGATCTTCTATGTTCTTTAGCACTACAGTAGTACATAAACTCTAATTTAGGCCTTCCCATCCCTATCTTTAACCCCTTTACCCCCAAGGATGGTTTACATGTTAATGACCGGGTCAATTTTTACAGTTCTTACTACTGTCCCTTTATGAGGTAATAACTCTGAAAACCTTCCATGGATCCCAGTGAGTCTGACATTGTTTTCTCGTGACATATTGTACTTCATGTTAGTGGTAAAATTTATTTGATATAGCTGCGTTTATTTGTGAAAAAAATGGAAATTTGGTGAAAATTTTGAAAATTTTGCAATTTTTCAAATTTGAATTTTCATGTCCTTAAAACAGATAAATATGTCACACAAAATAGTTAATAAATAACATTTCCCACATGTCTACTTTACATCAGCACAATTTTGGAACCATAATTTTTTGTTAGGAAGTTATAAGGGATAAAAGTTGACCAGCGATTTCTCATTTTTGCAACACTATTTTTTTAGGGATCACATCACATTTGAAGTAACTTTGAGGGTAGATGATACCCAAAAGTGACACCATTCTAAAAACTGCACCCCTGAAGGTGCTCAAAATCACATTCAAAAAGTTTATTAACCCTTCAGGTGCTTCACAGGAATTTTGGAATATTTAAAAAAAATTAACATTTAACTTTTTTCAAAAATTTTTTTACTTCAGATCCAATTTGTTTTATATTTCCAAGGAGAAATTGGACTGCAAAAGTTGTTGTGCGATTTGTCCTGGGTGTGCTGATACCCCATATGAGGGGGTAAACTACTGTTTGGGCGCATGGCAGAGCTCGGAAGGGAAGGAGCACCGTTTTACTTTTTCAACGCGGAATTGGCTGGAATTGAGATCAGATGCATGTCGCATTTGGCGAGCCCCTGAATTGCTTTAACAGTGGAAACCCTCAAATACTAACTCCAACCCTATCCCCAACACACCCATAATCCTAATCCCAAACCATAGCCCTAACCACTAACCAACCCTAACACATCCCTAACCCTAATCCCAACCCTAACCCTAATCCCAACCCTAACTCTAACCCTAACTTTAGCCTCAACCCTAACCCTAACTTTAGCCCCAACCCTAAGCCAAACTTTAGCCCCAACCCTAACCTTAAATTTAGCCCCAACCCTAGCCCTAAATTTAGCCCTAGCCCTAACTTTAGCCCCAACCCTAACCCTAGGCCCAACTCTAACCCTAACCCTAATGGGAAAATGAAAATAAATACATTTTTATTTTATTATTTTTCTCTAACTAAGCATCTGATAAAGGGGGTTTGATTTACTATTTATGGTGAGTTTTTATGTTTGGCAGCTGTCACACACTAAAAGACGCTTTTTATTGCAAAAAATAGTTTTTGAATTACCACATTTTGATAGCTATAATTTTTCCATATTTTGGCCCACAGAGTCATGTCAGGTCTTGTTTTTTGCAGGACGAGTTGACGTTTTTATCTGTACCAGTTTCGGGCACATGACTTTTTTTATCTCTTTTTATTCCAATTTTTAGGAAGGATAATGAACAAACACCAGCAATTCATGAATTTCTTTTGGGGGGGGGCATTTATACCATTCCGCGTGTGGTAAAATTGATAGAGCAGTTTTATTTGTCGGGTCAGTACGATGACAGCGATACCTCATTCATATAATTTTTTATGTTTTGGTGCTTTTATACAATAAAAACTATTTTATATAAAAAATAACTATTTTTGCATCACTTTATTCTGAGGGCTATAGCTTTTTTACTTTTCCGGTGATGGAGCTACATGGCAGCTTGTTTTTTGTGGGACAAGATGACGTTTTCAGCGATATCACGTTTATTTATATCCGTCTTTTTGATCACGTTATTCCACTTTTTGTTCGGCGGTATGATGATAAAGCATTGTTTTTTTGCAATGTTTTTTTAATGGTGTTCCCTAAGGGGGTTAACTAGTGGGGCAGTTTTATATGTAGGATCATTATGAACTCGGCGATACTAAATATGTGTACTTCTATTGTTTAGATTTTATTTATTTAAATATGTATTTATTGATTGAATAAATATTGATTTTTTTATTATTAGTTTTTATATTTTTACAATCAATTAACTTTTTTTTCTTCATTCTAACTTTTACACTTTGTCCCACTATGGGACACTCATTTTATGCAGGCTGATCGCATATATGGCATGCATATCTGCATGCCATATAAGCTGTCAGCGCTGCACTCTGTGCACACTGACCTCAGAGATTTCCTGACATGCACTGTGCATGACAGGAATTGTCTGAGCTCTGGTAACCCAGATGTCGACATAGGGTTACCATAGGAGTGATCTAGACCCTGCGTCATGCAGCGAGGTCTTCGATTCAAAGGCAGAGGGCTGTCAGAGCTGACAGCCCCTCTGCCTGCTCCTGGAATGCTGCAATCATATTTGATCACAGTGTTCTGGGGTTAAAGTGCCGGAAGCAGTCTGTGACCACTCCTGGCGCTTTGGTGTCAGCTGAAAGAATCAGCTGACACCCTGCCGCGATCAGCCGTGCTCCCTCCGTGAGCGCGGCTGATTGCTCTTGACATACTATTCCGTCCACGGGCATTAAGTCCCAGGGCACATGGATGGAATAGTGCGTCCATTGTCACAAAGGGGCTATTGATGAGCTGTGCACTTTAACTTCCTGAATCCCTAGCTGTAAAATCCTAAAATAGCAGCTGATTTTCCAGCCCACATCTTTTATAGTGGCTGTTATAGACCTTCCGGATTGGCTGTGCTACACCATATGATGTGATAACTGCAAAGCATTATGTGAAAGACCATGCTTGGTGTAATGTGAGCACAATCTGTCTTCCGTAATATGTGAAATGGCTTCAAGCTTTTTTTTTTTTTTTTTTTAAATTGAGTTGGAAATTTTTCAAAGTCATTGCAAATTGTGAATTTCAGGAAATGTATCTCAAATTTTACTTTCAGCAGATAAATTCAGTAATCTCTAATTAATACAATTAGCTATTATATTATGGAGCAATTTAAGAGCAATTTAAAGGCTGGTTATATTTCCATCATCTAACTGACAAATTTTAAGAGCAAATTTTCAAGAAGAAAAGGTAAAAAATATGGTTAATTTTGCTTCCTTCTTAAAAAAAAGTACTTTATATTTGCTCAATTCTAAACAAATAGAAAATTCAATAAAAGTTTAAAGCTTCGGTAGAGCTTAATGTATGGCGTTCTGTACACTAATAGCTTTTTTTCCATTTTATTTTTTTAATTGAAAAAGCTACAAAAATATAATACAAATAAGAGAAAACTCAATTGTCTAAATGGTTCTTTCCGTGTGCTTTCTTTTTTAATAAAATAGGGAAGAGATGAAATCCCTGCAGGAAACATTCACAAAACAACTTAATGAGGCATCTGAAAAGGCTGAGAAGCAGCAGGCCACTGTAAGTGTTTGCATCATGTGACCCTCCAATTACTTTTTTTCCAACTATTTTTCTTTTTCCTGTTTGTGAGCTGCATGTTTGGTTCCTGAGTCTTTGTTAGGTGTTAAAGTGAAGTAGAAAGGGTTTGAAGTGACATAAAAGCATATTTATGTTCTAATGTTCTGGCTTTACGTGTAAAAACAGAGAGCTGCAGGGTAATGGGAAATGTAACATTTATAGAAGGCTTTAGATACTTAGACTAATAAAAGCTCCTGTTCTCATTATCAACAAATGTTTTTCAAACATTTATCTCCTGCATGAGATTGACTTTAGCTTGCCGGTCCATGCACTAAACTTTACGCCCATCAAATAAATTATAAAAGAGGTAAATTCCCCTTTCCGTTAAAGCTTATGTGGCACAAATATCATCATTGTCATTTTGTGCAAGGATATCCTACGTACAATAAATTATCTGTTGTATTCTATTCCAGATACTTGTAATTTCTACATTTAGATTACTTCATATGACAGCGCTAAAGGGGATCTTCCATTCCAAACAATATTTTCTTAGATTTCATATGCCGTGAAGATTAGCATCATTCGGTATTTCACTGTTAAGTTAGAGCTGGCCACCATTGGTGGACATGGATAGGATAGGGCTACTGAGCAAGGGTAGTTTATTTGCACTTTGATGCCCCAAAGCTAATTTACTAAAACCAATTGGCTCACCAACAAACTTCTTAAAGGGAAGGTGCCGCAATTTTATATAATTTGCAAAAAAAGAGTAAGTAACAAAACATGTTGTTTCAGCAAATGTTGTACTAACTAGGATTTATGGTTTGTTTGTAATAATGTTTTAATGTAGCCACTGGGTGCTGCCATCTTGATTTGCAGATCTGTGGTGGACTCATACAGTCTGCAAATATGGCCGTCCCTGGACATAGGAGACTGCGGTCGGCTCCCGACCCCACCATGCAGCCTCATTAGCAGTGAACTGGGCACGCCCCTGTGGGCTGCACGATTCACTGCTGTAGGTGTGGCTGGGCGCCATTTTACTGTAGCCCAGTGCTATCTGCTGAGCTCCACTTTCTGCACCGTGCTTCCTGCTCCAACTCCACTGTCCTCCTGCTCTGTCTCCGCCTCCTCACTCACACACAGCCCCAGTGATCTCCGGTAATCTGACACCTTTGCTTTTATGAGAGCTTTTATGGCTGTCTGAGGAGGACAGTGACATATACAGCCCATAGTCTAGTGCAGGGTTCCCCAACTCCAGTCCTCAAGGCCCACCAACAGATCATGTTTTCAGGATTTCCTTAGTATTGCACAGGTGAAGCAATTATTACCTGAGCAGTACTAAGGAAATCCTGAAAACATGATCTGTTGGTGGGCCTTGAGGACTGGAGTTGGGGACCCCTGGTCTAGTGTATAATTGGGGGGGGCTGGAAGTTTCACCAGTGTGGGCATATCTGTAATACTGTCTCCTGTGATACTGCCTGCTGAACCGTGTATCTAATCCTCTCCTGTGTGATACTGTCTGCTGAACCGTGTATCTAATCCTCTACTGTGTGATACTGTCTGCTGAGCCGTGTATCTAATCCTCTCCTGTTTGATACTGACTGCTGAACCGTGTATCTAATCCTCTCCTGTGTGATACTGACTGCTGAGCCATGTATCTAATCCTATCCTGTGTGATACTGACTGCTGAACCGTGTATCTAATCCTCTCCTGTGTGATACTGACTGCTGAACCGTGTATCTAATCCTCTCCTGTGTGATACTGACTGCTGAACCGTGTATCTAATCCTCTCCTGTGTGATACTGACTGCTGAACCGTGTATCTAATCCTCTCCTGTGTGATACTGACTGCTGAACCGTGTATCTAATCCTCTCCTGTGTGATACTGTCTGCTGAGCCGTGTATCTAATCCTCTCCTGTGTGATACTGACTGCTGAACCGTGTATCTAATCCTCTCCTGTGCTGAACCGTGTATCTAATCCTCTCCTGTGTGATACTGTCTGCTGAGCCGTGTATCTAATTCTCTGCCGTGTGATACTGCTCTCCTGAAATACTCTGTGCTGCTGTCACCCTGCTGGTTTTAAGTGTGATCTACATGGTGGTATTGTGTATGATCTATATGGCGGCATTGTATGTGAAGTATATGGCGGTATTATTTGTGATCTGCTAAAAGGGGACCCATTCTGGGGTGGTTCTGGCTGAGCACCTGCACACGGGTCAGGGGTAATAGGTGCAGTCAGGGGAGGGCTGGGGAGGCAGCTGAAGAGAGGGGTCTCATTTTTATCATTACTGTATGGCTCCATTCCCCCCCAGCCTGCTTCCCAGCGTCACCCCAGACTGTGCCTGTCGCCTCGCTTTCACACATCGCCAGGACAGAATCTGAGGAGGGGAATGGGGGTCTTTGCATGCAAAGTCTGGATCAGAACAGGCCATCAATCAGCAGAAATGTTTCCTTGATTTCTGTGCTGCTGTCTCCCTGCTCCTCCCCCATATATCTCCCTTTGTGCCCCCCATAGACCAGCGCGCTGCTCTCCTGAAATACTCTGTGCTGCTGTCACTCTGCTCCCTCTACCATATATCTCTCTGTGTGCCCCCCATAGACCAGCACACTGCTCTCCTGAAATACTCTGTGCTGCTGTCACCCTGCTCCCAGAATCCTTGCTGCCTGCCATCCTCGGTGACCGAAGACCCCATTCCTCTCCTCAGATCCTGTCCTGGCGATGTGTGAAAGTGAGGCGACAGGGGCCTGATATATGGAGGAAGGAGCAGGGTGACAGCAGCACAGAGTATTTCAGGAGAGCAGTGTGCTGGTCTATAGGGGGCGCCCTGTTCGGTGCCAGGGATTGTACATAGAGCGCTGTGTTTTATACACATGGATGGACCGTCTGCTTGTCTGCTCCACAGAAATCCAGGACACATTTCTGCTGATTGGTGACCTGTTCTGATCCAGACTTTACATGAAAAGACAGTAAGTAACTTTGCAGGCCCCATCAAAATGGCTGCTCACTGTGTTCCTAGATGTCATCCTCTCTTTTCCCTTAGCAAACACCCAGAAGGGGAGGAGAGGAGTGACACCACACCCATGTCAGCAGATTCCGCCCATACAGTGTCCATTTTAGGGCATGATCATATATCAAAATCAAACATCATGGGCAATGTATGCCCATAATTACTGCAGGACAGTAATGTGAGCTAGTTGTACACTAGGTTTTTGTGCCAAATTTCAGTATCTGCTCCCCCTAGTGTTAACAAGTGGAAATGCCAAACTTTTTAAAATTATTTTTCATATTTTACAAAATTAAAAACAAATGATAATATTTTTTAAGAAAATGTAAACATTAATTCTTTACATTTTTTCAATTGCTGAAAAAATTTTTTGGGATGGCACCTTCCCTTTAAGGCTTATTCAGACATCCGTCCAAATCGATCCCAGATTGAACTGCAATGCATGGACTGGCCGGGGTTCACTCCCTACCTGAGTTTGAAAGTATGATAAAAACACATGAAGCTGTCACACTCTGGTCACTTTCTCAATATATTTCTATGCTGTTCAGAGCAAGGTGATCTTAGACTTTTATTAATAAAGAAAGTAACGATCAGCTCTGTGAGTTGGCAAGAAAGAGCTGCAGTCATATGATCCATAAAAGGTCCAGAGCAACATTGTAAATGGATTTAGGCAACGATTAGTGGGTATTTTATTTCATATCTTGCCTTGTACATATATTTACTGATAGTTATCATTTGGGGAAATTAAAGAAGAAAAAAAGCTAGAGTGGTACTTCATATGGAGTGTGTATGTGCTTTTACTTTTGCGTGAGATTCATTTTGTCTTCATCTTAACCTTTTCTAACCTTAACTTCTTCAAGACCTCAGACATATCCATTCGTTCAGGTTGGTAAGTACTTCTCAGTCATGGACGAATGGATTCATCATGGCGATTTTGCTTGCACAAGAGCTGTGTGCGCTCAATTGCTGCTGTGTGTTCAACCAATATGACAGTTGACCTCCAGCACTCATTGTCAGGAGCCATGCCCACACCAATCCCAGCAGTTTAACCTGCTAAATATTGCTATCGATAGCAATCACAACATTTAGAAGGCAGGTAGACGAAGGGGGCCCCCTTTGCTCTCAATCAGTGCTCTCACGACATCATCGCGGCCCCGATCATCATGTCGTCATGATGACATTCAGGCCACCAGAGCTAGCAAGTAGAGATGAATGAATATTTCAATGTTCGGTTTGGCTCACAATCGCCGAATTTGTGATTGGTGGTGAAATCATCCCCGCTGGTCAGAGAAAATAAATTTATACCTGATAATATGTAGTGGTGGCGTCTCACAACCCCGACAAAACGCGCGTCGGGGTTGTGAGACGCCACCACTACATATTATCAGGTATAAATTTATTTTCTCCAGAAAACGCTTAACACAGATTTTGCATTAAATGATATGTATAATCCTTTATTGGGAATAAATATGTGATTATGGAGCAGGGCTCCGCTGATATGTATAACTTATTTTTCTTGATAATAAATATATAACTATGGAGTTAATATAGCTGGGCTCTGCTTCCATATGGATTAATTTCCTGATATACCTCTTTAAATATAAAATGTATTAGTTTCCTTCAATTATTTGGCATAATAATATGCTGTGTATTTTGAATTGAATGGCTATAATTGTTGGTCTTGATGGTGATTTAAATAATTTTTGGTGACGTCTCATCTTGGAGACATCTTGTTTCGTTTTATTTTATTGTATATGTCTTTTTTAAAAATATATTGAAATAAATTGTATTTTAATGGAATGCTTCGTATTTTGACTTTATTTACTCAAATTGGCTATACAAACTAATATTGAGTCGAATTTCCTAAAATTTGAAGGTCCTGGTGAATTTGAAAAACTTGCGATTGGGTTTGCATGAATTGAGAAAAATGGACATCACATTGCAGAAGATTACATCAATCACATAGGATTCATAAGACTGCTGACATGACATTCCATGCTTCTCCCTAATGCCTTGCAGCTATCACATTGCATGGAATAGCACAGCCTATCAGAAGGGTCTATCATAGCCTACGTGAAAGCTTGATCAGGAATTGCAGAACGGTTTTAAGATGACTAGTGAGAGAATGTTATCGTTTAGCAATAGTCAGGAACAACAATGAAAGGTGGGTGGTGGATACACAGAGGGCGCCACGCTGTGAGTGAGGAAGCACACAGGTCAGATAATAGAAGAGATAGAATGATAAGATAAGAGATAGGAAGGGCTTATCTAGCCATCTGTGGATTTCAGTTCTATCTCAAAGGACGGACCAACTGCCAGTCTCCCAAACCATGACTGACAGCCTCATAGAAATATGTGAAACTGCCATGCTCGGGTCAGGAGAACCGCAGTCAGTCCATCCTCTAGTGGTCAATGCTCAGGCCAAACTGGCACAGAAGTATAAATGAGACCTTGGTGTGATGAGTTTATTATGTATTATGTAATGGAGGGGCAGCCAGAGCAAAGATTGAGAATTGATATGCTGGTATTTTGTATGCAAGAGAGAATTCAGCATGAATGCCTTGTGTTGAGTTTTCTCTGGATCAATTTTCTAGATTCCAATTATTTAAAGCAGATCTTTCAATCTGAGATTTTTTTATTACCTGTTTTTTTTAAATGATTAAGTCTTTTCTTATTATATTAGCTGACTTTTTATCACTGTAGGTTTGCTATCAAATATTACACCGTGATTAAATGTTTATTAAATATTTTTCAGATAAATTTCCTAAAAACTGAAATGGAACGTAAAAGTAAAATGATCAGAGATCTACAAAATGAGGTAAAGACACTTTATACCATTCATGTGATTTAATGATATTTATTGATACTTAACATAAAGCAAAAATGAATGGTGTCATTTACTGCCTTAGCGAAGTTGACAATGGAATAAACACTTTAGATTGTTTGGCATACAAGACAAATCATTAGTCCAGAAGTTTACATGGATTCTGATACTGAGGGCTGGAAAAGGGATTTTTTTTTACAATTTTATTGCTGAAATTGTTTTCAACTATCTACCTTTTAATAGAACATAATTGTGGGAATAAATAGTCAGATGTTACACAACATGGTGTCTCAGTGGTTAGCGCTATTGTTTGGGAGGACTGGGGTTGCAGGATGAAAAACAAACTGAAATTGCTTTAATACCTAGGTTTCCCACAGTTTTACTGAACATATTATGATTGATTTCATGAGATCCAAGAGATGTAGCTGAAAATTCGTAAAAAAGTAGAATTATCCGAAAATGGCCTAAGGACACCATCTGCATGACATTTGAAATATGTCCTTCTCTGTAACATTACCTTTGATATAAAATTGGTCCTAATGTTTTAAATCAGTGATTCTGTGCTGCATTAGAGACAGGGATGATAATCTCTGCACTGCCCTGCAGAATATTTTCATGCTATAAAACCAACAAGAAAGAAGAAATACAATTATGCTATGTTGTTTTGATACAGCTCAAGTCAGTGTTGGACTGGGCTGTCTTGGGCTGAAGCATTGACTCTAGTGGCCCACACCACCACTATATATAAATATCTATTAGGCATTATCTCCGTTAGAGTAAAATTGACTGAAAATCACACCTACCTTGATGTACGATTATGATGGTTTACATTTAAGAGCATGAGCATCACTGACAACTTTTTTGGAATTCCTTACTTTCTTGACAGTGCACAGTAAGCCGGGTGTGCACAATTCTTCAGGGCACATAAAATCTCATGGCTGGCTGTGTCCTACGTCACCACTACCTCCATATTTAATATAATGTCCCCATCTATGGCCCCACTTAGCATAATTTTTCAGTGCATTGGTATCATTGCAGTCTGCCATCTGTGAGTTCATCTCCTGCTGTCGACCTCTGATGGGTAAATATTATGGGGCAGGGTGGTGGTGGTTCCCTGCTCCACAATACTTTTCTACTGGATATGCATCTGAGGACGTATATTCCACATACTAATGGTGACACCAATGGCGCATAGTACGATTACTGTATAATTGCCATGTATACAGGACACTTGGCATTTGCTACAGAACCCCAGGATTGGCAAATTCGCCACTGGCACCCTGTGCTCTTCACAGATGAAAGCAGGCTCACACTGAGCACATGTGTCAGACATGACAGAGCCTGGAGATGCAATGGAGAGCGATCTGCTGCCTGCAACATCCTTCAGCATCACCAGTTTGGCAGTGTGTCAGTTATGGTGTGGGGTGGCATTTTTTTGGAGGGCCGCACAGTGATGGGCTGTAAGCACAACCCCCATTTGTGGACGTCAGGCACTTAGACCATCCTCACGGAGTCGGTTTATAACCATTTGTGCAGACACATGCACATTTGTGGCCTGCTGGAGGTCATTTTGCAGGGCTCTGGCAGTGCTCCTCCTGTTCCTCCTTGCACAAAAGCTAAAATAGTGGTCCTTCTGCTGGGTTGTTGCCCTTCTACAGCCCCCTCCACGTCTCCTGGTGTACTGGCCTTTCTCCTGGTAGTGCCTCCAGCCTCTGGACACTACGCTGACAGACACAGTAAACCTTCTTGCCACAGCTCACATTGATGTGCCATCTTGGATGAGCTGCACTACCTGAGCCACTTATGTGGGTTGTAGAGTCCGTCTCTTGCTACCACGAGTGTGAAAGCACAACCAACATTCAAAAGTGACCAAAACATCAGCCAGAAAGCATTGGTACTGAGATGTCGTCTGTGGTCCCCACCTGCAGAACCATTCCTTTATTGAGGGTGTCTTGATAACTGCCAAAAATTTCTATCTGTTGTCTATTCCATTTGCACAACAGCATGTGAAATTGATTGTAAATCAGTGTTGCTTCCTAACTGGACAGTTTGATTTCACAGAAGTCTGATTTACTTGGAGTTATATTCTGTTGTTTAAGTGTCCCCTTTATTTTTTTGAGCAGTGTATATATATATATATATATATATATATATATATACACTGTATATATATATTTACATATATATGTAGATTTTTCTTTTACAAGATTTTAAAGGCGTTGCTTGGGCATCTTACATTGATGGCCCATTATTAAGATACTGTTATGCGGGGCTTAGGTCAAAGAAGGCTGAAATACCCGGGGCCCCTGCGGAGTCCCTCCAACTAGGGAAAACCCTGTCTGACCCTCAACCCAGGGTTTTTGGTAATGGTGCAAATGCCTGAGCCTCCAACCTTTCTTTATCTCCTGCTCAGCCCTAAGCTGAACCCTCCACCCTCCACCCAGTGAGTCGTCAAACCACCAAAGCCCACACAGTAATGACAGGCAGGGAGAACTTAAACCGCACCACGCTGCATACACACAGGACAATACTGTAGTGTGAACAGGGCAAAGCAAAACACAGATATAGGAAGGCGAAAAGGTAACAATGGATCATACGCCACCAGCTACGAATTTCTCTCTCCAACACCTCCTCTCCAGACCGGAACCACTTGGCATAAAACACAAGCTATAATCAGCGACGCCCATAAGCCAACACGACTATTTAAAGACCGTGGGCGTGACCAAACATCCCACCTGATTTCCAGCTAGATTAACCCCCAATAACCTGAGTAAAATCAAGCCGGCGCCAGTGAGGCTATAGTGGACGGAGATGGAACTACCGCTGCCTGCCGGACGCTGTGGTGTGAATAGCATCCGACATGACAGATACGTAGTCAATATCTGGTTGTTTGAGGTACAACAACTGACACCCCTAATGATCATCTGTTGTAGATTCCAGCAGCATCCAGATATAAACAGCACATCTCTGATCCATGTGTAGGATCCATTGCTCAGAACAGTAGATCAATTCCTACTTAAAGAGGTTATACAGGTTTATCATGAAAGTCTGCAATGATATTATGTGACAGCAGACTTGTAAATCCTCACCTTGCACGCAGCACACACTATGAGGATTCTCCTGCGTCGGCGGCAAGACTGTGGACATGTGACCTCAAGTTTGCAATTTACCTACTTCCAGACACATTCCAAGAAGACATGCATGGCTTCACTCACTTTACTTTTATTGATTGACTGCGGACTTTTGTCAAAAACTTGGACAACTCATTTGAGAGTTTAAATAAGAACAGATGTGCTGTTCTCAGCAGCGGCTGCTGCAAATTGTTTATAGCTTTGCAGCTCAACTCTGTTCAATGTTTACATTTATTCATTGTCAGAATGGATAACAACTGAATGGTGTGAACACTGGGTGTTGGACTGCCACTGATCTGATACTGATGACTTGTCACATAGGTCGGTCATTAACATTTGATTTCTAGATAACACGCTTATTCACTTTGTGACTAAAGGTACTGTCACACTTCGCTAAGCTATGTACCAGCGATCCCGACCAGCGATATGACACGGTCAGGATCGCTGGTACATCGCTAAGTGGTCACTAGTGAGCGGCCACTCAGGCAGATCTCACCAGCGACATCGCTGGGGACGGGGGTCGCTACTTACCTGTCACACTAGGCGATCCTGACGTCCTCCCGCCCGGCTCCACGCTCGTCGCTCGTCTCTCCCCAGGAAGTGCCGCAGGAAGCTGACGACGAGAAACAGTCCAGGATGTTCTCGTGCGATCAGCGATAACCAGTGGGGGAGCGGGTCATAGGTAAGTATCACACACAGCTAGCGATATCGCTTAGTGTGACAGGCCCTTAAAACAGGGAAATTTTGCACATACCAGGAAAAATGGGTGGATGCCAGACTGTATTATTTAAAAACACTTTTTAAAGGAGAACTATCTGATATTTTCATCTCTTTATGTTATATAGGTTGATGAGTTGGGAGGTGCCTCAAGCTATTTTTTTTGCCTTTATGCCATTAGCTTTGGAGGGGTTTCTCCAGCCATTTTATGATGTTATTAAGCCCTCATTGACATATATGAGCAGTGTTTGCCCTATATAAGTAAAAATGCTGTAGAAATTGCTCTATCTCTATATATAAAACTGAATGTGTGTGTCACCAACCAATCACGAAGCATCTATCATTTCACCAGAGCTGTTTAACCCCTTCCTTACCGATGACGGAATAATACGTCATCGGTAAGGTCCCCCGCTTTGAGGTGGGCTCCGGTGGTGAGCCCACCTCAAAGCCACAACATGTCAGCTGTTATGAACAGCAGACATGTGCCCGCAATAGGCGCGAGTGGAATTGCTGTCCGCCCGCGCCTATTAACTAGTTAAATCCCGCTGTCAAAGCTGACAGCGGGCATTTAAATAGCATTTCCGGCTGCCGGGCCGGAAATGAGCTCATCACCGACCCCTGTCACGTGATCGGGGGTTGGCGTCATGTTGCCTGGAATTTTTTTTCACCACTTAGATAAAAGAGAGCATAGACATGTTTGGTGTCTATGAACTCATAATGACCTGGAGAATCATAATGGCAGGTTAGATTTAGCATCTAGTGAACCTAGTAAAAAAGCCAAGCAAAAAACAAGTGTGGGATTGCACTTTTCTTGCAATTTCACCGCACTTAGAATTTTTTCCCATTTTCGAGTACATGACATGGTAAAACCAATGGTGTTGTTTAAAAGTACAACTCATCCTGCAAAAACTAACCCCTCACCTGGCCATATTGATGGAAAAATAAAAAAGTTATGGCTCTGGAAAGAAGGGGAGCAAAAAAGGAAAACGAAAAATCAAAAAAAGCTCCAGGAGTGAAGGGATTAGCTGTGATTGGTTGCTATGAGCAACAGTTTTCCTTGCAACCAATCACTAACCATCTTTCATTTCACCAGAGCTGTTTAAAAGAAGCTGAGCTGTGATTGGTTGCTATGAGCAACAGTTTTCTCACTCTATGATAACACGTCAGCAGACAGTGACAGGGTGGGAGAAATCTAGCATCCCCAGGAACATAAGCTCCCAGCCATTGTCTGCCCCCCAGAAAGGAGCAAAGAGCACATGACAGAAATGAATCACCCCCTCCCTCCCTGCCCATATTCCCATCACACATCCTCCATCCCATAGGCACATCTTCCCCCTTCAAGGGATCCCTGGTATGGAAGTTAGGACTGTTCCACTCAGCTCTGTGATTCTGACCCCAGGGTCTCTTAAAGGGATAATTGGTATGAAAGCTAGGGTAATTCCACTAAGCACTCTGTTTCTGACCCCAGGCCCATCTTAAAGGGATCTCCTGTATGGAAGTTAGGGCAAATCTCTCAGCACTCTGATTCTGACCCCAGGCCTCTCTTAAAGGGATCATTGGTGTGGAAGTCAGGGCAAAGCCATCCAGTGCTTTGGTTTTGACCCCAGGCCTCTCTTAAAGGGATCCCCAGTATGGAATTTAGGACCGTTCCACTCAGCACTGTGGTTCTGAACCCAGGGCCTCTTAAAGAGATCATTGGTATGGAAGTTAGGGCAATTCCACTCAGTGCTCTGGTTCTGACCCAGGTCCCTCTTAAAGGGATCCCAGGTATGGAATGAGGGCAAATCCACGCTGCACTTTGGTACTTACCCCAGGCCTCTCTTAAGGGGATCTCCATTATGGAAGTTAGGGTAAATCCCTCAGTGCTCTGATTCTCACCCCAGGCTTCTATTAAAGGGATCATTGGTATGGAAGTCAGGGCAAATCCACTCAGCGCTCTGGTTCTGATGCCAGGCCTCTCTTAAAGGGATCCCCAGTATGGAAGCTGGACCATTCCACTCAGTGCTTTGGTTCTGACCCCTGGCTGATGGGATGATGTGGGATATTAGTGGTTGTTGTCCGGTGGCTATGGCTTATGGGATGATATGGGATATTAGGGGTAGTAGTCCGGTGGCTTTGACGAGATGATGTGGGATATTAGTAGTCCGGGGGCTCTGGCTGATGGCACGATGTGGGATATTAGGGGTAGTAGTCCGGTAGCTCTGGCTGATGGGATGATGTGGGATATTATAGTGAATGTGGCTATGTGGAGTGGGCGGGGCTCTACACTCAGCTTTATATATATAGATATAATCATTATAATTTGTTATAACTAACCATAGTTACAGTAGTTACTATGCCTGGGCAACGTAGGGCTCTTCAGCTAGTAGACTATAAGTAAAGCAAAAGATAACACTGATCATTCTACCAATATAATATACTTGTTTTCATTTTTTTTCTAATCCTCAAATAAGAATTTGTAAGCCAAATAAAATCTGTAATTAATGTATTGAGATATCACAAAAGTAATTATACTTATTACAGCTCTAAATTAATCTTTTGAACGTGTCATCTTTAAGAATTTGAAAGGAACAAAAATGAGATTAGTGAGAGTTTTGAAAATAATAAAAATGTATTAAAACTTCCGTTCTAGAATTGTTTAGGCAGAGAAGAAAACAACAAAAAGATAATACACACAAAAGCAAACATATACCAAACTCTTGGGAGAGTTTTACTTTATTTCTGTTGTTTTCCTTAGTTCTCAGTGGACAACTACCAATCTCATCAGTGGCAAAAACCAATGCAATACTTATTTGAAAATATTCCACTCTGGTAATATTTAAAATTAGTGCCTAATGAAATTGTTTATTCCATGACTTAAATCTTTGATGTAAAGAACTGATGGACTGATATAGAAAGTTTTATTTATAAAGTAGAGTCCATACTTACTGTAGGAATAAGGTGATGATAAGTACTCCTCCATAAGGTTTTTTTTCTGTTTGCTTTGGCTGTGTTTCCAACCCCTTAACCCCCGGAAGTACTTTCGTTTATGCGTTTTCATTTTTTGCTCCCCTTCTTTCCAGAGCCATAACTTTTTATATAACTTTATATACAGCTCTGGCAAAAATTAAGAGACCACTGCACAGTTTTATAAAAATCATCTTCTCTACATGTCTGACAGCCATTCCATTCCAGTGGCAGTTGAATTCCAACCAGAGTACTCCTCATTCTACTTAATGTGCTTCTGATTAGGTGATCACCAGAACCAAATCTTATTCAACAAAGGAAAGTATAAAAACCCCTCCTGTGGTGTTCACAATCCTCTTGCAATAGAACAAGCTGGATGTCAAAACAAGTGCTAGTAACATCCCAAAAGTAATAGGAATGAAAAAATTACTTTTAACCATGCCAAAGGGGTTGAAAAGAAAAGTCTTGAGTGAGGAAAAGAAGGGCTCAATTCTGGCTTTACTAGCAGAGGAATACAGTGAGCATCATGTTGCCTCCATCCTTAAAATTTCTAAGATGGCAGTCCATTACAACAAGGTCAAGCACCAGACATTGGGGACAACAAAGCTGCAGACTGGCAGAGGGTGAAAACGACTCTCCACTGACTGGGATGACTGTCATCTTATTCGAATGTCACTCTGCAACCACAGGATGACATCAAGTGACCTACAAAAGGAATGGCAAATGGCAGCTGGGGTGAAGTGCACAGCAAGAACAATTCGTAACAGGCTCCAAGAGGCAGGGCTCATGTCATGTAAAGATAGAAAAAAAGCCTTTCATCAATGAGAAGCAAAGGAGAGCCAGGCTGAAGATTGCCAAATACCATAAGGATTGGAATATAGAGGGCAGGAGTAAGGTAATCTTCTCTGATGAGTCTAATTTTCAGCTTTGCCCAACACCTGGTCGTCTAATGGTTAGATGGAGACCTGGAGAGGCGCACAAGCCACAGTGTCTTGCACCCACTGTGAAATTTGGTGGAGGATCAGTGATGATCTGGGGATGATTCAGCAAGGCTGGAATTGGGCAGGTTAATCTTTGTGAAGGATGCATGAATAAAGCCACATACAAGGTTATCCTGGAAAAACAGTTGATTCATTCTGCTCAGGCAATGTTCTCCAACTCTGAGGACTGTTTTTTCCAGCAGGACAATCAATGTGTGGATGAAGGACCACCACATCAAATCACTGTCATGGCCATCCCAATCTCCAGACCAGAATCCCATTGAAAAACCTTAGAAATGTAATCAAAAGGAAGATAGATAGTCACAAGCCATCAAACAAAGAAGAACTGCTTATATTTTTGTACCAGGAGTGGCATAAAGTCACCCAAAAGCAGTGTGAAAGACTAATGGAAAGCATGCCAAGATGCATGAAACCTGTGATTAAAAATCATGGTTATTCTAAAAAATATTGATTTCTGAACTCCTCCTGAGTTAATACATTAGTATTGTTGTTTCTAAATAATTATGAACTTGTTTTCTTAGCATTATTTGAGGTAAGCACTGCATTTTTTTTGTTCTTTTGACCATTTCTCATTTTCTGAAAATAAATAGAAAATGTATTGCTTGGAAATTCGAAGACATGTTGTCAGTAGTTTATAGAATAAAAGAGCAATTTACATTTTACTCAAAAATATATTTATTAGTGATGAGCGAGTATACTCGTTGCTCTGGCTTTCCCAAGCATGCTCGTGTGTCCTCCGAGTATTTTTGTGTGCTCGGAGATTTAGTTTGTGTTGACGCAGCTGCATGATTTGCGGCTTCTGGACAGGATGAGTACATGTGAGGATGCCTGTTTGTTAGGGAAGCAGCCAAAAATTATGCAGATTCTTTGACACAAACTAAATCTCCAAGCACGCCAAAATACTCGGACACCCGAGCAACATTATAATATCTATACAGAGAAAAATCAGACAAACTGAAAATTTTGCAGTGGTCTCTTAATTTTTTCCCGAGCTGTATATATATGAGTTCATAGACACCAGATATGTCTAGGTTCTGTTTTATCTTAGTGGTGAAAAAAAATTCCAAATTTGGAAAAAAAATTACGCCATTTTCAGATACCCGTAGCTCCTCTATTTTTTGTGTTCTCGGGTTGGATGAGGACTATATTAATAATAATCTTTATTTTTATATAGCGCTAACATATTCCACAGCGTTTTACAGTTTGCACACATTATCATCACTGTCCCTGATGGGGCTCACAATCTAAATTCCCTATTGTGGGAGGAAACCGGAGTACCCAGAGGAAACCCACGCAAACACAGGGAGAACAAACAAACTCCTTGCAGATGTTGTCCTTGGCGGGATTCAAACCCAGGACTCCAGCGCTGCAATGCTATCCACTGAGCCACCGTGCTGCCCATATATGTGTATGTTTGATTCTTTTTATTGGGACAAAAGGGGGGTGATTTGAACTTTTAAATTTTTTTATATTTTTAAAAACATTTTTTTTAACTTTTAGCATGCTTCAATAGTCTCCATGGGAGACTAGAAGCTGTCATAACCGGATCGCCGCTGCTACATACAGACGATGATCAGATTGCATGTAAGGAGCAGAATTGCTGACTTGCTCTGAGGGCTGACCACCGGGTGGCGCTCATAGCAATCTGGCAGTGACAGCCATAGTTGGCATGCCAACCCATCGGTGACCCGCAGTCATTTGACATGGGCGAAGATCGGCGGGATTTCCGGCGCACTTTCTGGAAGCGCATGTTAAATGCCGCTGTCAGAGTTTGACAGCAGCATTTAACTAGTTAAAAGCTGCAGATGGATCGTGATTCCACTGGCGGCTGTTAGAAGCACATGTCAACTCTTCAAAGCAGCTGACATGTGCTGTAAAAGATGTGGGTTCAGTGCTGGAGCCCACATCAAATGGACATTGGTGTACTATTAGGCCCGATGTCAGAAAGGGGTTAAAGAGATTTTCCAAGAGTGTGATGAAAATAGTCAACATCACATATTTTAAGCTTCAACCCATTCTAGTCACATATTAGGATGGCTTCCAGTCTGAAGCTAGTACTGCTCAAGTGATGTGTCTTGACTGTCTGTCTGATAAACACCATTAATTGACATAAATAGAAAAACAAAAAGTCAGCTCACCCATCACTTGTTACTGGACTCCGAGCACGGAAACTGTAGTGCAACAGGAAAAGCAATGATCCAAGGTATAATCCAGCTCAAACAAGTCCGTTAAAAAATTCAAAACATTTTTATTGAAAAAATATTTTTCATAAAACAATGGTCACAGTGTAAAAAATCACAACCCCCATGTGGGAATAATAGCGTGGGCTGATGCGTTTTGAACAAGAGTTCTTAATCTATGAAAAGACTGTAACATAGTAACATAGTTTTGAAGGCTGAAGGAAGACCTTATGTCCATCTAGTTCAGCCTATTTTTAGTGCAGCTGTTCTGCATTGTTGATCCTGGGGAAGGCAAAAAACTCACAGAGTAGAAGCCAATTTTCTCCATAGGGAAAAAAATTCCTTCCCCTAAGCTGGGTCAACCATCTACCTATAATATTATGTTATTCGTAACCTTCTATACTGTTACTCACAAGAAAATCATCCATTCCTTTCTTAAATTCATTCAGTGAGTTGGCCATTACCACTTCCTCAGGAAGAGCATTCCAGAGCCTCACTGCTCTTACCATGAAGAACCCTCTTCTATGCTGGTGCAGAAATTGTCTTTCCTCCAAACGAAGAGAATGCCTCCTTGTTCTTGTCACAGTCCTTGGTACAAACAGTTCATTGGAGAGATCTCTGTATTGCCCTCTGATATACTTGTACATATATATTAGGTCTCCCCTAAGTCTTCTCTTTTCTAGAGTAAATAGACCTAATTTTGATAACCGTTCTGGGTATTGTAGTGAACCAACTCCATTTATCATTTTAGTAGCCCGCCTTTGAACCCTTTCAAGTTCAGTAATGTCTTTCTTGAGCACCGGCGTCCGAAATTGCACACAATACTCCAAGTGTGGTCTGACGAGTGATTTGTACGGAGGGAGAATTATGTTTTCATCTCATGTCCCCAGACCTCTTCTAATGCATCCCATGACCCTATTTGCTTTGGTGGCAGCAAACTGTGAATAAAAACAAACAGCACAGGCATACTGCTGTTTGTGAACAGTAGCCACGCATTTAAAAAAAATATAGAGTACCTAGTTAACACCATTTTAATCAAAAAAGTGTAGAAGCCAATGCAACAAGGTGTACCCAATCCGGTTGGTCCCTAGCTATAGTGATTCACCTCGCTATGTTCCAAACAAGCCTCAAAATAGATGGCAGAGCAGGGCCAGTGCCTAACTGTATTGGGACCTTTCTTGGAAGATTGAATGTTTGGGGTGTCACACTCCCAATTGTACTGAATACAATAAACTAAAACCAAAAGCAAGGACACTTGTGAATATAAGTGTAATATGCTTTGGCTGTGGCCCTGATATCACATCAACAGTGTCACAGTTATTCAGTGAGCTCAGCGGTTCTGCTAATGTAGCTGGAAGGTTCCCTTCAGCGCCGTTGATCTCAATCATGACTGCCAGGCTGTTGACATGATGTCAGTGCCGCAGCAAATACCATATACCGGGAGCAGCAATGGAGACTCGCTGGTGGACCTGAGGAAGGGAAAGGAACTGAAGATAAGGCCAAACATTATCTGAAAGGGAACAATCCCTTAAAATGGGTGATAAGGAACTATACCTAAATTAAATGGCAATAAAATGTATTGCCATTGTAAGGATAAATAAAACACTAGTTTAATAGGATTAGTACATGGAATCCATAGGGAAATCAATGGATCAAGAACTGTGAGAAAAACCACAAACCACAGTGTCATTAAATACTAAATTGCTAAATTGCCAATTGCCATTGTAGCGGACTCCATCTGTGATTAAGATTAATCACTTGAATGCTGCAATACTATTTAAATGTCACTTAAAGGGAATCTGTCACCCATATTTCGTGATATCATGCAAAGATATCA
This sequence comes from Dendrobates tinctorius, assembly GCF_039654945.1. Classification (NCBI taxonomy): domain Eukaryota; kingdom Metazoa; phylum Chordata; class Amphibia; order Anura; family Dendrobatidae; genus Dendrobates; species Dendrobates tinctorius. The sequence continues at coordinate 16,378,506 of NW_027361705.1, read as the reverse complement.
CCCAATTGTGCATCCCATAAGGATTCTGTTAGGGTTTTTGACTCCCCTGACCCCGCACTTTTGAGGCATAAATACCTTTTTTATCTTGTTGGGGATATATGCAAATCGCCGAGGTCCAGTCCGATGGATGTGGCTTAGTCGCCTTCTTCCCCCCGCCTCGGCTTGCTGCACATAATCTTCATCTGTGAATATCACAGATAACGTTGGTTTCCGCGCTTGCGCATTGTAAAGCCTCTGGCGCCTGCACAGTAAACTTTGCGGTATTTTCCAGCGCGGTCTATGCCCCGGAAGTCTTCACAAGCAGGACACACTTCCGGGGCATAGACCACACTGGAAAATACCGGCGCATGCACAGTAGCGATTATATGCTTTGTCCACAGTTGGGCAAAGCATACTGCACAGGTGCCAGAGGCTTTACAATGTGCAAGCGCGGAAACCAACGTTATCTGTGATATTCACAGATGAAGATTATGTGCAGCAAGCCGGGGGGGAAGAAGGTGACTAAGCCACACCCATCGATCCGGACCGCGGCGATTTGCATACTTCTCCACCAAGATAAAAATGGTATTTATGCCTCAAAGGTGCGGGGTCGGGGGAGTAAAAAGCCCTAATAGAATCCTTATGGGATGCACAATTGGGTGATATCTTTACATGATATCGCTAAATATGGGTGACAGATTCCCTTTAAATAATGCCAAACCACAATGTCATTGGCTGCCAATTTTAACTATCAGTGGAATGAACACACAACCTATATCTCCACATTAGAGCATTCTATCGGATATAACAGTGGTAATACACTAACTGGAACATACTTCTGCATCGCAAGTACCCCACAATAGCAGTATATTAGTTAGTAATTATTCCCTTTGTACTGGTATTCTTTAGCTTTTTTCATTAGTTTGTTTTTAAATATTTTTCTATTAGTTTATGTTTAATTATTACATGCTGTTTTGCATATTTTCTACTTATCTTGTATTTATGCTTTGAATTCTAAGCTGTAATTTGTAGGTAGGTTTGGTACAGCACCAACAGACATATGTATATATATATATTATTACTACACATATGTGTTTATTATAATTGTAATTTCTGTTATATCATTATAATGGGTATCTGGCATCTCCCAAGCTTCTGTTGAAATATCACAAGAATTGATTGGTGGGGACTTGGTTGTTGAGAGCTGGAGTATACTGTAAGAGGGGAAACAATCATCCTGTGTCCCTTTTGTCTTGGATTGACTTTCTTTTAATCTGTCGATCAAAATGTCTGACATGTCACTAGAAAAATATAAAAATGTAAGAGTCCTCAGTGGTTGATACCTTTTAATGACTAACTGAAAAGATGGTAACTAGTGATGAGCGAGTATGCTCATTACTCGAGTTTTCCGAGCATGCTTGGGTGATCTCTGAGTATTTTGGCGTGCTCGTGCTTGAGTCACCGCAGCTGAATTATTTGTGGCTGTTAGACAGCCTGAACACATGCAGGGATTGCCTGTTTGTTAGGGATTCCCCACATGTATTCAGGCTGTCCAGCAGCCGCAAATCATGCAGCTGTGGAGACACAAACATAGTCTACGAGCATGCCCAAGATACCCGGAAAACACCTGAGCATGCTCAGAAATCTCGAGTAACGAGCACACTCGCTTATTACTAATGGTAACAAACTGCAAGCATCCGAGACTACTCATGTCGCTTTATCAGGCATGGCAAGTCAGGAAGAGTTTAACATTAGTAAATAGTGATATTAAAGTATTCAACGATAAAACATGTCAGTAATGTAACTAGTCTTTATATGTTTTACTTTAGTTATTATTTTTTGATCATATAAATAAACTATGCTTTGACATTCCATTCAAAAGCTTTTAAGCTATATTATCGTTGCATACATACAAGACTAATGGAAGTTTCGTAATCATCAAGTATTTTAGATTATGTTCTGTATCTGCAATGGCTTGAAAGACACAATTTGCATTTCATTATGTCTTAATGAAAGAGACTAGAAGAAGACAATGTCCATTTGCTCGTCCTATCTTCTTCCAATGTTGAAATACTTAGCATCCCTTGCAATTAATCACTCTTTAGAACTTTTCTAATTCCACAACCTGAATTGTTCATTTATGCTTCCTTTTTAGGGAACATGAATTCATCAACTTGATGTCTAGGCCCAATGACATTCAGGTCATTCATATCTTTCATAATCTCCGAGTCATGGCTTTAATATTGAAGATGTAAATTTTGTCATGATTTACATTTTTGCAATCAATCCTGGTAAATCAATGTAAACCTAGTACTCATAAATGTCAGATTTGGTTTACAATTTAATTTTAGCCTGGTCCACAGGAGGAGTTTACTTTTAATTTTAGTCTAGAAGATTGAATACGTAATTGTACATGTATGTACAGAACATAAGGATTTCCTCCTGTTCTTGTTCAAGTCTAATTTATGTCAAATAAATTTAATTTAAAATAATTTATTTGCATATTTGTCCATCTATTTATCTGAAAATGCCACTTCACTTCAATTTCTCATTTCCACCCCTGGGTTAATATGGATTCAGCTCTGCTAAAGATCATATATAATCATATATAATTATATACTCCAAAGAGTTGATTGTATGCAATTATTGTCACTTCTTCATGAAGTTCCACTAGATACATGCTACCATTCACAATTGTCACACTATGTCATTCACATAACCCAAGACTAACACATGCCTAAATTAACTTAAAAAACATTTACAGGGTACAGTTTCTAAGCTAAATATTAGAGATGAGTGAATCAATCCGCTGCAAATCAACTTAGAGTCCAATGTATGTCTCTGCATCAGCCAGCGAGTAGGCTCACCTAACGGCAGATGCCTCCCTATTATGCCCAGCCGCTATGATATAACATGGTTTAGCAAAGCCAGTCAAGAGGAACTATCATAGCCATTATAAAAGCTGAGGCAGAGAAAGCAGTGGCCATTTTCGAGTTTTATAGCCTAGGGAGAGGAACTCAGAATGCATTGCTCATCTTTACAGGTAGGGAGAGAAATACCTAAAAAAATGGAGGAGTACTGTAAACAGGATTTTGTGTACTACTGCAGCGTTGAAGAACACAGAAAATGGGAGTGTAGTCTTAGTCTGTGAATATTGATACTTAGATACAAGTGGTAAGAGAGATAAAGATAGTAGAGGTAAGGAAGTTGCATAGATAGATAATTGATAAATACCATATTTTTAAGACCACAAGACACACTTTTTTTCCTCCAAAATTGGGAGGAAAGTGTGGGTTGCTTCTAATGATCCGAAAGTAACATGCGGGGAGGGGGCAGTGGTGGAGTGGGATCGCACTCACAGGAGACAGGAAAATGTCCCAGGAATCCGGCACTTGGGAAATCACGTGGTCCCGATTAGAGTTGAGCGACTTTTGGTTTTTTAGGGTCGCGTTTCGTTTCGTGAAACCCGACTTTTCCAAAAGTCGGGTCGAGCAAGATCGTCCGATTATAGGGAAAAGTCGGGGTCGTCCCGAAACACGAAACCCAATGTAAGTCAATGGGGAATAAAAGTCGGCAGTGAGAGGAGGACAGGAAACACACCTACAGTGCCCATTTGAATGCCAAAAGCATCAATTCTTCTTTCTTAAGCTTGTCAACCTTAATTAACTTCATAATACAAGTTACGCACTGAAAAATGGGGGTTATTTGGCTACAAACTGTGGGGGGGGAGGGCTGGCTCCAGGTTTTCATGTGCCCTGGGCGAAAGAGCGCCCCTTTAACGCATACCACAACTCATCATGCTCCGATACGGCAGAGAAATAGCGGTATAGTACAATGAAAAATACCTCACTTTTTACATCTCATGACGAGGCCCATCTATTTCTCCATACAGAATCATTGGTCCCATATAATGTTTGAAACAGTATATGATGAGCTCCACATAATGCTACAGTATATGTTGGTCCCCATGGATGAAGCTCCACTGTCTTATGGGCCCAAATAATGCTCCAAACATAATGGGCCCCATTTCTAATGCTCTAGTGTATAATGGGCCCTGTAAATGCTGCTCCAGTGTCTGATGTCCACCTTTGGAATGTTCCAGTGTATGGTGGGCCCCATCTATCATTCTCCAGAGTATAGTGCTCCCCAAAAATTGCTGTCCCAACATTGAAAACAATCAAATAAGTCTCCTCGCTAGGGAATCCCTGTACTTGTCTGGACAGGTGCTGTAGCTTGCTTAACAGCTCGCCAGCCGTTCTCACGCCCAGTATGGATTACACGTGATTGCACAAAGGTGAGAAAGGGTACCGTATCCCCAGATAACATGTATGGATAGCGTACACATTCAAAATATATGTCTCAGGAGGCAGGCTCAGACGGTGTTAGGCCCAGTATGGATTGCACGTGATTGCACAAAGGTTAGAAAGGGTACCGTATCCCTGGATAACATGTATGGATAGCGTACACATTCAAAATATATGTCTATACAGCATGAGGCAGGCTCAGACGGTGTTAGGCCCAGTATGGATTGCACGTGATTGCACAAAGGTTAGAAAGGGTACCGTATCCCTGGATAACATGTATGGATAGCGTACACATTCAAAATATATGTCTCAGGAGGCAGGCTCAGACGGTGTTAGGCCCAGTATGGATTGCACGTGATTGCACAAAGGTTAGAAAGGGTACCGTATCCCCGGATAACATGTATGGATAGCGTACACATTCAAAATATATGTCTATATAGCATGAGGCAGGCTCAGACGGTGTTAGGCCCAGTATGGATTGCACGTGATTGCACAAAGGTTAGAAAGGGTACCGTATCCCTGGATAACATGTATGGATAGCGTACACATTCAAAATATATGTCTATACAGCATGAGGCAGGCTCAGACGGTGTTAGGCCCAGTAAGATTTGAACGTGATTGCACAAAGGTTAGAAAGGGTACCGTATCCCTGGATAACATGTATGGATAGCGTACACATTCAAAATATATGTCTATACAGCATGAGGCAGGCTCAGACGGTGTTAGGCACAGTATGGATTGCACGTGATTGCACAAAGGTTAGAAAGGGTACCGTATCCCTGGATAATATATGGATAGCGTACACATTCAAAATATATGTCTCAGGAGGCAGGCTCAGACGGTGTTAGGCCCAGTATGGATTGCACGTGATTGCACAAAGGTTAGAAAGGGTACCGTATCCCCGGATAACATGTATGGATAGCGTACACATTCAAAATATATGTCTATACAGCATGAGGCAGGCTCAGACGGTGTTAGGCCCAGTATGGATTGCACGTGATTGCACAAAGGTTAGAAAGGGTACCGTATCCCTGGATAACATGTATGGATAGCGTACACATTCAAAATATATGTCTATACAGCATGAGGCAGGCTCAGACAGTGTTAGGCCCAGTATGGATTGCACGTGATTGCACAAAGGTTAGAAAGGGTACCGTATCCCCGGATAACATCTATGGATAGCGTACACATTCAAAATATATGTCTCAGGAGGCAGGCTCAGACGGTGTTAGGCCCAGTATGGATTGCACGTGATTGCACAAAGGTTAGAAAGGGTACCGTATCCCTGGATAACATGTATGGATAGCGTACACATTCAAAATATATGTCTCAGGAGGCAGGCTCAGACGGTGTTAGGCCCAGTATGGATTGCACGTGATTGCACAAAGGTTAGAAAGGGTACCGTATCCCCGGATAACATGTATGGATAGCGTACACATTCAAAATATATGTCTATACAGCATGAGGCAGGCTCAGACGGTGTTAGGCCCAGTATGGATTGCACGTGATTGCACAAAGGTTAGAAAGGGTACCGTATCCCTGGATAACATGTATGGATAGCGTACACATTCAAAATATATGTCTCAGGAGGCAGGCTCAGACGGTGTCAGGCACAGTATGGATTTGACGGCCCAGATTACACAGCGGAGGAGCAGGGAGAGGTAAAGATTGCAAATGCTGGGGCCCTGCCCAAGCAAGGGGGGCCCACTCGTGGGCGTCGGTACTGGCACTGGGCCCCTCATAGTACAGCGGTGTGTCTGACGGCGGGTGTGCACCACCACCGTCAGAGACACTTGATTGCACTATGAGGGACCCTGTGCCAGTGCCCACGCCCAAGAGTCGGCCTACCCACCTGTCCAGGGCAACGGCACTCGCACAGTGTCGTGCGGTAGGTGGTGACCCCGGCCATGGGGGGGGAGGCAGCACAGTTAGGGAGTTTTAGAAAGTGGCATATGTTGATGTTGGACATTCAGCTGATGCAAAAGGCGAAATAGGTGAAGTACCAGGAAGAGGTGGACCAAAGCAAGCCATTTGTCTGTCACCCTATGTGTCATCAGGGGAAGGTGGGACAAAATCCTTGGAAACCCATGCGTGGTTCATTTTAATGAAGGTTAGATCATCCACATTTTGGGTTGACAGACGGGTCCTTTTTTCTGTCAGGATTGATCCAGCTGCACTGAAGACTCTTTCCGATAGCACACTTGCAGCTGGGCAAGCGAGCTCCTGTAAGGCATATTGGGCCAATTCAGGCCAGGTGTCCAGTTTAGCGGCCCAATAGTCAAAGGGGAATGACCTGTGTGGGAGAACATCGATATGGGAGGAAAAGTAGTTTGTTACCATAGTTGACAACTGCTGTCTCCTGTCACTTTCCATCGATGCAGTATTACCAGTTGTGTGAGCGGTATTTGAAAAATCAGTCCACAACATTGTCATGAAACCCCTGTCTCCAACGCCACTTCTGCTGTGTGCACCACGAACACCTCTGCCAAGCTGCCCCCGGCCCGTACGGCTCGTGTGAGAACCATCACCGCTGCTGTGTGCTGAGAATGCCTCAAGCAACCGATTTACCAGAGTTGCTTGTTTATTAGCCAATATTAGGTCAAGGTTCTCCTGTGGCATGATGTTTTGTAATTTGCCTTTATAGCGTGGATCCAGGATGCTGGCTAACCAGTAGTCGTCATCGTTCATCATTTTGGCAATGCGGGGGTCCCTTTTTAGGATCCGCAAGGCATAATCTGACATGTGGGCCAATGTTCCCGGTGTCAATGATGCACTGCGAGTGCTGGTTGGAGGAGCACTTTCTGGCAAATCCACATCCCTCCAGTCACGCACAAACCCTGTACCAGACCTTGCCACGCCAACATTTTCACTTGCCCCACGAGATGCATCCTCCTCCCCTAAGTAATCATCCCCATCATCCTCCTCCTCCTCCTCTTCTTCCTCCACCTCGTCCAGGAGAGGTCCCTGAGCAGACAATGGCTGAATGTCATCAAGGATTCCCTCCTCCTCTTCCTCCTCATCAACATTGGCTGCAGATGCCTGCTCCTTAAGGTGCGTCAAAGTTTGCATGAGCAGACGCATAAGTGGGATGCTCATGCTTAGGATGGCGTCGTCTGCGCTTACCAGCCGTGTGCATTTCTCAAAACACTGAAGGACTTTACAAAGGTCTTTCAGCTTCGACCACTGCACACCTGTCAACTCCATGTCTGCTCTCAAAGTGCCTGGCCGTGTATCCTCCCACAAATGCATTATGGCCTGCCTCTGCTCGCACAGCCGCTCCACCATGTGCAGGGTGGAGTTCCACCTTGTTGCAATGTCGATAATGAGGCGGTGGTTGGGAAGGTGGAGCAATCGCTGCAGCTTCTGCATACGAACGGAGTGTACAGGCGACCGGCGGATGTGCGCGCACAGTCTTCGCACCTTCTGGAGCAGGGCTGTTAACTCCGGATAATTTTTGAGGAAGCACTGCACCACCAGGTTCAAGGTGTGAGCCAAGCAAGGTATGTGGCTGAGTTTTGAAAGGGCTATGGCTGCCACAAAATTACGGCCGTTATCACTAACTACCTTGCCTGCCTCAAGATGTACACTGCCCAGCCATGACTCAGTTTGTTGCTTCAAGTACTCGGCCAGCACCTCGGCGGTGTGTCTGTCGCCCAAACACATCATCTGCAACACAGCCTGCTGACGCTTTCCACTAGCTGCTCGATAGGGGGACACATCGTGTGCAACAGTGGCAGCTGCAGATGGAGTGCTCGTACGACTGCGCTCTGTGGACGAGCTTTCGCTTCTGGAGGAGGTGGAGGAGGAGGAGGGTCGAACGCCTACGGCCAACTGTTTCCTATACCGTGGGCTAGGCAGCACTGTCCCACCACCGCTGTCCCCTGTGGACCCTGCATCCACCACATTAACCCAGTGCGCAGTGATGGACACGTAACGGCCCTGGCCATGCCGACTGGACCATGCATCAGTTGTGAGGTGCACCTTTCCGCTCACTGACTGCTTGAGTGCATGGACAATGCGGTCTTTCACATGATGGTGGAGGGCTGGGATGGCTTTGTGAGAGAAGAAGTGGCGACAGGGTAGGTCATAGCGTGGTACTGCACAGGCCATGAGTTCGCGGAAAGCTGTGCTTTCCACCAACCGAAAGGGCATCATCTCAAACGAGATTAGTTTGGCAATGTGGGCGTTCAAACCCAGTGTACGCGGATGAGAGACTGAGTACTTTCTTGACCTACTCATAGTGTCTGGGAGGGTGAGCTGGACTTGAGAGCTGCATATGGTGGAAGTAGCGGTGGACAGGGCGGACTGAGAGAGGGTTGATGATGGTGATGGAGTTGGTGTTCTTTCTGATGGCCTAGAATCAGTCTTTCGTTGATATAACAGTGGGATTCCCTGACTGCTGTGGTCTTGCAACGACACCTCAACATTTGCTGCTGTGCTAACCGGTGGGCTTACAGTGGGGGAAACAATGTAGCGTTGCTAACTACCTTCGTTGTGATCAGTTGCACATGTGGCACTTGAGGTTTGGTGTTGTGTCCACGCTTGCAAGTGCATGCTGGTTAAATGTCTAAGCATGCAACTTGTATTCAAATTTTTCAGATTTTTCCCTCGGCTAAAGGTCTTTGCGCACTTCTTACAGATAACCTTGGCCTGATCATGAGGATTTTGTTCAAAAAAGTGCCACACTGCACTCTTCCTACTTTGGCAGACATTTTGCGGCCTAGCACGCTGTGATCTTTTGACCCTCTGGACAAGCTGTCCAGCAACTCTTTTGATGTTTGGAACCTGTCTTTGGAGTGCTCCGGGCCTGCCAGATAACAGCTGTTGCGATGTCGATGTCTGCTGTGGATGCTCCTCATCTGAGCTATTGGAAGCAGCACCCTCTTCCCCCAATGGATGCCAATCTGGGTCAACAACTGGGTCATCCATCACCTCCTCTTCTATGTCATGTGCACCTTCCTCTGTGTCACCGTGTATGGTGGTATAGTGTGCGGGAAGGGGCACCTGAGTCTCATCAGGGTCAGAATCTGGCTCTGTACACTGCGAGGACAATGTAGTGCTCTGAGTGAATGTACCAGCAGAATCATCCATCAGCGGCTGTGCATCAGTGCACTCCATGTCAGATTCATCTTGGCCTGAGTAATTCACCATTTGACTTGATAATCCAGGCATGGTATGTGAAAACAGCTCCATGGAGTAATCAGTAGTATGGCCTGCGTCATCCTTCAATCTTGGTTGGGGTGAAGGACACAAGGAAAGGTGTGGTTCATGAACATGAGCCTCCAATGACGACTCAGTGCTTTTACTTTTTACAACTGAAGAAGAGGAGGCGATAGAGCTGGAGGCTGAGTCAGCAATGTAAGACAAAACTTTTTCCTGATGCTCTGGCTTTAAAAGCGGTTTGCCAACTCCTAGAAAACTAAGCGTTCGAGGCCTTATGTAGCCAGACGATGACGCAGGGTCAGCACCTCCTGCATTCGGTCCTATTTTGCTCTTGCCACTACCATCAGATCCACCACCAACACCATCATTACCAGCTGCCAACCCCCGCCCAATTCCACGGCCTCTTCCACCAGCCTTCCTCATTTTTGGTAGAAATGTAGACAAAATCCAACAAACTATATAGTAATGTAAAACAAGGTACAAGGTGTCTATAGGACAGGGGAGATTTTGAATTTCTGCACACACTTGTGGACAGTGGACACTTTTGGATTGTGTGAGGCCCACTGATATCTGAGCGCTATGTGACAGGCTCGATGGCACTGCTGTGACAAAAGTGACTAGAGGATAAGGGAGATTTTGAATATCTACACACACTTTTGGACACTGGACACTTTTGGATTGTGTGAGGCCCAATGAATATCTGAGCGCTATGTGACAGGCTCGATGGCACAGCTGTGACAAAAGTGACTAGAGGATAAGGGAGATTTTGAATTTCTGCACACACTTGTGGACAGTGGACACTTTTGGATTGTGTGAGGCCCACTGATATCTGAGCGCTATGTGACAGGCTCGATGGCACAGCTGTGACAAAAGTGACTAGAGGATAAGGGAGATTTTGAATATCTACACACACTTTTGGACACTGGACACTTTTGGATTGTGTGAGGCCCACTGATATCTGAGCGCTATGTGACAGGCTCGATGGCACTGCTGTCACAAAAGTGACTAGAGGATAAGGGAGATTTTGAATATCTGCACACATTTTTGGACAGTGGACACTTTTGGATTGTGTGAGGCCAACTGATATCTGAGCGCTATGTGACAGGCTCGATGGCACTGCTGTGACAAAAGTGACTAGAGGATAAGGGAGATTTTGAATATCTGCACACACTTTTGGACAGTGGACACTTTTGGATTGTGTGAGGCCCACTGATATCTGAGCGCTATGTGACAGGCTCGATGGCACTGCTGTGACAAAAGTGACTAGAGGATAAGGGAGATTTTGAATATCTGCACACACTTTTGGACACTGGACACTTTTGGATTGTGTGAGGCCCACTGATATCTGAGCGCTATGTGACAGGCTCGATGGCACTGCTGTGACAAAAGTGACTAGAGGATAAGGGAGATTTTGAATTTCTGCACACACTTGTGGACAGTGGACACTTTTGGATTGTGTGAGGCCCACTGATATCTGAGCGCTATGTGACAGGCTCGATGGCACTGCTGTGACAAAAGTGACTAGAGGATAAGGGAGATTTTGAATATCTGCACACACTTTTGGACACTGGACACTTTTGGATTGTGTGAGGCCCACTGATATCTGAGCGCTATCTGACAGGCTCGATGGCACTGCTGTGACAAAAGTGACTAGAGGATAAGGGAGATTTTGAATTTCTGCACACACTTGTGGACAGTGGACACTTTTGGATTGTGTGAGGCCCACTGATATCTGAGCGCTATGTGACAGGCTCGATGGCACTGCTGTGACAAAAGTGACTAGAGGATAAGGGAGATTTTGAATTTCTGCACACACTTGTGGACAGTGGACACTTTTGGATTGTGTGAGGCCCACTGATATCTGAGCGCTATGTGACAGGCTCGATGGCACTGCTGTGACAAAAGTGACTAGAGGATAAGGGAGATTTTGAATTTCTGCACACACTTGTGGACAGTGGACACTTTTGGATTGTGTGAGGCCCACTGATATCTGAGCGCTATGTGACAGGCTCGATGGCACAGCTGTGACAAAAGTGACTAGAGGATAAGGGAGATTTTGAATTTCTGCACACATTTGTGGACAGTGGACACTTTTGGATTGTGTGAGGCCCACTGATATCTGAGCGCTATGTGACAGGCTCGATGGCACTGCTGTGACAAAAGTGACTAGAGGATAAGGGAGATTTTGAATTTCTGCACACACTTGTGGACAGTGGACACTTTTGGATTGTGTGAGGCCCACTGATATCTGAGCGCTATGTGACAGGCTCGATGGCACAGCTGTGACAAAAGTGACTAGAGGATAAGGGAGATTTTGAATTTCTGCACACACTTGTGGACAGTGGACACTTTTGGATTGTGTGAGGCCCACTGATATCTGAGCGCTATGTGACAGGCTCGATGGCACTGCTGTGACAAAAGTGACTAGAGGATAAGGGAGATTTTGAATTTCTGCACACACTTGTGGACAGTGGACACTTTTGGATTGTGTGAGGCCCACTGATACCTGAGCGCTATGTGACAGGCTCGATGGCACAGCTGTGACAAAAGTGACTAGAGGATAAGGGAGATTTTGAATTTCTGCACACACTTGTGGACAGTGGACACTTTTGGATTGTGTGAGGCCCACTGATATCTGAGCGCTATGTGACAGGCTCGATGGCACAGCTGTGACAAAAGTGACTAGAGGATAAGGGAGATTTTGAATTTTTGCACACACTTGTGGACAGTGGACACTTTTGGATTGTGTGAGGCCCACTGATATCTGAGCGCTATGTGACAGGCTCGATGGCACAGCTGTGACAAAAGTGACTAGAGGATAAGGGAGATTTTGAATTTCTGCACACACTTGTGGACAGTGGACACTTTTGGATTGTGTGAGGCCCACTGATATCTGAGCGCTATGTAACAGGCTCGATGGCACAGCTGTGACAAAAGTGACTAGAGGATAAGGGAGATTTTGAATCTCTGCACACACTTTTGGACACTGGACACTTTTGGATTGTGTGAGGCCCAATGAATATCTGAGCGCTATGTGACAGGCTCGATGGCACAGCTGTGACAAAAGTGACTAGAGGATAAGGGAGATTGGATTGCTTTTAAAAAAGCAGTTTGCGGAGCAGTGGGTAAACAGCAATGCCAGCCTGTCAGAAAGCCTTAGAAGGCAGCCCAACAACCAACACCACTGATACACCACTATATAGCCTCCCCTTGCACTGCACACACAGTGACTGGTGTGTTGTGCAGGCCAAATTGCTAGCAGCAGAAGCAGTTTTTTTTTCTTCTCAGCAGGACAAAAAAAAAAATTGGGATTGCTTTTAAAAAAGCAGTTTGCGGAGCAGTGGGTAAACAGCAATGCCAGCCTGTCAGGAAGCCTTAAAAGGCAGCCCAACAACCAACACCACTGATACACCACTATATAGCCTCCCCTTGCACTGCACACACAGTGACTGGTGTGTTGTGCAGGCCAAATCGCTAGCAGCAGAAGCAGTTTTTTTGTCTTCTTCCCTGCCTAACGCTCTCCCTACAGAATCAGCAGCAACCTCTCCCTATACTAAGATCGGCAGAAGTAAGATGGCGGTCGGCGTGCATGCCCTTTTATACCCCCTGTGACGCCCACCAAAGCAAGCCAATCACTTGCATGCCCTTCTGAAAGATGGTGGTGACCCGTGCCTATGTCATCACGTTGCCCACAGTGTCCGTGGATCCTGATTGGCTGAAAAAGAGAGCAAAACAAACTTTTGAAACGCGACTTTGGCGCGTAAGTCGCCGACCTCGTGGCCGACCTCATCCTAGGGTCGGGTTTCGTTTTATGAAACCCGACTTTGCCAAAAGTCGCGACTTTTGAATTTTTTCGACCCGTTTCGCTCAACTCTAGTCCCGATGCTTAACGTGAAGGAATATTCATTAGCCAACACAAACCACAGTATCATTATATACTAAACTGCCAAACCGCTACACAGCAGCAAATGAATATTCCTTAATTTAAAAAGCAGACCCACATAGTTTCCCCAGCACCGGATTCCTGCAGGGGCTGGGGAGATTGTGTGTCCAGTGGTGAAGGAGGTGGCAGGAGCTGGATGCCACAGGAGAGATTGCCGTAGTCGCATACCTGACAGCACAGTTGGGCTGTGCTGATGCTGAGTGCTCCCACCATTTTACGACCTGTGGTGAGGTAATGGGTGGGCTGAAGCATCCCATGACATCAGAGAGTCCTCATTCTTCATTATGCCACCACAGGTCCTGCAGACACCGCACTAGAAACAATGCAGCTTCCTCTTACAGGACCTGTGGTGAGGTAAAAAGAGGGAGGGCTCTGTGCGGTCATGTGATGCTCCAGTCCTTCATTACCTCACCACAGGTCCTATAAGCTCTAGAGAAAGATACTTTCAGTTTTCTAGTGTGGCTGGCTGGCTGCAGGACCTGCACTGATGTGAGCACAGCCTGTACAACTAAGAATTAAATAAAAGTTTAATAATTACAACACATAAAAAAGCACTCTGACACTCATGTGGTGAACTATAACTCCCAGCATGCCGTAGGATTTGCAGGACATGCTGGGAGTTACAGTTCTCCCATGGGATCTTAAAGCAGCAATCCAGTGTTATTTTTCAGTGCTGGAGTGGTGCTTTAACCTCTTTGAGATATGCTCTGTACTAGTACTGCGCATGTCACATCTCCCCCTTTGAAGTGGGCTCCGGCAGTCAGCCCACCTCAGAGCCAGGACATGTCAGCTGTTTTTAACATCTGACATGTGCCCGCAATAGCAGCAGGCAGAATCGCAATCCGCCCAAGGCTATAAACTAGTTAAATGCTGGTGTCAAACTCTGACAGCGGCATTTAGCTAGTGCTTCCGGCCGTTAGGCCGGAAATATGAGCACCGCTGACCCCGTCACGTGATCAGGGGTTATTGTTGCATCAGCATAACAACCAGAGGTCTCCTTGAGACCTCTATGGTTGTTGATGCTGGATTGCTATGAGCGCCACCCAGTGGTCGGCGATCATAGCAATGCTGTCATTCTGCTACCAATCGCTGATCTGAGTATCGCTTCTATGTATTCTATGTAGCAGAGCCGATCAGGCTATGGCAGCTTCTAGTCTCCCATGGAGACTATGGAAGCATGCCAAAAGTAAAAACAAAAATGTTTTTAAAAATATTAAAAAAATAAAAAAATGCAAAAGTTCAAATCACCCCCCTTTTGCCCCATTCAAAATAAAACAACAAAGAAAATCAAATATACACATATTTGGTATCACCGCGTTCAGAATCGACCAATTTATCAATAAAAAAAGGTTTAACCTGATCGCTAAACAGTGTAGCGAGAAAAAAATTCAAAACACCATTGTGGTAAAATGCCTTGCGATCGGGTTACCCTGCTTCCTATGTTTATATCCTCTCTAGAGGCACCCGACAGGAGCAGCATCGGATTACCATTACCAGCGCCCTGAGACTTGTCAGCCTGGCGCTCCATATATCTGTCTCACTCTAACTATTTCATATAAACTCGCAATGACCTGGAGAATCATAATGGGAGGTCAGTTTTAGCATTTAGTGAACATGGTGAAAACAAAAATCAAAAAACAAGTGTGGGATTGCACTTTTTTGCAATTTCAACGCACTTGGAATTTTATTTCCATTTTTCAGTACATAATATGGTGAAAACAATGGTGTTTTTCAAAAGTACAATTCGTCCTGCAAAAACAAGCCCTCACATGGCCATATTGACTGAAAAATAAAAAAGTTATGGTTCTAGGACAGGGGTGGGGAGCTTCAGGCCCCAGGGCCATTTACGGCCCTCGATGACCTTTTATCCGCCCCCGTGGCAGATTTTCAGGGACTGCAGTGCTTTGGCAGGGAGTTGTATTTTGATTGCCACCAGCTCATTAATTTCTTCTTGCTCTGTGAGCACACACAAGCAGTATTCACTACAGAACACTGAAGGGCATGCAATGAAAGATTACGTCCTGACATCAGAGCCAGAGTCAGGATGTACTTTGTGGGCGGAGTTTGTACAGCCCCCGAATGATGGTATAAATATCCAAATGGCCCTTGGCGAAAAAAGATTCCCCACCTCTGTTCTAGGAAGAAGGGGAGCGAAAAACAGAAGCGCAAAAATGAAAATGGGCTCTGGTATGAAGGGGGTAGATATAAGCCCTGTGCCCCCATTTTAATGCTGACCCTCCAGGCATCTTCATATAGTACTTTACAGACACCACACTGGTCCTGCAGCACACATCTTCTAAACGTACCTTCCAACATAATAACATACTATTATACTCATGTATAAGCTGACCCAAGTATAAGCCGACCCCCCTATTTTTGCCACAAAAAAACTGGGAAAACTTATTGACTCGCGCATAAGCCTTGGGTGGAAAATGCAGCAGCTAATGGTAAATTTCAAAAATAAAAATAGATACCAATAAAAGTAAAATTAATTGAGACATCAGTAGGTTAAATATTTTTGAATATCCATATTGAATCAGGAGCCCCATATAATGCTCCATACAGTTCATGATAGCTCCATAAGATGCTCCATACAAAATACGCCCCATATAATGCTGCACAAAGGTTAATAATGGCCCCATAAGATGCTCCACAGAATAATATGCCCCATATAGTGCTCCATAAAGGTTATGGCCCCATAAGATGCTCCATAGATTATGCCCCATATGCTGCCCCATAGATTATGCCCCATAAAATGCTCTATAGATTATGCCCCATAGGATGCTCCATAGATTATGCCCCATAAGATGCTCCATAGATTATGCCCCCATAAGAAGCTCCATAGATTATGCCCCATAGGATGCTCCATAAATTATGCCCCATAAGATGCTCCATAGATTATGCCCCATAAAATGCTCCATAGATTATGCCTTATAAGATGCTCCATAGATTATGCCCCCATAAAATGCTCTATAGATTATGCCCCCATAAGATGTTCCATAAAATGCTCCATAGATTATCCCCCCATAAGATGC
Source organism: Dendrobates tinctorius (assembly GCF_039654945.1). Classification (NCBI taxonomy): domain Eukaryota; kingdom Metazoa; phylum Chordata; class Amphibia; order Anura; family Dendrobatidae; genus Dendrobates; species Dendrobates tinctorius. Next base: position 16,362,082 of record NW_027361705.1, on the reverse strand, counting down.
TCCATAGAATAGGTCACATATGCTGCTCCATAGATTATGCCCCATAAGATGCTCCATAGATTATGCTCCCATAAGATGCTACATAGTTTATGCCCCATATGCTGCCGCTGCTGCTGCAATTTAAAAAAAAAAATTATATACTCACCTCTCCATCGCTGGGGGCCAGGTGCCGGTGTCACCGCTGGCTCAGGGCCCCGACACCTTCGATATTCACCTGTCCCCCGTCCATCGGTCAGGGGATGTCATTGAGCCCTCTGCTGCCTGAACGTCACTGACAGAGGACCCGGAAGACAGAGCGGGCGCAGCGATTGACCGGGGACAGGTGAATTTCGCATATACTTACCCCCTCCTGGCGCGGTCTCTGCAGCAAAGGGGTTAAAATATAAATGTCTAAGTATAGCCTGCCATTCACCATTCTAAAGCCTGATTACTGACTGCTTATAAAAGTACAAAATGTATTCAATTCTTAGTTGTGTAGTATTTCAATTGTATAGCCAAAATAAAAGAAATATTCAAAAAGTGTTTAAAAATTACACATTTCAGATAGAACTTTTGTTTTAAGTTTGTTCTCCACCTCTCTAATGCCCACTTACGATAAATTGGAAATTCATTCCTAAGGTCCATGATCAATTCCTTAGTTTACAACACATTAAGAATTAAATATGCTAATTTGAGGGTTTATAGTTTTCTGTAATTTAGCCACTTAGCATCATATCATCTGCACATTTCAGCAAGGTGTCTTTACAATGTCCATAATCAAGGTATAAGGGAGAACTTAACAGCATTCAGACATCATCTGTGTAGAAGTGTTATCCCCATTTTCGTAGATAAATATTTTTGGATAGTGCTTGTAAAAATTATCCACTTTTGCAATTTACTGCTCACTAAAGTTTTCAGTCTTTTTGATATATCTTCACTTTGCTATCCCCGAGTCAGGTGCTTCTCTGGCACTCCCGAGTTCAGGCACAGTACACCTGACAGGCACAGGTTAGAAAACCGCCTATAATATCTGATTGTCTCAATTTCTGAGCTCTAAAAGTAATCAGTGACCTCAAAGGGATGTATTAAAAGATGGTGTACCAAATAGATGCAAAAAAAATTTAATAACCATAGACGTAATAAAGCAAAAAGTTCCCAAACTTCACAACTACCGCAAAATAACCACCAGTATTCAGAACATAACTATTACTAAACATTAAAATTAAGAAAAAAAACTTAATGGTAAATGACTGGAGTCATATTCACTCAGATTCAGATGCTAGAAGTTCATCAGAAGAAACACATTGTCAGAGAGAAAAGCAAGGCTGGCAGATCAAATTATCATATCAGAGTGCACAATATGCCCGAGAGGCCATTTCTAAGAAAACCCTCTTATTTGTAAGAAAACCCTATTTATTTCTACAAAATATCCATATACTTTGCATTATTCATTCATGAAAACGAGCAAAATAAACAATTGTGATGAAAAAAACAGGAAGTACAAACCTTCAAAATTGAGAATCTTCAAGCACAATGAGCCTGAGAGGCCACGGAGGTTACATCTGCTCTCTGCAAGGATGGCGGCAAAACTGAGTGGGGGGTTTCAAGCAGTACCTAAAGTTAGGAAGCTACTGGGAGGGGCCAGATCCCGTTGTACCTTGGAGAGGAGGGGGGGAACAAAAATATGTGAGCTGTGCCTGTCAGACCTATTGGGTCTGAAGCAGGGTTAATAACAAGCTTTGAAGACCGACAACTGCTGCTAGACAGCAGAACATGCACAGTGCTTACAAGCTCTTTTCTATTGAGCCTGTAAGCACTGTTTTAAAATGGCCAGGATTGCTAGAGCTCTTTGTTGTTTCGGCAGCATAAAATGACTGGCAAATTCTCTTTAATATGTCAAAAATATTAACAGACCAATTTTAGCCACTTTATGCCAAATTCAATCATTTTTTAATATAAAAATAAATTCCAATGTATAGGCAAGGACAATGTCTAGGAAAATCTAACAAAAAGATATCTGGTCTTCAGACCGTAGAGAACACTTTGCTACTATGAGGAAGTTGACACAATAAAAAATGTACAGTTCCCTTTGTATACAATGAATTTTACATTATTTGACATTGATGCCTGTGGCATTCCTCCTGTTTGCGATTGTATAGCCTCTGACCAGCAAGTACACAAGTTTATCAGTGCTTGCTTAGTTTAGGGAATACTCATGGCACCGGGGTAGTAATGAGATAGTTTGCGAAGTTAAAGTTTGTGCATATGGCTGAATACGTTGAAATGTTGATGCTGTAACCCAGTTTTGCTCGGGGGCAGTTGTAGAGAAGATTCTATATTTATTTTAAACACTCCTCAATGGGATTTTAGAGTACATTAAGGCTCAGTGCTCCAAATAATAAATTGCGGCTGTGTAGTTTCCAATTCAAGTGTTACCATTTAGATACGTGGAATAGTTGGATGACACAAGTAGCTTAACAATAGAATGACAAAATGTTCCAGCAATCCATATGAAACATTGACTTTTATTTGCCAAATCCCAACAGTACAGGAAAAGGAAATACAACCTGAAGCTTTTCAAACACCACTCTTTCCCTTAGTCAGAGACACAATGTAAAAGAAATGTGCTACTTAAATGTGGTCACTTATCTCAATTAATCCAACCACCTACAGAAAACTTGAACATAGACAAAAAATTGCAATAATATGTTAACCAGAAAAAAAATCAGAAACATTCATAAAAATGCTTACAGGATTGATAATGTAATTAGATCATGTAGTTCATTCAGTCCATAATTTACGTCAGGCTAGCCTTGCACTTTGAGATGTAGGGTTGTCTTGCAGACCAATGGAGATGAGGCAGGGAAGGATGTTTAGAAAGGTAGACAAGATGATGAAAAGAGGGGAATTGTGAAATATTATTATTATTATTATTATTATGCATTTATATAGCGCCATTTATTCCATGGCGCTTTACATGTGAAAAGGGGAAATATAGACAAGTATAGTAAACATGTGTAAGACAAGGGACATACAAGTACATAAGGAGAGGGGACCCTGATATATAGTTAAATTAATTTCTCAGTTTGAAATCAAGGCTTAAATATACTTTTGTGGTTATAATATGTGTCTCCATGACATGTTTGTTTCATAGAATCATAGAATCATAGAATCATAGAATCGTAGAGTTGGAAGGGACCTCCTGGGCCATCTGGTCCAACCCCCTGCTCAAAGCAGGATTCGCTAAATCATCCCAGTCAGATGTCTGTCCAGCCTCTGTTTGAAGACTTCCATTGAAGGAGAACTCACCACTTCTCGTGGCAGCCTGTTCCACTCATTGATCACTCTAACTGTCAAAAAGTTTTTTCTAATATCTAATCTGTGTCTCCTCCCATTCAGTTTCATCCCATTGCTTCTAGTCTTTCCTTGTGCAAATGAGAATAAAGTTGATCCTTCTACAATGTGACAGCCCTTTAGATATTTGTAGACAGCTATTAAGTCTCCTCTCAGTCTTCTCTTTTGCAAACTAAACATTCCCAAATCCTGCAACCTTTCCTCATAAGACAGGGTTTGCAGACCGGTCACCATTCTGGTCGCTCTTTTCTGAACTTGCTCCAGTTTGTTGATGTCTTTTTTAAAATGTGGTGCCCAAAACTGGACACAATATTCCAGATGAGGTCTGACCAAAGAGGAGTAGAGGGAAATAATGACTTCACGTGATCTAGACTGTATGCTTCTGTTAATACATCCTAGAATTGCATTTGCCTTTTTTGCTGCTGCATCACACTGTTGACTCATATTCAGTCTGTGATCTATTAGTATACCCAAGTCTTTTTCACATGTGCTGTCACTTAGCCCTATTCCTCCCATTCTATATATGCTTTTTCCATTTTTATTGCCCAGATGTAGTACTTTGCATTTCTCCCTGTTAAAAACCATTCTGTTTGTTGCTGCCCACTTCTCCAGTTTATTTAAATCTTTTTGAATCCTCTCTCTCTCTTCTCTAGTATTAGCTATCCCTCCTAGCTTTGTGTCATCAGCAAATTTAATCAGTTTACCCTCAATGCCTTCATCTAAATCGTTGATAAAGATGTTGAACAATACAGGGCCCAGGACAGAGCCCTGTGGTACCCCACTTGAGACATTCTTCCAACTGGATGTGCAGCCATTTACGACCACTCTTTGGTTCCGATCACTAAGCCAGTTATGAATCCACCTAACAGTTGCCTTGTCCATTCCATACTTAATCATTTTTTCAATAAGGATTGTATGAGAGACTTTGTCAAATGCTTTGCTGAAGTCAAGATATACTATATCTACAGCATTTCCTTGATCCACCCAATCAGTGATACCGTCATAGAAGGAAATTAAGTTAGTCTGACATGACTTATTAGTTACAAACCCATGCTGACTCTGTTTAATCACTTCATTCTTATCCAGGTATTGACATACATGTTGTTTAATAATTTGTTCAAAGATCTTTCCTGGTATAGAAGTCAGACTCACCGGCCTATAGTTACCTGGGTCCACCTTCTTCCCCTTTTTGAAGATAGGAACAACATTTGCTCTTCTCCAGTCTTCTGGCACTTCTCCTGTTCTCCAAGAATTTTCAAAGATTATAGAGAGGGGTTCAAAAATTTCTTCTGCTATCTCCTTCAGTACTCTGGGGTGTAATTCATCTGGACCTGGAGACTTGAATTCATTTAGGCTAGCTAAGTGTTTCCTCACTATCTTTCTGTTTATAGATATCCTGGATTCTTCTATTCCCTTAATAGGACAGTGAATAACAGTTGATGTTACATTTCCTTTCTGAGAGAAAACAGATGCAAAATAGGAATTTAAAAGTTCAGCCTTCTCAACATCCTGTCTTACCATTTCATCATTTTCATCCTGTAAAAATCCTATAGCATCTTTGACTTTTCTTTTACTTTTGACATATCCCCAAAATCCTTTATTATTGCTTTTGACATCTCTTGCAAGCCTCAATTCATTTTCAGCTTTAGCTAATCTGATTTGTGCCCTGCAGGTTCTGCAGACAGCATTATATTCTTCTTTAGATATGCCTCCCTCTTTCCATTTTATAAACATTTTTTTCTTCCTTTTTAGCATGTGCTTAAGTTCTGTGTTCATCCATCCTGGTTTCCTTAACTGCTTCCTATTCTTCCCTCTTTTCGGAATTGTTAACAACTGTGCTTTGAGAATTTCATTTTTCAAGATTTCCCATCCTTCCTGGACATTTTTGTCTTTAAGGATATCCAGCCATTGGATCCCTCCAATTCTCTTTCTGAATCCCTTAAAATCTGCCTTTCTGAAATCTAACCTTGACGTCTGAGTCTTCACAGGTCTTCCGCCTCTAGTTATCCAAAATTCTAAAATAGCATGGTCGCTACCTCCTAGGGTCCCAGCCACTTTTACCTCCTCAACCATTTCCTCCCTGTTTATAAGGATTAGATTAGTTTGAGAAATATTTGGCCTTGACCGGATGGGAGTTTGGCTGAAGAAGTGGACATAAAATTTGTCTATTGTGTTAAATCATGGGAAATCATGAACCTCTATTTCTCCCAAGGGCAAGCTATTGGTTTTGACATGTAGTCCAGGCACCATATAGGTGCCATAATTGCAAATTATCATGATACGTAATCAATGTATCTGCCAAATCATTATCTTTACCAATATCCAAGACAAGAGTAATGCAAGATGCTCTTGAAAGACAACCTAGTGTGTGTCTTTGATAGTCTTCCTATAGAACTGAATATAACAATGCAGATCTACCTGATGGAGAATAACAAGTATCTGACAGGGTATATCAGTATCAAGAAAAAACTCCAATAACCTTTCCTGTTATGAAATTTGCAGCGATAGTCATCACTAAACATGAGCGACTTTACCTTTTTTAGGGTAGAGCCGGGTTTCATGAAACCCAACTTCCTCAAAAGTCGAGTCGAACTAAATCGGCCGACTATAGTGAAAAGTCGGTGGTCCGACTGAAACACGAAACCCAATGCAAGTCAATGGGGAAGCAAAGTCGGCAGTGAGTGGAGGACAGTAAACACACTTACAGTGCCCATTTCAATGCCAAAAGCATCAATTCTTTTAACTAAAGCTTGTCAACCTTAATTTACTTTATAATAATAGTTATGCATTGAAAACTGGGCTTTATTTGGCTAAAGTTGTGGTAGGGGTAGGGCTGGCTCCAGGTTTTCGTGTGCCCCAGGCCAAAGAGTGTCATTGCGCCCCTTTAACACATACCACAATTCATGATGCTCCGATACGGCACAGAAATATAGGTATAGTACAATGAAAAATACTTCACTTCTTATATGACATGACTGATATCTAATTTAAATTCTACAATAGCGCAAAAAGCGGACAGTATCTTACTCCATACAGTATTATGGCCACCACATGGTGCGCCATACAGAATAATGAGCCCCATATATATCTCCATACAGAATAATTGGTCCCATATAATGTTCCATACAGTATATGATGATCTCCACATAATGCTACAGTATATGATGGTCTCCATGGATGATGCTCCAGTGTATGATGGGCCCAAATAATGCTCCATATATAATGAGCCCCATTTCTAATGCTCCAGTGTATAATGGGCCCCATAAATGCTGCCCCAGTGTCTGATGTCCCCCATTTGGAATGCTCCAGTATATGATGGGCCTCATGGATGATGCTCCAGTGTATGATGGGCCCAAATAATGCTCCATATATAATGAGACCCATTTCTAATGCTCCAGTGTATAATGGGCCCCTTAAATGCTGCTCCAGTGTCTGATATCTCCCATTTGGAATGCTCCAGTATATGATGGGCCTCTTGGATGATGCTGCAGTGTATGATGGGCCCAAATAATGCTCCATATATAATGTGCCCCATTTAGGATGAACACAGGCATGGTATGTGAAAAGAGCTCCATGGAGCAATCTGAAGTGTGGGCTGCCGCATCCTTCACTTTTGGTGTGGGTGAAGGACCCAAGGAAAGGGGTTGCTCCTGACCAGAAGCCTGCACTGACGACTCAGTGCTTGCATTTTTTGAAACTTCAGAAGATGAGGCGATAGAGTAGGAGGCTTTTTCAGCAATGTAAGACAAAACCAGTTCCTGATGATACGGCTTTAAAAGCAGTTTATCTACTCCCAGAAAAGGGAGCCTTACAGGCCTTCAGGAGCCAGACCATGACGCAGGCTCAACACCTCCTGCCTTAGCTGCTGTTGTGCTTTTGGCACTACCAGCAGATGCACCACCACCACCATCAGTACCAGCTGGCCCCCCACGCCCACGTCAGCAACCTCTTCCACCATACTTACAAATTTTTGTGAAGATGTACCCAAAATACCAGCAGATATATGGTACTGTATCAGAAGCGTACAGCTCTATACAGTCTAGGGATAATTGTAAATCTCCGTATATATTTCATGAGTCATACACAGACGCTCACAGGCTCAGTATGGATTACACAATAATATAAAAAGCTGAAAACAGGTACAGTATCACCAGATACAAGGTATATAGAGTATAGTTTAAACATTCTGAATCTCCGTATATATTTCAGGAGGCAGACACAAACGCTCTCAGGCCCAGTATGGATTAGACAAGAATATAAAAAGCAGTAAATGGGTAATGTATCACAAGCGTACAGCTGTATACAGTGTTAGGGTAAGCTTAAAGCTCCAAATATATTGCCGGAGTAACAGACAGACGTTTACAGGCTCATTATGGATTACACCAGAATCTAAACAGCTATAAAGCTTACTGTATCAGAAGCGTAGAGCTGTATACAGTGTTGGGCAAATTTGAAATCCCGGTATATTTTTCCGGAGTCACCTTCAGATGCTCAATCAGTCTGGATTTGACCATAATACAAAATGTTGAAAAAAAGGTACTGGATAAAAAGATAGCAAGTATATATATTATAGGGTACAATTTAAATCTCCGTATAGATATTCCTGCAGTCAACCTCAGATGCTCACTCAGTATGGATTTGACTGTAATACTAAATGTCGAACAAAGGTACTGTATAACAAGATAGAAGCTGTATATTGTATAGGGTAACATTTTTATCACCGTATATATAGAAGGAGGAAACCACACATGCTCACTCAGTATGGATTATACCGTAATAAAAAATTTAGAACAAAGGTACTGAATCAGCAGATACCTGGTGTATCCAGTCTAGGGGTAATTGTAAATTTCCGTCTATATTTCCAGAGTCAGAGACAGACACTCACAGGCTCAGTATGGATTACACCAGAATATAAAAAGTAGAAAAAAGGAAATGTATTCGAAGCGTACAGCAATATACATTGTTGGGGTACTTTTAAATCTTCGTATATATTTCAGTCTCAGTAAGCCAGTCCAGACTCTCCACTACTGGAAACTAGATGGATACAAGTACAGACGGAAAGTCGAGTGTTTGCAGAAATTTGGGAATTACTGATCACGGGAAAACCTCCTGGTAGATTTTGCAGAGGCGATGCAGACCCTCAATTACTGTGTCTGTGGAGACAGCGATAACAGTTATTTGTGAAGAAAGGATTGCTGTATCGCAGTAGCGTGGATCGCATCACCGTTACTCGTCTCCATCAAATTGTGATCACAGGGAGAGATGTAGACATGGTCCTCACTGCCTATCATGATGTGTCTGGTCACTTTGGAGTGCAAAAGACAGAAGCCACAGGCCATAGGCGATTCTATTGGATTGGCATGAGAGGAGACATTGAAAAATGGTGTCAGGAATGTCACACGTCTGTGACTGGGAAAACTGTGAAAGCTGATCATCCGATTGTGAGTTGATGTCCATTACAAATTGAAGCCATTGATCATCTGAAGGTAGAGGCCAATAGGACAGGCCATAGCAACGTCTTAACCATCATTGATCAGTTCACCAAATTTGTAATGGCCGTCCCTGTGAAGGATTTAACTGGCCAGACTACACAGCGGTGGAGCAGGGATAGGTAAGTATTGCAACTTGAAAATGCTGTGGCCATGAGCAAGCAGGGGGGCCCAGTCGTGGGTGACGGTACTGGCACAGGGCCACTCATAGTACGCCAGTGTGTCTGACGGTGAGTGGGCCCCCTCACCGTTAGAGACACTGTATTGTACTATGAGGGGCCCTGTGCCAGTGCCGTCGGCCAAGAGTGGGCCCCCCCTGCTTGGCCGACTGCCCAGCCATGACTCAGTTTGTCGCTGCAGGCCCACCCACCTGTTCAGAGCAACGGCACTTGCCCGGGTGCACCAGGTGGTGACCCCAGCCCTTGGGGGGGTCAGCCAAGTTAGGGAGGTTTAAAAAATGGCATATGTTCCTGTGTAGGCTGTACATTCAGCAGCTGCAAATGGAGGAATTTGACAAGTCCGAGGAAGAGGAGGACAAAATCGAGCCAAATTTCTGGCAACCTATGTGTCATCAGGAGAAGGTGGGACAAAATCCTTTGAAACCCATGCATGGTTCATTTTAATGAAGGTTAGATCATCAACATTTTGGGTCGACAGATGGTTCCTTTTTTCTGTCAGGATTGATCCAGCAGCACTGCAGCACTGAAGACTCTTTAAGATAGCACACTAGCAGCAGGGCAAGCGAGCGCCTGTAAGGCATATTGTGCCAATTCAGGCCAGGTGTCCAGTTTACAGGCCCAATAGTCAAAGGGGAATGACCTGTGAGGGAGAACATCGATATGGGAGGAGAAGTAGTTTGTAACCATAGTTAACAACTGCTGACTCCTGTCACTTGCAATCGATGCAGTATTACCAGTCGTGTGAGCGGTACTTGAGAAATCAGTCCACAACATGGTCATGAAACCCCTGTCTCCAACGCCACTTCAGCAGTGTGCTCCATGAACACCTCTTCCATTTTAAAAAGAGAAAAAGAAGCCAGCTCACCTGAAGGCATGTGTAGTGGATAGCCCAGACCACGTGCAGTCTTCACGCAGTAACCAAGGAAAAAGAAAAAAGGTCCAGCTTTGCAAATTCAAGTCCAATTTTTTGTTAAAAACAAGTTCAAAACAGAGCAAAAAATATTGTGTTCACATGAGTAACAAGTAGTAGATTACGCTTTTCAAACAATAGCTTGTTCTTTCTCAAAACTACTTCCCCTGGGTGTTACTGCAATATATACTCTTTCCACCCAGTAAATTACAAACACATGGTGTGAAGGGAGAGAAAAAAAAAAAGGGGGAGAGGGAAACATGTGTGAAATATAAAATATAAAAAAATAATGTGACAAAGAAAAACACAATTTTTATGGAGAGGGGGGAGCCAAAAAAGAAATTAAAAAAAAAATTTTTTTTTAAAAGTTTTTTCTTTTGTGCATGTATATATAAATACAATTATAATAAATAACATCAATAATGAAACATAATTTCTCTTCTGGCATTCAATCCATTGGGAAAGCATGTATTTAGATAGTAAATCCAATATGCTTCGCGTGTTAGAAGACGTTTTTTCAGATCTCCACCTCTTATATGTGGTGTTATTCTCTCAATGCCCATGACATGAAAAAATTCAGTACTTCTTTGGTGTTCATTAATGAAGTGTCTGGATGCAGATGAGATGGAGCGATTAATACTGGAAGGAGATAAAATGTCAGTTATATGTTCAGATATGCGAGTGTTGAGCATGCGAGATGTGCAGCTCACATATCTCAAGTTGCATTTAGAACAGGCAATCACATATACTACATTTTTACTATTGCAATTGATATATTGTTTTAATTTATGTTCATTACACTTAGTACCATCAAGAAAAGGAATGAACATTATTGGAATGTGCACATGTTCTGCATCTGGATGTACCGCAGCGGTAAAAACCGCAGCAGTGTAACCATGTCCGAGATCCAGTTTTAGAGCTAAAAAAAACTAGGAGACACCATATCTGATAAGGTGTTGGCTTTTTTAGCAACCACTCTGCAGCCGTTAAATAAAATGCCAGACAAGACCTCATCTTCAAATAGAATAGGTAGATATTTTAAGATGAGTGCTTTAATGGTGTTAAACTGAGGACTATATTGGATACAGCAAACCATCTTAGGCCGGTTTCACATTAGCGCTTTTTCAGCACACGCACGGCCGGGGGTAGCTCCGCCCCCGAGCCGGCTCTCTGCCCGGCGTGCCCGCCCCTTGCTTGTAGCGCCGCCTACTAGCGGACAGCGGCGCTTGCGATCGGCGCACCCTATCTTTAGCATAGGGTGCGCAGATCGTGCGCAGGCCATGCGCTAGTTGCGCTTTGACCTGCGCTGCGCACTTTTGACGGTGCGCCGTGCGCGCCAAAATCCGAAAAGTTTGATTTTGGCGCGCACGGCGCACCGTCAAAAGTGCGCAGCGCAGGTCAAAGCGCAACTAGCGCACGGCCTGCGCACGATCTGCGCACCCTATGCTAAAGATAGGGTGCGCCGATCGCAGGCGCCGCTGTCCGCTAGTAGGCGGCGCTACAAGCAAGGGGCGGGCACGCCGGGCAGAGAGCCGGCTCGGGGGCGGAGCTACCCCCGGCCGTGCGTGCGCTGAAAAAGCGCTAATGTGAAACCGGCCTTATCTGGATTTTTATCATTATTATATACCTTAGATGATAACAAATCATGTCTTTTTTTCTTTTGTACAATTTTCTTTGCTCTATCAAGACACCAATTAGAGTAACCCCTCTTGCTCAGCTTGTTGCAGCATGACTCAATTTCTCCTTTCAGGGCATTGTCATCACTGCAATTTCTAGTGATTCTAGTGAGCTCCTCCACTGGTATAGATTTAATAGTGTGCCCAGGGTGGCTACTAGATGCATGTAAGATGGTGTTACCAGAAAGTGGCTTGCAGAATGTAGCAGTGCTGATGACAGCACCTGCAATACCTTTTAGTTTAAGATCCAGAAACGAAATTACATGTGGATCCGTCATGAATGTAAATTTGAGATTGAAATCATTAAAGTTGAAATATTCTATTAGTTCTGGTATGGCAGATACATCACCACTCCAAATAAGGAGTGTATCATCAATGAATCTGCCATACCAAAAAATGCTAGACAAAAATGGATTATTATCAGAATACAGAATTACCTCCTCCCAGTGCGACATAACAAGATTAGCCATCGATGCTGAATGTTTGCCGCCCATTGATACTCCTCTGCATTATAGAAAAAAATCTCCCATCAAAAAAGAAATAATTGTGAAGCATTAGGAAATGAATAACCTGCATGATATAATTACACAATTCATTAGTATAGTTACTATATTTATGCAGGTGAAATTTCAATGCTCTGATTGCAACATCTTGAGGAATAGAGGTGTAAAGAGCAGTAACGTCACAGCTAATCCACTGAAAATCACTATTCCAAACTACATTAGAAAATTGATGTAATACGTCTTTTGAGTCTCTCAGGAACCCCAGCACACGTGTAACCCGAGGCTGTAGCAAAGAATCTACCCACTGGCTGAGGTGTTTCGTGAGAGACCCAATGCCTGAAACAATTGGGCGCATAGGGGGTGGTGATATATTTTTATGAACCTTAGGAAGCCCATAGATTGTAGGAATAGTTGGAGAATCAATTTTTAAAAAATCTACCTGAGCCTTTGTCAGAACACCCAATGCTGCCCCCTCTTCAATTAGTTTGAAAATTTTTCTTTGAAAACCCTTTGTAGGATCATGAGGCAATTTTCTATATGTAGAACTGTCACTCAGTAGAACATTCATTTGATCTCTATATTGGGCAGTGTCCATGATCACAATCAAGCCACCCTTGTCTGCACTTTTGACTGTTATTTCAGTAGTTTTCTTAATTTCATCAATAGCTTTTCGTTGTTTGTAGCTCAAGTTGTTATTTTGTTGTTGAGTTTTGATTGAAGCATCCAATTTTCTAAGTTCACGCTCCATAACGCTCTGAAACTTATCCATGCATTCTGCTCTGGATTGGATAGGATAAAAACTCAGATTTTTTTATGCATAAACTTTCTGCTTGAAAAACATCCTTAGACACAATAATATTAGTAGAGTCTAGTTCATTCAAATTTTTCAATGCCATCTGCTCAGAAAAATTAAGACCATTGTATTCATTTTGTGCAGGGATTTTCATAGCAATAGAGTCAGATTCGTGTGCAAAAAAATGCTATTTAACAGTTAGATTTCGTACAAATTTATTTATGTCCAAAAGTGTATTAAAGAGGTTGAAATGTTGATCTGGTGCAAAACTTAATCCCAATGTCAATACCTGAAGTTGTTCCATTGTAAGATTGTAGCCAGAGATGTTTAAAATATTAGAAAAATCATTTTGAGAGGTTGAAGCTATTTTTTGTTGTTGCGGGTTGTCATCCGTGTATTTATTGCGGTGCTTCCGGCCCCCCTGCCTTTTGCGTTTTTTGAAAAATACCTTTTAGGTTTTCTATAGTAAGAATTGGTGTTACTCATGCCATTCATGCTGGTGTCACTCTGAATATCATTTGAGCTAATATCAGTGGATTCTACATCTGAGGAGCTAAAGGAAACTCGTCGTTCAGGTGTGTTAGAAAAAACATAGCTGCGTTTTAAAATTGACCTGGGAGTTTTTTGAGGTTTCTGCCATCTTCCCCATTCATAAACTTGATTCATCTGATAGTCATCCAAGTCACGCTGGAACTTATTCCGCTTACGTTTTATAATATTTTCTTCCAACTTGGAGATAGATTTTTTTATGTTGGCAAGTTCCTCAAACTTAGCATTATTATTCGACTCCAGCTTTGACTTAATTTGGTCAATTTCAATTTGAAAATCCTTTAGCTTGGTGGACTCATATTTCATGATTAATTGCATGAGCTGTATGGAGCAATTGCTGAGAATTAGATTCCATTCTTTGACAAAGTCTTGGGAGTACACAGTGGTGGGAATCTTTTTTAGGCGTAAACCCCTTGGAATCATGTTTTTATGGACATAGTTCTCAAGGGTTGTATAGTCCCACCATACTTTGGTTTCATTAAAAATTGTTTTCTCTAACTTGCTAATATCTGTTACAAATGGATCAGATTCCAAGCAACCTGCAAATGTGGATCCATCTGAAGTAAATAATTGAGCCGCTTTGCGCACTCTTTCTGGACTTGTATTCATTATGATTTATTCAAAAAATAGGACTTTAACACATACACAATGCCATATAGCTATTAATTATTATAGAGCATTCCTTAAAAATATAGCTATTGGTGTGCACGGCCAAAAAACTGTAAACATTCAAAAAGAGAAAAAGAAGCCAGCTCACCTGAAGGCATGTGTAGTGGATAGCCCGGACCACGTGCAGTCTTCACACAGTAACCAAGGAAAAAGAAAAAAGGTCCAGCTTTGCAAACTCAAGTCCAATTTATTGTTAAAACAAGTTCAAAATAGAGCAAAAAATAGTGTGTTCACATGAGTAACAAGTAGTAGATTATGCGTTTCAAACATTTTGCCCACTTCAGCTGGTGGGAGAACAGGCACCGCTGCTGTGTACTGGGAATGCCTCAACGGTTCACCAGAGTTGCTTGTTTGTTAACCAATATTATCTCAAGGTTCTCCTGTGGCATGATGTTGTGTAATTTGCCTTTATAGCATGGATCGAGGATGCTGGCCAACCAGTAGTTGTCATCCTTCATCATTTTGGCATTGCGGGGGTCCCTTTTTAGGATCCGCAAGGCATAATCACACATGTGAGCCAATGTTCCAGGTGTCAATGATGCACTGGCAGTGGTGGGTGGAGGAGCACTTTCTGGCAAATTCACATCCCTCCTGTCACGCACAAACCCTGTAACTGACCTTGCCACGCCAACATTTTCTCTTGCCCCCAGAGAAGCATCCTCCTCCCCAAAATAATCCTCCCCCTCATCCTCCTCCTCCTCTTCCTCTTCTTCCTCCACCTCGTCCAGGACAGTTCCCTGACCAGACAATGGCTGACTGTCATCAAGGCTTCCCTCCTCCTCCTGTTCCTCCTCCGCTGCAAACACCTGATCCTTAATGTGTGTCAAACTTTGCATGAGCAGACGCATAAGTGGGCTGCTCATGCTTATGATGGCATCATCTGCACTTACCAGCCGTGAGCATTCCTCAAAACACTGGAGGACTTTACAGAGGTCTTTCAGCTTTGACCACTGCACACCCGACAACTCCATGTCTGCCCTCACACTGCCTGCCCGTGTATCCTCCCACAAATGCATTACAGCCTGCCTCTGTTCGCCCAGCCTCTCAACCATGTGCAGGGTGGAGTTCCACCTTGTTGCAACATCTATGATTAGGCGGTGCTTGGGGAGGTGGAGCAATTGCTGCAGCTTCTGCATACGACTGGAGTGTACAGGAGAGCGACGGATGTGCGAGCACAGTCTTCACACCTTTTGAAGCAGGGCTGTTAACTCTGGATAATTATTTTGGAAGCACTGCACCACCAGATTCAAAGTGTGTGCCAGGCAAGGTATGTGTGTGAGTTTTGCAAGGGCTATGGCTGCCACAAAATTCCGGCCGTTATCACTGACTACCTTGCCTGGCTCAAGATCTAGACTGCCCAGCCATGACTCAGTTTGTCCCTGCAAGTAGTCGCCCAGTACCTCCACGGTGTGTCTTTTGTCGCCCAAAGACATCATATTTAAAACAGCCTTTTGCCGCTTAGCACTAGCTGTTCGATAGTGGGACACCTCGTGTGCAACACTGGCTGCTGCGGATAGAGTGCTTGTGCGACTGCGCTCTGTGGACGAGATTTTGCTTCTGGAGGAGGAGGAGGGTCGAACGCCTACAGCCAACTGTTTCCTATACCATGGGCTAGGCCGCACTGTTCCACCGCCGCAGTCCCCTGTGGAGCCTGCATCCACCACATTAACCCAATGCACAATGATGGACACGTAATGGCCCTGGCCATGCCAACTGGACCATGCATCTGTTGTGAGGTGCACCTTTCCACTCACTGATTGTTTGAGTGCATGGACAATGCAGTCTTTCACATTAAGGTGGAGGGCAGGGATGGCTTTTCGAGAAAAGAGGTGCCGACTGGGTAGGTCATAGCGTGGGACAGCGTAGGCCATGAACTCTCGGAAAGCTTCGCTTTCAACCAAACGGAAGGGCATCATCTCTAATGAGATCAGTTTGGCAATGTAGGCGTTCAAAGCCAGTGAGAGGATGAGTACTTTCTTGTCCTACTCAGAGTGTCTGTTAGGGTGAGCTGGAATTGAGCACTGCATATGGTGGAACTAGCAGTGGACCGGACGGACTGAGAGGGGGTTGTGATGGTGATGGTGTTGGTGGTGATGGCCTAGATTCAGTGTTTTGTTGCAAAACCATTGTGATTCCCTGACTGCTTTGGCCTTGCGATGACACCTCAACATTTATTGCTGGTGGTGTGCTTACTGATGGCGGTGGTCTTACAGTGGGGGAAGCAATGGAGCGTTGCTGGCTACCTTCAGTCGGAGCAGGTGCACATGTGGTTCCTGAGGTTTTGTAGTCAGTCCATGCTTGCATGTGCATGGTGGTTAAAAGTCTAAGCATGCAACTGGTATTCAAATTTCTGATATTTTTCCCTTGGCTAAAGGTCCTTCCACACTTCTTACAGATAACCTTTGCCTCATCAGTAGAATTTTGGACAAAGAAGTGCCACACTGCACTCTTCCTACTGTGGTATAAATTTTCAGGGCTTGCACGCTGTGCTAATTTGACCGTGTTGCCAAGCTGTTCTTCACCCCTTTTGGTTTTTGTTCCACGTTTTTGGACAGCTATGGGCCTGCCAGATAACTGCTGCTGAGATGTCGATGCCTGCTGCGGATCCTTCTCATCTGAGCTATTGCCATCGGCACCCTCTTCCCCCAATGGATGCCAATCTGGGTCAACAACTGTGTCATCCATCACCTCCTCTTCAATTTCATCTGCATCATCCTCTGTGTCACCGTGTAAGGTGGTATAGTATGCGGGAAGGGGCACCTGAGTTTCATCAGGGTCAGATTCTGGCTCAGTAGACTGTGAGGGCAATGTAGTGCTGTGGGTCAATGTACCAGCAGAATCATCTAGCAGTGGCTGTGCATCAGTGCACTCCATGTCAGATTCATCTTGGACTGGGAAATTCAGGATTTGACTGGAAAAGGCTAGTTTCACACTAGCGTTTATTCGACGCAGCGCACGGCGCCGCTAAGCCCCGCCCCTGCCCGTCCCATCCGGTCATCACCGCCTACTATCGCACATGGATTCTTGCGATCTGCGCACCCTTTCTTTAGCATAGGGTGTGCAGATCGTGCGCTGGCCGTGTGCTAGTAGGATTTTGGCGTGCGCTGCGCACTTTTGAAGGTGCGCCCGTGTGCGCCAAACGCAGCATGTTGCATTTCGGCGCGCACGGCGCACCTTCAAAAGTGCGCAGTGCATGCCAAAATCCTACTAGCGCACGGCCAGCGCACGATCTGCGCACCCTATGCTAAAGATAGGGTGTGCAGACCGCAAGCGTCCATGTGTGATAGTAGGCGGCGATGACCTGATGGGGCGGGCAGGGAGCCAGCAGGGGGCGGGGCTTAGCAGCGCCGTGCGCTGCGTCGAATAAACGCTAGTGTGAAACTAGCCTAACCCAGTCATGGTATGCGAAAAGAGCTCCATGGAGTAATCTGAAGTGTGGGCTGCCGCATCCTTCACTTTGGGGGTGAAGGACACAAGGAAAGGGGTTGCTCCTGACCAGAAGTCTGCACTGACGACTCAGTGCTTGCAGGTTTTGAAAGTTCAGAAGAGGAGGCAATAGAGCTGGAGGCTGTTTCAGCAATGTAAGCCAAAACCTGTTGCTGTTGCTTCAGCTTTAAAAGCGGTTTTCCTTCTCCCAGAAAAGGGAACCTTACAGGCCTTCTTGTGCCAAATGATGATGCAGGCTCAACACCTCTTGCCTTAGCTGCTATTGTGCTTTTGGCATAAGCAGCAGATGCACCACCACCACCACCATCAGTACCAGCAACCCCCCCACCCACGTTTGCAGCCTCTTCCACCATATTTCCTCATGTTTGTGAAAATGTAACAAAAATACCAGCAGATATATGGTACTGTATGAGGAGCGTACAGCTGTATAAGGTGTAGGTAAAAATTTAAATCTCCATGTTTATTTCCTTAGTTACAGACGCTCTCCCAGTATGTATTTGACCATAATCCAACCAGCAGATATTTGGTACTGTATCAGAAGCGGACAGCTCTATACGGTGTATGTATGGAAAAATGAAAATCTCCGTCTATTTGTTAACGGAGTCACACTCAGATAGCATGTATTTGTCCGTGATACCAGCCGGTACACGGTAGTGTGTGAGGAGTGTACAGCTCTATACGGTGCATGTATGGAAAATGTTAAATCTCCGTCTATTTTTTTAAGGAGTCACACACACACACACGCTGTCTCTGTATAGATTTGACCATAAGACAAACGCCAGATATATGATACTGTTTAAGAAGCGGATAGCTCTATACGGTGTATGGAAAAATGGAAATGTCCGTCTATGTATTTACACACTCACAAGCGCTGTCTCTGTATAGATTGGACCGTTATCCAAACAGTAGATATACGATACTGTTTGACAAGCGGACAGCTGTATATGGTGTATGAATGGAAAATTTTAAATCTCTGCCTGTTTTTTACGGAGTCAAACACAGATCGCATGTATTTGTCCGTGATACCAGCCGATACACGGTAGTGTGTGAGGAGCGTACAGCTCTATACGGTGTATGTATGGAAATTTTTAAATCTCCATCTAATTTTTACGGAGTCGCACACACACGCTGTCTCTGTATAGATTTGACCGTAATCAAACAGCAGATATACGATACTGTTTGACAAGCGGACAGCTCTATATGTTGTATGGGAAAATTGAAATGTCCATATATGTAATTACGGAGTCTCACACACGCACTGTCTCTGTATAGATTTGACCGTGATGCAAACAGCAGATATGCGATACTGTATGGGAAGCGGACACCTCTATACGGTGTATGTATGGAAAATTTAAAATCTCTGTCTATTTTTTACGGAGTCACACACAGATAGTATGTATATGTCCATGATACCAGCTGGTACACGGTAGTGTGTGAGGAGCGTACACCTCTATACGGTGTGTGAAAAAATGAACGCTCTGTAACTGTGCCAAAAATCAGAATAAAAGTTTTTTTGCTTTTAAAAAAGCAGTCTGCACAGCAGTGTGCACACAGCAATGCAGCTATCAGGTAGCCTTATAAGGCAGTCTAATAACCACAATCGCTGCTGCACACACAAAAATCCTCCCTTGTCACTGCACACTAAATGTACAGTTGAAATTGCTATCAGAAGAAGCACAGTTTTTTTTTCTTTGTTACCTAACGCTCTCCCTATTGAGAATCAGCAGCAGCAACCTCTCCCTATGCTAAGATCGGCAGAATTAAAATGGCGGTCAGCGGTCAGGGCTTTTATAGCCACTGTGACACCACACAAAGCAAGACAATCACACAAATGACTTTCTCTAAGATGGTGTGGCCACGCGTGGCCCACAGATCTGGCTAGTCCTGTGTTTGAGACTCTTAAATGAGGCTCCACGGACTTTATTTGCATATTCACTGCAATCTTGGAATTTGCTCAGTGAGATTTATTGAAAACCACAAAAATTATGTACAAAAATATCCTGTAAGGGTATAGATTCCCAAGATTCCCAATGGATTACCACTGTACATGTGTCAGGGTATCTGCATGATGTACAGGGTGGGGCATTTATATGGATACACCTAAATAAAATGGGAATGGTTGGTGATATCAACTTCGTGTTTGTGGCACATTAGTATATGGGAGGGGGGACACTTTTAAAGATGGGTGGTGACCATGGTGAACATTTTGAAGTTGGTAATTTTGGATCTAAATTTATTTTTTCGAATGGTAAGAGGGTCATGTGACACATCAAACTTATTGAGAATTTCACAAGAAAAACAATGGTGTGCTTGGTTTTAAAGTAACTTTATTCATTCATGAGTTATTTGCAAGTTTATGACCACTTATAAAATGTGTTCAAAGTGCTGCCCATTGTGTTGTTTTGTCAATGCAATCCTTCTCTCCCATAAAATCTTATCTAGCAAAATCTGAGCTCCAAAATCCAAATCCCATATCAGTCATAAATATCTTGAAAAACCAAACTTTGCCAACAGTGTTGAACTAAAAAAGAACAGAAAAAGGGACCTTAACCCCTTTATAACATATGACGTACTATCCCGTCCAGGTGACCCGGGCCTGTATGACCATGGATGGGATAGTATGTCATCGCGATCAGCTGTACTCACGGGTGGAGCGCAGCTGATCGTGGACAGGTGTCAGCTGATTATCACAGCTGAAACCTGGCACTATGTGACCGGAGCAGTCAGGGACTGCGTCTGGCACTTTAACCCCCGGCACACTGCAATCAAACATGATCGAAGCATTACGGTGGCATAGGGAAGCATCATGCAGGATAGGGGCTCCCTGCATGCTTCCCAAAGACCCTAAGAACAGCGCAATGTGATCATGTTGTTCTGAGGGCCTCCTCCCTGCTGGACCCCAGATACAAGATGGCTGCGGGGTCCTTCCAGGTCCTGCAGGGAGATGGCTTGTCAATGCCTGCTAAGAGCAGGCACCAGCAAACCTCCTGCACTGCCTGTAAGATCGCTATCGCTGTTCTGACACAGTGCTCTGCAAAGTGTCAGATCAGTGATCTGATAAAATACAGTGGTGTCCTACCCTGGGACAAAGTAAAAAAGTGAAAAAGAAATGTGTAAAAATATTTTTAAAAAATTCCTAAATAAAGAAAAAAAATATTCCCCTAAATATCCATTTCTTTATGTAAAAAACAAAAAAAGTAAAAGTGCATATATTTAGTATCGCCGCGTCCGTAACGTCTCGCTCTATAAAAACTGTCCCACTAGTTAACCCCTTTAGTGAACCTCTTAAAAAAAGGCAAAAAAATGCTTTATCATCATCCCGCTGAACAAAAAGTGGAATAACACGTGATCAAAAAGACAGATATAAATAAACACGGTACCGCTGAAAACGTCATCTTGTCCGGCAAAAAACGAGCCACCATACAACATCATCAGCAAAAAAAATATAAAAGTTATAGCTCGCAGAATAAAGCGATGCAAAAATAATATTTTTTTATATAAAATAGTTTTTATTGTATAAAAACGTCAAACATAAAAAAAGATATAAATGAGGTATCTCTGTAATCATACTGACCCGAAGAATAAAACTGCTTTGGCAATTTTACTACATGCCCATTAGGGTTATGGCTAAGGTTAAGGTTATTTTTGGGGTTACTGATTGGGTTGGGATTAGGGATAGGGGTGTGTTAGGGTTAGGTTTGTGGTTAGTGTTATGGTTATAGGGTTGGGATTAGGGTTAGGAGTGTGTTGGGGTTAGGGATGGAGTTAGAATAGCGGGTTTCCACTGTTTACGCACATTAAGGACTCTCCAAATGTGACATGGCATCTGATCTTAAATCCAGCCAAATATGTATTGAAAAAGTCAAACGGTGCTCCTTCCCTTCCGAGCTCTGCCATGTGCCAAAAAAGTGGTTTACCCCCACATATGTGGTATCAGCATACTCAGGACAAATTGCACAATAACTTGTGGGGTTCAATTTCTTCTGTTACCCTTGGAAAAATAAAAAAATGGGGGTGAAAAGCTCATTTTTGTGGAAAAAATATGATTTTTTTTATTTTTATGACTCTACATTATAAACTTCTGTGAAGTATTTGGGGTTTCAAAGTGCTCACCACACATCTAGATAAGTTCCTTGAGGGGTCTAGATACCAAAATGTAGTCACTTGTGGGGGGTTTCTACTGTTTAGGCACATCAGGGGCACTCCAAAGGCGACATGGCGTCCGATCTCAATTCCAGCCAATTTTGCATTGGAAAAAGTCAAATGGTGCTCCTTCCCTTCTGAGTTCTGCCATGTGCCCAAACAGTGGTTTACCCCCACATATGGGGTATCAGCGTACTCAGGACAAATTGCACTATAACATATGTCATCCAATTTCTCCTGTTACCCTTGATAAAATAAAAAAATGGACCTGAAGAAATTTTATTGTGAAAAAAGTTAAATGTTCACTTTTTTTTAAACATTTCAAAAATTACTGTGAAGCACCTGAAGGGTTAATAAACTTCTTGAATGTGGTTTTGAGCACCTTAAGGGGTGCAGTTTTTAGAATGATGTCACTTTTGGGTAATTTCTATCAAATAGACCCCTCAAAGTGACTTCAAATGTGATGTGGTCCCTAAAAAAATGGTGTTGTAAAAATGAGAAATCGCTGGTCAACTTTTAACCCTTATAACTATGTTGGGTCCAAAATTGTTCTGATGTAAAGTAAGCATGTGGGAATTGTTACTTACTAAGCTTTTTGTGTGTCATATCTCTGTGATTTAAGGGCATGAAAATTCAAAGTTGGAAAATTGCAAAATATTCAAAATTTTCTCCAAATTTCCGAAAACACTAAAAAATATACAGAAGCAGGCTAAATGTAAAAAGTAATGTCAAAAGAATATTTAAATTTCATGTCTACTGTGCTTTAAGTGATGTCTCTAAAGGTTTAAGAAACTCCCATGATGCTGTTAAAAGAAAATCTACATTCACTGTTAATTAGTAATTATTTTGTGTGATATGACTGTATGAAAACACATTTTAAAATGCTAGTATTTCCAAGTTGTGGAAGGAAGGGATTGAGCCAGAAACCCACTAAAAAAAAAGCCAATAAATTAGTCCAAAAGGGGGCTGTCATATATTTCCTCCATGAGGCAATGCTTTTCTTCTTCTGGAACAGATAAAATAGCCAGTTGGTAATGTGGGAAATCTAAATACATTTAGATTAGTTTTTACTATATGTGAGAAAATAGTTTAGTAATAAACAATAAATAGTTGCTAGAGTTTCGGACACCCACACTTAAGAAGTTGAGTTGACCCATTCATGAAATTTGTGGGACAAAATTTTCTTTTCACTTAAGTGCATGTATTTGGGTCTAAAAAAACATTTTGGCATTGGGTATCATTGCAAATTCTGCATGCCTTTGGTTTAAAGACTCCTTGTTTGGCTAGGGCCACACCAGCATATTTTCTCTTATCCAAGAGAATTGGGGTGATTATGCTAATAACTCTGATCAGAGTTTGATCAGAGTGTAATTATAGAGAGATCCAATTTTCTTGAATATTGAGAGGATAGAAGTGAAAATGTCTCAATCTTCTCCGTTGTGTCAGTGCATGAAAATCAGACCGCACACAGATGTCATTTGAGTGTGGAACAAATTTTTCCATCGATTCGTTGACATGCATGGCTGAGTTCGATCCGAATATTGCATGCAAATCGTGCAACTGTCTGAGGATGCGCGGGCAGCATGTAATAGACACTGGCTGTATGATTTCACCCATTAACTTAAACTAGGGATTGAGGGGAGGGTATTATAAAGATATTGAGGGTGGCGAGGGAGGTAGGGTTAGAACAGTTAAGATTTTAGGGAAGAATAGCGGTACAGAGAGATACATAAAGTGCATATATACCAATGCCAGAAGCCTCACCAACAAAATGGAGGAATTGGAGTTAATGTTGTTGGAGCATAATTATGACATGGTGGGGATATCAGAGACATGGCTGGACGAGAGCCATGACTGGGCGGTTAATTTACAGGGCTATAGTCTGTTCAGAAATGACCGTACAAATAAGCGAGGGGGAGGCGTGTGTTTATATGTAAAATCATCCTTAAAACCCATCCTGCGTGATAATATATATGAATCTAATGAAAATGTAGAGTCCCTATGGGTGGAGATAAGGGGAGGGGGGAAAAATAATAAATTACTGATAGGGGTTGGTTACAAGTCTCCAAAAATAATGGAAACAACAGAGAATATCCTCATAAAGCAAATAGATGAAGCAGCGACTCAAGGAGAAGTCACTATTATGGGGGACTTCAACTACCCTGAAATACATTGGGGAACCATAACCTGCAGTTCCAGCAAATGTAATAGGTTTTTGACAACTATGAGAGACAATTTCCTTACACAACTGGTTCAGGACCCAACAAGAGGGGGGGCGCTGTTAGACCTAATATTAACCAACAGGCCAGACCGCATATCAAATATAAGGGTTGAGGGTCACTTGGGTAATAGTGATCACAAAATAATACGTTTTCATGTATCCTTTAATAAGATGTGTAGTAGAGGGGTTACAAGGACACTAAACTTCAGGAAGGCAAATTTCCAACGGATGAGAGATGATCTTGGTGCAATTAACTGGGACGATATCCTGAGACATAAAAATACACAAAGAAAATGGGAGACGTTTATTAGCATCCTGAATAGGACCTGTGCACAATATATACCGTATGGGAATAAACATGCGAGAAATACGAGGAAACCACTATGGCTAAATAGAGCTGTAAGGGGCGCAATTAGTGACAAAAATAAAGCATTTAGAGAATTAAAGTAAGTAGGTAGTGATGAGGCATTAAATAAATACAGAAAATTAAATAAATCCTGTAAAAAGCAAATCAAGACAGCAAAGATTGAGACAGAGAGACTCATTGCCACAGAAAGTAAAAATAATCCCAAAATATTCTTTAACTACATAAATAGTAAGAAACTAAAAAATGATAGTGTTGGTCCCCTTAAAAATAGTCTGGGTGAAATGGTGGATGAGGATGAGGAAAAAGCCAATATGCTAAATGACTTTTTTCAGCAGTATTTACACAAGAAAATCCCATGACAGATAGCATGATTAGTGATAACAAAAATTCTCTATTAATTGTCACCTACTTAACCCATCAGTAAGTATGGAAGCATCTAGAAATCAGTAAGCTTAACCTTTACTGTGGGTAAAATCATGGAGGGTTTTCTAAGAGATACTATACTAGAATATCTGAAGAAGAATAACCTCATGACCTAATATCAACATGCAACATATGTTTACAAGGGACCCTTCCTGTCAGACTAATCTGATAAGCTTCTATGAAGAGGTAAGTTCCGGACTGGACCAAGAGAACGCAGTGGACGTGGTGTATATGGACTTTTCAAAAGCTTTCGATACGGTGCTACACAAAAGGTTGATACATAAAATGAGAACATTGCTCTTTATGTTACTACTCCTACTGATTTCAGGGGACATCTCCCCCAACCCCGGTCCACCATCCCCCAACCTCAACCCTTACCCTACCCCATACCAAAACCATAATAATCTTATTAATATTACTTGCACTCGCTCATGTCCTTCATTTAATTGTGCCCTCTGGAATCCACGGTCTGTATGTAACAAACTTCCTTTCCTATATAATTACATTCTGAACAACTCTCTGAATCTGTTGGCCCTCTCTGAAACCTGGATTCAGGATTCTGACACTGTCTCCCCTGCTGCTATTTCCCATGGTGGCTTACAATTCACCCATTCCCCGGGACCCACAAACAGACCTGGTGGTGGAGACGGCATACTCCTGTCCCCACAATGCACTTTCCAGCTCATCCCACCAGTTCCATCACTCTCATTCCCTTCTTTTGAGGTCCACACCATCAGATTCTGCCTGCCCCTCTCCCTCAGAGTAGCCGTCATATACCGACCCCCAGGCTCACCAACCCACTTCCTTGACCATTTCTCTGCCTGGCTGCCGCACTTCATGTCCTCAGAACTACCAACTCTTATCCTGAGAGGCATCAACATCCCCAATAACAGCCCCACCTCCACATCTGCATCACAGCATTTATCACTAACCACTTCTGTCAGCCTCTCACAGCTCTCAATCTCTGAGACACACAAAGACGATAACACCCTTGACCTGGTCTTTATCTGGCTCTGTTCAATCTCCTACTTAAATAACTCAGAGCTTCCCCTCTGTGACCACAACATTCTCTCCTTCATGCTCACAAATCCTTGCCCACCCCAGCACACTCCTACCTATCACACATTCAGAAATCTACAAGCCATTAACCCTCATACACTTTCAGACTCCCTACAATCATCCCTGTCCCCAATCTCCTCTTTTTCCTGTCCTGATCTGGCTGTTCATCACTAAAACGGCACTCTTAGAAGCACCCTTGACAAAGTAGCGCCCCTCACATTGCAAACTCGACTTCTTCAGTGATGTTGTAGGAGTGCTGAACACCGATGGAGAAAAACCTGCACATCAGTAGACTTCATCTACTTGAAATTTATGTTAAGAACCTATAACTCTGCCCTTCACCTTGCCAAACAGACCTACTTCACCACCCTGATCTCCTCACTAGCCAACAACCCCAAGAAACGTTTTGACACCTTTCACTCCCTCCTCAGGCCAAAAGCACAAGTCCCTATCACAGACATTTGTGCGGATGACCTGGTGTCCCACGTTATAGAGCAAATAGATAATATCCGTCAGGAAATGCGCTCCCAATCACCAAGTATTGTGACTCCCATCCCTCCCTGCATTTTCTCTGGCTCACTTTCCACATTTGATCCCATCACAGAAGGAGTCTCCTGACTCCTTTCTTCTTCTCATCCAACTACATGCACTACCGACCCCATCCCCTCACATCTCCTCCAGTCTCTCTCTCCAGTCATCACAATTCACCTAACTACAATCTTTAATCTCTCCCTCTCCTCGGGCATTTTCCCATCCTCCTTCAAACAATCCTTCGTTGCTCCATTACTAAAAAAAACAGATCTCGACCTATACTGCACAAATAACTAAAGACCAGTCTCCAATCTCCACTTCATCTCTAAACTTTTGTAGCGCCAAGTCTACTCCCTCCTTACCCGTTACCTATCCACTCACTCCCTCCTATACCTTTCACAGTCCGGCTTCCGCCCCCTACATTTGACAGAAACTGCACTCATCAAAGTTACCAATGACCTTCTTACAGCAAAATGTAACGGTGACCACTTTCTGCTCATTCTTCTCCACCTTTCTGCAGCTTTTGACACTGTTGACCACTGTCTCCTACTCTCTAGGCTCCAGTCACTAGGCATTAAGGACACCGCTCTCTCTTGGTTCTTTTCCTATCTTTCTGACCGCTCCCTTCAGTGTTTTGTTCAGTGTCTCCATGTCATCTCCTCTTCCTCTCACTGTCGGGGTCCCTCTGGGCTCAGTCCTTGGCCCCCTTCTCTTCTCTCTCTACATGGCCCCAATTGGACAGTACCATCTTTATGCTGATGACACACAACTATACACAGAACTAAACACGTCATCCGCCGACCTTACCTGAAACTTAACCTCTCAAAAACTAATATCACCCCAGCAGCAGGCACGCTTTCTGGGAGTTATGTTTGACAACAATCTCTCCTTCACATCCCATATACAATCTCTGGTCTGCTCTTGCCGCTTACACCTAAAGAACATCTCTAGAGTCTGCCCATTTCTCACCATGGAAACAACAAAAACCCTCACTGTAGCATTGATCCACTTCCGCCTGGACTACTGCTACGCTCTATTAATTAGCCTCCCCTCTACTCAACTTTCCCCTCTCCAGTCCATACTTAATGCAGCAGCCAGGGTCATCTATCTGGCTAATCGGTACTCGGACACGTCCGCTCTTCGCCAGTCCTTACATTGGCTGCCCATTCATTATAGGATCCAATTCAAAGTACTTGTTCTCACCCACAAAGCTCTCTACAGTGTAGCACCCCCTACATCTCCTCCCTCATTTCTGTCTATCGGCCTAACCGACTGCTGCGCTCTGCAAACGACTTTCGACTAACCTCTGCACTAATCCGCACCCCCACTCCAGACTCTAAGACTTCTCCCGTGCTGCGCCAATCCTCTGGAATGCTCTACCCCAAGAAAGTAGGACTATCCACAATTTGCAGTTTTAGGCACTCCCTCAAAATGCATTTGTTGAGAGCGGCCTATCCTGTTCACTAATCAAAGTCATTTTATGTGTAAGTGTGCGTGTGTAGCCCATTCACTATCTCCATCTATCCCTAGCTCCCTCAAGATGGCTGGACCATCATTGTAAATACATCATTGTAAATACACACCTGTACTTTGTATCTCCCCGACCTCATTGTAGATTGTAAGCTCTCACGAGCAGGGTCGTCTTATTTTGCTTTAATTATTGTATTGTTAATGCTGTTACCTATGACTTGTGTTTTGAAACTGTTGGCGCTATGTAAATAAAGAATGTTATTATTATTATTATTAACAATGGGGATAGGGGAAAATATGTGTAAGTGGGTTAAGAGCTGGCTCAGGGCTAGGAGACAAAGGGTTGTTATTAATGGCGCACATTCAGACTGGGTCGCGATTAGCAGTGGGGTACCGCAGGGGTTAGTATTTAACATATTTATTAATGACCTTGTAGGGGGCATAGAGAGTAGAATTTCAGTATTTGCAGATGACACTAAACTCTGCAGGGTAATCAATACAGAGGAGGACATTTAATATTAAAGTAAGATTTCTGTAACCTAGAAGGTTCGGCTGATAAATCGCAAATGAGCTTTAATGGGGATAAATGCAAGGTCATGCACTTGGGTAGAAGAAAGAAGATGTATAATTATGTGCTTAATTGTAAAACATTGGGCAAAACCATCACTGAAAAAGTCCTGGGTGTATGGGTGGACGACAAACTCACATTTAGTGGCCAGTGTCAGGCAGCTGCTGCAAAGGCAAATAAAATAATGGGATGCATTAAAAGAGGCATAGATGCTCATGAGGAGAACATAATTTTACCTCTATATAAGTCACTAGTGCGACTACACTTAGAATACTGTGTACAATTCTGGTCTCCGGTATATAAGAAAGACATAGCTGAACTGAAGCGAGTGCAGAGAAGAGCGACCAAGGTTATTAGGCAACTGGGGGGTCTGCAATACCAAGACAGGTTATTACACTTGGGGTTATTTAGTTTGGAGAATCGAAGGCTTAGGGGTGATCTTATTACAATGTATAAATATATGCGGGAACAGTACAAAGACCTTTCTAATGATCTTTTTACTCTTAGACCTGTGACGGGGACAAGGGGGCATCCTCTATGTCTGGAGGAAAGAAGGTTAAGGCTGTGTTCACACACAGCGTTTTTTTAGCGGTTTTTACCGCAGTTTTCACTATAAAACCGCTATAAAACCACTAAAAATAAGCAGCACAGTCATTTCTATGCATTTTGCACTTTTTGTGCACATTGATGCGTTTTTTACGGCGAAAAAAACGCATCGCGGTAAAAAACGCAGCATGCACATTAATTTTGCGGATTTTTCTGCGGTTTTGGCTTCTTCCAAGCGTTTAGAAACCGCTGCGGAAAAAAACGCATCAAAAACGCATTAAAACCGCGCAAAAACCACGCCAAAAAAGCCGCGGAAATATAGGTGCGGTTTCTGGGAAGGAATTCAGGTTTTTGAGCAGAAATTTTCTGCAACGTGTGCATTTAGCCTTAAGCATACTCACAGACGCGGATTCTTTACTATAAGAGCAGTGAGACTATGGAACTCTCTGCCATATGATGTTGTAATGAGTGATTCCCTACTAAAATTTAAGGAGGGTCTGGATGCCTTTCTTGAAAAGTATAATGCTACAGGGTATATATACAGTGTCAAACTGGAGTGCCAAGGGCCCACCAGTAACACTAACTTTGGGAGCCCATTTGCATACAAATAAAGAAAGAAACTAGGTGGTTTGATTAATGAATGATTAGATGTTGTCTTTTTCCTTACAGAATCAATTGAATTATGCCAATTACTTCTCATACACTGGGGTTGGGGACCCAGATTTGCACAAGGGCCCCCGGGGGATTCCCCTGTTACTCTATGGGCTAGTCTGAGCCAGTCTGAGCCTGTATATATACTAGATTCCTTAATATTGCGTTGATCCAGAGAGCTAGTCTGATTGACGTATATGGTGTCGGGAAGGATTTTTTTTCCCGAATTTGTAGCTTAGTGTTTGCTGCATGGGTTTTTTTTCCTTCCTCTGGATCAACATGTTAGGCTATGGGTTGAACTGGATGGACTTAAAGTCTTATTTCAATCTTAAATACTATGTTACTATGTACAGGTGCTACTCACAAAATTAGAGTATCATCAAAATGTTAATTTATTTCAGTTCTTCAATAAGTGAAACTCATATTATATAGAGTCATTACAAACAGAGTGATCTATTTCAAGTGTTTATTTCTGTTAATGTTGATGATTATGGCTTACAGCCAATGAAAACCCAAAAGTCATTATCTCACTGTACCTGGGGGGCTGCAATGTATTGTGTGTGGAGGAGAGATGCACTATACTGTGTGTGGAGGGGGGCTGTATTATACTGTGTGTGGTGGGGCTGCATTATACTGTGTGTGTGGGGGATCTGCACTATGCTGTGTGTGTTTGGGGAGGCTATATTAAACTGTGGAGGGGGGCTACATTATACTGTGTGTGGGAGGGATGCATTATACTGTGTGTTGGGGGCTGCATTATACTGTGTATGTGTGGGGGAGCTGCATTATACTGTGTGTGGGGGGCTGCATTATACTGTGTGTGAGGGGGAACTGCACTATGCTGTGTGTGTTTGCGGAGGCTATATTAAACTATGGAGGGGGGGCTACATTATACTGTGTGTGGGAGGGATGCATTATACTGTGTGTGGGAGGGATGCATTATACTCTTAGGGGGCAGCATTATACTCTATCAAGGACCATGGTCAGTGCATTATACTATATGTACTATATGGGACTTGTATTATACTGTATTAAGGACTATCTGTCCCCATCATTCTTCCTCAGCCAGTGTAAAGAAACTCAGGAACAAGCTTTGAACGACTTCATTATTGTTGATCACGCTTGTTTAACTGCCTGATCTTAGCGCATGGAAATACAACTGAAATGTTTGTGTGATGTGAAATATGTGAGCATTTGAGGCCCCACTTTAAACTTTTGCCTAGGGCCTCACTTTCGCTAAAACCGGCCCTAGATTTAAGTGATAGTCATCGATATTAACAGAAATAAACACTTCATTTTATTTCAGTTTTTCTTTTTTAATACATTTGCAAAAATGTCTACATTTCTGTTTTTTTCAGTTAAGATGGGGTGCAGAGTGTACATTAAGGATAAAAAATGAACTTTTTTGAATTTCCCAAATGGCTGCAATGAAACAGAGTGAAAAATGTAAAGGGGTCTGAATACTTTCCGTTCGCACTGTATAAATCTGTGGATTTGCTTTTGGAAGAGAGCAGCCATGTTTTACTAATTCTCAAAACCTAATTAAATAAAATCCATTGAAAGCATTATAGGTGATTTGTAACAGAAAAGTAGAGATCACTATATAATTGCAATAATGTCAGATTACGGTGTGCGTAGGTTCGTCATTTTCACAGCTAATTAGGTTGAAAAAATATAATACACCAGTCTTTTTTTATTCTTTTTTTCAGTTGGTACATTTTCTGTGTATGAAAGTTAGCTTAACCCCTTTCTGTCATGTGACGTACTATCCCGTCCATGTGCCCTGGGACTTAATTCCCAGGGACGGGATAGTACGTCACAGCGATCAGCGGCGCCCACGTGGTGAGCGCCGCTGATCGCGGCCGGGTGTCAGCTGATTATCACAGCTGACACCCGGCACAATGTGTCAGGGGCAGTCACGGACCGCCCCGACACGTTAACCCCTTGCACACCGCGATCAAACACGATCGTGGTGTACCGGGGGTTAAAAGGAAGCATCGGCAGGGAGGGGGCTCCCTGCGTGCTTCCCTGAGCCCCCAACAGCAGCGCAATGTGCAGCGCTGCTGCAGGGGGCTCCATCCCTGCAGGTCCCCGAATCCAAGATGGCGACGGGGACCTTTGGGGGCCTGCAGGGAGCTGGCTTCCTCAGTGCCTGCAAAGCGCAGGCACGAGGAAGCCTGCTGCACTGCCTGTGACAGATCGCTGATCTGTCACAGTGATCTGTGATGTGACAGATCAGCGATCTGTCACAGGACAGTAATGTCCCACCTGGGATAATGTAATATAGTTAAAAAAAAAAAAAGTGTAAAAATAATTTTTTAAAAATCGCTAAATAAATAAAAAAAAAAAAATTCCCTAATAAATTCATTTTTTGGAAATAAAAAAAAACCCAATAAAAGTACACATATTTGGCATCGCTGTGTCCGTAACGACCTGCCCTATAAAACCATCCCACTAGTTAACCCCTTTAGCGAACCCCTTAAAAAATAAAAATAAAAAGCTAAGCAAAAAATAATGATTTATTATCATACCACCAAACAAAAAGTGCAATAACGTGCGATCAAAAAGACGCATATAAATATCCATGGTACCGCTGAAAAAACGTCATCTTGTCCTGCAAAAAATGAGCCACCATACAGCATCATCAGCAAAAAACTAAAAAAGTTATAGCTCGCAGAATAAAGCGATGCAAAAATAATTATTTTTTGCATAAAATTGTTTTCATTGCATAAAAGCGCCAAAACATAAAAAACGAACTAAATGAGGTATCGCTGTAACTGTACTGACCCGAAGAATAAAAGGGCTTTATCAATCTTACCGCAGGCGGAACAGTGTAAACGCACCCCCCAAAAGATATTCATGAAACGCTGGTTTTTGTTCATTCTGCGTCCCAAAAATCGGAATAAAAAGCGATCAAAAGATGTCACATGCCTGAAAATGATACCAATAAAAACGTCAACTCGTCCCGCAAAAAATAAGACCCCACATGACTCAGTGGGTCAAAATATGCAAAATTTATAGCTCTCAATATGTGGTGATGCAAAAACTATTTTTACAATAAAAAGCGTCTTTTAGCGTGTGACAGCTGCCAAACATAAAAACTGACATAAATAGTAAATCAAACCCCCCGTTATCACCCCCTTAGTTAGGGAAAAATAATAAAATTAAAAGAAAATGTATTTATTTCCATTTTTCCATTAGGGCTAGGGCTAGGGCTAGGGTTAGGGCTAGGGTTAGGGCTAGGGCTAGGGTTTGGACTAGGGTTAGGGTTAGGGTTAGGGCTGAGATTAGGGTTAGGGGTGTGTTGGGGTTAGGGTTGGAGTTATAATTGGGGGGTTTCCACTGTTTGGGCACATCAGGTGCTCTCCAAATGCAACATGGCGTCTGATCTCAATTCCAGCCAATTCTGCATTGAAAAAGTCAAATGGTGCTCCTTCCCTTCCAAGCTCTGCCATGCATCAAAACAGTGTTTTTCCCCCACATATGGGGTATCAGCCTACTCAGGACAAATTGCAAAACAACTTTTGGGGTCCAATTTCTCCTGTTACCCTTAGGAAAATAAAAAAATGGGGGCAAAAATATCATTTTTGTGGAAAAAAATGTTTTTTTTATTTTCACACCCGGGCGTTATAAACTTCTGTGAAGCACTTGGGGGTTCAAAGTGCTCACCACACATCTAGATAAGTTCTGTGGGGGGTCTAATTTCAAAAATGGGGTCATTTGTGGGGAATTTCCATAGTTTAGGTATATCGGGGGCTCTCCAAACGCACATGACACCCGCAGACCATTCCATCAAAGTCTGCATTCCAAACATCACTCCTTCCCTTCCGAGCCCCGACGTGTGCCCATACAGTAGTTTTCTCCCACATATGAGGTATCAGCGTACTCAGGACAAATTGGACAACAAATTTTGGGGTCCAATTTCTCCTGTTACCCTTGGGAAAATTAAAAAATTGGGGACTAAATGATCATGTTTGTGGAAAAAATACAATTTTGTTATTTTCACGCCCAGGCGTTATAAACTTCTGTGAAGCCCTTGGGGGTTCAACGTGCTCACTACACATCTAGATACATTCCTTAGGGGGTCTAGTTTCCAAAATGGTGTCATTTATGGGGGTTTCCACTGTTTAGGTACATTAGGGGCTCTCCAACTGCAACATGACACCCGCAGAGCATTCCATCAAAGTCTGCATTCCAAAACGTCACTACTTCCCTTTCGAGCCCCGACGTGTGCCCATACAGTAGTTTTCTCCCACATATGGGGTATCAGCGTACTCAGGACAAATTGGACAACAACTTTTGGGGTCCAATTTCTCCTGTTACCCTTGGGAAAATAAGAAAATTGGGGACTAAATGATCATGTTTGCGGAAAAAATACGATTTTTTTATTTTCACGCCCGGGCGTTATAAACTTCTGTGAAGCACTTGGGGGTTCAAAGTGCTCACCACACATCTAGATAAGTTCCGTGGGGGGTCTAGTTTCAAAAATGGGGTCAATTGTGGGGAGTTTCAATAGTTTAGGTACATCGGGGGCTCTCCAAACGCACATGACACCCGCAGACCATTCCATCAAAGTCTGCATTCCAAAACGTCACTCCTTCCCTTCCGAGCCCCGACGTGTGCCCATACAGTAGTTTTCTCCCACATATGAGGTATCAGCGTACTCAGGACAAATTGGACAACAACGTTTGGTGTCCAATTTCTCCTGTTACCCTTGGGAAAATAAAAAAATTGGGGACTAAATGATCATGTTTGTGGAAAAAATACGATTTTTTTATTTTCACGCCCGGGCGTTATAAACTTCTGTGAAGCACTTGGGGGTTCAAAGTGCTCACCACACATCTAGATAAGTTCCATGGGGGGTCTAGTTTCAAAAATGGGGTCAATTGTGGGGAGTTTCAATAGTTTAGGTACATCGGGGGCTCTCCAAACGCACATGACACCCGCAGACCATTCCATCAAAGTCTGCATTCCAAAACGTCACTCCTTCCCTTCCGAGCCCCGACGTGTGCCCATACAGTAGTTTTCTCCCACATATGAGGTATCAGCGTACTCAGGACAAATTGGACAACAACGTTTGGTGTCCAATTTCTCCTGTTACCCTTGGGAAAATAAAAAAATGGGGACTAAAAATCATGTTTCTTGAAAAAATACGATTTTTTTATTTTCACACCCGGTCGTTATAAACTTCTGTGAAGCACTGGGGGTTCAAAGTGCTCACCACACATCTAGATAAGTTCCTTGGGGGGTCTAGTTTCCAAAATGGTGTCATTTGTTGGGGGTTTTCACTGTTTTGGTACATCTGGGGTTTTCTAATTGCGACATGGTGTCCGATCTCAATTCCAGCCAAAAAAGTCAAATGGCACTGCTTCCCTTCTGAGCTCTGCCATGCACCCAAATAGTCGTTTACACCCACATATGGAGTATCAACGTACTCAGGACAAATTGCACAATAACTTTTAGGGTCCTGCTACCCTTGGAAAAATAAAAATTGGGGTGAAAAGATCATTTTTGTGGAAAAAATTTGATTTTTTAATTGTACCGCTGTACGTTATAAATTTTTGTGAAGCTCTTGTGGGTTCAAAGTTCTCACCACATATCTAGATAAGTTCCTTGGGGGGTCTAGTTTCCAAAATGGGGTCACTTGTGGGGGGTTTCCATTGTTTAGGTACATCAGGGGCTCTCCAAACGTGACATGGCGTCCCAACTGAATTCCAGCCAATTTTGCATTGAAAAAGTCAAACGGCGCTACTTCCCTTCCGAGCTCTGCCATGCGCCGAAACAGTGGTTCCCCCCCACATATCAGGTATCAGCGTACTCAGGACAAATTGCACAATAACTTTTGCAGTCCAATTTCTCCTGTTACCCTTGGTAAAATAAAAAAAATTGAACCTGAATTATTTTTTTTGTGAAAAAAAGTTAAATGTTCATTTTTTTTTTTAAATATTCAAAAAATTCCTGTGAAGCACCTGAAGGGATAATAAACTTCTTGAATGTGGTTTTGAGCACCTTAAGGGGGTGCAGTTTTTAGAATGGTGTCACTTTGGGTATTTTCTATCATATAGACCTCTCAAAGTGGATTCAAATGTGATGTGGTCCGTAAAAATAAAATGGTGTTGCAAAAATGAGAAATCGCTGGTCAAATTTTAACCCTTATAACTTCCTAACCAAAAAAATTTTGGTTCCAAAATTGTGCTGATGTAAAGTAAACATATGGGAAATGTTATTTATTAAGTTTTTTGTGTGCTTTATCTCTATGATTTAAGGGCATAAAAATTCAAAGTTGGAAAATTGCGAAATTTTAAAAATTTTTGCCAAATTTCCATTTTTTCACAAATAAATGCAAGTTATTTGAATGAAATTTTACCACTAACATTAAGTACAATATGTCATGAGAAAACAATGTCCGAATCACTGGGATCCATGGAAGCGTTTCTGAGTTATTACCTCATAAAGTGACAGTGGTCAGAATTGTAAAAATTGGCCCGGTCATGAACGTGCAAACCACCCTTGGGGATTAAGGGGTTAATAAAGTGCAGCTATGTACCGGGTATTCTGCTCTGAGTTACCATACATCATGACAGAACTT
The DNA here is from genome assembly GCF_039654945.1 of Dendrobates tinctorius. Taxonomy (NCBI): domain Eukaryota; kingdom Metazoa; phylum Chordata; class Amphibia; order Anura; family Dendrobatidae; genus Dendrobates; species Dendrobates tinctorius. The sequence goes on along the minus strand of NW_027361705.1, from coordinate 16,325,966 downwards.
ATCCATAGGATCAGTTTTACACACTGGAACTGGGAGATGCATTTCATATTTTTTCCTGCGTCCAATAAGTTTACCAGGATTTTTGTGCCCTGACAGGTCTGTGTGAAAGGAATATTCCCGCACACCTGTCATACTTGCTGAAACATGTTTTTGGTGCTATATACAGTATATTATTAATGTTCTATACTACAGTTCTGAGTCTTCTATGTATATATTTTTGATCGGTGTGAAAAATTTGGATCGAGTGTACATTAAAGTAACATTCCTGAGACTTTTCAAACTTGGTCAGTTGTTTGAAAGAGGTTATCTGAGAGTACAGCTAAGCTGCCAAGCAAAGCCCAAGGAAAAGAGTGGCGCTGATTCCGGAGAAATACAAAAACATATGCAATATATTAGTATCCTAATTTGGTTTACATTTTAGAGAGTAACTAAAGTTTCATTATTTTGCATCTTTGAAAGTTATTAATGTTTGTAAATCACTTCTTTAAGTACTTTGACTTTTCTCTGTTCAAAATATCATCAAAATAACCCCCAAACCCCTTTTCCCAGGCTTCTGCAACAGCCATACTCCGCGTCTCTGTAATTGGAGTATAGATTCTGTTGTCGGAGGGGGTGGTACTAGAGGATCTTAACTAGTGCATCTTCGGATTATCCAACACTCCTCTTTTGCTACTGTTTCAGCATCTATAGCAAATTCCTTTTAAAAGCCTCAAAATTTTGTCAGATTTTATGACTTTTGGAATTTTCATGCCAGTTTCTACCAGGCTTGCCAAAATAAGTAGAGCTAGGGTGGGACGGGGTGCAGCGGGAATATAACACCACACCTCATCTGATTCGTATCAGGTTGTGGCATTCCCTATGCCATAAATCTTACTCTAGTCTGGGACTGGAGTAAGATTTCTGGTATAGCATTTGGAGATGTATGCATCTTGTCAGACTCTCCAGGTTCATTAAGAAGCATGCACCTCTTCATGAGTCTGGAGCATCTGACTCCTCCATGATCCTTTATCAAGAATAACAATAAAATCTCTAGTCTTGATGAATTGGGGCCATAGTGTGTTATCCCTCCTTTCTTTTTCTCTTGGTTTGATATTAATATCCCAAGATGAGCGACACAAGATGAACAACTTTGAAGGCAAGGCATGAATTAACAATACTCTGTCTAGAGATGTTTATGTGATATGTGTTTGTATTTGGCTGTACATTGGTTCTGATGGGAATTGTAGACTGGACTTGCTAGAATGCTATTCTAATATATTACATCTGTTTGAAGCAACACTCCCGCACTTTTTATTGTAGAGCTGGAGTGGTGCTACCAGTCTAAGTCCCCTGTCCCTAGTAATATACTTACCAGTCACCATCATCATCTTTTATCAATGCCACTCCATTCGTTCTCCAGCAGTTTGAGACCTGCCGCATCACTACAGTGTTTCCTGGGTGATCCAGAAGTCTCAACTCAATGTAAGTCTATGAGATTCTGAACCCTGAGAGCTTGTGACCGTTACCTTTGACTTCTGGGCAGTTAGAAGTTGCTGTCAAAAAATGGCGGCGGTGCTCGGAACAGCTAAAGATGGCAGCTGGTAAATATCGCTCCAGTGCTGCAATAAAAAAATACTGGAGTGGTGCTTTAATAAGAAAATGAACTCCATGACAAAGTCGCAGAAAGGTAAGAGTGGACAAGTCTGGAACAAAACCATTGTCTCATAAAGCGGAATATATTTGGTTTATGCATCGGTAAGACTGGTTTCACATTTGCAAATGGAGGAGCTGCGGAGGGCTGTGGACTTCCTCCATGAAGCTCAGCCCCCTGCTGCGCCTCCTCCAGTCAGCTCCACCTACAGCCGAATGCAGCATGTTAGAATTTGTTTTGTTCGCCGCATCGTCAAAACAACCCATGCGTAGGTGTTGTGAGTTCATTTTCCCCTTCACCATTGAGGTCTGATGAACTCCCTCTTCTGGTGAAGGAAGGTAGTGAGGCTGATTACCAAGCACCTGGGCAGGATGATGATGACTGGGTGACGGGAATTCCTGACTGGATATAAGGCAGCCGACGCCCTTCTGCCTTGCTGGTGATCTCTCTGAGGGATTCTAGGAGACCAGTCTGATTCCTGCTCCTCAAAAGCTAAGTTTTCTGCTCTACTTTTTGCATTTGTGTTTTGGTTTTGTTTTGCATTGTTTTCCTTGATTTCTGCCATTCCCTGCTGGGGTGAGCTGAATTCCTTTTTGCTCTGTCTTCAGAAAATACCTGAGTACTGATATAGTCTTTTTGAAGCCTAGCGTCTTCAGGGCTTTTTTCCCTATCAGCTGTTGGCTCTTGTTTTGATAGTGTTTTGGCGGATTACAGACAGCAGCTTTTCTATCCTGTCCTATCTAGTTAGCTTGGGCCCCATCATTTGCTCAGCCTATCTTTCTATCTGTGTGAGTGTTTTTTCATCTTGCTTCACCGTCATTATATGTTGGGGGCTGCCTATTGCTTTGGGGTCTGCTCTGGGGCAGTTTAGATCTCCCTTTCTGTCTTTAGGCTATGTAGTTCTCCGGCTGTGATCGAGGGGTCTAGGGCACCGTAGGAACCCCCCATGGCTACTGCTAGTTGTTGTTGATAGGTTCAGGGGTCTGCAATCCGATAGCTGCCAACTTCTCTGGTTTTCTGGACTTAGCTAGTATTTCTGTTTTTGCCTCCTACGGTGACTCATTCATAACACGTAGGCATTCGCATACATCCGCACGACCTGCCTACCCAATGCTAAAGATAGGTACGCAGGCCACATGCAAAAGTATGCGGCCGTAGGCAGAGCTGACGGAGGTGGCGCGGCAGGGGGCGGAGCTTAATGGAGCAGCTCCTCCGTCCGCAAATGTGAAACTAGCCTAATGCATGCTCTAGAACAGAAAAACACAGGTGTCCTTTTAAAAAAAAAAAAACATTTTGTTTTCATGGCCTTGTCTTTGCTGCATCCATATTCAAGTTAAGCTAGAACACAATCTAAGGCAATACAAGTCTACAATGATCCTACACAAACCCAAACAAGTGCATAGAGCAACCTGCTGACGGGAAGCGGGAGGCGACTTGTGAAGCAAGATCAATCAATATCCTAGAGGTGGACTTTGAATGAGACTGACAATGTCTTAGCTAAATATTCACATCTGGCTTGTTTTGTCTGAGATTCACGACTTCACAGGTGCTGCTCTAGTATATCTAACTTCCAATGGATCAGGAACGCTGCAGGTTTATACTGAACAGCATCTGATAAAATTGCTCCCCCTTCTTGGTGTCGCAGGAGGAAATGTAAATGGAGTGCATTCTGGGCAGTGTTTAAAAGATCTAAAGCAAAAAATGGAATGGAAAATTGATTGCATTTTCAAAAATGTTTTGTGTCTGGAGCTATTTTCCCTGCTGTGAGCTATAAAGAATATTTTTATTTACACATAAATAACTGTAATACTGTAAATGTTATCTGGCTTGTAATGTAACAAGGGCAGCCTTTCATCTCACGCGCAGTATGAGGCCACATCCACATCTGATTCTCCATTAACTCAAAAGCTATCATGCAATCATTGCTGTAGGAAAGAGAAAATAATAGTGGGGACAGATAGATAGATAGATAGATAGATAGAATAGATAATAGATAGAAAGATAGATAATAGACAATAGATAGATAGATAGATAGATAGATAGATAAATAATAGAAACATAGATTATAGATAGAGAGATAGATAGATACAGAGAGATAGATAGATAGATACAGTAGATAGATAGACAATAGATAGATAATAGATAGATAGATAGATAGATAGATAGATATGGGATAGATAGATAAAATATAGATAGATACAGTAGATAGATAGATAGACATAGACAGACAGACAGAGAGATAGATAATATATAGACAATCAATAGATAGAGAGATAGACAATAGATAGATAGACAATAGATAGATGGATATGGGATAGACAGATAGATAGATATGGGATAGATAGATGGATAGATACAGTAGATAGATAGAGATATATCTAGTGAATAAAGAGTATTATTTATTCATATCATAACCCTTTTTTTATTATTTATTTTACTCCCTTATAAAGCTCCACTAATTCCACAACGCTTTAGAGACATCATCTTCACTGTCTCCATTGGGGCTCACAATCTAAACTCCCTATCAGTATGTCTTTGGAGTGTGGGAGGAAACCGGAGTACCCGGAGGAAACCCACGCAAACACGGGGAGAACATACAAACTCCTTGCAGATGTCATTTGAACCCAGGACCCCAGTTCTGCAAGGCTGCAGTGCTAACCCCTGAGCCACCGTGCCACCCCAAGCCTTTAAGAAAAGCACTTGTTATAGGACTTAAATGTTGTACTGAACATACCAAATAAGTTATATAAGAGATGGAGTTAAAAGGGATGTCTACTACTCAGAGAACCTCTTTTTGAAGCCCTACGTTTGTCCCCAGTAAAACAATAGCACTTATACTCACCTCCAGTGCTTGTGCCATTCCAGCAGTGTTGGCACTGTCTTTTTTGGGGCTTGTGTGACATTATGTCACACAATCTCTGAGGCCTGTTAGCATTGGCTTCACGTCCTTTCCTTTGGACAAATTAAGACATCTGGTAGAAGTGAGAGCTGATGTCAAGAGAGGAGACGGAAACCAGCACTGATTGGTGATGGGAATCGTGGGGATGGTGTCAGCACCAGAGGTGAGTATAAGTATTATTATTTTAGGAGGAGCAAACACTGGGGTTTAGAAGGGGTTGTCCAAGTAGTGGGTGACCCCTTAAAAGAGTATATTTCACCAAATTTTTCAGGATGAAATGAACACACAATATCTGCCGAGTGGAATGAAGCAATTTTGTTTTTAAGCTTCGCCTTTTTGCTTTGTAGATATTTGCAATCAAAGTGTTGGCACCTAATGAGTTAACGTTTGTTAAGTCCGGAGTGGGTGTTATGAGATAGCTACTCATACAGGGATAGGAAGTACACGTCCTCAGTGAAAACTATCTGATAACTCCCACTTGGACGTTAACTCATTAGGTGCCATGTGTTTTGATTGCTAATATCTCTGTAATGAAAGGAAAAATACAGGGCGCATCCACTGTGTAAAATCCGTATCAAAAAACACATTAACAGAGAAAAAGGAAGGTGCTCACCTAATGGGGTTGTGAGGAAGTCACAACACCCATAAACGCATGAGAAGCAGCAGCAAGTCTGCACAGGATCCTAGGACAAATTTGCAAAAACGGCGTGAAAGTGCAATGAAGACTGCGCTTGCTTCTGGTGGAGTACAAGGTTCTTTATTCAGCCAACGCGTTTCCTGAGCCTACTGGCTCACTTCATCAGGGCAGCTGCCCTGATGAAGTGAGCCAGTAGGCTCAGGAAACACGTTGGCTGAATAAAGAACCTTGTACTCCACCAGAAGCAAGCGCAGTCTTCATTGCACTTTCACGCCGTTTTTGCAAATATCTCTGCAATGGAAAGGCAAAATTAAAAAAAAGCAGCAACTTTATTTCACAGCGCAGCCACTACTACATCATGTGTCCAGATCAACATGAAAAACTTGGCGTAGCGTACGGTTTAATTCATTTTATGATGTATTGGTAATTTTCTCCTATATCTTTTTGTGACCGCCCCTGAACATATTTCAGCCTTTGCTATAAAATCACATTACATGGAGCACCGAATTCCAATAATCCACCAATAAATGAGAATTGTAAGATACACGGGGTCAGATCATTCCGTTCAATGTAATGGAGAGTAAGAATTAGTATGCAAGATTATCGCTGCAAGAAATTAAAAATAAATGAACTGAAATTCCCCAATCTCAGCTTCACAATATACTGTATTGCTTTTATTCCAGTTTCAGACTCTTTTAACAGGGTTGAACTGTAAATCCCTCCATACTGAGTGCTGTAAGGAAAAGGGTCGTTACCCCCGGACTGTTGACTGATTAGTCCTTTGGATTTTGAGAACCGCAGACAAAATTTACACTGCACTTTCCTTAAAGACAGACTGTAAACTGTAACTATATCATTGAGCGCGAACTAAGACATTTCTGCCCGGTTAAGGTTATCGCCTCTCCCGCTGGAGATTAGTAATGTTCCTTCATTTCCCACAGGCAGATCGAGGACACTGAGAGGGTGACCTATGAAGTGAAGACTTGTACAGGGGCATGACTCTGTTCCACAGACTAAAGTCTGACAGATCTTAAAGGGTCTCCTGCTATTGATATAACGTATACTATGCCGATATGCTTTTAGAACACTTCCATGCAATCTGTTCGGTTTGTGTGGTATAATATACAACCACGTCATTCACTGTACTACAAGTGTTTATGCCACTTAGGATTTGTTCATAGCACGATATTTTTGGTCCATGTTGGCGCAGACAAATAGCAGAATATGCTAGTCTGGTGCACGTAAATAACAGGCAGCTCCTGCTATGCGGAAAAGTGCACATAGAGACAGTTGCATCAGTCATTTTATGGATGTGATGGTTCCTCAAAGTTCTCCAAGTTCTACCTATGGCCAAAGATTTTTGTAGCTCTCATCGCAGCATCATGGACGTGAAATTGCTAGTATTGAAAGGTAACTTCACATGCAAGAGAGACATAAAAGTCTGAAAGTGCAAACTTATGATGATTTTTTGACACATCCAGAGCAGGAATGAATGTGTATCAAGGATTTATGTATTTTTACAAAAATTAAGAAATGTGCTCCTGAGATCTCCTGGAGGCATCATAACCCTGGACTAGACCTCAATTACTGGGCAATAAAACTTTCACACTCCGTTATCTATGAACTGCTCCAATATTCACACTCGCAACTATTTTCACCCTGTCTCACATTGATAGCTCTGCTTCACGTCTGGTCTTATTTAATGCACCATTCTATGTCCTGTTGTGCATAAATGTGTGACTCTTCAGATTTTGTGTTATTCTATGCCTGATGAAGACACCTGTGTAGTCTCGATAGCTTGCTCTTTGCTACCATCTTTTCAATTAGCCTTTAAAAGGTATCAACCACTGAGGATTAGAGTTGAGCGACTTTTGGTTTTTTAGGGTCGCGTTTCGTTTCGTGAAACCCGACTTTTCCAAAAGTCGGGTCGAGCAAGATCGTCCGATTATAGGGAAAAGTCGGGGTCGTCCCGAAACACGAAACCCAATGTAAGTCAATGGGGAATAAAAGTCGGCAGTGAGAGGAGGACAGGAAACACACCTACAGTGCCCATTTGAATGCCAAAAGCATCAATTCTTCTTACTTAAGCTTGTCAACCTTAATTAACTTCATAATACAAGTTACGCACTGAAAAATGGGGGTTATTTGGCTAAAGTTGTGGGGGGGGAGGGATGGCTGCAGGTTTTCATGTGCCCTGGGCGAAAGAGCGCCCCTTTAACACATACCACAACTCATCATGCTCCGATACGGCAGAGAAATAGCGGTATAGTACAATGAAAAATACCTCACTTTTTACATCTCATGACGAGGCCCATCTATTTCTCCATACAGAATCATTGGTCCCATATAATGTTTGAAACAGTATATGATGAGCTCCACATAATGCTACAGTATATGTTGGTCCCCATGGATGAAGCTCCACTGTCTTATGGGCCCAAATAATTCTCCAAACATAATGGGCCCCATTTCTAATGCTCTAGTGTATAATGGGCCCTGTAAATGCTGCTCCAGTGTCTGATGTCCACCTTTGGAATGTTCCAGTGTATGGTGGGCCCCATCTATCATTCTCCAGAGTATAGTGCTCCCCAAAAATTGCTGTCCCAACATTGAAAACAATCAAATAAGTCTCCTCGCTAGGGAATCCCTGTACTTGTCTGGATTCCTCGTCGTCCCCATCTTCCATCTCACTGCACAGTATTTCAACTTTGCAAGTGCTGTGATCCTGGGCAAGCAGGGGGGGCCCACTCGTTGGCAACGGCACTGGCACAGGGCCCCTGATAGTATGGTGGTGTGTCTGATGGCGGGTGGGCCGAACCTGCACTTTCATCTGCAGCTTCCTCTTTGTCACCGTGTAAGATGGAACTGTATATGGGAAGGGTAACCTGAGTTTCATCAGTGTCAGATTCAGGTCGTGTAGTGTGTGAGGGGAATGTAGTGGTCTGGGTCAATGTACCAGCAGATTCATCGAGCAGTGGCTGGGCATCAGTGCACTTGTGTCGCCCCCAGGAGTACGGTCGCCACAGTGGCATTACCTTCTTCCTAGGGAGTGTGATGTCATGCTTGGGAGCAACGAAGGATCTCTCTAGCAGGTTAACTGATTGGGCGGCGTTATTCCCACGAGTCATGACCCTCCAAACAGCGTTCAGGAAGGCAAAGTGTTTGTTTTACGTGGGCAGTATGGTTGCAAAGCAGAACCTTAAAGGAATGTCCAGAAGGGCACCACCAGGAGTGGAGCCTATGGTTAAATTCGACTCCACCTGGGAAACCTCAACCATGCCAGCTACAGAACAGATGCACAGATTGCAAGCTTAATTCCGTTAACGAACGAGACTCCGTCATGCCCCACGGTCCGAGTCTGGCTTACTAGAGGGACACGTGAGGCTCTGGCACATGAGATTGGCCAATAACTGGTGTGTCATGCCCTTACATGTCCGTGGCTGCATGTGCGCTACACTGAAAGGCCAGCGTTTGTCGCTTACAGGTGCAGATAACCCGCTGAACAACGTTAGTGATGGGGATCACTGATTACAATTATTACCCGCGAACAATGATTTCCCAGTAAGTGCAGGTCAACCGCAGTTCCGGAATTAGGCCTAACCGTCATTCCTGAAAAAATGAAAAACTTACGTGTGCAAACCACAGGTGCTGTAGCTTGCTTAACAGCTCGCCAGCCGTTCTCACGCCCAGTATGGATTACACGTGATTGCACAAAGGTGAGAAAGGGTACCGTATCCCCAGATAACATGTATGGATAGCGTACACATTCAAAATATATGTCTATACATCAGGAGGCAGGCTCAGACGGTGTTAGGCCCAGTATGGATTGCACGTGATTGCACAAAGGTTAGAAAGGGTACCGTATCCCCAGATAACATGTATGGATAGCGTACACATTCAAAATATATGTCTCAGGAGGCAGGCTCAGATGGTGTTAGGCCCAGTATGGATTGCACGTGATTGCACAAAGGTTAGAAAGGGTACCGTATCCCCGGATAACATGTATGGATAGCGTACACATTCAAAATATATGTCTCAGGAGGCAGGCTCAGACGGTGTTAGGCCCAGTATGGATTGCACATGATTGCACAAAGGTTAGAAAGTGTACCGTATCCCCGGATAACATGTATGGATAGCGTACACATTCAAAATATATGTCTCAGGAGGCAGGCTCAGACGGTGTTAGGTCCAGTATGGATTGCACGTGATTGCACAAAGGTTAGAAAGAGTACCGTATCCCTGGATAACATGTATGGATAGCGTACACATTCAAAATATATGTCTCAGGAGGCAGGCTCAGACGGCGTTAGGCCCAGTATGGATTGCACGTGATTGCACAAAGGTTAGAAAGGGTACCGTTTCCCCGGATAACATGTATGGATAGCGTACACATTCAAAATATATGTCTCAGGAGGCAGGCTCAGACGGTGTTAGGCCCAGTATGGATTGCACGTGATTGCACAAAGGTTAGAAAGGGTACCGTATCCCCAGATAACATGTATGGATAGAGTACACTTTCAAAATATATGTCTCAGGAGGCAGGCTCAGACGGTGTTAGGCCCAGTATGGATTGCACGTGATTGCACAAAGGTTAGAAAGGGTACCGTATCCCCGGATAACATGTATGGATAGCGTACACATTCAAAATATATGTCTCAGGAGGCAGGCTCAGACGGTGTTAGGCCCAGTATGGATTGCACATGATTGCACAAAGTTTAGAAAGGGTACCGTATCCCCGGATAACATGTATGGATAGCGTACACATTCAAAATATATGTCTCAGGAGGCAGGCTCAGACGGTGTTAGGCCCAGTATGGATTGCACGTGATTGCACAAAGGTTAGAAAGGGTACCGTATCCCCGGATAACATGTATGGATAGCGTACACATTCAAAATATATGTCTCAGGAGGCAGGCTCAGACGGTGTTAGGCCCAGTATGGATTGCACGTGATTGCTCAAAGGTTAGAAAGGGTACCGTATCCCCGGATAACATGTATGGATAGCGTACACATTCAAAATATATGTCTCAGGAGGCAGGCTCAGACGGTGTTAGGCCCAGTATGGATTGCACGTGATTGCACAAAGGTTAGAAAGGGTACCGTATCCCCGGATAACATGTATGGATAGCGTACACATTCAAAATATATGTCTCAGGAGGCAGGCTCAGAAGGTGTTAGGCCCAGTATGGATTGCACGTGATTGCTCAAAGGTTAGAAAGGGTACCGTATCCCCGGATAACATGTATGGATAGCGTACACATTCAAAATATATGTCTCAGGAGGCAGGCTCAGACGGTGTTAGGCCCAGTATGGATTGCACGTGATTGCACAAAGGTTAGAAAGGGTACCGTATCCCCGGATAACATGTATGGATAGCGTACACATTCAAAATATATGTCTCAGGAGGCAGGCTCAGACGGTGTTAGGCCCAGTATGGATTGCACGTGATTGCTCAAAGGTTAGAAAGGGTACCGTATCCCCGGATAACATGTATGGATAGCGTACACATTCAAAATATATGTCTCAGGAGGCAGGCTCAGACGGTGTTAGGCCCAGTATGGATTGCACGTGATTGCACAAAGGTTAGAAAGGGTACCGTATCCCCGGATAACATGTATGGATAGCGTACACATTCAAAATATATGTCTCAGGAGGCAGGCTCAGACGGTGTTAGGCCCAGTATGGATTGCACGTGATTGCACAAAGGTTAGAAAGGGTACCGTATCCCCGGATAACATGTATGGATACCGTACACATTCAAAATATATGTGTCATGATCCAGTGTTGGATCTGGCGGTATTAAAAGCACAAAGTGAACTTTTTTACTTTGGTTGAGTTCAATGGTTTTTTGACTGTCCCCGGTGGTGGTTAGCGGTATCGCACCATAGGTTTAGGTTAATGTTCACTTAATTAGGGATCAGGTGTGACTCCCTATAAAGGTGTGCTTAGGGGGTTCACTCACCGCTGGTGATATTTCTTTCTGAGTTGTTGGAGAGCCTGGTGGAAGGATGGAGCAGGATAGGAGTCCTGCGCAGTCAGCCAGAGAGGATGAGTGCCAGCTAATGGTGTCTGCAGGAAGGACTGGCATGGCTTGGTGGAGTCGCAGTTTGTGGTGTCGGCGGGAAGTGCGGGCATGGCTTAGAGGAGTGGTGACTAGGAAGAGAGTTGCACTCAGCATGTTCGACTTGGTTGCTGAGAACTGGACTCGAGCATGCTTGGATTCTTGGCAGAGGCTGGACTCATCTTGGGACTCTGTGTACTGGACTGCTGCAAGTGGTGATGGACTCTGCTCTCAGGCTGCACGATGGTGATGGATCCAGTTATGTGATGGATCAGGGTGGAGGAGAAGATGCACACAGGTGGTGGGCTCTGTTGCTAGGAGCGCACGCAACAGAGCAAAGATAAGTGGTGTTCCCCCTGTATTGTCTCTTTCCTCATGTGTGTTATTAGTGCAGTGGTGGGATTAGTCTCCGCACCGACCTATTCCCTAGTGAGGGTTTAGGCTCAGGGCGAGCAAGGGCGTTAAGGTACGCGTGCGGCGACAGGTGCGGAGCCAGTTTAGGGAATGTGAGGAGTGTAGGGACACTGGCTCAAGGGAGTGCAGGAGGTTTCCATTTTCCCATTCCCTATCGCAGGGCCCACCATTGTTAAAGTTACCCAGGTTCCCCCCTTATTATTTAAATGCGCCTTACTGGAGGCGGTGTTTCCAGATATATGTATGCATGGCGTGTAATACCTAAATCCGCCAGGTGGAGGCGGCGTATCCACCTGCACACTTTATTATTTAAATTCGCCCCACTGGAGGCGGTGTATCCAGGGTCACGTGTGTTATGGGTTCGCCTTGCGGAAACATCTGCGTCCTGACACACGTGATCATGACAATATGTCTCAGGAGGCAGGCTCAGACGGTGTTAGGCCCAGTATGGATTGCATGTGATTGCACAAAGGTTAGAAAGGGTACCGTATCCCCGGATAACATGTATGGATAGCGTACACATTCAAAATATATGTCTCAGGAGGCAGGCTCAGACGGTGTTAGGCCCAGTATGGATTGCACGTGATTGCACAAAGGTTAGAAAGGGTACCGTATCCCCGGATAACATGTATGGATAGCGTACACATTCAAAATATATGTCTCAGGAGGCAGGCTCAGACGGTGTTAGGCCCAGTATGGATTGCACGTGATTGCACAAAGGTTAGAAAGGGTACCGTATCCCCGGATAACATGTATGGATACCGTACACATTCAAAATATATGTGTCATGATCCAGTGTTGGATCTGGCGGTATTAAAAGCACAAAGTGAACTTTTTTACTTTGGTTGAGTTCAAAGGTTTTTTGACTGTCCCCGGTGGTGGTTAGCGGTATCGCACCATAGGTTTAGGTTAATGTTCACTTAATTAGGGATCAGGTGTGACTCCCTATAAAGGTGTGCTTAGGGGGTTCACTCACCGCTGGTGATATTTCTTTCTGAGTTGTTGGAGAGCCTGGTGGAAGGATGGAGCAGGATAGGAGTCCTGCGCAGTCAGCCAGAGAGGATGAGTGCCAGCTAATGGTGTCTGCAGGAAGGACTGGCATGGCTTGGTGGAGTCGCAGTTTGTGGTGTCGGCGGGAAGTGCGGGCATGGCTTAGAGGAGTGGCGACTAGGAAGAGAGTTGCACTCAGCATGTTCGACTTGGTTGCTGAGAACTGGACTCGAGCATGCTTGGATTCTTGGCAGAGGCTGGACTCATCTTGGGACTCTGTGTACTGGACTGCTGCAAGTGGTGATGGACTCTGCTCCCAGGCTGCACGATGGTGATGGATCCAGTTATGTGATGGATCAGGGTGGAGGAGAAGATGCACACAGGTGGTGGGCTCTGTTGCTAGGAGCGCACGCAACAGAGCAAAGATAAGTGGTGTTCCCCCTGTATTGTCTCTTTCCTCATGTGTGTTATTAGTGCAGTGGTGGGATTAGTCTCCGCACCGACCTATTCCCTAGTGAGGGTTTAGGCTCAGGGCGAGCAAGGGCGTTAAGGTACGCGTGCGGCGACAGGTGCGGAGCCAGTTTAGGGAATGTGAGGAGTGTAGGGACACTGGCTCAGGGGAGTGCAGGAGGTTTCCATTTTCCCATTCCCTATCGCAGGGCCCACCATTGTTAAAGTTACCCAGGTTCCCCCCTTATTATTTAAATGCTCCTTACTGGAGGCGGTGTTTCCAGATATATGTATGCATGGCGTGTAATACCTAAATCCGCCAGGTGGAGGCGGCGTATCCACCTGCACACTTTATTATTTAAATTCGCCCCACTGGAGGCGGTGTATCCAGGGTCACGTGTGTTATGGGTTCGCCTTGCGGAAACATCTGCGTCCTGACACACGTGATCATGACAATATGTCTCAGGAGGCAGGCTCAGACGGTGTTAGGCCCAGTATGGATTGCATGTGATTGCACAAAGGTTAGAAAGGGTACCGTATCCCCGGATAACATGTATGGATAGCGTACACATTCAAAATATATGTCTCAGGAGGCAGGCTCAGACGGTGTTAGGCCAAGTATGGATTGCACGTGATTGCTCAAAGGTTAGAAAGGGTACCGTATCCCCGGATAACATGTATGGATAGCGTACACATTCAAAATATATGTCTCAGGAGGCAGGCTCAGACGGTGTTAGGCCCAGTATGGATTGCACGTGATTGCACAAAGGTTAGAAAGGGTACCGTATCCCCGGATAACATGTATGGATACCGTACACATTCAAAATATATGTCTCAGGAGGCAGGCTCAGACGGTGTTAGGCCCAGTATGGATTGCCCGTGATTGCACAAAGGTTAGAAAGGGTACCGTATCCCCGGATAACATGTATGGATAGCGTACACATTCAAAATATATGTCTCAGGAGGCAGGCTCAGACGGTGTTAGGCCCAGTATGGATTGCACGTGATTGCACAAAGGTTAGAAAGGGTACCGTATCCCCGGATACCATGTATGGATAGCGTACACATTCAAAATATATGTCTCAGGAGGCAGGCTCAGACGGTGTTAGGCCCAGTATGGATTGCACGTGATTGCAAAAAGGTTAGAAACGGTACCGTATCCCCGGATAACATGTATGGATACCGTACACATTCAAAATATATGTGTCATGATCCAGTGTTGGATCTGGCGGTATTAAAAGCACAAAGTGAACTTTTTTTACTTTGGTTGAGTTCAAAGGTGTTTTGACTGTCCCCGGTGGTGGTTAGCGGTATCGCACCATAGGTTTAGGTTAATGTTCACTTAATTAGGGATCAGGTGTGACTCCCTATAAAGGTGTGCTTAGGGGGTTCACTCACCGCTGGTGATATTTCTTTCTGAGTTGTTGGAGAGCCTGGTGGAAGGATGGAGCGGGATAGGAGTCCTGCGCAGTCAGCCAGAGAGGATGAGTGCCAGCTAATGGTGTCTGCAGGAAGGACTGGCATGGCTTGGTGGAGTCGCAGTTTGTGGTGTCGGCGGGAAGTGCGGGCATGGCTTAGAGGAGTGGCGACTAGGAAGAGAGTTGCACTCAGCATGTTCGACTTGGTTGCTGAGAACTGGACTCGAGCATGCTTGGATTCTTGGCAGAGGCTGGACTCATCTTGGGACTCTGTGTACTGGACTGCTGCAAGTGGTGATGGACTCTGCTCCCAGGCTGCACGATGGTGACGGATCCAGTTATGTGATGGATCAGGGTGGAGGAGAAGATGCACACAGGTGGTGGGCTCTGTTGCTAGGAGCGCACGCAACAGAGCAAAGATAAGTGGTGTTCCCCCTGTATTGTCTCTTTCCTCATGTGTGTTATTAGTGCAGTGGTGGGATTAGTCTCCGCACTGACCTATTCCCTAGTGAGGGTTTAGGCTCAGGGCGAGCAAGGGCGTTAAGGTACGCGTGCGGCGACAGGTGCGGAGCCAGTTTAGGGAATGTGAGGAGTGTAGGGACACTGGCTCAGGGGAGTGCAGGAGGTTTCCATTTTCCCATTCCCTATCGCAGGGCCCACCATTGTTAAAGTTACCCAGGTTCCCCCCTTATTATTTAAATGCGCCTTACTGGAGGCGGTGTTTCCAGATATATGTATGCATGGCGTGTAATACCTAAATCCGCCAGGTGGAGGCGGCGTATCCACCTGCACGCTTTATTATTTAAATTCGCCCCACTGGAGGCGGTGTATCCAGGGTCACGTGTGTTATGGGTTCGCCTTGCGGAAACATCTGCGTCCTGACACACGTGATCATGACAATATGTCTCAGGAGGCAGGCTCAGACGGTGTTAGGCCCAGTATGGATTGCACGTGATTGCACAAAGGTTAGAAAGGGTACCGTATCCCCGGATAACATGTATGGATAGCGTACACATTCAAAATATATGTCTCAGGAGGCAGGCTCAGACGGTGTTAGGCCCAGTATGGATTGCACGTGATTGCACAAAGGTTAGAAAGGGTACCGTATCCCCGGATAACATGTATGGATAGCGTACACATTCAAAATATATGTCTCAGGAGGCAGGCTCAGACGGTGTTAGGCCCAGTATGGATTGCACGTGATTGCACAAAGGTTAGAAAGGGTACCGTTTCCCCGGATAACATGTATGGATAGCGTACACATTCAAAATATATGTCTCAGGAGGCAGGCTCAGACGGTGTTAGGCCCAGTATGGATTGCACGTGATTGCACAAAGGTTAGAAAGGGTACCGTTTCCCTGGATAACATGTATGGATAGCGTACACATTCAAAATATATGTCTATACATCAGGAGGCAGGCTCAGACGGTGTCAGGCACAGTATGGATTTGACGGCCCAGACTACACAGCGGAGGAGCAGGGAGAGGTAAAGATTGCAAATGCTGGGGCCCTGCCCAAGCAAGGGGGGCCCACTCGTGGGCGTCGGTACTGGCACTGGGCCCCTCATAGTACGGCGGTGTGTCTGACGGCGGGTGTGCACCACCACCGTCAGAGACACTTGATTGCACTATGAAGGACCCTGTACCAGTGCCCGCGCCCAAGAGTCGGCCTACCCACCTGTCCAGGGCAATGGCACTCGCACGGTGTCGTGCGCTAGGTGGTGACCCCGGCCATGGGGGGGGGGAGGCAGCACAGTTAGGGAGTTTTAGAAAGTGGCATATGTTGATGTTGGACATTCAGCTGATGCAAAAGGTGAAATAGGTCAAGTCCCAGGAAGAGGTGGACCAAAGCAAGCCATTTTTCTGTCACCCTATGTGTCATCAGAGGAAGGTGGGACAAAATCCTTGGAAACCCATGCGTGGTTCATTTTAATGAAGGTTAGATCATCCACATTTTGGGTTGACAGACGGGTCCTTTTTTCTGTAAGGATTGATCCAGCTGCACTGAAGACTCTTTCCGATAGCACACTTGCAGCTGGGCAAGCGAGCTCCTGTAAGGCATATTGGGCCAATTCAGGCCAGGTGTCCAGTTTAGCGGCCCAATAGTCAAAGGGGAATGACCTGTGTGGGAGAACATCGATATGGGAGGAAAAGGAGTTTGTAACCATAGTTGACAACTGCTGTCTCCTGTCACTTTCCATCGATGCAGTATTACCAGTTGTGTGAGCGGTACTTGAAAAATCAGTCCACAACATTGTCATGAAACCCCTGTCTCCAACGCCACTTCTGCTGTGTGCACCACGAACACCTCTGCCAAGCTGCCCCCGGCCCGTATGGCTCGTGTGAGAACCATCACCGCTGCTGTGTGCTGGGAATGCCTCAAGCAACCGATTTACCAGAGTTGCTTGTTTATTAGCCAATATTAGGTCAAGGTTCTCCTGTGGCATGATGTTTTGGAATTTGCCTTTATAGCGTGGATCCAGGATGCTGGCCAACCAGTAGTCGTCATCGTTCATCATTTTGGCAATGCGTGGGTCCCTTTTTAGGATCTGCAAGGCATAATCTGACATGTGGGCCAATGTTCCCGGTGTCAATGATGCACTGCGAGTGCTGGTTGGAGGAGCACTTTCTGGCAAATCCACATCCCTCCAGTCATGCACAAACCCTGTACCAGACCTTGCCACGCCAACATTTTCACTTGCCCCACGAGATGCATCCTCCTCCCCTAAGTAATTATCCCCATCATCCTCCTCCTCCTCCTCTTCTTCCTCCACCTCGTCCAGGAGAGGTCCCTGAGCAGACAATGGCTGAATGTCATCAAGGATTCCCTCCTCCTCTTCCTCCTCATCAACATTGGCTGCAGAAGCCTGCTCCTTAAGGTGCGTCAAAGTTTTCATGAGCAGACGCATAAGTGGGATGCTCATGCTTAGGATGGCGTCGTCTGCGCTTACCAGCCGTGTGCATTCCTCAAAACACTGAAGGACTTTACAGAGGTCTTTCAGCTTCGACCACTGCACACCTGTCAACTCCATGTCTGCTCTCAAAGTGCCTGGCCGTGTATCCTCCCACAAATGCATTATGGCCTGCCTCTGCTCGCACAGCCGCTCCACCATGTGCAGGGTGGAGTTCCACCTTGTTGCAATGTTGATAATGAGGCGGTGGTTGGGAAGGTGGAGCAATCGCTGCAGCTTCTGCATACGAACGGAGTGTACAGGCGACCGGCGGATGTGCGCGCACAGTCTTCACACCTTCTGGAGCAGTTCTGTTAACTCCGGATAATTTTTGAGGAAGCACTGCACCACCAGGTTCAAGGTGTGAGCCAAGCAAGGTATATGGCTGAGTTTTGAAAGGGCTATGGCTGCCACAAAATTACGGCCGTTATCACTAACTACCTTGCCTGCCTCAAGATGTACACTGCCCAGCCATGACTCAGTTTGTCGCTTCAAGTACTCGGCCAGCACCTCGGCGGTGTGTCTGTTGCCCAAACACATCATCTGCAACACAGCCTGCTGACGCTTTCCACTAGCTGCTCGATAGGGGGATACATCGTGTGCAACAGTGGCAGCTGCAGATGGAGTGCTCGTACGACTGCGCTCTGTGGACGAGCTTTCGCTTCTGGAGGAGGAGGAGGAGGGTCGAACGCCTACAGCCAACTGTTTCCTATACCATGGGCTAGGCAGCACTGTCCCACCACCGCTGTCCCCTGTGGACCCTGCATCCACCACATTAACCCAGTGCGCAGTGATGGACACGTAATGGCCCTGGCCATGCCGACTGGACCATGCATCAGTTGTGAGGTGCACCTTTCCGCTCACTGACTGCTTGAGTGCATGGACAATGCGGTCTTTCACATGATGGTGGAGGGCTGGGATGGCTTTGCGAGAGAAGAAGTGGCGACTGGGTAGGTCATAGCGTGGTACTGCATAGGCCATGAGTTCGCGGAAAGCTGTGCTTTCCACCAACCGAAAGGGCATCATCTCAAACAAGATTAGTTTGGCAATGTGGACGTTCAAACCCAGTGTACGCGGATGAGAGACTGAGTACTTTCTTGACCTACTCATAGTGTCTGGGAGGGTGAGCTGGACTTGAGAGCTGCATATGGTGGAAGTAGCGGTGGACAGGGCGGACTGAGAGAGGGTTGATGATGGTGATGGAGTTGGTGTTCTTTCTGATGGCCTAGAATCAGTCTTTCGTTGATATAACAGTGGGATTCCCTGACTGCTGTGGCCTTGCAACGACACCTCAACATTTGCTGCTGTGCTAACCGGTGGGCTTACAGTGGGGGAAACAATGTAGCGTTGCTGACTACCTTCGTTGTGATCAGTTGCACATGTGGCACTTGAGGTTTGGTGTTGTGTCCACGCTTGCAAGTGCATGCTGGTTAAATGTCTAAGCATGCAACTGGTATTCAAATTTTTCAGATTTTTCCCTCGGCTAAAGGTCTTTGCGCACTTCTTACAGATAACCTTGGCCTGATCATGAGGATTTTGTTCAAAAAAGTGCCACACTGCACTCTTCCTACTTTGGCAGACATTTTGCGGCCTAGCACGCTGTGATCTTTTGACCCTCTGGACAAGCTGTCCAGCAACTCTTTTGATGTTTGGAACCTGTCTTTGGAGTGCTCCGGGCCTGCCAGATAACAGCTGTTGCGATGTCGATGTCTGCTGTGGATGCTCCTCATCTGAGCTATTGGAAGCAGCACCCTCTTCCCCCAATGGATGCCAATCTGGGTCAACATCTGGGTCATCCATCACCTCCTCTTCTATGTCATGTGCACCTTCCTCTGTGTCACCGTGTATGGTGGTATAGTGTGCGGGAAGGGGCACCTGAGTCTCATCAGGGTCAGAATCTGGCTCTGTACACTGCGAGGACAATGTAGTGCTCTGAGTGAATGTGCCAGCAGAATCATCCATCAGCGGCTGTGCATCAGTGCACTCCATGTCAGATTCATCTTGGCCTGGGTAATTCACCATTTGACTTGATAATCCAGGCATGGTATGTGAAAACAGCTCCATGGAGTAATCAGTAGTATGGCCTGCGTCATCCTTCAATCTTGGTTGGCGTGAAGGACACAAGGAAAGGTGTGGTTCATGAACATGAGCCTCCAATGACGACTCAGTGCTTTTACTTTTTACAACTGAAGAAGAGGAGGCGATGGAGCTGGAGGCTGAGTCAGCAATGTAAGACAAAACTTTTTCCTGATGCTCTGGCTTTAAAAGCGGTTTGCCAACTCCTAGAAAACTAAGCGTTCGAGGCCTTATGTAGCCAGACGATGACGCAGGCTCAACACCTCCTGGATTCGGTCCTATTTTGCTCTTGCCACTACCATCAGATCCACCACCAACACCATCATTAACAGCTGCCAACCCCCGCCCAATTACACGGCCTCTTCCACCAGCCTTCCTCATTTTTGGTAGAAATGTAGACAAAATCCAACAAACTATATAGTAATGTAAAACAAGGTACAAGGTGTCTATAGGACAGGGGAGATTTTGAATTTCTGCAGACACTTCTGGACACTGGACACTTTTGGATTGTGTGAGGCCCACTGATATCTGAGCGCTATGTGACAGGCTCGATGGCACAGCTGTGACCAAAGTGACTAGAGGATAAGGGAGATTTTGAATTTCTGCAGACACTTGTGGACACTGGACACTTTTGGATTGTGTGAGGCCCAATGAATATCTGAACGCTATGTGACAGGCTCGATGGCACAGCTGTGACCAAAGTGACTAGAGGATAAGGGAGATTTTGAATCTCTGCACACACTTTTGGACACTGGACACTTTTGGATTGTGTGAGGCCCAATGAATATCTGAGCGCTATGTGACAGGCTCGATGGCACAGCTGTGACCAAAGTGACTAGAGGATAAGGGAGATTTTGAATCTCTGCACACACTTTTGGACACTGGACACTTTTGGATTGTGTGAGGCCCAATGAATATCTGAGCGCTATGTGACAGGCTCGATGGCACAGCTGTGACAAAAGTGACTAGAGGATAAGGGAGATTTTGAATCTCTGCACACACTTTTGGACACTGGACACTTTTGGATTGTGTGAGGCCCAATGAATATCTGAGCGCTATGTGACAGGCTCGATGGCACAGCTGTGACCAAAGTGACTAGAGGATAAGGGAGATTTTGAATCTCTGCACACACTTTTGGACACTGGACACTTTTGGATTGTGTGAGGCCCAATGAATATCTGAGCGCTATGTGACAGGCTCGATGGTACAGCTGTGACCAAAGTGACTAGAGGATAAGGGAGATTTTGAATCTCTGCACACACTTTTGGACACTGGACACTTTTGGATTGTGTGAGGCCCAATGAATATCTGAGCGCTATGTGACAGGCTCGATGGCACAGCTGTGACCAAAGTGACTAGAGGATAAGGGAGATTTTGAATCTCTGCACACACTTTTGGTCACTGGACACTTTTGGATTGTGTGAGGCCCACTGATATCTGAGCGCTATGTCACAGGCTCGATGGCACATCTGTGACAAAAGTGACTAGAGGATAAGGGAGATTGGATTGCTTTTAAAAAAGCAGTTTGCAGAGCAGTGGGTAAACAGCAATGCCAGCCTGTCTGGAAGCCTTAAAAGGCAGCCCAACAACCAACACCACTGATACACCACAATATAGCCTCCCCTTGCACTGCACACACAGTGACTGGTGTGTTGTGCAGGCCAAATTGCTAGCAGCAGAAGCAGTTTTTTTTTCTTCTCAGCAGGACAAAAAAAAAAAAAATTGGGATTGCTTTTAAAAAAAGCAGTTTGCGGAGCAGTGGGTAAACAGCAATGCAGGAATGTCAGGAAGCCTTAGAAGGCAGTCCAACAACCAACACCACTGATACACCACTATATAGCCTCCCCTTGCACTGCAAACACAGTGACTGGTGTGTTGTGCAGGCCAAATCGCTAGCAGCAGAAGCAGTTTTTTTGTCTTCTTCCCTGCCTAACGCTCTCCCTACAGAACCAGCAGCAACCTCTCCCTATACTGAGATTGGCAGAAGTAAGATGGCGGTCGGCGTGCACGCCCTTTTATAACCCCTGTGACGTCCACCAAAGCAAGCCAATCACTTGCATGCCCTTCTGAAAGATGGTGGTGACCCCTGCCTATGTCATCACGTTGCCCACAGTGTCCGTGCATCCTGATTGGCTGAAAAAGAGCGCAAAACAAACTTTTGAAACGCGACTTTGGCGCGTAAGTCGCCGACCTCGTGGCCGACCTCATCCTAGGGTCGGGTTTCGTTTCATGAAACCCGACTTTGCCAAAAGTCGGCGACTTTTGAAATTTTTCGACCCGTTTCGCTCAACTCTACTGAGGATTTTAAAATTGTAATATTATTGAAATATTTTTGTAATATTCATCTACTGGCTAACACGGTACAAAGCAGCAGCATAATGACTGCAGTCACAGCAAGGTGGGAAAGGGGCTCTCCAACAATATCAGAAACTTTATCTGGATATGCATCTTCGGACACACATCAAGTTGAAGTGTATTATGGTGCACAGACATATTGGGTCAACGCACCACAATAAATGCTGCTGGCCAATCAGAGGCCATCAGCTGATGTTGGTGTGCACATGACGGGGCGCATGGCAGTGACGCCACACGCTCCCATTGCACGCCGGAGCCAGTTGCAGGCTTCATAAGAGGATGCGCACGGTGGGGGAGTGAAGGGGAAAGGTGAGTACTTATTTTCTTTTTACAGTCAGTACATGGATGACTACGGTGTGCATTATGCTTTATGCCTGACTATGGGGATGCATTATAATTTATGCCTTACTATGGTGTGCATTATACTTTATGGATGACTGTGGTGTGCATTATAGTTTATGGATGACTATGGTGTGCATTATACTTTATGGATGACTATGGTGTGCATTATACTTTATGGATGACTATCGTGTGCATTATACTTTATGGATGACTATGGGGTGCATTATACTTTATGGATGAATATGGTGTGCATTATACTTTATGGATGACTATGGTGTGCATTATACTTTATGGATGACTATGGGGTGCATTATACTTTATGGATGACTATGGGGTGCATTATACATTATTGTTTATGGATGACTATGGGGTGCATTATACTTTATGGATGACTATGGGGTGCATTATAGTTTATGGATGACTATGGGGTGCATTATAGTTTATGGATGACTGTGGTGTGCATTATAGTTTATGGATGACTGTGGTGTGCATTATACTTTATGGATGACTATGGGGTGCATTATACTTTATGGATGACTATGGGGTGCATTATACTTTATGGACGACTATGGGCTGTGCATTATACTTTATGGATGACTATGGGCTGTGCATTATACTTTATGGATGACTATGGGTTGCATTATAGTTTATGGATGACTATGGGCTGTGCATTATACTTTATGGATGACTATGGGGTGCATTATAGTTTATGGATGACTATGGGTTGTGCATTATACTTTATGGATGACTATGGGTGCATTATACTTTATGGATGACTATGGGGTGCATTATAGTTTATGGATGACTATGGGGTGCATTATACTTTATGGATGACTATGGGGTGCATTATACATTATAGTTTATGGATGACTATGGGGTGCACTATACTTTATGGATGACTGTGGTGTGCATTATACTTTATGGATGACTATGGGGTGCATTATAGTTTGTGGATGACTATGGGGTGCATTATACTTTATGGATGACTATGGGGTGCATTATAGTTTATGGATGACTATGGGGTGCATTATACTTTATGGATGACTATGAGGTGCATTATACATTATAGTTTATGGATGACTATGGGGTGCATTATACTTTATGGATGACTGGGGTGCATTATAGCTTATGGATGACTATGGTGTGCATTATACATTATAGTTTATGGATGACTATGGAGTGCATTATACTTTATGGATGACTATGGTGTGCATTATACTTTATGGATGACTATGGTGTGCATTATACTTTATGGATGACTATGGTGTGCATTATACTTTATGGATGACTATGGGGTGCATTATACTTTATGGATTACTGTGGGGTGCATTATACTTTATGGATGACTGTGGTGTGCATTATAGTTTATGGATGACTGTGGTGTGCATTATAGTTTATGGATGACTGTGGTGTGCATTATAGTTTATGGATGACTATGGGCTGTGCGTTATAGTTTATGGATGACTGTGGTGTGCATTATAGTTTATGGATGACTGTGGTGTGCATTATAGTTTATGGATGACTGTGGTGTGCATTATAGTTTATGGATGACTATGGTGTGCATTATACTTTATGGATGACTATGGGCTGTGCATTATAGTATATGGATGACTATGGGCTGTGCATTATAGTTTATGGATGACTGTGGTGTGCATTATAGTTTATGGATGACTGTGGTGTGCATTATACTTTATGGATGACTGTGGTGTGCATTATAGTTTATGGATGACTATGGGCTGTGCATTATAGTTTATGGATGACTGTGGTGTGCATTATAGTTTATGGATGACTGTGGTGTGAATTATAGTTTATGGATGACTGTGGGGTGCATTATAGTTTATGGATGACTATGGGGTGCATTACACTTTATAGGATGACTATGGGGTGCATTATACTTTATGGATGACTATGGGGTGCATTATACTTTATGGATGACTATGGGGTGCATTATACTTTATGGATGACTATGGGTTGCATTATAGTTTATGGATGACTATGGTCTGTGCATTATACTTTATGGATGACTATGGGGTGCATTATAGTTTATGGATGACTATGGGTTGTGCATTATACTTTATGGATGACTATGGGTGCATTATACTTTATGGATGACTATGGGGTGCATTATAGTTTATGGATGACTATGGGGTGCATTATACTTTATGGATGACTATGGGGTGCATTATACATTATAGTTTATGGATGACTATGGGGTGCACTATACTTTATGGATGACTGTGGTGTGCATTATACTTTATGGATGACTATGGGGTGCATTATAGTTTGTGGATGACTATGGGGTGCATTATACTTTATGGATGACTATGGGGTGCATTATAGTTTATGGATGACTATGGTGTGCATTATACTTTATGGATGACTATGAGGTGCATTATACATTATAGTTTATGGATGACTATGGGGTGCATTATACTTTATGGATGACTATGGGGTGCATTATACTTTATGGATGACTATGGGCTGTGCATTATACTTTATGGATGACTATGGGTTGCATTATAGTTTATGGATGACTATGGGCTGTGCATTATACTTTATGGATGACTATGGGGTGCATTATAGTTTATGGATGACTATGGGTTGTGCATTATACTTTATGGATGACTATGGGTGCATTATACTTTATGGATGACTATGGGGTGCATTATAGTTTATGGATGACTATGGGGTGCATTATACTTTATGGATGACTATGGGGTGCATTATACATTATAGTTTATGGATGACTATGGGGTGCACTATACTTTATGGATGACTGTGGTGTGCATTATACTTTATGGATGACTATGGGGTGCATTATAGTTTGTGGATGACTATGGGGTGCATTATACTTTATGGATGACTATGGGGTGCATTATAGTTTATGGATGACTATGGGGTGCACTATACTTTATGGATGACTGTGGTGTGCATTATACTTTATGGATGACTATGGGGTGCATTATAGTTTGTGGATGACTATGGGGTGCATTATACTTTATGGATGACTATGGGGTGCATTATACATTATAGTTTATGGATGACTATGGGGTGCACTATACTTTATGGATGACTGTGGTGTGCATTATACTTTATGGATGACTATGGGGTGCATTATAGTTTGTGGATGACTATGGGGTGCATTATACTTTATGGATGACTATGGGGTGCATTATAGTTTATGGATGACTATGGGGTGCATTATACTTTATGGATGACTATGAGGTGCATTATACATTATAGTTTATGGATGACTATGGGGTGCATTATACTTTATGGATGACTGGGGTGCATTATAGCTTATGGATGACTATGGTGTGCATTATACATTATAGTTTATGGATGACTATGGAGTGCATTATACTTTATGGATGACTATGGGGTGCATTATACTTTATGGATGACTATGGGCTGTGCATTATACTTTATGGATGACTATGGGTTGCATTATAGTTTATGGATGACTATGGGCTGTGCATTATACTTTATGGATGACTATGGGTTGCATTATAGTTTATGGATGACTATGGGCTGTGCATTATACTTTATGGATGACTATGGGGTGCATTATAGTTTATGGATGACTATGGGTTGTGCATTATACTTTATGGATGACTATGGGTGCATTATACTTTATGGATGACTATGGGGTGCATTATAGTTTATGGATGACTATGGGGTGCATTATACTTTATGGATGACTATGGGGTGCATTATACATTATAGTTTATGGATGACTATGGGGTGCACTATACTTTATGGATGACTGTGGTGTGCATTATACTTTATGGATGACTATGGGGTGCATTATAGTTTGTGGATGACTATGGGGTGCATTATACTTTATGGATGACTATGGGGTGCATTATAGTTTATGGATGACTATGGGGTGCATTATACTTTATGGATGACTATGGGGTGCATTATACATTATTGTTTATGGATGACTATGGGGTGCATTATACTTTATGGATGACTATGGTGTGCATTATACTTTACAAACGACTGTGGGCAGTGCATTATACTACATGGATAACTATGGGAGAGCATTATACTTTATGCATGACTAAACGGGTGTATTATACTTTATAGATAACTATGGTGTGCACTAGATTTTATGGATGACCATGGGCTGTGCATTATACTACATTGATGACTATGGGGGTGCGTATACTTTATGCCTGACTATGAGGTGCATTAGACTTTATAGATGACTATGGGGTGCATTATACTTTATGGATAACTATGGTGTGCATTAAACTTTATGAACGACTGTGGGCAGTTCTTTATACTACATGGACAACTATGGGGGTGCATTATAGTTTATGCATGACTAAACGGGTGCATTATAATTATTGGATAACTATGTGGGTGCATTATACTTTATAGATAACTATGGTGTACTTTATAGTTTATGGACGACAATGTGCTGTGCATTATGCTATATGGTTGACTATGAGCTGTGCAGCATTTTATATGGAGGACTATGGGGTGATTAGACTATATAGAGGACTTTAGCAGGTGCATTATACCTCTTCTATTGAGCTCCATGACTTCTATGTACACCATTGGTGAGTATAATGGTTTATTTTGTTCCATACATTAAAGAACAGTGGCAGAATGGGCGCAATATACCAAGATGGGGGATATATACTGTATGTCAGGATGGGGACAGGATGAGGGAATATATATATAAGTATGGAAGAGATAAATATAAAATCCTGCACAGGGACCCATCAAACTAGTTACACAACTGGTGCAAAGATATATATTTCCTTTATCAAAGTTCTTCATTCATCTGAAACAATTTTTAAGGGAATTGTACTGTTTATTATGACTGGTTGTGATAGTTTTCTTGTCTTACAGTTCACTTTAATCATTAAAAATTTATTTTACTATTAAATCAAAATATAGTAAAATTGTATTTACCGTAATACTTCTATCTTACAAGTATGGCTCAGGAGTGATTGATCAATAATTGATTGGAATACAACAAAAAATCAAAACTAAATTCTGCTGCACTGTACGAAAAATAAACTACTGAACTACTAACGGTTCCAGTGAGTACTGTGGGGGCCATAGTCTGGAAGTAGAAAGAACATAAATTAACCATAAACTGGCCATGGCCAGAGGCTCCCCACAAGATTTTAGACAGAGGAGTGAAAAGAATCAGAATAGTTGTCCATGACCCAAGGACCATCTGTGGGAGCTAGAGTAAGACCTGGAATCAGCAGGTACAATTGTCTGCAAGACACCAATAAGTAATGCACCTCCATGCCGTTTGTACACTGACCACGCAAGATTCCATTGCTGAACAAAAAGCATGTGCAAGGGCGTTTAAACAAACCTTGAAAAACTGGGAGAATATAGTCTGGTCAGATGAGATCAAAATTGAACTCTTTAGGTGCCATGAAACACACCCTGCTTGGAAGCCAAAATGCGCTGCACATCACCCAAAAAACAACATACCAACAGTGAAGTTTGGAGGTGGGAAAATCATGGTGGGGAGCTCAGTCAGGATGGTGGAACAATCTTTTTTCACTTGTCATCCTTCTGCTGTCTGTATGAAATTTTGTGTTTTTTGCTCAACAGCTATTAATCTTTTACAGGACCATTTACAGTTTCCTGGGCTAAAGAATTGAAATGTATCCGTAAACATTGGATACCATACTGATAATCCAGAGGGCATGCAATTTTTTCTCGCACTGTACAAATTTCAGAGTGAAATTGCAGCTGAATGCAATTTAATTCTCATGTTGAATACAGCTGATAACAAATACACAAATCTGCAGTGCCTTATTGAATAACATTGATCCGAGTGCAATCCACTTCTTATTGGATTGCGCTTATCTCATTCATACAGAAGGGCGAGTGAGCCCTTACAAATAACTTAATTTATGGAAATCTATGGTTTGATTTCTTTGCTTGTGTAGATTGGATTGGTTGTTACTGACATCTGATGAGAATACTTATTTCTCCCGCTACATGTTTCTTTATAAGAGACATTAGGGCTCATGTGCACAGCCGTATTATAGACCCAAGTAGTAAGAAAGCGCTCAAAGAGTACTGTAAGCTCATGCTGTAGGCATGTAAGATTCTTATCTCAAAGTGTGGCTTGAGATGCTTTGCACACATACTCTGTAGAGCTTGCTGTCAATCAACGTGTAGAGGAGTGATTACAGCATGCACACTACATAGTGAGAGGGGTGACGGTAACCTCTCCCTACACCACCTCAATGACTGAAAGTAATATTGACTCAAGGGTCCTAATAACAATTAATAAGGTCTCAAGTGCCACAAAGAATATTAATGCCTCCTCAAAGCCACATAAAAGTAATAATGCCCCTGAACTCCCCTTTACAATAGTGTCTCACACAAATCAATATTTTGATCCAAGTTTAAAACTTATAGTGATATTGTATCCAGAGCGGTCTCACAAATCGTTATATGATTCCGCTATATATAGAAGTAGTTCACCTATATTTTCCAATATAAAGTAAAAATGTGATGACAGTATCCCCATGTAGAGTAATATTGCCCTCCCTTTAGGTCCTGAAATATGATAAAAATGTCCCCTGATTATCCCCATATAGTAATAATGCCCCTGTTCCACCATATATACAATGCTGCTTGCCGGTTCCAACCATATATAATAATAATTCTGTTCATAAAGTAATAGTGTGTGTGACAGAAAAAAAAATCTATGTATACCTAGCCCCTGATCCTAACAAGTTCGGAGATATAGTCAGCATCACTGCTGGAGAGGGGTGGTGCAGTGCTGGCGTCAAAGGGTGCTGATGTCCTGTGTGCCTGTTTTAGGTCTCACTGCTCCAAAACAATATTTATTGTACCAGTGTCTATGTACGCTGATATAGTAATGACTAATGGTCGCTCTAGGTTGGCCCCAAAATATAAGTAAGATCTGAGTGACCACCCTCATGCCCAACCAGTAGCTATACTACTGTTTTTAATGTTGGTACATTGAAATGCATTAAATTTTGTTGGCTTTACATTTTTTAAACTTTTTCTATGACAGTAGTAAAATCTAAATTTAAAGCTCTCTCACTTAACATAATTGTTAGGTTACTAAGTCTCTTTTGGCTCATTGTAGATCCTTGCTGTGTTTTGATCCCAAAATTGTAAGCTCTTATTGATTAAGGTGCGCCTTACTCCAAAAGTGCACAATGCCTGTCTTAAAAGAAACTTGTCACTGGGTTTTGCTATGTAATCTGAAGACGGCATGATGTAGGGAAAGAGATCCTGATTACAGTGATGTAGCACTTACAATGAGTTTGTTTTATCAACATAATATTATCACTACAGGACAACTGGCCTCATGCCTCCTAGTCCAACCACTTCTACAGTACTGATTAGCAGTCTTCTGTCATTATAGATTGTATAATCAGTGGTGTGAGTGGGGACAAGCTAGATCTGCAGCAGGGAAAGCTGTGATGATATCATAATTTCTGCACCCAGCAAACTAAGTGACACATTACTGGAACCAGGGTCCCTGTCCCTACATCATGCTGATCTAGATTACATAGCATTAACCTGCTAACAGATCCAGTTTAATGAATTGTGTTGTGTATTTTTACTTTTCACATAAAGTAGCTCAAGAAACTTATTGGCTACTGCCATTTTAAGAGGTACTGTTCAGTATCTTAGTATCTCTGATAAACACAAGGCAATACTGGTGCTTAATTCTGTAGATATAAAATAGGTCCTGTTGGGTATAAAAGCAGGGCAGTTCACAGTAGATGAAATTATAAGACTTTACTAAAATGTATACCATTAGCAAATCAAACTATTACTCTTACAGTGACACAGGTTTTACTTTCATTCTTCCAATGTGTGCTGAAAATAGGCTAAGAGTGTCTGGAAGATAACAACTGTGAGGGGTTAGAGGGGCAGATGCTGGACAGAATCTGCTTGGCAAAGTAGAGGTTTGTGCTGGAAAAAAATGTCTCACTTCCAGTTAGGAGACTGAATGTGACGGACTCAGCTCCTGCTGAGCCCATTTTTTGAGTGGACCCTCTGGGTCGTGGCACCCACCCACCGAGGGCGAGCTGACCTTGTGAGAATCCACTCCCTATACAGGGATTGTCAGGGGCAAGACCAAGGGGGTGAGCCACCACGACTGCTGGGACCAGACGGCCGGCTCAGGGGACACTAGACGAGTGTCTGACGACAAGGACGAGCAGGAAGCAAGACGAGACTAGACGTAGGTGCAAGGTATCTTCATTAGAATAACACAAGATCAAATACAGAGAAAACAAGCAAAACGTGCAAGGTGCGCGCGTGGGCACGCCAAGGTCCATAACATGGTACGTGCCAGATGGCACGCCTAGGCACAGGTAATGGCATGATGGCATCGGACTCCGGACTGCTGGCAAACCAACAGGGTCCAGGGATCAGGCTGCGGACGTCAGCTCCGGACATCAGGCCGTAGTCATCTGGTTCCGGACCTCTGGCAACGGTCGGCAGGTTCCGGGCATCCGGCAGGCAAACCAGGGTTCAGGCAAGGAGGCACGACAGATATCCAAGCAGGGTGCGTGTTTAGGAACACGCCAGGGTCCAAGGCTAGGTGCGTGTGTAGGGGACACACCAGGGTTCAAGACTAGGTGCGTGTGTAGGGGACACGCCAGGGTTCAAAGCGAGGTGCGTGTGTAGGGGACACACCAAGGTTCACAAACGAGACAGGGTGCGTGTGTAGCCACGCCAAAGCATAGAATAAGACAGTGCGTGTAGAGACACGCCAAGGCACAAGGTACAAGACAGTGCGTGTAGAGACACGCCAAGGTACAAGGTATAAGACAGAGTGCGTGTAGAGACACGCCAAGGTTCAAGGTACAAGACAGAGTGCGTGTTGAGACACGCAAAGGCACAAGACAGGGTGCGTGTAGAGACACGCCAAGGCACAAGACAGGGTGCGTGTAGAGACACGCCAGGGTTCAGAGCAGGGCTGCATGCTAGGAGCTACGCAGGGACGCACACCTCACTGGCCAATGCACACGGCTGTAACGCCAGCATGAGGCACGACTAAGGCACAGGAGGGGGCAAAGGAACCTTCGTGCTAGGAGCCACGCCAGGTTCAGGGCAGGGTGCGTGCTAGGAGCCACGCCAGGGTTCAAGGCAGGGTGCGTGCTAGGAGCCACGCCAGGGTTCAAGGCAGGGTGCGTGCTAGGAGCCACGCAGGGGGCACGCCACACTGGCCAGTACACACGGCTGTACACAAACACGTGGCACTTACCACGGCACAGGAGACGGCCAAGGGGAACCCACGCCGGGGTTCAATGCAAGGACAAGGCAGGGAACAAGGCAAGGAACACAAGCAGAAACAGAGCCAGGTCAGAGCGAGGACAGAGTCTAGCAGCGGAGCGTAGGCAGAAGCCCAGAGCCGGGCCAAGGGAAGACCTTGGGACTAGACAAAGAAACGAGCACTAAGGAGAGGAGAAATGGTGCGTGTGCCAGGGAGCACTACAGAGCACCATAGGAGAGAGCGAGGCAGAGCAAGCAAAGACTGAGACCATAGGGAGGAACACAAAGCAAGGAATAGCAAGGCAGAGAACACAGGGAGGACTACAAGTCAAAGCATAGCAAAAGCAAGACATGGAAAACAGGCGAGGCAGAGAACGCAGGAAGGACTACAAGTCAAAGCATAGCTAAGGCGAGACATAGCAAAACAGACTAAGACAAAGAACAGCAGAAGGACTACAAGGCAAAGCAAGGCAAAGACAAACATGGCACGAGAGACAACACAAGACATGGCACAAGACAAGAGGCGGAATACGAGCACGGAGCGTGTGCAGAGACGCACTACAGAGCAAAGTGCAAGGGCACAGAATAGAGGGAGCAACCCCACAGACCCAGAGCCTTGCAGGGAAGCAACACAATAATCAGGCCCTGAGCATAGGAAGAGGCGGCCTGATATAGGGCATAGCACCTCCTCCTCCAGGTCAGGACCAGGGGAGCACTTCCGGGATTCTAGACATGACGAGATGATAGCAGAACCAGACAGTGCAGGATCTTAGGAAACGTCACATGATCAGGGTTTCAGACATGACGAGATGATCACCGAACCAACCAGTGCAGGATCCTAGGAAGAACACATGATCCGGGATTCTAGACATGACGAGATGATTGCAGAACCAAACAGTGCAGGATCTTAAGAAACATCACATGATCAAGGACTCCAGACATGACGAGAAGATCACAGAAGGCAGAGCAGAAACGCAGGGATCCTGCAGCTCAGACATGAGGTGAGTCTGCACACAGCTCTAGCGAACATGCAGGACAGCAGACAAAACATGCGCATGCACATCGCTCCAGGAGTTCTTGAGACAAACAGACATGGCAGACATGGCGGACGTGACACTGAACTTTACATCAGTCATATAAAAGCAGGTCTCTGTATAATATACAATCCACATAGGTGACATTTTGGTCAAATAGTCATTCATGAGATGAACAGATTGCACTCTTAGAGAAGTAAAAGGATCAAAAGAATAGCGCTGGATGGAAAGGAGATGACTCACGTACCAACTGATCAAGACAGCATTCTCCATCAGTAGTGACCAGAGTTACCTTTCCATCCAGTCTTTATGCTTTAGATCCTTTTGTTTCTTTAACGTTGAAATCTGTTCATCTGATGAAGGTCTAGCTTATCGAAATGTCACGTATTAGGGTTGCAGAATTAATAAAACATCTATAGTTATTTGACATGTTGTTTTAGAGGGCTAAGTTTTTTCATACTCTGAATTAAGGATTTCTTCCCTACCTCTGCAACCTTTGAAGCAAAGATAGCGTGCCGGATATTCTTTTTGTTCCCGCGTATTATGCAGCTCAAGTCATATAAAAATTATACAGCTGCTTCTAAAAGATTAATCTGCAAGTGAAAGACATCTACTTGTAAAGGGTTAGTCTGCCTGTAAAGGGTTAATCTGCGTCTCTCGTTGCATACTTAGCAGTCTCTGAAAGCGGCAGTTAACACGCACTGTCAGGGGGTGTGTCTCTCCAACAGCCCATCCGGTGATCGAGGGGTGCCGATGGTTTGTCATGACAGCCGAGGCTCTGCTGAAGACTCCTGTTCCTGTCATTATGATACTCTCGTGAAAGCCAGCGTTTAGCTGACATTCAATGGAGATAGTGATTTTCTCACCACATACCAGTGCTGTATAGCACAAGAGATCAGTCAATCGCTGATTCAGGTTCACTAAGAATACTTTTTAATACAGTAAAAATAAAACGATTTAAAAATATGAAGAAAAAAAACACCTACAGTGATATGTAAAAGTTTTTGGCATGCCTAGTAAAAATTACTGTTATTGTGAACAGTTAAACAAGTTGAAGTTGAAATGATCTCTATAAGGCTGAAAGTTAAAGATGACACATTTCCTTTGTATTTTACGCTAAAAAAATATATTGACTTTTTTTTCATTTTAAACATTACAAAAAATAAAATGGGCCAATTCAAACGTTTATGTGCTCAGATCACTTTGACCAAAGTTTCAGACCTTAATTAGCCTCCTCTTATCTTGTGCCAAAAAATTGCAGCCGTGGGTTCTTGTAAGCAGCCTAGCACTCTGAAAAGGAAGTTGGTGGAGGCACCCAAAGCAGGAGAAGGATATAAGAAGACAGTAAAGCGTTTTCAAGTTCCACTTTCCTTAGTTCGAAATGTAATAAAGAAATGGCAGTCAACATGAGCAGTAAAGATCAAGATATGGTCTGGAAGACCAAGCAAAAAATTCAGTGAGGATTGCTAGTGAGTAGTGTTGAGCTTTCCGATAACGCAAGTATCGGGTATCGGCCGATATTTGCTGTATCGGAATTCCGATACCGAGTACCGATACTTTTTTCGTATCGGATACCGGAATCGGAAGTCCAAAATGCAATGAGCCACTTTTGTGGCTCTGATTGGCTGCCGAAATGATGTCATCGTGATGCGCTGTCTGTGCGCATCATGATGTGCCGTCAGTTTGGGCCTTCGGGGGGGCTGTGCCGACTGTCCGGGGGTCTGTGCCGGCCTGCCGGTGGTCTGTGCAGGCTCCGGGGGTCTGTGTCGGCCTGCCGGGGGGCTGTGCCGGCCTGCCGGTGGTCTGTGCAGGCTCCGGTGGTCTGTGCCGGCCTGCCAGGGGGCTGTGCCGGCCTGCCGGTGGTCTGTGCAGGCTCCGGGGGTCTGTGCCGGCCTGCCAGTGGTCTGTGCAGGCTCTGGGGGTCTGTGCAGGCATCGTCCGATGGGACTACAAGTCCCATCGGGCGATGCCTGCTACCATGACAGTGATTGACACATTAGCCAATGATGGGACAGTAGTAGTCCCATCATCCGGCTAATGTGTTGAATGTAAAAAAAAAAAAATTTACATGCTACATACATGCTACATACATGCTACATACATACAACATGCATACTACATATATACTACATGTAACATACATACTACATGCAACATGCATACTACATACATGCTACATACTACATGCATGCTACATACATGCTACATACTACATACATGCTACATACATACTACATACATAATACATATATACTACATGCATGCAACATACATACAACATATATACTACATGCATGCAACATGCATATTACATATATACTATATATACTACATGTAACATACATACTACATATATACTACATGCCACATACATGCTACATACTACATACATAATACATATATACTACATGCATGCAACATACATACAACATATATACTACATGCATGCAACATGCATACTACATATATACTATATATACTACATGTAACATACATACTACATATATACTACATGCTACATACATGCTACATACACACTACATGCTACATACATGCAACATACATACTACATACATGCTACATACATACACACTACATGCTACATACATGCAACATACATACTACATACATGCTACATACTACATACATGCTACATACATACTACATATATACCACATGCATGCAACATGCATACTACATATATACTGCATATATACTACATGCATGCAACATACATATATACTACATACAATACATACATATAGACATACAGTACATATAACATAGAGTACATACTCACCGTCACTTGTCACTTTGATCCCCGAAGCCAGTGTCCCCTTGAGGACTAAATATCAAAATAAAAAAACACCAATATACTTACCCCGATCCGCAGAAGTCCACGAGGGTCCCACGTCCATCTTGCGTGGAGAACAGCAGCATCAGCTGATGCTACCGTTCTCTACCAGCTCCAGGAATACAATGACGGAAGGTAGGTATCCTTCCGCACAGTATTCCTACACCACTTTAAAAAAAAAAAAGTCCCTAGTCTCACTTTATGCCATTGCTGCGTGGGGATTTAGGGATTTACCACGCAACAATGGCATAAAGTGAGACTAGGGACTTTTTTTTTTTTAAAGTGGTGGAGGAATACAGTGCGAAGGATATTTCCCACGCAGCAATGGCATAAAGTGAGACTAGGGACTTTTTTTTTTTTTTAAATGGTGGAGGAGTACAGTGCGGAAGGATACCTACCTTCCGTCATTGTATTCCTGGAGCTGGTAGAGAACGGTAGTATCAGCTGATGCTGCTGTTCTCCACACAAGATGGACGTGGGACCCTCGTGGACTTCTGCGGATCGGGGTAAGTATATTGGTGTTTTTTTATTTTGATATTTATTCCTCAAGGGGACAATGGCTTTGGGGATCAAAGTGACAAGTGACGGTGAGTATGTTTTCTATGTTATATGTACTGTATGTCTATATGTATGTATTGTATGTAGTATACAGTATATGTATGTTGCATGCATGTAGTATATATGCAGTATATATGTAGTATGCATGTTGCATGCATGTGGTATATATGTAGTATGTATGTAGCATGTATGTAGTATGTAGCATGTATGTAGTATGTATGTAGCATATAGTGTGTATGTATGTAGCATGTTTGTAGTATGTATGTTGCATGTATGTAGCATGTAGTGTGTATGTTGCATGTATGTAGCATGTAGTATATATGTAGTATGTATGTTACATGTAGTTATATATGTAGTATGTATGTTGCATGCATGTAGTATATATGTATTATGTACACTCACTGGCCACTTTATTAGGTACACCTGTCCAACTGTGTGTTAAGACTTAATTTCTAATCAGCCAATCACATGGCGGCAACTCAGTGCATTTAGGCATGTAGACATGGTCAAGACAATCTCCTGCAGTTCAAACCGAGCATCAGTATGGGGAAGAAAGGTGATTTGAGTGCCTTTGAACGTGGCATGATTGTTGGTGCCAGAAGGGCTGGTCTGAGTATTTCAGAAACTGCTGATCTACTGGGATTTTCACGCACAACCATCTCTAGGGTTTACAGAGAATGATCCGAAAAAGAAAAAAAATCCAGTGAGCGGCAGTTCTGTGGCCGGAAATGCCTTGTTGATGCCAGAGGTCAGAGGAGAATGGGCAGACTGGTTCGAGCTGATAGAAAGGCAACAGTGACTCAAATTGCCACCCGTTACAACCAAGGTAGGCAGAAGAGCATGTCTGAACGCACAGTGCGTCGAACTTTGAGGCAGATGGGCTACAGCAGCAGAAGACCACACTGGGTACCACTCCTCTCAGCTAAGAACAGGAAACTGAGGCTACAATTTGCACAAGCTCATCGAAATTGGACAGTAGAAGATTGGAAAAACGTTGCCTGGTCTGATGAGTCTCGATTTCTGCTGCGACATTCGGATGGTAGGGTCAGAATTTGGCGTAAACAACATGAAAGCATGGATCCATCCTGCCTTGTATCAACGGTTCAGGCTGGTGGTGGTGGTGTCATGGTGTGGGGAATTTTTTCTTGGCACTCTTTGGGCCCCTTGGTACCAATTGAGCATCGTTGCAACGCCACAGCCTACCTGAGTATTGTTGCTGACCATGTCCATCCCTTTATGACCACAATGTACCCAACATCTGATGGCTACTTTCAGCAGGATAATGCGCCATGTCATAAAGCTCGAATCATCTCAGATTGGTTTCTTGAACATGACAATGAGTTCACTGTACTCAAATGGCCTCCTCAGTCACCAGATCTCAATCCAATAGAGCATCTTTGGGATGTGGTGGAACGGGAGATTCGCATCAGGGATGTGCAGCCGACAAATCTGCGCCAACTGTGTGATGCCATCATGTCAATATGGTCCAAAATCTCTGAGGAATGCTTCCAGCACCTTGTTGAATCTCTGCCACGAAGAATTGAGGCAGTTCTGAAGGCAAAAGGGGGTCCAACCCGTTACTAGCATGGTGTACCTAATAAAGTGGCCAGTGAGTGTATGTAGTATGTATGTAGCATGTATGTAGTATGTATGTTGCATGTATGTAGCATGTAGTATATATGTAGTATGTATGTTACATGTAGTATATATAGTATATATGTAGTATGCATGTTGCATGCATGTAGTATATATGTTGTATGTATGTATTATGTATGTAGTATATATGTATTATGTATGTAGTATGTATGTAGCATGTATGTAGTATGTATGTTGCATGTATGTAGCATGTAGTATATATGTAGTAAGTATGTTACATGTAGTATATATAGTATATATGTAGTATGCATGTTGCATGCATGTAGTATATATGTTGTATGTATGTTGCATGCATGTAGTATATATGTATTATGTATGTAGTATGTAGCATGTATGTAGCATGTAGTATATATGTAGTATGTATGTTACATGTAGTATATGTAGTATGCATGTTGCATGCATGTAGTATATATGTTGTATGTATGTTGCATGCATGTAGTATATATGTATTATGTATGTAGTATGTATGTAGTATGTAGCATGTATGTAGCATGCATGTAGTATGTAGCATGTATGTAGTATGCATGTTGCATGTAGTATATATGTAGTATGTATGTTACATGTAGTATATATGTAGTATGCATGTTGTATGTATGTAGCATGTAAATTTTTTTTTTTTTTTTACATTCAACACATTAGCCGGATGATGGGACTACTACTGTCCCATCATTGGCTAATGTGTCAATCACTGTCATGGTAGCAGGCATCGCCCGATGGGACTTGTAGTAAAAGAACATCTAAACAAGTTTAATAAATTTTGAAAACAAGTCTTGTGGACCGATGAGATTAAAATAGAACTCTTTTGCCACAATAATCAAAGGTATGTATGGAGAAAAAAGGGCAGAGAATTTCAGGAAAAGAACTTCTTGACAACCATTAAGAATGGGGATGGATCAATCATACTTTGGGGTTGTGTTGTAGCCAATGACACAGGGAATATTTCACAGGTAGATGGAAGAGTGGATTCAATGACATTTCAACAAATTCTTGATGCCAACATAAAACCATTGATAAAAAGCTGAAGTTAAAAAGATGATGGCTTCTACAAATGGATATTGATTTGAAACATACGTCTAGATCCCCAATAGACTATCTCAAATTCACAAGCTCTTACAATGGCCCTCACAGTCCCCTGATTTGAGCATCATTTAAAATCTGTGGCTAGACCTCAAAATAGCAGAGGATGCAAGAGGAGCCAGGAATCTCACAGAACTGGAAGAATTTTCCAAGGAAGAATGGATGAAAATGCCTCAGACAAGAATTTAAAGACTATTAGCTGGCTACAGAAAGCGTTTACAAGCTGTGATACTTTCAAAACGGGGTGCTGTTAGGTACTAGCTATGAAGGGTGCCCAAACTTTTGCATTGGTCCATTTTCCTTTTTGTAATTTTTAAACTGAAAAATCTTAGATGCACTTTTTATCTCCCAAATTTGGAGAGAAAATGGGGATGTGTCTTACAGTTTGAATGTAACTTATTGGCTGCAGTGGACCAGCGTCCACAATAAGCTTCAGGCAGCGGGCAGGAGTGGGGCTATGTTGTGGGCCCCAGGCTGGTTGGAAGTGGTGTTCTCTGACATGGGAACTCCACCAACATTTTGTGAAAGCCTGGAGCCACTGCCCTTTCCATACTTTTCAATGCAGTGCATTCTGTGGTAAAGGCTCCCAGAGGCAGCACATGTGTAGATTGAGATCTCAGCATCGAGATCTAATCTCCCGACATTTCAATTGCATATGCGCCGCCTCCAGAGGTGATTTTCATAGAGTCCACTGCATTGAAATCATGGAATGTTTGGGGGCTGCGGGCTTTCACAAAATGTTGATGGAAACCCCGCGCCGGTGAACACCACCTCCTACCAGCCTGATGTTTGCTGTATTGCCCCACTCCTACCTCCTGTGAACACCACCTCCTACCAGCCTGATGTTTGCTGTATTGCCCCACTCCTACCTCCTGTGAACACCACCTCCTACCAGCCTGAGGTTTGCTGTATTGCCGCACTCCTACCTCCTGTGAACACCACCTCCTACCAGCCTGAGGTTTGCTGTATTGCCCCACTCCTACCTCCTGCGAACACCACCTCCTACCAGCCTGAGGTTTGCTGTATTGCCCCACTCCTACCTCCTGTGAACACCACCTCCTACCAGCCTGAGGTTTGCTGTATTGCCCCACTCCTACCTCCTGCGAACACCACCTCCTACCAGCCTGAGGTTTGCTGTATTGCCCCACTCCTACCTCCTGTGAACACCACCTCCTACCAGCCTGAGGTTTGCTGTATTGCCCCACTCCTACCTCCTGTGAACACCACCTCCTACCAGCCTGATGTTTGCTGTATTGCCCCACTCCTACCTCCTGTGAACACCACCTCCTACCAGCCTGAGGTTTGCTGTATTGCCGCACTCCTACCTCCTGTGAACACCACCTCCTACCAGCCTGAGGTTTGCTGTATTGCCCCACTCCTACCTCCTGTGAACACCACCTCCTACCAGCCTGAGGTTTGCTGTATTGCCCCACTCCTACCTCCTGTGAACACCACCTCCTACCAGCCTGATGTTTGCCGTATTGCCCCACTTCTACC
Organism: Dendrobates tinctorius; assembly: GCF_039654945.1. Taxonomy (NCBI): domain Eukaryota; kingdom Metazoa; phylum Chordata; class Amphibia; order Anura; family Dendrobatidae; genus Dendrobates; species Dendrobates tinctorius. The sequence goes on along the minus strand of NW_027361705.1, from coordinate 16,285,813 downwards.
TCCTGCGAACACCACCTCCTACCAGCCTGAGGTTTGCTGTATTGCCGCACTCCTACCACCTGCGAACACCACCTCCAACCAGCCTGAGGTTTGCTGTATTGCCCCACTTCTACCTCCTGTGAACACCACCTCCTACCAGCCTGAGGTTTGCTGTATTGCCCCACTCCTACCTCCTGTGAACACCACCTCCTACCAGCCTGGGGTTTGCCGTATTGCCCTACTCCTACCTCCTGCGAACACCACCTCCTACCAGCCTGGGGCCCGCAGCATCTCCTTCATCTGCTGCCATCAGCTTTCTGCAGCAGCAACCCTGCCACCTGGGATCCCGCTCCATCACCACTGCCCCGCAGATAAGTTAACATAAAACTGGATTATAAGACACACCATCATTTTACAAAAAATATTTTTTTCCTATTTTCTTCCAGAATATTTGGAGAGCATCATATAATTCATTGCGCCTTATAATCTGCAAAATACTGTTTTGGAGTTTTTTTGCCTAAAGGACAAAGGAAATGTGTCATCTTTAACTTTAGACCTTTTAGAGATCATTTCATCTTCAACTTTCTTAACTGTTCTCAATAACAATAATGTTGACCAGGGGTGTCTAAACTTTTACATGTCACTGTAAGTTCAAATCATCTCCATTTTGCCCAGTTAAAAATAAAATAATTAAAAACATTCATGAATATATATATTTGGTATTGATGTGTTCATAAAAGTATGATCTATCAAAATATAAAACAAACTGATCTTATCAATAAATGGCATATAAAAAACGAAACATGTTTCGGGTCTCAGAATACAACGACACAAAAACATTTTTTTTTTTTACTAATTTGCAATTTTTTTTCGTTACTTAAATTAAAAAAAATGCATATTTGATATCTGAGTAATCACACTGACCTGGAGAATCATATTGCCAGGGCAGTTTTACCGTACTGTGAACATGAAAATAAAAAAAAACCAAAAACAATTGTGAAATTGCATTTTGTTTGCAATTTTAATGCACTTGGAATTTTTTTCCCTCTTTCCAGTGCATCACGTGATAAGATCAATGGTGTCATTCAACAGTACAACTTGTTCCGCAAAAATCAAGCCCTATATTGATGCAAAAATTAAAAAAAAAGCTATAGCTCTTGGAAGAAGGAGAGGAAAAAAGTCAAGTGAAATAAAACGGAAGACAGCCTGGTCATGCACTTTTTTCAGTCTAAATTAACGACAGCCCTTCCCACACAGACCATGCACTGCCATTGGAAACAGTCATATGCTAACGCTGCCGAATGGTAAGAATGTGCTAGAAACAAATCAGACAAATATAATGGTTCCAATAAGTATCATAAAAAAGGGCATTTTCTTAGCTTACTTCCGTGATTGAAAACCTGCAGACTGATCAACAGAAATGTCTACAGTACATCTCTCCAACGTATCTATAAAACTTACTGATTTAAGAAAACTTTTAGGGTCTTTCCCAGGTGTTACAGCGGGGCACACGCACTTATTTTCTTTAAATATTTTGTAGTTTGCCTTTCCAAATTCTTTGATAAATGGCCGCAGGCATCGTAACCGGTTTGTGTACTGAGCAGTTTATTCACAGCAAAGTTTAACATTGTGTATTGCTTGTGGCTGTAAGGCAATAATACTGTTATGTTACAAGTTCAGGACGGGTTTACTGTGCCAAGGGCTGTCAACAACGATTTAATTTTAGAAATTGTTCGGTTTTAAATTGCTTATAAAAGAAAGCTTTTTGGTAAAGCTAGATATTAAACCTTCACAGGTAATCGCGTTTTTAACCCCTTAATGACCGCCCATATGCCTTTTAACAGCTGTAGTTATGGATAATTAAACCACAGCGCTGTTAATTAATGACGCTGTGGAGAAAGTGTATAGCCCCCCCAGAATCTGATTTTCTCCAGGGTCTCAACTGCCGGGGGTAGCCGAGTCCCCAGAGAATATGATTCTGGTCGGCTTTTACCGACCCCGCGTTTGCGATCGCCGTTATTAACCGTATAACAGCAACCACAAAAAGCCACAATTTTCCTTTCACTTTCTCTCTCCTCTGATGTGATTGCAGAGAAATAGGGTCCCTGATCCACCCGGTACCTCCCGGTGGTCCTCAGACCCTCCTGCCTCCCCCGGTGGGCGCCGCCGTCTTTGTCCAGGAAGAAAATGGCAGGCGCATGCGCAGTGTGCCCGTCAATTCTGCCGGCCGGCAGATTCCATTCATTCATTTAATGTACATTTGATCTCTGTGATAAACCCTATCACAGTGATCAAAATAAAAAAAATAGTAAATAACCCCCCTTTATCTCCCCCTTAGTTAGGGAAATATAATGAAATAAATAAAATGTATTTAGGACAATGAAAGAAAAAAGGATGGCACTGCAGAGAGTGCGGATGCTGCAGATCAGATCGGTGATAAGAAAAAATCTGGCACCTGTTAGAAAGAGATAAAGACCTGGCAGAAGTAGTTCAGAGGGGCCCCCTTTTTGCTTGCCGCCGGAGTGCTAATTTAAGAGATCTTTTAGTCTGTAATAGAGTCAGGAGTGACAATAATAATTGGATACGTTCAGGCATTCCTAAGGGTAACTTTAAGCGAAATAACTGCCCTTTTTGTCTATTTTAACTTTTTGGCAATTCTATGAAGGTTGGTCCCATTCAGCATGAAATTCGTCAGTTTATTTCTTGCAAAACCTCATTTGTAGTTTATATTCTTTTCTGTCCGTGTGGTTTTTTCCATATAGGTAAAACAATCCGTCCCCTTTACGTTAGGTTTAGAGAGCATTTTCATTCCATTTCATCTAGCAAAGGAGTCCCCCGTTTGATCAGCCACATAAGAGAATTCCATGGTGGTAAGACAGAATCGCTGCGGTTTGGGGGTTTAGAAAGGGTTAATTCTCCCAGTCAGGGAGGTAATCATCGTAGGCTCCTTCTGCAAAGAGAAGCTTTATGGATACTGTGGTCGAATGCAACAGGTGCGTTGAGCTTGAATGAAAGGGTGGATATGTCCGTTTTTCTCTGAATTTACTGTGTTTTGTGCTCTTTAAGATTGATAAGTTTTGCTTTTGTTTTTAACTGTCCGCACTCTCTGCATTGCTCCCGAGCCCATGCATTTTTATCCATGAAACAAAGACTTCTACTTTTGGTAACGGTGAGTGCCATCCTTTTTTCTTTCATTGTGCTATTGGATTTTGTTATATTTCATCAGGATTGAGGATTGAGGATCTACCTCTCTGGCCCAGATGTCAACTCTCTGCTGTCCAGAATCCCGGAGTGTCTATCAGCCATATCCTCCTTTTTCACCTCTCGCTTCCTAAAACTCAACGTAGACAAAACTGAAATCATTATCTTTCCTCCATCTCACGTATCTTCCCTACCCGATCTATCTATTATGGTACCTGAAATCCGCTGCCTCGGAATAACTCTCGACTCTGCCCTGTCCTTCAAATCACACGTCCAAACTCTTGCCACCTCCTGTCGCCTCCAACTCAAAAACATTTCCAGAATCCGTCCCTTCCTCAGTCCTCAATCTACGAAAACTCTTGTACATGCCCTCATCATCTCCCACCTTGACTACTGCAACACTCTCCTCTGTGGCCTCCCTGCTAACTCTCTTGCACCACTCCAGTCTGTCGTCAACTCTGCTGCCTGACTAATCCACCTCTCTCCTCGCTACTCCCCTGTCACTCCCCTCTGCAAATCCCTCCATTGGCTCCCAATTCCCCAACAAATCCAATTCAAACTACTAACACTGACCTACAAAGCCATCCACAACCTTTCCCTTCCCTATATCTCTGAACTAATCTCCCAATATCTTCCCTCACGTAATCTTCGATCCTTCCAAGACCTCCTACTCTCCTCCACACTTATTCGTTCCTCACACAACCTCCTCCAAGATTTCTCCCGAATATCCCCTATCCTCTGGAATACCATGCCTCAACACGTTCGATTATCCACCACCCTCGGATCCTTCAAACAGAACCTGAAAACCCATCTTTTCAGGAAAGCTTACAGCCTGCAATGACCATTCTGCCGCCTCATCACCGCCTGAGCTGCTGCCTCATCACCACCAGAGCTGCTGCACCCCTGACCTTCTGTCTCTTCCCCACTATCCCATAGAATGTAAGTCCACAAGGACAGGGTCCTCTCCCCTCTGTACCAGTCCATCATTGTAAATTTGTTTACTGTTATCTATAACTTTGTATGTAAGCCCCCTTCCCATGTACAGCACCATGGAATTAATGGTGCTATATAAATAAATAATAATAATAATAATTGAGCACCCATTCCTTGGGGTATGTGGCATTCATATAGTGTGTGAAGGGTCTCTTTAGATTTGTTTAAGGGACCACGGTGGTGCAGCAATGCCGAATCTGTTTCTCTTTCTTGGACTTTATTAAGAAAATATTTTTATTTCATTTTTTCATTAGGGTTAGGGTTAGAATTAGGGTCAGGGTTGGAATCAGGGTTAGGGTTAGAATTATGGTTTGGGTTAGAATTAGGGTTAGGGTTGGAGTTAGGGTTAGAATTAGGGTTAGTGTTAGAATTAGGGTTTGGGTTGGAATTAGGGTTAGGATTAGGGTTAGGGTTGGGATTAGGGTTAGGACCAGAGTTAGGGTTGAGATTAGGGTTAGGATTAGCGTTAGGGATTAGCATTAGGGTTAGGGTTGGGATTAGGGTTAGGGTTGGGATTAGAGCTAGGGTTGGGATTAGAGTTAGGGGTGCATTGGGGTTAGGGTTGGAGCTAGAATTGAGATTGAGGGGTTTCCACTATTTACCCACTTTGGGGGTCCTAATTTCTCCTGTTACCATTGGGAAAATAAAAAAATTGAGGGCTAACAAATCGCTTTTGTGAAAAAAAGATTTTTTATTTTCACCGCTCTGTGTTATAAACTTCGGTAAAGCATTTGGGGGTTCAAAGTGCTCACCACACCCACACATCTACATAAGCTCCATCGGGGTCTAGTTTCCAAAATGGGTTCAGTTGTGGGTGGTTTCTACTGTTTAGGCACATCAGGGGCTCTGCAAATGCAACATTCCAACAAAGTCTGCATTCCAAAATGGCGCTCCTTCCCTTCCAAGCTCTTCCATGTGCCCAAATAGTGGTTCCCCCCACACATATGGGGTATCATTTTACTCAGGACAAATTGCACAACAACTTTTGTGGTCCAATTTCTCCTGTTAGCTTTGTAAAAATAAAAAAAAATAGTGGACTAAAAAATCATTTTTTAGGAAAAAAATGATTTTTTATTTTCACTGATTTGCATTATAAACTTCTGTGAATCACTTGAGAGTTCAAAGTGCTCACCACACATCTAGATAAGTTCCTTAAGGGGTCTAGTTTCCAAAATGGTGTCACTTGTGGGGTTATTTCACTGTTTAGGCACATTAGGTGCTCTCCAAACCTGACATGGCGTCCAATCTCAATTCCAGCCAATTCTGCATTGAAAAAGTCAAACAGAGCTCTGCTGTGTGCCCAAACAGTGGTTTACCTCCACATATGGGGTATGGGCGAACTCAGGAAAAATCGCATAACAACTTTTTGGGTCTAATTTCTCCTGTTACCCTTGTAAAAAATAAAAATTTGGGGGGCGAAAAGATCATTTTTGTTGGGGGGAGAAATTGCTCAACAAATTTTGGGGTTGATTTTCTCTTTTAACACTTGTGAAAATAAAAAAATTGGTTCTGAAGTAAATTTTTTGCAAAAAAAGTTAAATATTAATTTTTTCCTTCCACATTGCTTCAGTTACTGTGAAGTACGTAAAGGGTTAATAAACTTCTTGAAGGCGGTTTTGAGCACCTTGAGGGGTCCAGTTTTTAGAATGGTGTCACTTTTGGGTATTTTCTGTCATGTACATCCCTCAAAATGACTTTAACCCCTTCATGACCCAGCTTGTTTTGACCTTAATGACCTGGCCATTTTGTGCAATTCTGACCAGTGTCCTCAGGAACACTTCAATGCATCCTAGCGATTCTGATTTGTTTTTTGTGACATATTGTGCTTCTTGCTAGTGGTAAATTTAGGTTGATAATTTTTGCATTTATTTGTGAAAAAAATGGAAATTTGGCGAAAATTTTGAAAACTTCGCAATTTTCAAATTTTGAATTTTCATTCTGTTAAACCAGAGAGTTATGTGACACAAAATAGTTAATAAATAACATTTCCCACATGTCTACTTTACATCAGCACAATTTTGGAAACAATTTTTTTTTGTTAGGAAGTTATAAGGGTTAAAAGTTGACCAGCGATTTCTCATTTTTACAACAAAATTTACAAAACCATTTTTTTTAGGGACAATCTCACATTTGAAGTCACTTTGAGGGGTCTATATGGCAGGAAAAAAACAAAAGTGACACCATTCTAAAAACTGCACCCCTCAAGCAACTCAAAACTACATTCAAGAAGATTATTAACCCTTCAGGTCCTTCACAGGGACTAAAGCAACAATGAAGGAAAAAATGGACATTTTAATTTTTCACAAAAATTTTCTTTTTGCCTCAGTTTTTTTCATTTTCACATGGGCAACAGGGTAAAATGGGTCTAAAATTTGTTGGGCAATTTCTCCTGAGTACACAGATACCTCATTTGTGGTTATAAACCACTGTTTGGGCGCTCGGCAGGGGCCCGAAGGGAAGGAGCGCCATTTGACTTATTGAATAGAAAATTAGCTCCAATCGTTAGCGGACACCATGTCGCGTTTGGAGAGTCCCTGTGTGCCTAAACATTGGAGCTCCCCCACAAGTGACCCCATTTTGGAAACTAGACCCCTGAGGGAACTTATCTAGATGCGTGGTGAGCACATTGAGCCCCAAGTGCTTCACAGAAGATTATAACGCAGAGCAGAGAAAATAAAAAATCATTTTTTTTCCTCAAAAATGATTTTTTAGCCCCCTATTTTTTATTTTCACAAGGGTAACAGGAGAAATTGGACCTCAAAAGTTGTTGTACAGTTTGTCCTGAGTACGCTGGAACCTCATATGTGGGGGAACCACTGTTTGGGCGCATGGCAGGGCTCAGAAGGGAAGGAGCACCATTTGACTTTTTGAATGGAAAATTAGCTCCAATCGTTCGCGGACACCATGTCGTGTTGGAGAGCCCCTGTGTGCCTAAACTTTGGAGCTCCCCTACAAATGACCCAATTTTGCAAACTAGACCCCCTAAGGAACTTATATAGATGCATAGTGAGCACTTTGGACCCCCAGGTGCCTCACAGAAGTTCATAATGCAGAGCCGTGAAAATAAAAATATTTTTTCTTCCTCAAAAAAATGATTTTTTAGCTCGCTAATTTTTATTTTCACAATGGTAACAGGAGAAATTGGACCCCTAAAGTTGTTTTCCAGTTTCTCCTGAGTACGCTGGTACACCACCTGTGGGGGGAACCACTGTTTGGGCACACGTCGGGGCTCGGAAGGGAAGTAGTGACGTTTTGAAATGCCGACTTGATGGAATGGTCTGCGGGTGTCATGTTATGTTTGCAGAGCCCCTGATGTGCCTAAACAGTAGAAACCCCCTACAAGTGACCCCATTTTGGAACATAGACCCCTAAGGAACTTATTTAGATGCATAGTGAGCACTTTGAACCCCCAAGTGCTTCATTGAAGTTTATAACGCAGAGCCGTGAAAATAAAAAATAATTTTATTAAGGTTGAAGGAAGACTTTAAGTCCATCTAGTTCAACCCATATCCTATCCTAACCTACCCTAACATGTTGATCCAGAGGAAGGCAAAAAAAACCCATGTGGCAAACAGTAAGCTCCACATTGGGGAAAAAAATTCCTTCCCAACTCCACATACGGCCATCAGACTAGCTCCCTGGATCAATGCAATATTAAGAAAACTAGTGTGTACACCCTGTGTGATGTAATGACCACTGTGTCAGTCAGGGGGTGCTGTGTGGATGTCCCAAGAGAGAGGATGAATGGCAGAGGCATGAATGACCATTATGTATCTCAAGGTGGGTGGCCTTGAGATGGAGACTGATGCGTGTATTGATCAGCAGTGATACTGCTGACGTGTTGTTTCAATGTGTCAGGGAGAAGTCTCTAGGTAATAGGGAGATGGGCGGACCTAGTTACCTACAAACCCACCCAGGGGGTGTGTTTAGAACACTATGGTAGAGTGTGTATGAGAGTGTGAAGGACCTGTGAAAAGGGCATAGCCATGTGATCCGGTGGGCGTGGCTACAAACCATATATGGTGGCCAGGGAAGGTCACATGTGGTGAATGCTGGGACCCGGTTGGTCCAGTGTTGAAGGTCCCGCTGAGATGGGGCTTCCTGGCTAACAGCCTGTGAAGTGGCTGTGAGTAATGGCGACGTGTGCCTGTTAGTTCCCTGGAGGGAATGAATGTGTACAGCATGGTGAAGCAGCATGAGGAAACCCTGACAGGGTGAGATAACTTGGGGCTAGGAAGCCTGCGCAGTGAACAGTGCATAACTTATATGACTATAGGATAACAGAGAGAAACTCTGTAATGGACGCTATGCTAATTATATGCTGTTTTCTGTTGCTGTGATGGTTTATAATGCTGAATAAACTGAAGGGACTATGATTGTTTATGGAAAACCCGTGCTGGATCTGGTTTTGTGGCTGCAAGCGAGTGATCCCCTATGTGAATGACAGCGCTACCTCACACCTGTAATATTATACTTTTCAAGAAAGGCATCCAGTCCCTTCTTAAATTTTAGTAGTGAATCACTCATTACAACATCATATGGCAGAGAGTTCCATAGTTTCATGACTCTTCCAGTAAAGAATACGAGTCTGTGAGTATGCTTAAACCTTCTTTCCTCCAGATGTAGAGGATGCCCCCTTGTCCCCATCACAGGTCTAAGTAAAAAGATCATTAGAAAGGTATTTGTACTGTCCACGCATATATTTATACATTGAAATAAGATCACCCCTAAGCCTTCAATTTTCCAAGCTAAATAACCCCAAGTGTAATAACCTGTCTTGGTATTTCTGACCCCCCAGTTCCCTAATAACCTTGGTCACTCTTCTCTGCACCCGCTCCAGTTCAGCTATGTCTTTCTTATAAACTGGAGACCAGAACTGTACGCAGTATTCTAAGTGTGGTCGCACTAGTGACTTATATAGAGGTAAAATTATGGTCTCCTCATGAGCATCTATGCCTCTTTTAATGCATCCCATTATTTTATTTGCCTTTGCAGCAGCTGCCTGATACTGGCCACTAAATGTGAGTTTGTCGTCCACCCATACACCCAGGTCTTTTTCAGTGACAGTTTTGCCCAGTGTTTTACAATTAAGCACATAATTATTCATCTTGTTTGTTCTACCCAAGTACATGACCTTACATTTATCCCCATTGAAGCTCATTTGCCATCAGCTCAAGCTTCTAGTTTACATAAATCCTCCAGTAACATAAAATTATCCTCCTCTGTATTGATTACCCTGCAGAGTTTAGTGTCATCTGCAAATATTGAAATTCTGCTCTCTATGCCCCATACAAGGTCATTAATAAACATGTTAAAAAGAAGCGGGCCCAATACTGACCCCTGTGGTACCCCACTGCTAACCGTGACCCAGTCCGAGTGTACTCCATTAATAACCACCCTTTGTTTCCTATCCCTGAGCCAGCTCTTAACCCACTTACACATATTTTCCCCTATCCCCATTGTTCTCATTTTATGTATCAACCTTTTGTGTGGCACGTACCAAAAGCTTTTGAAAAGTCCATGTACACCACGTCCACTGCATTCCCTTGGTCCAGTCTGGAACCAGTCAGCAATTTTTTAATTTTACAAGGGTAACAGGAGAAATTGGACCCCAAAAGTTGTTGTCCAGCTTGTCCTGAGTATGCTGGTACCCCATATGTGGGGGGAAACCACTGTTTGGGCACACGTCGGAGCTCGGAAGGGAAGTAGTGACATTTTGAAATGCCGACTTGATGGAATGGTCTGCGGGCGTCATGTTACATTTGCAGAGCCCCTGATGCAACTAAACAGTAGAAACACCCCACAAGTGACCCCATTTTGGAAACTAGACCACCCAAGGAACTAATCTAGATGTGCAGTGAGCACTGTGAACCCCCAAGTTCTTCACAGAAGTTTATAACGCAGAGCCGTGAAAATAAAAAAAAAATTCTTTCCTCAAAAAATGATTTTTTAGCCCACAGTTTTTTATTTTCACAAGGATAACAGGAAAAATTTGACCCCAAAAGTTGTTGTCCAGTTTGTCCTGAGTAAGCTAGTACCCCATAAGTTGGGGTAAACCACTGTTTGGGCACATGTCGGGGCTCGGAAGGAAAGTAGTGACGTTTTGAAATGCTGACTTGATGGAATGGTCTGCAGGTGTCATGTTATGTTTGCAGAGCCCCTGATGTGCCCAAACAGTGGAAACCACCAAACAAGTGACCCCATTTTGGAAACTAGACTGCCCAAGGAACTTATCTAGATGTGTGGTGAGCACTTTGAACCCCAAGTGCTTCACAGAAGTCTATAATGCAGAGCCATGAAAATAAAAAATCATTTTTTTTCCACAAAAATAATTATTTTAGCCCCCAATTTTTTATTTTCCCAAGGGTAACTGGAGAAATTATACTCCAAAATTTTTTGCGCAATTTTTCCTGAGTACACTGATACCACAGATGTGGGGGTAACACACTGTTTGGGCACACGTTGGGGCTCGGAATGGAGGGACCACTGTTTGACTCTTTGAACGCAAAATTGGCTGGAATAAATGGTGGCACCATGTCATGTTTGTAGACCCCCTGATGTGCCTAAACAGTGGAAACCCCTCAATTCTAACTCCAACCCTAACCCCAACACACCCCTAACCCTAATCCCAACCCTAATCATAGCCCTAACCACAACTCTAACCCCAACACACCCCTAACACTAATCTCAACTCTAACCCTAACCCTAATCCCAACCCCAACGCACCCCTAACCCTAATCTTAACCCTAATTCCAACCCTAACCCTAATTACAAGCCTAACCCTAATCCCAACCCTAATTCCAACCCTAACCCTAATTCCAACCCTAACCCTAATTACAAGCCTAACCCTAATCCCAACCCTAATTCCAACCCTAACCCTAATTCTAACACTAACTCTAACCCTATTTCTAATGCTAACCCTATTTCCAACCCTAACCCTAATTCCAACCCTAGCCCTAACTATAACCCTAATTCTAACGCTAATGGAAAAATAAAAATATTTTCTTTAATTTATTATTTGTCCCTACCTATGGGGGTGATAAACAGGGGGTTTATTTACTTTTTTATTTTGATCACTTTGAGAGTTCATCACAGTAATCAAAATAAATGAATGAATCTGCAGCCGGCAGATTCCAGCAGGCGCACTGCGCTTGCGCCCACCATTTTCCAAGATGGCAGTGCCCATGATGCAGGACACCGGGATGGCCAGAGGGGCAAGAGGTACCGGGGAGGGTGAGGGGGGATCAGAAGGCTGGGGGAAGCGGAGGGAAGGGGGAGGGGAGTAGATGATGACTGCGGTGACCGACCGGTGCCGTCAGTCAGTGGGGGGGTCTCATCAGTGTCTACAGCCATGGCCGATGCTATTGCAGCATCGACCACTGATTGATTGTAATATTTCACCAAATTTCATTGGTGAAATATTACAATCGCACTGCGCATGCGCCCGCCATTTTCCCTGATGGGGGCGCCCATGAGGCGGGACGACGGGACACTGGGTGCCAGAGCGGGACTCAGAGGCACCGTGGAGGGTGATGGGGTGATCGGACTGCGGGGGTGATTGGACTGCGGGGGGTGCGGAGGGAAGGGGAGGGGGAAGAGATTGTGATGGTGGTGGCCGATCGCTGCCGTCAGTCCGTGGCATGGAACTATTGCCCCTGCCAGCCAGTGTGGGGGGTCAGTTTAGTGTCTCCAGCCATGGCCGATACTACTGCAGCATCGGCCATGGCTGAATTTTGTAATATTTCATCAAATTTCATTGATGAAATATTACTATCGCTCTGGCTGTTTCACTTTCAACAGACATTCAGAGCAATCGTAGCCATGTGGGGGCTAAGCCACCCCCCCTGTGGTGAAGTATAAAGGGTCCTGTGTGTGCGTGGGTCGGGTGACCTTTCATTGACCCGGTCAGGGGGCTGATTTATACCATGATGCCTACGTAGGCGTCATGGGTCAGTTAGGCACGACTTTTCCTGACACCTATGTAGGCGTCACGGGTCGGGAAGGGGTTAAATATGATGTGGTCCCTAAAAAAATGGTTTTGTAAATTTTGTTGTAAAAATGAGAAATCGCTGGTCAACTTTTAACCCTTATAACTTCCTAGCAAAAAAAAATTGTTTCCAAAATTGTGCTGATGCAAAGTAGACATGTGGGAAATATTGTTTATTAAGAAATTTGTGTGACATATTGCTCTAATTTAAGGGCATAAAAATTTAAAATTTGAAAATTGTAAAATTTTCGCCATATTTCCGTTTTTTTCATAGCTAAACACAAGTCATATAGAATAAGTTTTGCTACTAACATGAAGTAAAATATGTCACAAAAAACATTCTCAGAATCAGTGGGATCCGTTAAAGCGTTCCAGAGTAACCTCATAAAGTGACAGTGGTCAGAATTGTAAACATTGGCATGGTCATTAAGCTGCAAAATGGCTCTGTCACTAAGGGGTTAAAGAAGACCTATCTGTTATCAGGACATCTCTGTTTTGGTGTACACCACACTTGCTTCTCAATTAAATAACAAGTATGGAGCATCTTCTCTTACACCTCAGAATTAGGTTATTCTGCTATCATTCCTTTCCTTCTAAGTTAATCAAAGAGGAGATCCCAAAAGGGAAAAAAAACAAAACACCTGGTTCCCGCGCTGCTATACTTCAACCCTCAAATGGATGAAATCCAGTCGATTCTAGGGGTAGGTTCCAATATCAATGCTTTATTTCATGGTACATACAAAGACAACACGTTTCGAGGTCCATTCCATTTTGGGATCTCCTCTTTGAGTAATGGAAGCAGACGCTGTCTGTCTACACCCTCCTGCTGCAGCTTCATTATATGGGATTGAGCATATTTAGTAGTTGTGGCGTTACACAACCTCTGAGGGTGAGTACCCTGAACAATTCAATTTTTACTTATTATATCTGGTAAAGCCCTATGGGCGCGGTTTTGTGGTTTCTTTTATCTTTTCCTTCTAAGTTAGACACTTTTCGCACTGATGGGAAATTTTGAAGACATCATTGGTCAGCAATTATAAAGGGAGTTCCAGTAGCAAATCTTAATGATTTGCATGCCAAAGTGCATCCAGCGGGGCAGAACATTCCTCAGACAACCATTAATAGTCGCATTAATAGCAGCCAAGGTGTGTAAGTGCTGGGATTTCTGCACATGGTGCTCATGCTAAATATATAGTTTCAATTTTTATCATTTGCATATCATTAAATTGTTTATCCATCCTGTGATTTTCATAATTCCACATCTTCTTCTTAGCAATGCAATTTCTATGATGAGAAATGTACAATGTACAAATGCTCATGAAAAGTGACTTTTCTGTTCAAATGTAGAGCTTCTGCCAAAAAAAAATTACTCTAAGATATTACAGTGGGGGAAATAAGTATTTGATCCCTTGCTGATTTTATAAGTTTGCCCACTGACAAAGACATGAACAGTCTATAATTTAAAGGTAAGTTAATTTTAACATTGAGAGATAGAATATCAAAAATAAAATCCAGAACAACACATTGTATAAATTATAAAAAACTTTTGCATTTTGCTTTGAGAAATAAGTATTTGATCATTCTGGCAAAAAAGACTTAATACTTGGTGGCAAAACCCTTGTTGGCAAGCACAGCAGTCAGACATTTTTTGTAGTTGATGAAGAGGTTTGCGCACATGTCAGGAGGAATTTTGGTCCACTCTTCTTTGCAGATGATCTCTAAATCATTAAGATTTTGAGGCTGTCACTTGGCAACTCGGAGCTTCCACTCCCTCCATAAGTTTTCTATGGCATTAAAGTCTGGAGACTGGCTAGGCTACTCCATAACCTTAATGTGCTTCTTTTTGAGCCGCTTCTTTGTTGCCTTGGCTATATGTTTTGGGTCATTGTCTTGCTGGAATACCCAGCTATGACCCATTTGTAGGCTAAGTGCACACGTTGCGGAATTCCCACGGTAACTTCCGCTGGAATTCCGGAATTCCATTCCACAGGAAAATCGCATTTTAAATTCCCGCGATTTTCCCACGGAAAAACTAGCGATTTGCAAGTGTAATTAGCTTGCAGAATGCTAGCGTTTTCCAAGCGATCTGTAGCATCGCTTGGAGAACTGATTGACAGGTTGGTCACACTCGTCAAACAAAGTGTTTGACGAGCGTGATCAACTTTTTACTATTGAGGCTGCCTATGCAGCATCAGTAGTAAAAAGATCTAATGTTAAAAGTCATAAAAAAAATAAAAAATTGTGTTTTTCTCTCCTTCCGACATCCCACGCAGCCTTCCCGGGCCTGAGCAATCCTCTCGTTCCCAGTAATGCCTTGCGAGACCTTTGATGACGTTGCGGTCTCGCGATACTGTAGTGGTCTCGCGATACTGTAGCAGTCTCGCAAGGAATAGGGACCGCTACAGTATCGCGAGACTGCGATGTCATCAAAGGTCTCGCCAGGCATCACTTGGAACGGGAGCATCGCTGAGGTCCGGGAAGGCTGCGCAGGACGTCGGAAGGTGAATATAACCCGATTTTTTTATTTTTTATTCTATTTTTTACAGGGATATGGTAACCACAGCTCGGAGGACAGTCTCTTCTCCTCCACCCCCTGGGTAGCATCCGCAAATGTTCTGCGCACTTTTCGCATGGTGGGCACAGCCACATGCAGAAACTAAGCAGAAAAATGCATTCCTATGTGGGCGGAATCCCCAGGATTCCGCAAAATTAATGAGCATGATGCGTATTTTTCTGTGATGCGATTCCACCGCGGGAAAATCCGCAGCATTAGCACAGCATTGCGGAATCCCATAGGAATGCATGGGATGTTGTTTTTTTGCATCTTCACGGCAAAAACGCTCATTAAAAGCTGCAAAAAAAGCACGACGTATAATCGCAGCCTAAATGTCTTGGCGCAGGGAAGGAGGTTGTCACTCAGGATTTTACGGTACATGGCTTCATCCATTCTCCCACTGATACGGTGAAGTAGTCCTTTGCCCTTAGCAGAGAAACACCAGCAAAGCAAAATGTTTCCACCTCCATGCTTGACAGTGGGGATGGTGTTCTTTGGGTCATAGGCAGCATTTCTCTTCCTCCAAACATGACGAATTGAGTTAATGCCAAAGGGCTCAATTTTTGTCTCATCTGACCACAGCACCTTCTCCTAATCACTCACAGAATCATCCAGGTGTTTATTGACAAACTTCAGGCGAGCCTGCACATGTGCCTTCTTGATCAGGGGGACCATGAGGACACTGCAGGATCTTAAACCTTTACAGCTTAATGTGTTGCCAATGGTTTTCTTGGTGACTGTGGTCCCAGCTGCCTTGAGATCATTAACAAGTTCCCCCCATGTAATTTTAATCTGATCTTTCACCTTCCTCATGATCAAGGATACCCTACAAGGTGAGATGTTGCATGGTGCCTCAGATCGATGTCGATTGACAGTCATTTTGTATTTCTTCCTTTTTCTTACTATTGAAACAACAGTTGTCTCCTTCTCGCCCAGTGTCTTAGTTATGGTTTTGTAGCCCATTCCAGCTGTGTGCAGGTCTATGATCTTGTCCCTAACATCCTTATAAAGCTCTTTGGTCTTGCCCATGTTTTAGAGGTTAGAGTCTGACTGATTGAGTCTGTGGACAGGAGTCTTTTATAAAGGTGACTATGTAAGACAGTTTTCTTTAATGCAGGTAACGAGTTGATTTGGAGCGTATAACTGGTCTGCAGGAGCCAGAACTCTTAATGGTTGTTAGGGGATCAAATACTTATTTCTCACTGCAAAATGCAAATAAATTTATATAATTTGTACAATGTGATTTTCTGGATTTTATTTTTGATATTTTATCTCTCAATGTTAAAATTAACATACCCTTAAAATTATAGACTGTGCATGTCTTTGTCAGTGGGCAATCTTACAAAATCAGTAAAGGATCAAATACTTATTTCCCCCACTGTATAGGCACTACTGTAAGTGTACAAATTTGTTCTTTTTTTGTTTTCTACATGGCCCCTACATTTTTTCATATACATATACATCACAAACTCAATAAAGTTAATGGTAACATATTTTTACCCTATTTGATAATATGTCTTAAAATGTAGCCATATACAGTGGGGAAAAAAAGTATTTAGTCAGTCAGCAATAGTGCAAGTTCCACCACTTAAAAAGATGAGAGGCGTCTGTAATTTACATCATAGGTAGACCTCAACTATGGGAGACAAACTGAGAAAAAAAAATCCAGAAAATCACATTGTCTGTTTTTTTTCCATTTTATTTGCATATTATGGTGGAAAAAAAGTATTTGGTCAAAAACAAACTTTCATCTCAATACTTTGTGATATATCCTTTGTTGGCAATGACAGAGGTCAAACGTTTTCTGTAAGTCTTCACAAGGTTGCCACACACTGTTGTTGGTATGTTGGCCCATTCCTCCATGCAGATCTCCTCTAGAGCAGTGATGTTTTTGGCTTTTCGCTTGGCAACACGGACTTTCAACTCCCTCCAAAGGTTTTCTATAGGGTTGAGATCTGGAGACTGGCTAGGCCACTCCAGGACCTTGAAATGCTTCTTACGAAGCCACTCCTTCATTGCCCTGGCGGTGTGCTTTGGATCATTGTCATGTTGAAAGACCCAGCCACGTTTCATCTTCAATGCCCTTGCTGATGGAAGGAGGTTTGCACTCAAAATCTCATGATACATGGCCCCATTCATTCTTTCATGTACCCGGATCAGTCGTCCTGGCCCCTTTGCAGAGAAACAGCCCCAAAGCATGATGTTTCCACCACCATGCTTTACAGTAGGTATGGTGTTTGATGGATGCAACTCAGTATTCTTTTTCCTCCAAACACGACAAGTTGTGTTTCTACCAAACAGTTCCAGTTTGGTTTCATCAGACCATAGGACATTCTCCCAAAACTCCTCTGGATCATCCAAATGCTCTCTAGCAAACTTCAGACGGGCCCGGACATGTACAGGCTTAAGCAGTGGGACACGTCTGGCACTGCAGGATCTGAGTCCATGGTGGCGTAGTGTGTTACTTATGGTAGGCCTTGTTACATTGGTCCCAGCTCTCTGCAGTTCATTCACTAGGTCCCCCCGCGTGGTTCTGGGATTTTTGCTCACCGTTCTTGTGATCATTCTGACCCCACGGGGTGGGATTTTGCGTGGAGCACCAGATCGAGGGAGATTATCAGTGGTCTTGTATGTCTTCCATTTTCTAATTATTGCTCCCACAGTTGATTTCTTCACTCCAAGCTGGTTGGCTATTGCAGATTCAGTCTTCCCAGCCTGGTGCAGGGCTACAATTTTGTTTCTGGTGTCCTTTGACAGCTCTTTGGTCTTCACCATAGTGGAGTTTGGAGTCAGACTGTTTGAGGGTGTGCACAGGTGTCTTTTTATACTGATAACAAGTTTAAACAGGTGCCATTACTACAGGTAATGAGTGGAGGAAAGAGGAGACTCTTAAAGAAGAAGTTACAGGTCTGTGAGAGCCAGAAATCTTGATTGCTTGTTTCTGACCAAATACTTATTTTCCACCATAATATGCAAATAAAATGAAAAAAAAACAGACAATGTGATTTTCTGGATTTTTTTTTCTCAGTTTGTCTCCCATAGTTGAGGTCTACCTATGATGTAAATTACAGACGCCTCTCATCTTTTTAAGTGGTGGAACTTGCACTATTGCTGACTGACTAAATACTTTTTTTCCCCACTGTATGAGTCGATGAATTTCTGACAATAATGAATACTAAAGGGGACATTTACGACAAGCCCCAAACCACAAGTGTGGTTTCAAAAAGTCATAACGTCTGCTAGCTTTTTCTGTGCCCTCATTACTCTAAAAAAGTTGTCCAGGCTTAAGAAAAGCCGGTGGGCCTCTGCAGCCCGATTAATTTACACTGAAAACAGAAGTAAAAATAGTAGATTTTTTCTGCCATATTTCCAATTGAGGGGGATTAGGGTAATTATATTAAATACCAAGTAAAAGTGACCTTATATTTTTGAATATTAGGGTGTTTGCCAATGAATATGTGTTTTATCAGCCGTAGAGATCCTTGAAACATTTGTTGCATACGGAACAGATTATATTCACATTATTAGAATTATGTTGCATTGTGGATAGAATTGTGGAGAAACAATACATGATACACCATGTTCATTGTTACTAACATACCCAGAACATAATTAACCAGCCAGAAACCTGTTGGAAGTTACCAAAAGGGACCAATAATTCATCAACAGTTTGTAATAGCACTAATGAAAGTTTATTGTATCACAGTGATTTCCAATTATGTTATTTGTACTTCTAATTACTGCTTCCTTTTATGCTTGTGGTAACACAAGGAATATAGAGCAAAATCATTGAAACAAACATCAACTAAAATGAAATAATTACTGATTTGGTAGAAAGATTTAAAAAAAAAAAAAACTGTTATAATCGTATTTTACCATCAGCGTGACCTCAACTGAAACATACTACCTTCTGTAGCTTTATATTGATAAAGTGTTAACACCTTGCACCTTATTTTTGCCTTTATTTCTAGCTGAGTACTAAGAAATATCTGCAGACAAGTTAATTGACTTTGTGAACATTGAAGACATTACGCTTTAGGAACAGGGCAAATTCATCTTATGTATTTAGTCTTGAGATTAGTGATTTGAACAGAATTTTTATGGAAAGGTCTTCTCTAAAGATATTTGATGAATATTTTATAGAAGTGCCTCGTACATACAGCTGAGAAATTTGATAGATTATCCACTTAGCCATGATATGCCATATCATATTGTGAAAATGATAGTACTCTCAACTCAAATTAACCTCAGTAGCTAGTTTTATCATTGAGTTCAATGGAGAGGAAAATATACTAGTCCCTCCTTTGAAATAAGTACAAATTACAAAATGGCATATGCAAGTCATATTCATATGTCAAGGGAGAGATCAATGCTAGCTGCCACTGAGAATTACTTTAAATTGGCAGGAAGGGGACATATTATCCAAATTCTACTGTAGGGCTCACCTGGTTATGTGGATCCTCCAAGCTTAATGTCCAGGTGGACACATGGGCCATGAGTGTCAGTGCAGCAGATGGGTGAGGTACACAGGACACAAGTAGAATAGTTACAGGAAGCTGCAGTTAAACAGGAGTTGTATGGGAAATCGCAGACAGGTAGCAGAGTTACAGGAATCCACAGGCAGTTAGGAGACATCCTGTACACTGTAGACAGGCAGCAGATTTACTGGAAGCTGCAGGCAGACAGGAGACATCCTGAAGATCGCAGGAAGATAGCAGAGTTACTGGAAGCAGCAGTCAAACAGGAGATGTTTTGGAGACTGCAGACATGTAGCAGAGTTTCAGGAAGCCACAGGCAGACAGAAGACATTCTTGAGATCTCAGACAGATAGCAGAGTTAGTGGAAGCAGAAGGTAAACAGGAGACATTCTGGAGACCACAGACAGATAGTAGAGTTACTGGAAGCGACAGACAGACTCAGATAGATAACAAGGTCCCTGTATACTGCAAGCAGTCTTGGAGACCGCAGACAGGTAACAAAATTACTGGAAGCCGCAAGAAAACAAAAGCAGCACACTTGACAAACTAAAAGACTTAGAAAAACAGATGCCTTAATACCAAGACACAAGTGTGTGGCTTGATGAGCCTTATATGGGCCCCAGCAGATAATCACATAGGATCATGCTGGGCCATCTGCAAAGCCTGACGTGGTGCACGGCAGAGTTTAGCGTACTGGGATGAAGGAAGCAAAGCATGGATCCTGGAAAGGTGTGTAACATCTTCCAATAGATCAAGGGTCCTAAAGGTTGGTAGACCCCAATAAAATAAAAATGTTGAGAATATTTTATCAAGTAAAACTGGGCACAATAACAAGCATCATAATATTAGTGAATACAATTTTATTTCCGACAAGCTGAAGAAATTACACACCAAAGTCTACACTCCCAAATGATTTGCCATGTTATGCATGTGTCCCAATATTATATTAATAATGCATTTATGTTTCTAATCATTGCTAACTTGTAATTTAGTAGGTAATCTTGTATACATACATACAGAAATTGAGCTATTGCAATTTTTTGAACCCTCACACATCTTTGCATAGAAACTTGCTTTTTCTGCAGACCATATATGTGTCAAGCTAGAATAACTATTTTTTGATTAATACCTCCATATACCATACTAGGTATAAATCAACTATTGCTCTGAATTACATTGACATTTTAGTTTTTGAAAGCTGCTAAAATCTGTCATAAAAAGGAAGGCAAGCAAATATTACTACTGTCAACAGCTCTGCTCATGAGACAGAAAAAGAGCTGGAAGATTCAATATTCTGCACATAGCTGGGAGCTCGGGGCCTGATTACATGGCTTAGCAAGGCAAAGTGCCACTTTTGAAACAATTCCAAGAGAGTGAGCAACTAGATAAGTGCAGAGCAGATGTCATGTGTCACGAAAATTAATTGTTAATAATGTGGTACTGATGCCATATCCTACACGACTCTGCTGAAGTATTTAGCAGTAGAATTCTTATATTCTGTATTATATTGAATATGATGTAAATCTGTTCAATGAATACATTTAAAATTCTATACTTTTTTGCCCAGTGGAATTTTAAAACGGGTTGATCTTATGCTTTCCCCCCATAAGGTTATAAAGGCTATGTCTCACTCACATTCTTTGTCCACTAGCTGAACAATTCTTTCAGTACTCCCCTTTGTAAAATAAAAATACCATATACAGTTGTAATAATAATAATAATAAATTTTATTTTTATAGCGCCGACATATTCCGCAGCACTTTACATTTCAGAGGGGATTTGTACAGACAATAGACATTACAGCATAACAATAATCACATACAGTAGATTATAACAAATATCAAGAGGAAAGAGGGCCCTGCTCGCAAGCTTACAGTCTATGAGGAAAGAGGGAGACACGAAAGGTGGGTGGTAACAGTTACCCTGATTGTATGGACCAGTCATAATGTTAAATGTGTAACAGTACAGACACAGAGGGCTAATGGAGGCATAAAGCATGTGGGAACATGATGCGGGGAACCTGGTTATGGTAAAACTTTTGGCTGTGCCACACAGGGATAGATTAGGTTAATGTGTTGGGGTGGTAGGCCAGTCTGAATAAATGCGTTTTCAGGACACGCTTAAAATTGTGGGGATTGGGGACTAATCGTATTGACCTGGGAAGTGCATTCCAAAGAATTGGCGCGGCACGTGTAAAGTCTTGGAGACGGGAGTGGGAGGTTCTGACTATTGAGGATGCTAATCTCAGGTCATCAGCAGAACGGAGGGCGCGGGTAGGGTGGTATACTGAAACAAGGGAGGAGATGTAGGGTGGTGCTGAGCCATGGAGGGCTTTGTGAGTGAGGGTAATAAGTTTATACTGAATTCTGGAGTGGATGGGTAGCCAGTGTAATGACTGGCACAAGGTAGAGGCATCGGTGTAACGATTGGTGAGGAATATGATCCTGGCTGCAACATTCAAGACAGATTGGAGGGGGGAGAGTTTGGTAAGAGGGAGACCGATTAGAAGAGAGTTACAATAGTCGAGACGAGAATGAATAAGAGAAACAGTAAGAGTTTTTGCAGAGTCAAAGGTAAGAAAAGGTCGAATTCTAGAAATGTTTTTGAGGTGCAGATGACAAGAGCGAGCCAGTGATCGAATGTGGGGGGCAAAGGAAAGCTCGGAATCAAGTATGACCCCAAGACAGCGGGCCTGTTGCTGGGGAGTAATAGTGGAACCACACACAGAAATGGCAATGTCGGGTATAGGTACATTAGTAGAGGGAGGAAACACCAGGAGTTCAGTCTTTGACAGGTTCAGTTTCAGATATAGTGAGGACATGATATTAGACACAGCGTTTAGACAATCACCAGTGTTTTCTAGAAAGGCTGGCGTGATGTCAGGAGAAGAAGCGTATAATTGGGTGTCATCAGCATAGAGATGGTACTGGAAATCAAATCTACTGATTGTTTGACCAATAGGGGCAGTGTACAAGGAGAAGAGGAGGGGACCTAGAACCGATCCTTGGGGGACCCCAACAGTAAGGGGAAGATGAGAGGAGGAGGAACTGGCAAAAGATACAGTAAAGGAGCGGTCGGAGAGATAGGAGGAGAACCAGGAGAGAACGGTATCCTTGAGGCCAATGGAACGGAGCATAGTGAGGAGGAGCTGATGATCCACAGTGTCGAATGCTGCAGAGAGATCCAAGAGAATTAGCATGGAGTAGTGACCATTTGATTTAGCTGTTAGCAGATCATTAGAGACTTTAGTGAGGGCAGTTTCAGTGGAGTGTAAAGAGCGGAAACCGGATTGGAGAGGGTCGAGAAGAGAGTTTTCTGAGAGATAGCGGATAAGACGGGAGTGGACCAGGCGTTCCAGGAGTTTAGAGATGAAGGGAAGATTAGAGACAGGTCTATAGTTAGCGGCACAGTTTTGGTCGAGGGATGGTTTTTTAAGTAGTGGATGTATGATGGCATGCTTAAATGAGAAGGGAAAAATACCAGAAGAGAGAGAGAGGTTAAATATTTTAGTTAGGTGAGGGGTGACAGCAGGGGAAAGGGACTGAAGGAGCTGTGACGGAAATGGGTCACTGGTGCAAGTAGTTGGGCGAGAAGATGCAAGGAGCCTCCTTACTTCTTCTTCTGTGACTGGTTCAAAATCAGAGAGTGAGTTAGATGCAGTGGGGGAGGGAGGACAGTGCATGGTATGAGGTGATTGGGAGTTGTGGCCAAAAGTATTGACACCCCTGCAATTCTGTCAGATAATAGTCAGTTTCTTCCTGAAAATGATTGCAAACACAAATTATTTGGTATTATTATCTTCATTTAATTTGTCTTAAATGAAAAAACACAAAAGAGAATGAAGCAAAAAGCAAAACATTGATCATTTCATACAAAACTCCAAAAATGGGCCAGACAAATGTATTGACACCCTCAGCCTAATACTTGGCTGCACAACCTTTAGCCAAAATAACTGCGACCAACCGCTTCCGGTAACCATCAATGAGTTTCTTACAATGCTCTGCTGGAATTTTAGACCATTCTTCTTTGGCAGACTGCTCCAGGTCCCTGATATTTGAAGGGTGCCTTCTCCAAACTACCATTTTTAGATCTCTCCACAGGTGTTCTATGGGATTCAGGTCTGGACTCATTGCTGGCCACCTTAGAAGTCTCCAGTGCTTTCTCTCAAACCATTTTCTAGTGCTTTTTGAAGTGTGTTTTGGGTCATTGTCCTGCTGGAAGACCCATGACCTCTGAGGGAGACCCAGCTTTCTCACACTGGGCCCTACATTATGCTGCAAAATTTGTTGGCAGTCTTCAGACTTCATAATGCCATGCACACGGTCAAGCAGTCCAGTGCCAGAGGCAGCAAAGCAACCCCAAAACATCAGGGAACCTCCGCCATGTTTGACTGTAGGGACCGTGTTCTTTTCTTTGAATGCCTCTTTTTTTCTCCTGTAATCTCTATGCTGATGCCTTTGCCCAAAAAGCTCTACTTTTGTCTCATCTGACCAGATAACATTCTTCCAAAACGTTTTAGGATTTTTCAGGTAAGTTTTGGCAAACTCCAGCCTGGCTTTTTTATGTCTCGGGGTAAGAAGTGGGGTCTTCCTGAGTCTCCTACCATACAGTTCCTTTTCATTCAGGCGCCGACGTATAGTATGGGCTGACACTATTGTACCCTCGGACTGCAGGGCAGCTTGAACTTGTTTGGATGTTAGGCGAGGTTCTTTATCCAACATCCGCACAATCATGCGTTGAAATCTCTTGTCAATTTTTCTTTTCCGTCCATATCTAGGGAGGTTAGCCACAGTGCCATGGGCTTTAAACTTCTTGATGACACTGCACACGGTAGACACAGGAACATTCAGGTCTTTGGAGATGGACTTGTAGCCTTGAGATTGCTCATGCTTCGTCACAATTTGGTTTCTCAAGTCCTCAGACAGTTCTTTGGTCTTCTTTCTGTTCTCCATGCTCAATGTGGTACACACAAGGACACAGGACAGAGGTTGAGTCAACTTTAATCCATGTCAACTGGCTGCAAGTGTGATTTAGTTATTGCCAACACCTGTTAGGTGCCACAGGTAAGTTACAGGTGCTGTTAATAACACAAATTAGAGAAGCATCACATGATTTTTCGAACAGTGCCAATACTTTTGTCCACCCTCTTTTTTATGTTTGGTGTGGAATTATATCCAATTTGGCTTTAGGACAATTCTTTTTGTGTTTTTTTCATTTAAGACATTGTTACCATTAATATTGTAAGGTATGTACTGTATTGTTCTATTGATTGATGTACTGTGCACATTGGTATGGTGTGCTTCACTACTCTCAATAGTATTGATGGTATGGGAGGAATGACTTGCATGATCATGGGCCCAGGAACAGCCTAAAACTTTTTTGTGGCTCCATAGCTCTTGCAGAGCAATAGACACTATATCAATTGGAGAAGTGTTTTAGATCTGATAAAACATTGGTTTCACAACACATAGCAGTAAGGAGAATGTGAATAGTTCTTGTCTGTTGTCTGTAAAACCTGCAAATGGCCTAATAGTTATACCTGGGTTTGTCCATTTCAGGGGTATGTGTAAGCTTCAGGAACAGCTTATTCCTCAGGGAGTAACAGTAGGCTGAAACTAAAGTGGCAATTCACAAGAAAAAGGTGGTAAGCTAGAGGTGACAAGGAGTTTCTATAGATGCTTTAGAATGGCTCACATAGTTTTCCTTCTGTTGTAGAATTCAACTATCAGCAGAATCAGCACTCCGTTATCTGGGGAGAACTAAAACAAGTGAAATAAGTGTCATACCACAGTATTAACATTTAGGACAATGTCATCTACTATCTGCACAACACAGTTCCTCCTACTTAAGTATACAGCTATTGATTGCTCCAACACTTTCATGGGATTTACTGTACTTATGAGACATACTATCCAGATAACAATTAGCAAGGATTAGAGATAGTCACTAGAGAAGACAATGTGTTGACATTTTTCAGAAAAGTGTGTTGAATTAGTCTAGTCTAGTAAGAGACAATGGGCAGGGATCTGTTTCTACTGTGACTGGAACAGTGTGGGTGATGTGGGTGGGTGTGGGTGTGGGTGTGCAGCAAAAGATCACCGGTCCTGAGGAATATATGGTGGCCCGAATGGTTAAGTCTTACTGTATTGTGGTCCAAACAAGAGGAGCATTATTAGTCAATTAAGAAAAAGCTCTTGGGACTATGACCATGTGGAGAAGTGATGCTCCACCTGTTTAGCTGCTAAAGGTTGAGTTAAGCAAGTAATCCATGGGTTGTCATTTTTATTTTGTGATCTTCTGGAGAACAATATGAAAGAAATGTTATCTAAAGGTGTGTTTGGACTTAACCCTGACCTTTGGAGAGTTAACCTCTTAACTGTTGATGATGTAGTTTAAGCTATATTCTACAGAACAGCAAAATTTGAATGCCTAGCAAATGTTGCTACAAATCAAAAGATATATATGTGTAATCTAGTAGAAAAGATATTTTACTGTTAATATTGTTGTTTATAGCATCTAAGTAGGACTATATAAATAGGTGTTCTATGCAAAAACAGGGACAGCATATAAAACAAGAAGCGTATAATGAACAATAAAATTGCAATATTTTATTAGAAGTACTAAAAGGGACAAACAGTACATTTAAAACAGTGCCAATAGTGCATGGTGATGAGCCAAAGAAAATACCGTAAGTGGCACCACCAAATAGTGCGCAAGACTAAGATACAATGCTAATACAATATAAGGATAGAAGGGTTAAAATGTGAGCGACTAATGTACCAAGTTTGCATCCAAACTACTAATCACAAAATGTATATTCCATATTCCAATGATTCAACACACCTGAAGTGCCTACAATGCCTCTAAGGTATAGCACTAAAGTGTGGATATTTGACTCATGGTATCCTAAATAGACATCACAAATATAGTTACCATATCTTACCAGGAACCAGGTGAGGGTGCCACTTCCCCAACACGCATTTCAGGAGCGTGTCTTCGTCAAGGGGGTCAAATATCCACACTTTAGTGGTGTTCCTTAGATGCATTGTAGGCACTTCAGCCATGTTGAATCATTGGAATATAGAATATACAATTTATGATTAGTGGTTTGGGTTAAAATATACTATGCATTAGCTGCTCACATTTTAACCCTTCTATCCGTAAGGTGCATTAGCATTGCATCTTAGTCTTGCTCACTATCTGGTGGTGCCACTTATTTTCTTTCGCTCATGACCATGCAATGTTAGCACTGTCTTAAATGTACTGTTTGTCCCTTTTAGTACTTCTAGTAAAATATTGCAATTTTATTGTTCATGATATGCTTCTTGTTTTATATGCTTTCTATATTCTACAGAGTAGAGCATCCTGTATCCTGCATCACCAACTGTGAATGGCAATCAAAAAGCAGAAAGTCATCTTGTATGCTTTGCCACCAAGAAACTTCTTTATCCAAAACTGTGAACCGAAACCATTAAATATGTTTTTTGAAGAAAATAGAGTAAAATCTTCAATGCATCCTATTTGAGAGAACAGATAATTCATGCAAACATTTCTGAAATACAAGACTAGAATAAGGACTTACAAACTTAATCCTTCACAGGCATAGTATAATCAGTAGGGCCTTTGAAGTTCTATAACTGCATAATATAGTAATTCTCTGTGTTCCTTTGCATGGAGCCTTTAAAGAGTGTAATTTTATGAAGGTCTTTTATCCAGGAATTCTCTCCATGCTTCTACTGGTGAATCTATAATATAACGCTGTAAGCGTCACTCTGTCCGAAGCCTTTATAGACTGCGCAAGCGCGACGCGCCTGCGCAGTCTGGCTCCAGACAGAATGAGTGTGTATGACGCCAGAGATGGCGGCACCGTACACACTGCATACCGCCATCTCCGACGCCATACTTACATACTTACCTGACCGGGAGGAGCGTTACCGCGGAGCTTCTCTTCGGCCGGAGACCGGAGCAGGAGTGCGACCGGAATCACGCATGCGCATAGCGCGATCTGGCGCCATTTTACTGAAGACACACTTGAAGTGTGTCTTCAGCCATATGGCGCTGGAAAGCGCTATAGGCATGCGCGATTCCGGCCGCACTCCTGCCCCGGCCTCCAGCAGAACGTGACAGCGCTGGAGCACAGGAAAGAAGGTTGAGTATAAATGGTTTTTTTTGTATGTGTGTAGTATTAATAGGAGTGAGGGGACCATGCATACCAGGATAGGGGAGGTGAGAGGACCATGCATACCAGGATAGGGGGTTGAGGGGGCCATGCATACCATGATTGGGGGGTGAGGGGTCCATGCGTATTCAGGATTGGGGGATGAGGGGTACCATGCATGCCAGGATGGGGGGGTGAGAGGACCATGCATACCAGGATTGAGGGGAGAGGGGGCCATACATAGCAGGATTGGGGGATGAGGGGTACCATGCATACCAGGATAGGGGGTGAGAGGACCATGCATACCAGGATTGGGGGGTGAGGGGGCCATGCATACCTGGATTGGGGGGTGAGGGGGCCATGCATACCAGGATTGGGGGATGAGGGGTACCATGCATACCAGCATTGGGGGATGAGGAGTACCATGCATACCAGGATTGGGGGATGAGGGGTACCATGCATACCAGGATTGGGGGATGAGGGGTACCATGCATACCAGAATTGCGGGGTGAGGGGACCATACCTACCAGGATAGGGGGGTTAGAGGACCATGCATATCAGGATTGGGTGATGAGGGGTACCATGCATAACAGGATAGGGGGTGAGGGGACCATGCATACCAGGATAGGGATGAGGGAGTACCATGCATACCAGGATTGGGGGGTGAGAGGACCATGCATACCAGTATTGGGGGATGAGGGGTACCATGCACACCAGGATTGGGGGATGAGAGGACCATGCATACCAGGATAGGGGTGAGAGGACCATACATACCAGGATAGGGGGTGAGGGGGCCATGCATACCAGGATTGGGGGGGTGAGGGGACCATGCATACCAAGATAGGGATGAGGGAGTACCATGCATACCAGGATTGGGGGATGAGGGGACCATGCATACCAAGATGAAGAATGGGGTGCCATGCATACCAGGATTGGGGGGGTGAGGGTACCATGCATACCAGGGTAGGAATGAGGGGTGCAATGCGTACCAGGATAGGAGGGTGGCAGCACATAACAGGATGGGAGACCATATACCAATAAAAATGCTCGCCGCCCGGGCGTAGAACGAGTTCATAGCTAATACTTCTATAACACAGCAACTAATCAAGCTCTCTCCACCTCCCGTTGCCTCCACCTCAAAAATATTTCCAGAATCCATCCCTTCCTCAACCCTCATTCTACTAAAATGCTTGCACATGCCCTCATCATCTCCCGCCTCGACTATTGCATCATTCTTCTCTGTGGCCTCCCTGCTAACACCCTCGTACCTCTCCAGTCCATCCTTAACTCTGCCGCCCGACTAATTCATCTCTCTCCTTGCTACTCCTCCGCTTCTCCCCTCTGCAAATCTCTTAACTGGCTCCCATTCCCACAGTGTATCCAATTCAAATTACTAATACTGACCTACAAGGTAATCTATAACCTGTCTCCGCCATATATCTCTGAACTCATCTCCCGATTTCTTCCCTCACATAATCTCCAATGCTTCAAGACCTCCTTCTCTCCTCCACACTTATTTGCTCCTCATCCAACCGCCTCCAAGACTTCTCCCGAATAGCCCCCATCCTCAGGAATTCTTTGTCCCAACATGTCTGACTATCAACCACAATCGGATCCTTCAGACGGAACCTGATAACCCATCTCTTCATGAAAGCTTACAGCCTGCAATGATCCCCGCTGCCTCCTCTCCACTACTGGAGCTGCTGCAACCCCCCAACCTACTGTCTCCCTCCCCACCATCCTGTAGAATGTAAGCCCAAAAGGGCAGTATCCTCTCTCCCCTCTATATCATTCTGTGATTGTTAGTTTGTTTACTGTAAGTGATATCTGTACTTTGCATGTTACCCCTTCTCATGTACAGCACCATTGAATCAATGGTGCTATATAAATAAATAATAATAATAGACTAGACTTGGCCAAACTGTGATCCATGGGCCACATTTGACCTTTTGGTTGTTGCTGTCCACTCAGACCAGGTTATCTAAAGGACTGGAGACAGTGGCTTGTTGCTCATGAGTTGAAGGATCCCATTGCCGGATGGCACAATGAGTTTCTTGGCAGGGATTTCAATTTCAAATGCATATGCATGTTCAATTTGCAGATACAGTTGAATAGATTTCCTTGTTTCACCAGATAACCTATATATCTAAGACTCAGCAGAGTCGGCACGGTGACAACAATAGATCACCAGATCACACCTGCTATGTGGATCCTCAGTCTGCCTCATTTTGACCAGAACAGTACATGGGAGGAATGAGGCCAGATAAGGTTCTTTTTTTTTACAATTCTTTGGAAAAAGTGTGGTAGCAGCATACTGTGTATTAGGTTATGGGCACATCATAATGTGTCGAAGGTTGTGGAGCATCATACTGTTTGAGAGGATGCAGGGGATCATAGTATCTGGGAGGCTATGGTGGATCATATTGTTTGGGGACTTGTGGGGGCCATCATACATTTTAATGGCCTGCCAGAATTGATCAGTCATACACAATTTCAATTCTTAATTCTCATATAAAATCTGTATTCAGTGAAAACAGACTCAACCATTACTGAGATAGAAGATGAGAGCTGTGACTGATAACATTCTATATAGATAGGAGAGGGCAGGAGGAGGGAGGAGCTCTGCCTCCAGCTACTCCCACCTCCCATCTACATAGAATTGTATCAGTAGCAGCTCTCATCTCCAATCTCAGTAATGGTAGAGTCTGTCTTCACTGAATACCGATTTTATATCAGAATTGAGAGTTTCGATAATGACTGATCAATTCTGGCAGATAAAGAAGCACATTTCTCTGATAATCTATATTACAAAGTTACTTCTTTTCATGTGTAGAAATGGTTTATGAAATAAAAATTAAAATGACAGTTTTGCAGTGCATTTAGATTGGCCGTGAATCGGTGGTTGATTATAACACAGGCTTTTGCTGTGGATAATGCTGAGTTCTTGACTGTCTTGTATGACCTCTCTGGTTTGCTTTGTCCTATTCTTCCCATAATTCTCTAGGTTGTGATGAGCCACATAATTAATGCTATATGTCCCAATACAAACAGTTAATTCTCCCATAATAATTGATTGCTGATGATTCCATTAAAAATCTGCTTCAGAAAGAATGCTCATTCCCAAGTGTTGATCCATGTAAAGATGGAAAATGTAGATGATTGGATTCTTTATGCCAGACTAAAAATCATCATCAGCAGCACATGACCCCCTGGAAACATTGATTATTCTACCGATAATATGATGCTGTATGGGGATAGAACAATCGTATTAACAATCATTCTATTCACATCAGCATTTGTCAGCCAGTGTAAACCGGACAGAAAATAAGCACTGCAGGCTATCTACATGTAGATCGACACGGGATTACTGGCCTGTTTACACAAGCCGACAAATACTGACTTATACTGCATAAACGTTAATACAATCGCTTGTTAATGTGCCCAAATTGATCCAACAAAATGAACCTTTAGTTACAAATTAGAGCAGGGGCCTGGAACCAGCTGAAAACATGAATAGGTTATAAATCTAGTTCTAGTTCAAAATCATTTAAAAAATAAACCTATATGTGTGTAGTTACTCAATATTTAATAAATCTGACAAATAAAGGGCCCGAGCACACAGGGAGGTAAAGATAAAAATGCTACTTTATTAATTAGAAATCGAAAGGGAACAGTTAAAATTATGCACATAAAATAGTAGTATTACAACAAGGGAGGACATAAAACAGCAAATTAAAAAAATTAAGGAAACAAAGAAAACTGGGCCCTGTTGAGATATAGAGAGTAACACAAATCTGGAATAAAATTTAAAAAATGTTCAACACCTACTATATAAAGTATACCATAAAATATACAATAGACTTTTTATTATTTGTTTTATTTCTTTTTCATCAATAAAACTATTTAAATAACTTGTCAAATGACCATTTAAAATCACTATTTTGATTTTTTTTTATATTTTCCCTCTTCTTTTCATATTTTATAAAGAAACATAAACAATAACTGGCAGCAAGTTTTAAACCAAATAAATGTAAGAAGCATGAAATATTTTCTAAACAGCAAAAATCCAAATATCCATTGTCTTAATTATCCACATTCATTATATTATTTTTTATTTTAATATTATACTTGACAGGGCATTCTTTAGATTGGTTGTGTTTTATTCAGTTTCTGTGTGGTTCCACTCATGATACGTAACATTTTCACACAATTACTGTGCCGTGCTGTGCTAGATAATGAAAATCATAGTAATATCAGAATAGGCAACTAATCTAGACATATATAAAGAGTATAAGTTGTCCAAACATATAACGTTGTAGACGTGGTTTGGAATTGAACTCACCATGAACCGAAATGATTAATTCTTTAATACATAGACTACTATTGATAATAACGAGACTACATTGTGGGAGTATATCATGGAAGGCACCCTGTTGTTACATTAGAAATATTCACTATCCAAAGCAAACTTTTAATGTGCTGAACCATAATGCGAATTGAGATGTGATTTGAAATCTTGCTGTTCCAATTGTAAAAAAAATATGTCCACAGGTGAAGCCATGAAATACCAAGAAAACAAAGAAAACTGGGCCCCGTTGAGATATAGAGAGTAACACAACTCTGGAATAAAAAAAAGTCGGAATGAAAGGACATGCATTGTAGAGATAGAAACCTGGAATTCTGACTTGTTATCTCAGTTGCAATTGTCCAAAAGATTGTCTGACAATATCTCAGGATTTTACATTTTATTTGAAAAGTATGGCTTTTGACTCTCAGTTTATATCACATTTGCAGAACCTATTGGACATAAAGTGTGTGTCTAAAGAGTGCATCATACACTTGCATTCACAATAAGTAGGCCACTATTGTTAAAAAGTCAAACAATAGAAACATAACACGCACGCCTAAACATTCTTTGCAATCCCTTAAGAAAAATTTCAGCAGGCAATACAATAAGCTAAGAAAAAAAACAGTAAAAAATGCTGATCTATACAAGTCTAGCCATAGCCAAAAGGACAACATTGACATATGTAGGAGAATAAGGGTTTATGAGACTTGCCCTATATGTGCCATATTTTTTCAACACAATACAAGTTTTTCTAATACATTCCAGATTTTGCTTTCCTTTTCTGTAGGTTTCATAGCAGATCTCAGTAGCCTTTAGTACCTAAGAAACTTTCAAAGCATACCTTGATCAAAAATGAATAAAATCACAAGACTGTTATCTGGATCATAGAACTTCAAAGCTCTATTGTTTCTGCTGCAGATCACTCATTCTTTAAAATTCCTTTACAGGAAGATATTATTATTATCTGTCATGTCAGAGGGCAATGTCTGCCCAGTCATGGCTAATGTTTCTACAAGGCAAATTTGAAAAATCACTCTTCTTACGCCTGTACAATTGTAGAGACAGCTTATATGAATCAGTCTAAAGCTGCTTTGATCACAAAGCTTTATTGACACAAATGCATCATCAGTTTGGACCTATGCAATAAGATACATCTTCTAAAAGGCTTTTAAAGTGGAGCTCTTATGTTATTAAATTGATTTAGTTAATTAGATAGCAAAAAAGCAAGTTTTCAATTGACTTACTTTTTCTGTCTTCTTTCATTTTCCTGCTATGAGAGCTTTGATCTTAAATTATGAACAGCTTGCTTCCAAAGCAATCAACAATCAGAGCAAGGCCGAGTATGCATAGCAGTTACATTCCAGGCTGAAGAGTTAACTCCTAAGGTACTGTCCTGCTGTCTCCATCCATTTGATCTCTATATAGCAATTAACTGCTCAACTACCCCTTCTACAAAAATAGTGAGGTATTAGTTGAAATTTTGGCCAAAATACCTAAGCTCGTAACCCGTGTCAAGGGTCTCCACGCTTACGAGTCCTTACACTAAACTAATTAGCAAAGCCACTAAAGAAGACTCAAAGTCTTCAAAAATTCAATTTAAAACAGCAGAAAAAAACGAGCAACACTTACCTTCCCAGATATTGGAACAAATGCACTACAGGGTGCAGCCAGCCCACAATGCAAGATGTTAGGAACACAGGTGCAAAATACCAGATAAACAGCCACAGGAGGAGGTAGGCCAGTCTAAATAAATGCATTTAGGTTCACGCACTACCATCAGGAGTTTCTGAAGCAGTTCTCCTAATCATGACTCCCACTGTCCATCAGCTATGTGCTTGTTAAAGGTTCTGTTAGTTCTATTTGTTAATAAAGTGATAATAGACATCAGAACAATTACATACTGTTGTGTTAATGTGTCACAGTGCAGGAAAAGCTACTGACAAGAAATGTCAATCAAAGAAGAGACCCCCTCACACACACAAACAAGGATGTAAGGAGACTCCAGATCTGTGTGGCGCTGAAGACACAACTTGAGAATAACCCTTTAAATACATCACTAGAGATAAGGTTTAAAATGTACTTGTAATTTTATCAAATATGAAATAAATAAATAGTCTGATACGTGTAGCACTCATTATGTCTTAACTGATTTGGGATCACATACTGTTCCTGTGTTATTTTCACTCAGAAGGCATTAAGGCTGTTTTATAGCTACTAGTCATCTACACTTTTCAAATAGCAGATTACTTATCATGAGCAGTTTGCTAGGAGTGTAGAAGCTGCAGCTTCCTTGGCCTTACTGCAGGGACCTATGACATGCTAGTCCTGAACAGAAACCCCTTCTTCATTTATTCTAGTAAGTGTTGTGACAAGGGAGTGCTGGATCGGCACATAGTAGCACAGTGAGAGCAGAGCGGGGATCAAGGATATAGCAGCATAGAGAGGAGATGGAGGTGACAGCATAGAAAGATAGGAGACATTTAGCTGAGGGACGGAACCAAGAATAGTTATGGCTACTGTTATGTGTTTGATAGTCCTGTTCATTTATCATCCCATCTGTATATGTATGTCCTTCTGAATGTTATTAAACACGAGCTGCTACAGATAGTGAAATCTTCTTTGAGCTACTGCTAAAAGTAACTTACAGTGGCATGTGGGATTGAAGATTTTATTACAATGGTGCAGTAGAGATGGTTTACAGGAATTTCAGAAAGTGCTATTTTGGGAGTAAAAGTTGTGTGCAGAGCAGGAATTGAGAAGGACAAGAATATGACACTGGATAAGCTGTCTATTAAAAAGAGATTCTTGGCTCTATCTACTTTTCGTACAGTAGCTCATAGCTAACAAAAGCAAAATCCCACCCCCACTTTCTGTGATTAGAAATGATCCAATCATTTCAAATTCAAATTTGCTAGGTTCAACAATTTTAAAAAATTGGATTAGCAAGGAGTCAATTTGACACGGATCACAATGCTGAAAAGCCTTTAATTGTTCTGAAAAGATCTGTTTAAAACTTGTAAACCTCCTGCAACTGTATTCAAACCATTTTAACTTTTTATTAATGTCACAGGGACCTCACCAAAGTAACGGTAATCCAGCAGTAACCATAAACCTATTTAATATAACAGCACCCTGACAGAGCTTTCATGTTTTTTTAAATAAAAAAGTACCTAATTTATCCCTCTTGCCATTTGTGAT
This sequence comes from Dendrobates tinctorius, assembly GCF_039654945.1. NCBI lineage: Eukaryota > Metazoa > Chordata > Amphibia > Anura > Dendrobatidae > Dendrobates > Dendrobates tinctorius. Next base: position 16,250,917 of record NW_027361705.1, on the reverse strand, counting down.
CAGACAGACCCCTTTGTGAAAAACACTGACTCTAAGGGTACCGTTACACTTAGCGATGCACCAGCGATCCCGACAACGATATGGATCGCTGGTGCATCGCTAAGTGGTCACTAGTGAGCTGCCACACAGGCAGATTTCACCAGTGACATAGAAGGTGTCCTGGTCGCTACTTACCTGTCATCCGAGGCGATCCTGACGTCCTCCCGCCCGCTTCCACGCGTCGCTCGTCGGCGCCACAGGAAGCCCAGCAGGAAGCGCCCGACGAGAAATGGTCCAGGATGTTCTCGCGCGACCAGCGATCAGCAGCGGGGGAGCCGGTCGGAGGTAAGTATCAGACATAGCGATATCGCTAGCAATATCGCTGCTACATCACAAAATCAGTGACGTTACAGCGATATTGCTAGCGATATCGCTATGTGTAACAGGGGCTTTACTGGCGGTGTCACTATCAGAAGTAACATCACTCTGCTGAAACTGAGACGAGTTATGCAGCAAACCCTATCAATTTATCAATTGAGTCTCTGCATTATTTATTGACAACTATACTCATCTTCTTTAGTGCTGCAGCTGTGCAACATATTTTTGCCTGGAGTATTTATCCCTATTGTTTTAGGGCTTTCTCTTTCTTTGTCTATTACTGAGCTGTGATTACCTCTCACTAGCCTAAATCACTTTAAAATAGCTGCTGCATTCCCTGACTTAGCTTTTAAACATGCTATGAGAGTTCCTCCTGATTATCTGCACTATACTATGTGAAGTAAGAGCTGCAAGACATTGTGGTGAAGCCCGCGCTCTTGTGCCTGAGGTCATGTGAACCTTCTATGGTTAATGGACGCATGTCCAATGTACAAAATGGAAGCAGGATTTTTTGTGGATTAGCATAAAATGAACAGTACATTTTTAAAATTCACTGACACCTACAAATTTCAAAAAATGTAACACAAATTTAATTTGAATTGAATCAATTCACTCATCTCTACCCATGATCCATCTCTGCTTCTCTTACTGGAGATGGCTGTAACAATTAAAAATAAAATTATTCTTTTGGCTAGCTTTTTAGTACATGGGCGATCATATTGAGCTATGTTTAATGAAATGATAGAGACTATTTAAAGATACTAGGTTACACATATTTTTAACTGTAATGCAGAAGTTGAAACAGTAAGAAATTATGAATTAGTTTTTTTTTGTAATGTGGGTTACACATACTGCTATACTTTAGAAATATTCAGTATTTAGTACATATGCCTGACAAATAATGCATTGAAAAAGTATGAATATCTCGTGAACTTTTCCATATTTTTTCATGTTACACCCACAAACTTAATTGTATTGTATTGGGCTTTTATTTATGTGATATGCCTACACAAAGTGGTGAGTATTTGTAAAGTGTAAAGGAAATGGTTTTCTAATTATTTTGAAAATATAATTCTGAAAATTGTGATGTGCTTTTGTATTCTGCCCACTATAGTCTCATACCATAAATAAAATCCTGACTAATCAATTACCTCCAGAAATTACATAATAAGTAAATTGAGTCCACCTATGTGTAATTCATTCTCAGTATAACTACAGCTGTTCTGTGAATGCCTCGGAGGTTTGTTTGAAAACATTTAGGATCAAACAGCATCATGAATACCAAGGAACACACCTGACAGGTCAGAGATAAAGTTGTGAAGAATAGTAAACCAGGGTTAGGTTATAAAAAATAGCCCAAGCTCTGAACATCTCGTGGACCAATCTTCAATCCTTCATCCAAACATGGAAGGAGTATGGCACAACTGGAAACTCACCCAAACATGGCTATCCACCTAAATTGACATAACAAGAAAGGAGAGCATTAATTAGAGAGACAGCCAAGAGGTCCATAGTCACTCTGTAAGATCTGCAAAGATTTACAGCTCAGAAGGTAGAATCTGTCCACAGAACATCTATGAATTGTATACTCCACAAATCTGGCCTTTATGGAAGATTGGCAAGAAAAATAATATCTTGAAAGAAAGTCATAAGAAATCTCATTTGCAGTTTGCAAAAAGCCATGCATGGGACACAGCAAGCATGTGGAAGACGGTGCTTTATTCAGATGAGACCAAAGTAGAAATTTTTAGGGCTAAATGCAAAATGTGAGGTTTGGCATCAAGCTAACGCTGTGCATTAGCTTGAAAAAACACCATCTCCAACCTCAAACATGGTGGTAGCACAATCATTCTGTGGGGATGCTTTTACTCAGTATGGACAGCGGAGCAAGTCATAGTTGAGAAGAATATGGATGGAGCTAAATACAGACATTTTCCATCCAATCTCACTGAGCTATAGCTAGTTTCAAAAGAAGATTGGAAAAAATATTAGGCTCCAGAAGTGAAAAGCTCATAGAGGCATACTCAAAAGACTTGCACAGTAATTGCAGCGAACATTGGTAAAAGTATTGACTCGGGGCCTGAATACAAATGCATGTCACAATAATTAGATGTATATTTTTAAAATAGTTCCAAAGCCATGTATCCTTTCCTTTGCACTTTACTGATGCTTGCTACTTTGTGCTGATAAATCACATAAAATCCAAATAAAATACATTTATGTTTGTGGGTGCAACGTAAAAAAATGTAGAAAAGTTCATGTGGTATGAATACTTTTACAAGGCACTGTAATTTACATAAACCAAGACTTTCAAGTCAATTTAAAACTAGATACTCTTGTTATACTGCTATTATACTATACACTTTACTTGATTTTTAGTTTGTTGAAAATGTATGTTATCTCTTATAAAATATGTTTGATAATAAATTACAGCAAATTCAAAGTGAAAAATGTTCATACAGATGGTATAACATATTTTGGATCATAATGTCATAAAAAATGTTTATTAATTGGAAATATCTATCAGCTATGAATAGCTTTCAGATAAAAACTATTTGATTTCTATATGATATTAGTGACACCAGATGAAATCTAGCTGTTTGAAACCATTATTTTGCTCTCCTGTATTTTTTTTTAAAGGCTAGTATATCTTATGGTTATCATATTAGATCTAGCTGAATGGTATGTAGTAGCTATCAAACCACAGACACTCAGCAAAGAAGAAACACAGTAATTGCATATAAGGAACTTACCCCTTCTATTCCTATCCCTAGTCTATAAGCTAGACCAATATTTCCCAAACTCCAGTCCTCATGGCCCCCAGCAGATCATATTTTCAGGATTTCCATAAAATTATACAGGTGAAAGATCTTGTGGCAGTTTCTGATGTGTTGAGAATAATTCCATCTGCTGTATAATACTAAAGAAATCTTGAAAATGTGGTCTGTTATGGCCCTGAGGACTGGAGTTTGGGAAACACTGAACTAGACTGTTGTTGGCCGACCACTTGGCTAACCAATGTTCATTGCTCTCTATGAATCCATCAACCACTGTTTGATTGAAAATCACCAAACAACTTTCCTTTTTACAAATTTGTTGGTATAATTCTACTTTTTTTGTGTGGACAATGTCATATCATAGCTCTCTAGTGAACAAAGGTAGTGGTCTCACTGTGCATGTTATAGTCTGTTTTTATGGTAGCTTACCTGGGGGGATGGGTGTGATGGAGTAGGGTCACTGCTGCAGGAAGCTGGAGGCGGCAGCAGGAGTGGGGCAATGCTGCAGGCCCTGGCTTGGGAGGAGAGGGTGTTCGGTGGTGCGTGCCTGCATTGAACTTCTGGCTTTCAACAATTTTTGATGGAATCACTGCACTTCCCATTGTTTTCACTGCGGTGGACTTCAGGAAAGTGATCGCCGGAGGCGGCACATGTGCAGATTGAGATCTTGGGAGACGAGATCTCGGGAGACTAAATCTCAGGAGGCGAAATCTGAATGTGCACATGAGCCGCCTCTGGAAGCCATTTTCCCAATGTCAACTGCAGTGAAAATGATGGGAATTGCGGGGACTCCGCTGACATTTTGTAAAAGCCCGGGGCCCACCGCATCCTCACTTCTACAAACACCTCCTACCGGCCAAGGGCCCACAGTATTGCCCCACTCCTGCCCCCACCTGCAAGAACAACCCTACCTCCTGGGACCCCACTCCACTGCAGCTACACCTCCTGATAAATTACATTTGGATTATAAGACACACACCCATTTCCAAAAAAAATTTTTTTGGGAAAAAAGTTTGTGTTATAATCTGAAAAATAAGTATTTTTTTCATTCTTGAAGTGATTAAAAAGGTCCAAATAAAAAATTCTCTATTTGTAGGAAACATTTGGTGGTTATGATTTTGCAGGAATTTTAAAGAGGATATTCCGCCATGAAGAAAGACCATTAAAATTGGCACTAAATAAAAAATCCCATAGCTTTGAAAGCATTTGGTCGATTTTAAAAAAAATGGAATGCTCAGGATAACACTTATTCCAAAAAAATGATCTCTTGGGTTAAAGGTTAAACTTTAATATGAAAAGTTTCTGACGTGTCATGGCAACATGCTTTCATTGGAGACCCTACCAATAGTGGTAACACAGAGGAAAAATAATTGCTAGGCTTACTTTGAGCCTATACATTACACCTCTCTGCTGCCAATGGAGACACAAAGTACATAGACATCCATCAATCAAAACTTCTGACATTTCACAAGTTTTTTTGAAACAGTTATTTTTTAAGATGTTGCAAAAGTATTGTTTTATTTATAGGAGTTATGCTATTAAGTGTTGAGTTATTACTGCACGACTCGGCTTGTCACAAAATAGAGAAAATATCTCATTTACTAATATATCGCTTAATTTATCGCTTGAGTTGATGATGTCTTGTACAATAAAGCACACATGGCGAGCCGACACTGGCAACAGTAAATTGTGCATTTGTTTAATTTGTTCCAGTCTAGAGGTGAGCAGAACAGTTGTCATTGGAACAGACAGAAATATATTACATATAGCAAATTTCCATTGACTATTATTGTCTTACTTTGTATTTTCTCTGAGAATTCTACATGTTCCTGGACAATATTTTTGTACTCCTCAAAATGGCAAATTAAATCAGTTTGTGCTCTAAAGACTGTGAATCTGCGTTACATGTACAGTGCAAGTTGGAAGTGGGTGTATGGAGCAGACTCACGCGGCGAGCCCACCCCATACCTGTCAGATGGTGGCTGTGTATTACAGCCAGGACCTTCTGCTAACAATCATGGGTGGAGCGGTGCTCCACCTGCGATTGTTAATCTGTGAAATGCTGCTGTCAATTTCTGATAGCGGCATTTATCACGAGACAGTATGAGTGCGCATCATTCTCTCCTATCGTCGCTCCAGTGACATGAGCGCGAATATCCAATGAGCTGTGATAGCAGCTGGAAGTCAGCTGACGACCCCTGTACCTGTCAATATGATGCTCTTTTGAAGCCCTGAGTGCAACCGAGCTTCAAAAGAGACCATGATTTCTGCTGTATCCAGCGATGCTGTGGCACCGCTGTATAAACTCCTGGAACAGCACGTCCATGCTGAACTTTCCTCCGACCTATCATCTAACTAGCTCTTTGACAATCTACAATCTGGTTTTCCGCCCCCATCACTCCTCTGAGACAGTCCTGACCAAAATTGCTAACGACCTACTTACAGCCAAGTCAAAAGGATAATACTCTATACTCCTGCTTCTAGACCTGTCCTCTGCATTCAACACAGTTGACCACTGCCTCCTACTACAGATCCTCTCCTCCTTTGGCATCAAAGGCCTTGCCCTATCCTGGATCTCCTCATACCTTTCCAACTGGACATTCAGTGTCTCCCACTCCCACACCACCTCCTCATCCCACCCTCTCTCTTTTGGAGTCCCCCAAGGCTCTGTTTTAGGACCCCTACTCTTCTCAATCTATACACTTGGTCTGGGGCAACTCATAAAGTCCCATGGATTCCAGTACCACCTTTATGCTTATGACACTCAGATCTACCTCTCTGGCCCAGACATCACCTCTCTGCTGTGCAGAATCCCAGAGTGTCTATCAGCCATATCCTCCTTCTTCTCTCGCTTCCTCAAGCTCAATGTGGACAAATCTGAACTCATCATCTTTCCTCCATCTCACAGATCTTCCTTACCCGACCTAGCTATAACAATTAATGACATCACACACACTTTCCCCAGTACCGGAAGTCCGCTGCCTTGGAGTAACCTTTGACTCTGCCCTGTCCTTCAAACCGCACATCCAAGATCTTTCTATCTCCTGTCGCCTCCAGCTCAAAAATTTTTCCAGAATCCGTCCTTTCCTCAACCCTCAAACTACTAAAATGCTTGTGCATGCCCTCATCATCTCCCGCCTCAACTACTGCAACATCCTTTTCTGTGGTCTCCCTGCTAACACCCTCGCACCTCTCCAGTCCATCCTTAACTCTACTGCCCTACTAGTTCATCTCTCTCCTTGCTACTCCTCCGCTTCTCCCCTCTGCAAATCTCTTCACTGGCTCCCAATCCCTCAGCGTATCCAGTTCAAATTACTAATACTGACCTACAAGGCCATCTATAACCTGTCTCCCCCATATGTCTCTGAACTAATCTCCCGATACCTTCCCTCGTGTAATCTCCGGTCCTCCCAAGAGCTCCTTCTCTCCTCCACACTTATTCGCTCCTCACCCAATTGCCTCCAAGACTTCTCCCGAACTGCCCCTATTCTCTGGAATTCTTTGCCCCAACAAGTCCGACTATCAACCACATTTGGATCCTTCAGCCGGAACCTGAAAACCTCCTACCTCCTTCTCTCTCACCACTACCAGTGATATCACCTCAACCATGACCGGAACTGCTGCAACCCACCAACCTACTGTCTCCTTCCCCACCATCCTGTAGCATGTAAGCCCTGAAAGGGCAGGGGCCTCTCTCCCCTCTGCATCAGTCTGTCATTGTTAGTTTGTTTACTGTAAGTGATAACTGTAATTTGTATGTAACCCCTTCTCATGTACAGCACCATGAAATCAATGGTGCTATATAAATAAATAATAATAATAATAAAAATAAAAATATAGCACAAGCGATTGGACGATCGCAGCTTCAAGGGGGTTAACAAGAAAAGTGAAAAGTAAAATTTTTTAAAAAAAATCTGAAAAAAATTATTGTTCAAATCACCCCCCTTTTCCCTCATTGAAAATAATTTTTTGATTGCCACAATTTCATTAAAAATGCTGTAAGAAACAATCAAAAAGTCACATTTATGCCAAAATGGTATTATTTAATGTCATCTTGCCCCAAAAAAATAAGCCATTGCATCGCTCTTCTGGCAGAAAAATAAATATGTTACGGGTTTCAGAAAATGGCAATAAAATCTCCAAAAAATTTTTTTTTGCAAACTTCTGATTTTTTTTTTCACCACTAAAATAATAAAATAACTGAACATGTTCCATATCACCGTAATAGTATTAATGAGGAGAATCATATTATAAGGTCATTTTTGCCACAAAATGTACACCGTAAGCATAGTGCCTAAAAAACAATGCCATATTTCTTCACACTTGGAATTTTTTTACCATTTTACAGTACACTTTGTAGTAAAACGCATGGTGTTATTCCAAAGTGCAACTCATCACACAAAAAAGCCCTCATATGTCTATGTGGACAGAAAAATAAAAGAGTTATGGCTCTTGGAAGAAAAGGAGGAAAAACTGGAAACACAAAACCAGAAAATGGCCGCTGTGTGAAGAAGTTATTTTTATAAGTTGTAGAAATACAAGTAATATATATCACAAATGATACAATCGTTGCAAATGGCAACTATTTAGAATCTATTCTTCAATTTTTTTTTAGAAGATGCATTTTAGTGTGCAAATTCAAGTTCATAATCCAGAATTTAAAAAAATGACTGATAATGGATGTTTAAAATAAACCAAACACACTAGCGCTATCTCGCAGTGCATACCCTCAGCAGCTGGAATCAAAACAGGTAGGTGCCAGCCCTATCAGTGAGTATAGAAACTAAATAATATAGAGACTGAAACCACGCTTGAGGGTTTGTTAGAGAACAAATAAGGTGGACTAAAAAAAGAAGATCAAAGTAAAACATGTATTAATAAAATAATTTGCAGTGAATAAACCACTCATTAATGTAGGAGACAAGATTTATGAGAGCAGCTGAGTCACTTGGTTGAAGACTCTGTGTAGAGGACAGTGCCCTAAGATATTGATCCTCACTTATGTTTACTACAGCAGATACTAGCCCCTAGGATAGTAGCCCCCTAAGATCCTTTAAAGGATTCAAGCGACCGTACTGATAAGGGAAGTTGGTTACAATCTAGAGTGCCCAAAAATATATTGCAAAGCCAAAATGTGCAGGCAAAATGGACAAATAACTTACCCAGTGCTAGTAAGTTGCCGCCTGATTGTAGGGAAGTTGCGTGTAGCTGCTAGGTTAGATGTGGGTTGTATAGTAATTGCTGCCTGGATATGGTATAAGAGTCTATTTTGCCTAGTTGAAAGCAAAGTGCAGCTCAGTTATTACTCGGATGTAATGGAGAGTATCCGGATGGTCGGTAAAGGAGTTGTGCTCTCGTCAGATATGGTGCAACAGGAGTATATATATATACAGCAAAAATTAAGAGACCACTTTCAAATGTTCAGTTTGTCTGATTTTTCTCTTTATAGGTATATTTTTGAGTAAAATGGAAAATTGTTCTTTTAGTCTATAAACTTCTGACAACATGTCTCCGAATTTCCAAGCAATACATTTTGTATTTTTATTTTCTGGCAAAGAACAATGGTTAAAATTTAAAAAAACAGTGCTTTCAGACCTCAAATAATGCAAAGAAAACAAGTTCATAATAATATAGAAACAACAATACTAAAGTTTTAACTCAGGAAGAGTTCAGAAATCAATATTTTGTGGAATAACCATGATTTTTAAAAACAGCTTTCATGCGTCTTGGCATGCTTTCCACCAGTCTTTCACACTGCTTCTGGTTCAAAAATTTAAGCAGTTCTTCTTTGTTTGATGGCTTGTGGCTTGTGACTATCGATATTCCTCTTGATTACATTCCAGAGGTTTTAAATTGGGATCAGGTCCGGAGATTGGGCTGCCCATTACAGGGTTTTGATGTGGTGGTCTCTTAATTTTTTCCAGAACTGTAGAGAAAATATATATATAGAGAAAAAAAAAATATATATATATATAGAGAAAAAAATTTAAAAATAGCACAAAATAGAGAAAAGATTCGGGTGCAGAGAAAACAAAAATATATATATATATATATATAGAGAAAAAAATTGAAAAATAGCACAAAATAGAGAAAAGATTCGGGTGCAGGCCCTCCAGGTACATACCAAACCTCCAAATAGTCCATCAAAAAAGAAGGCAGCACACCATGTTGGTTTTCAATAAGGTATTTTTTTAATAGCCCATATGGCTATGTGCCCATGCAACAACGTTTCAGTTCACACTTATTGAACCGAAACGTTGTTGCATGGGCACATAGCCATATGGGCTATTAAAAAAACACTTTATTGAAAACCAACATGGTGTGCTGCCTTCTTTTTGATGGACTATATATATATATATATATATATATATATAACTTTATATACAGCTCTTGCAAAAATTAAGAGACCACTGCACAGTTTTATAAAAATCAACTTCTCTACATGTCTGTCAGCCATTCCATTCTAGTGTCCGTTGAATTCCTACCAGAATACACCTCATTCGACTTAATGTGCTTCTGACGATCACCTGAACCAAATCTTATTTAAGGAAGGAAAATATAAAAAACCCTGATGTATTGTTCACAATCCTCTTGCAATAGGACAAGCTGGATGGCAAAACAAGTGCTAGTAATATCCCAAAAGTAATAGGAATGAAAAAAATAACGTTTAACCATGCCAAAGAAGTTGAAAAGAAAAGTCTTGAGTGAGGAAAAGAAGGGCTCAATTCTGGCTTTACTAGCAGAGGGATACGGTGAGCATCATGTTGCCTCCATCCTTAAAATTTCTAAGACGTCAGTCCATTACAACAAGGTCGAGCAGCAGATATTGGGGATAAGAAAGCTACAGACCAGCAGTGGGCGAAAATGACTCTCCACTGGCAAATGGCAGCTGGGGTGAAGTGCACGACAAGAACAGTTCGCAACAGGCTCCTAGAGGCAGGGCTCTAGTCAGGCAAAGCTAGAAAAAAGCCTTTCATCAATGAGAAGGAAAGGAGAGCCAGGCTGAAGTTTGCCAAAGACAAATAAGGATTGGACCATAGAGGACTGGAGTAAGGTAATCTTCTCTGATGAGTCTAATTTTCAGCTTTGCCCAACACCTGGTCATCTAATGGTAAGACGGACACCTGGAGAGGCATACAAGCCACAGTGTCTTGCACTCACTGTGAAATTTGGTGGAGGATCGGTGATGATCTGGGGATGCTTCAGCAAGGCTGGAATCGGGCAGGTTATTTTTTGCGAAGGATGTATGAATCAAGCCGCATGAAAGGTTATCCTGGAAAAACAGTTGATTCCTTCTGCTCAGGCAATGTTCCCCAACTCTGAGGACTGTTTTTTCCAGCCGGGCAATGCACCATGCTACACAGCTAGGTCAATCAATGTGTGGATGAAGTACCACCACATCAGATCCCTGTCACGGCCAACCCAATCTCCAGAACTGAACCCCATTGAGAACCTCTGGAATGTAATCAAGAGGAAGATGGATAGTCACAAGCCATCAACCAAAGAAGAACTGCTTACATTTTTGTACCAGGAGTGGCATAATGCCACTCAAAAGCAGTGTGAAAGACTGGTGGCAAGCATGCCAAGACCCATGAAAGCTGTGATTAAAAATCATGGTTATTCCACAATATATTGATTTCTGAATTCTTCCTGAGATAAAACATTAGTATTGTTGTTTTTAAATGATTATGAACTTGTTTTCTTAGCATTATTTGAAGTCTGCAAGCACTGCATTTTTTTGTTATTTTGAACATTTCTCATTTTCTGAAAATAAATACAAAATTTATTGCTTGGAAATTCAAAGACATGATGTCAGTAGTTTATAGAAGAAAAGAGCAATTTACATTTTACTCAAAAATATACCTATAAAGAGAAAAATCAGACAAATGGAAAATTTTGCAGTCACCTCTTTATTTTTGCCAGAGCTGTATATATATATATATATATATATATATATATACATAGATGAATATATATATTATGTACATCTATGTTATATATGTATATATATATATAACATAGATGAAAAGCCGGCAACTCAGCAGCCGTGTAGTGTGAAATCACAAGAAACAGGAGAACAACCAGAGTATAGCATAAAAGCATTGACAATCTTTATTAATGTATACAAAAATTAAAAACAACATTAGAAACACAGACAATGTATAGACACCAGTGAATCCGGAATATGTAGCACGGCACTGTAAGGTAACACCAAAAAACCCTATAATGAAGCATAGATTTCCCATAATTAGAGAAAGAGTGTTAAGCAAAGAGTTAAACCATGGTCATTGCAAGTCAATGAGGCTCGACCAACCATATGACCTATGTACCTAACGTTCCACAGCCTAGTAACACAATCACAATGGTAAACTAATCATGAAGGAGGGGAGAGGAGAACAGACGAGTACTCACATAATTGGCACAGCGGCGGCTACCCGGGACACCCCGACGCACGTTTCGCTGCTCCACAGTTGCTTTATTGAGGGGACGTGTGGTAAAATGCTGCACAGGACCTTATATCCATCAGGTAACTAATCATGTGATCATCAGCTGACCCGTTCTCATAGCGCTGTGTATTGTTGGCGCATGCGCCGGTCGCCAGCATCCGTAAGCCCCGACACCCGGCGGCGCCCTGTCAGCAGGTGAGCGGGGACAAAAAAGTCCCCAGTCACATGTCAACCCGGGACGTGCCGGATGACCAAGGCCAGAGGAAGCCGGACAAGCGACACAGGCACACTACATCAGCGCCGGACACGCAGTAACGATATCGGGTCCAGGCAGAGAAAAATGACAATACAGATTTTTAAAAAAAATGAAGTGAACAGATCATAATAGGACTCTCACTAGCATATTCCAATAAAATTAGGGATGCCCTCCATAATCAGACCTCAAAACTAATCAATGGGATTATATAGTCAGTAGTAACACCGGCCTATAAGCACACTAAACAAGTAAGCAGGATGTCCCTGTTGGCTCCGAGGGCAAGGGAGGACTCTAATACAATTACTAGACTGATAGGGACCTTCGATGACCAATCCGGTAAAGTTATGAACATTCTGGAGAAGTATTGGTCTATCCTGAAAATGGATAATGACATATGTGATTGTATCACTCCAGGTCCATCAGTTACATTTAGGAAGGGTAGGTCAATAAAGGATTTGGTGGTAGGCAGCCATTTGGAACCTCAGAAAAGAGAGGAAACGTGGCTGCGGAATAGAGGAACAGGCACTTTTAAGTGTGGACACTGCAGCTTTTGTAAATATATTTGTGTATCCCATACTTTCTGCAGTGCCTATACAAAGAGGATTTATGAATGAAAAGCTTTGCAAATTGCAAAACCACTGGAGTTGTATATCTGTGTACTTGTACCTGCCCCCTTGACTATGTTGGCAAAACAAAGTGTGAATTACGTGTCCGCATAGGTGAACATTTGGGGGATATTAGACACAAAAGAGATACCCCTTTAGCCCGTCATGTCAATATGGTACATGGAGGTGATGATAAACATATTAATTTTCGTGTTATAGAGATAGTGCAGCCCGCAGTCAGAAAGGGAGATTGGGATAATAGAATCCTACAGCGTGAGACACGCTGGATTTTTTGGCTTGAATCACAGAGCCCAAAAGGCCTTAATGAACAGCTAAATTTTAGTAGTTATCTATTATCAGTGGGTTTCACATTTTCCCAGCCTGCTTTTTACAGTGTTTTTGATGATTGGGTCAGTATATTATTACTATTGGTATTTTTTCATTTATTTCTTATATTTCATTTATTCTACCTAGGGATACATTTATTCTTCTCCATGCCATTGAGGATTTTTTCCATCTATTTTGTTGAAGAACTAGGTGCTCTGAACAATGAGGTTATTTTTTGAATTTATGTGGATGGTTACGTGCGCATTTCATTCTTTAATTAGTTACACTCTTTTTAGACTATAAGATTGTCCGCATATTATTTGCGTAATCTGGTATCTCCAGTGAGAAGGATGTATTATTCTATCTAATCATTTGGTTTCAGGCACTAGTTTGCTAATTCTTGTTTCTATCAGTGCCTTTTAGTAGGGTGCGCGGTGTCTACGTCATTCAGGTGGCTGCTGCACTGGACAGCATGTCTGAGTACTGTCCGTCCTCAATATGATCCCTTCCGGTTTAGACCACCATCTTGGATTGTGGTGACCGGAAGTGGGCGTTCTATACCAGCGCAGAATCTTTAAACAATGGCGGTGAACGCGCTTGGAGTTAAGCCGCACACTGTATTGCTCTCTCGGCCAGGGGTAATGAGACCCCACTTTTTGACCCCTGATGAACCCTCAGCGGACAAAGAGGGGGAAACGCGTCGGGTTTCCATATACATCAAGTGGCTGATAAGTATAATGTTGTACATTATTTTTGGCAGATCCCTCTGTGGTACTATCTATTCAGATTTAATCTATTGAGCAATTATGCTATGTTGGTCTAGACTTTGTATGCATTGCTACTTGAATATCGGTGTACCACACTGTATAATCTGAGATGAATATGGTAGCCTCATTTTTTCACTTATTTTCATCTATGATTTTTGTGAGGTAGCACATTTTGGTGTGTTTTGTTCTATGCACAGATATTGGACTTGAGCTGGATATTGTATTCCTGTGAAATAGGGTGATTTTTACCCCCACTTTCAAGGTAACGGCCGCCGCATGTGCTACATAGGCTGCTTTTTTACTGCCTTTAATGTACAATTTTTGTACCATTTTCTAATGTTTGTCCGGGGCTCCGGACAAATAAATTAGTATATGTGCTTTTCATTGAATTTTCTTGTAGCCGTTTTTTTCTAATTTTGCTATTTGGTAATTGGGTCTGCCATTTGCAGCTTATTAGCATTTTTGTGACTATGAGATAAGTCCTTCCCTAAGCTGCTTGATATTAACCCCATCTATCATTCTTTTGACTACGAGATAAGTTCTTTTTGGGGTTTTCATACCATCAGAATTACTACGAGATAAGTTCATAGCAATTTAGTATTATCTACGAGACCATTTATGACTCTTCATTTTTTCGGTATTATAAGTGTGTGTTTTTCTTTTTTTGTGTCCCTTTTTGTATATGTAGGGAGACGTAGGGGCCATTAGGGATACCGACGTTGAGCGGGGGCGCCATATCGTCTACAACTAGGGTGCCAACCTCCGCGGCTAGGAAGGGTTAAACTAGGGCTGACTAGGGAAATTTAGCTGGTGGCCCATATTGTGTGATAATTGAAGATAACTAAAATAGTATCTTTATTGCCCTTCATATTTGTCCTCTACCCCTCCTTCTTTTAGTCATTTTCACTAATTTTTTAGTTATTGAATTAAAAGCTAAATTTTAGGGGTTATTTTTGGTGCTTCTGGTGTTACTACATGCCCTCCATAATATAAGGTGGAAAGGTGTGAGACCAATTCCTTAAACAATTTAAAGCAACTATTACCATAGCCTGCGATGCATACAAAAATTTGATCACAACGAAATTCTCTCGACATGTTGCATTAGTTTAGTCAAATAGTCAAAAATCAATACAATATATGAGTACCAATAAATATGCGATAGATAAAAAATGGCAAAATCCCATAAACAACTGATAATAATCATTTACAGGCGATATGGAGATTATGATTATAACAGGACTCCTCTATATATATCGTCCTGATCTTTTCAAGTGGTTCTCAATCCGTATAATGTGTACATAGCGTAACTTGACCACAGGAATATATCATAATAATCCATTACCATTATTAACGGGACAAACTATATCTCATCCCACAAAAAACAAACCCTCACATGGTTATATATTTAAAAAAAATGCATTGCTCTTGGAAGACGGGAGGAACAAGCAAAAAATTAAAAATGTAAAACTGCCTGCTAATGAAGGAGATAAACTTAGATTTTCTCCAATGTGACTATATTTTGCCAATAAACACATGTTGTCCAAAGCCTCTCCTACTGAATATCTATGATTGCGAGGCTTCAGTCATCATATTGATTCCTTTATTGAAGGCTGCATCTCTCATTGGATTTGAAGGGTTGTCCGGGATTCAAAATTTTTTTCCAAGATGGAGAAAAATTTGCCTAATAGAATGAAATACTATAAAATAATAAAACTTACAATTTTTATCTGTTTATCCAGCTTTGCCATTACAGAGCTCCTGCTAAATTTTCTGAAGTGGTCACGTGCCTTCTACATACTGTATGTTATACAGGGTGGGCCATTTATATGGATACACCTAAATAAAATGGGAATGGTTGGTGACATCAACTTCCCCCCCTCCCATATACTAATGTGCCACAAACAGGAAGTTGATATCACCAACCATTCCCATTTTATTTAGGTGTATCCATATAAATGGCCCACCATATATATATATATATATATATATGTATATATATATATATATATATATATATAATTTATTATGCATTATTTTGCTGGGTTTAAAAACTATTAGATTTCAGAAATCTAGTGCCCACAATTGCTTTTTTGCTCCTACCTGAATTGGAAAACTGCTGTGTTTTTAAAAATGGCATCATGACAATTCTTTCTGCATTTTCACAATGTTTTTGTAGCATTTTTTCATCATAGATGGATATGAGAAAGTTCACAAACAATGCAAAATAAGCAGCTATATGTTTTTAGTCAATAAAACTAGCTTTATTAAACATGTATTGTACACAAATGGCACAAATAGTCGTCACCAAAAAGCAGCAAAACAAAGAATAAAAATGCAATAAAAACGCAGAAAAAAAATCCAGCATAACCTGCTTTTTGTAAGGCTGGGTTCACATTGCGTTAGGGGGCAATACGCTGACGGATCCGTTACATAGAGGCACTAAGGCTATGTAATGGATCCGTTAACGCCACCATTGCCCGCAATGAATGTAGCGCATCCTAACGCATGCCAAAATCGGCATGCATTAGCAAGTATGCTTTAATTCATGACGTACCCTCGAACGCTGCTTGCAGCTTTTTTGTGTGCATTGGCAGTAACGCACAGTGAATGGACCCGTTCGCTGTGCATAGAACTGTATGGGCTAATGCTAGGTAGCGCATGGTACCTGAGTGCTACCTAGTGTTAATGCATACCGTTAGCGCTAGGTCACAAAAGATGTCAAAAATGGCATCAGCGTTAGCGCATCCGTTTAATGGATCCGTTAAATGGATGCCTTAACGCAATGTGAACCTAGCCTAAGTACTTACTGTCAAAAGAGCAGGTTTTGCCTTCAGATAAAAGCAGCAAACGAGCTGCATGTGAACATAGCCTTCTATGGATTGTGACAGTACCAGCGGAAAAATCAAAAAGGATCCCTTTTATCTAATCTCACCCAACTCCTTTTAGTCCAATGTAAACTTTACTGACCTGGACAAATGGGTCATAGATCAGTAATTAAGTATTTAGCAGAAAAAGTTTTAACTGCTTTTGCTCATTTGTGTTAAACTTTAAAATAAGTGGAGTCTGGAAGATTTGTAAATTGCAGTCATCAATTATTGTAATGTAGCAAGAAAATGGAGAGTAAAGGACTATGTCTGACTAAACAAAACAGTTCATCCCAAGAATTAAGGAACACTCAAACACCACAAGTGCCTTTATTATTTGTAGGCGATGTCTATGCTGAGATAAATTATGACAAAATTAGCCATTTGTTACTGATTAATATTTTGATTTTTGACTTTTTTTATTTCTTTTATATTTGGCTTGTCATAAAAAAAATATTTTTTTTTTCGATTTATGGTATTTATTCCTTTAAATTTCAAAAATTTCAACCCCCGGATGAGTTAAGTTGCTCGATTCATATTTTCATTCTCAGATGGAATTGAAACTAAGCTTTGATGGTTCCTCTCATAAAGTCTCCAGACTGTTCATCTTACAAATAAACTCTGTCAAGACTGAAGATATTGGAAAAATCCTTGCTATGAAATTTGTAGATGTTGAAAGGAACCTTTCAGGGCTGATCTATGCTATCCATCAGTGCTGGATGGTATGTGATAACAAATAATGGTTCATACAAGCTAATCAACTTTTCACAGTGGCAAAATGCTGAAAGCTATTTAGACTTTTTTCATGTTAAAACATAACAATTCTAAAGCCTGCAATTTACTCTAGACTTTACACTTGATGTGTATTGCTAATATTTATCTTTGACCTGTGTTGAAATGTATTTAAACCTTTCTGAACTCTAGACGTTTTCGTTTGTTTTTTTTGCTATTGGTTTTTCAACCCCTTATTCTGTTAAGACACACGAGATGCATGTGTTCTCATCTTAATTGTCAGTTGCCAAATTGTATGTGAGAAGTTTACGGCCGGAGAAATCACGGGACACAATGAGTCGTGTCGCAAATGAATTCTGGCTTTATTGGTTGAAATGCAGAGTATATATAGAGAAAAACAAGGTGTTTGTATGCATATTGCTTCAATACCTTGTCTAGAACTTATAGCTAATGGTGCTAATTCCTGTGGGAAATAACAGGTGTGGAGACTGATACTCCCTAGTACAGGCGCAGTTTCCACTCATAGGCCGGAGTCACACACGACATATAAAAAATCGGTCCATCTTTCACGGATGAGAATCGCACAAATGTTTCATGAACAGTGATCCGTATGTCATCCGTGTGCAATGCGAGGATGCGATTTTCTCGCATCTAAGCATCCGTCTGACATCCGTATGGCATCCGTATGGCGAGATTTTCTCCCTGGCTTGCAATATAGTCATATAATGGATCCCAATGACAGGCTAAAATAGAAAAGAAAGAATAGATATATACACATAGAATATATATATATATATATATATATATATATATATATATATATATATACTAGCTGAAGAGCCCAGCACTGCCCGGGCATAGTAGCTAACTGTGGTTAGTTATAGCAAATTATAATTATCCTCCATCCCATATTCCCGTGCCCATATACCCATCATACATATCCACGATCCCATAGGCCCGTGCCCATATACCCATCATACATATTCTCCATCCCATAGTTGAGTGCCCATATACCCATCACACATCCTCCATCCCATAGTCCCATGCCCATATACCCATCATACATATTCTCCATCCCATAGTCCCATGCCCATATACCCATCATATACATTTGCCATCCTATAGTCGAGTGCCCATATACCCATCACACATCCTTCATCTCATAGTCCCATGCCCATATACCCATCATACATATCCTCCATCCCATAGTCCAGTGCCCATATACCCATCACACATCCTCCTTCCCATAGTCCCGTGCCCATATACCCATTAAACATCCTCCATCCCATAGTCCCATGCCCATATACCCATCATACATATCCACCATCCCATAGGCCCGTGCCCATATACCCATCATACATATCCTCCATCCCATAGTTGAGTGTCCATATACCCATCATACATCCTTCATCTCATAGTCCCATGCCCATATACCCATCATACATATCCTCCATACCATAGTCCCGTGCCTATATAACCATTATACATATCCTCCATCCCATAGTCCCGTGCCCATATACCCATCATACATATCCGCCATCCCATAGTCCCGTGCCCATATACCCATCATACATATCCTCCATCCCATAGTCCCGTGCCCATATACCCATCATACATATCCTCCATCCCATAGTCCAGTGCCCATATACCCATCACACATCCTCCATCCCATAGTCAACCATTATGACATCATAATGAGCGGCGGGGCTTGCAACCTATAATGACATCAGCGTCGCCATGGAAACCATTGTGACATCATAATGAGGGGCGGGGCTTCTTACGCACACACTGTTTCCCCAGTATGTAGATAGGGGCATTATGACATCATAATGAGGGGCGGGGCTTGACACACACACACTTTTCCCCCAGTATGTAGATAGGGGCAAAATTGTTTGGTGAATTGGAATGCGTGGGGTTAAAATTTCGCCTCACAACATAGCTTAGGGTCCAGACGTGCGACTGTGCCAAATTTTGTGGCTGTAGCTGCGACGGTGCGGATGCCTATCCCGGACATACACACATACATACATACATACATACACACTTTGAGCTTTATATATTAGATATATATATATATATATATATGTATACATATATACACTACTGTTCAAAAGTTTAGGGTCACTTAAAAATGTCCTTATTTTTGAAGGGAAGGCACAGTTTTTCCAATGAAGCTAACATTAACCCATTCCTGACATCAGACGTACTATCCCGTCCATGGGACCCGGGCCCCTATGCCCATGGACGAGATAGTACGTCTACCGCGATCAGCGGCGCCCACATGGTGAGCGCCGCGGATCGCGGCCGGGTGTCTGCTGATTATCACAGCTGACACCCGGCACAATGTGTCAGGGGCGGTCACGGACCGCCCCCGACACGTTAACCCCTTGCACACCGCGATGAAACATGATCGCGGTGTACCGGGGGTTAAAGGGAAGCATTGGCAGGGAGGGGGCTCCCTCCGTGCTTCCCTGAGCCCCCCACGGCAGCGCAATGTGCAGCGCTGCTGCGGGGGCTCCTTTCCTGCAGGCCCCCGAATCCAAGATGGCGACGGGGGCCTTCGGGGGCGTGCAGGAAGCTGGCTTCCTCTGCCTGCAAAGCGCAGGCATGAGGAAGCCTTCTGCACTGCCTGTGACAGATTGCTGATCTGTCACAGTGATCTGTGATGTGACAGATCAGCGATCTGTCACAGGACAGTGAAGTCCCACCTGGGACTATTAATAAAGTAAAAAAAAAAAAAAAAAAAGTGTTAAAATAATAAAAAAAATCGCCAAATAAATTAGAAAAAAAAAATATTCCCCCAAATAAATCCATTTATTGGAAATAAAAAAAAAAACAATAAAAGTACACATATTAGGTATCGCCGTGTCCGTAACGACCCGCACTATAAAACTGCCCCATTAGTTAACCCCTTTAGCGAACCCCTTAAAAAATAAAAATAAAAAACGAAGCAAAAAATAATGATTTATTATCAAACCGCCAAACAAAAAGTGTAATAACGTGCGATCAAAAAGACGCATATAAATATCCATGGTACTGCTGAAAACGTCATCTTGTCCCGCAAAAAACGAGCTGCAAAACAGCATCATCACCGAAAAAATTAAAAAGTTATAGCTCGCAGAATAAAGCGATGCAAAAATAATTATTTTTTATATAAAATAGTTTTCATTGCATAAAACCGACAAAACATAAAAAAACGACCTAAATGAGGTATCGCTGTAACCGTACTGACCCAAAGAATAAAACCGCTTTATCAATTTTACCGCACGCGGAACGGTGTAAACGCACCCCCGAAAAGAAATTCATGAAACGCTGGTTTTTGTTCATTCTGCGTCCCAAAAATCGGAATAAAAAGCGATCAAAAAATGTCACGTGCCCGAAAATGGTACCAATAAAAACGTCAACTCGTCTCGCAAAAAATAAGACCTCACATTACTCGGTGGGTCAAAATACGGAAAAATTATAGCTCAATATGTGGTTATGCAAAAACTATTTTTACAATAAAAAGCGTCTTTTAGCGTGCGACAGCTGCCAAATATAAAAACCGCCATAAATAGTAAATCAAACACCCCGTTATCACCCCCTTAGTTAGGGAAAAATAATAATAAAAAAAAATGTATTTATTTCCATTTTTCCATTAGGGTTAGGGCTAGGGTTAGGGTAGGGTTAGGGCTAGGGTTAGGGTTAGGGCTAGGGCTAGGGTTAGGGCTAGGGTTAGGGCTGAGATTAGGGTTAGGGGTGTGTTGGGGTTCGGGTTGGAGTTAGAATTGGGGGTTTCCACTGTTTGGGCACATCAGGGGCTCTCCAAATGCAACATGGCATCTGATCTCAATTCCAGCCAATTCTGAGTTGAAAAAGTCAAATGGTGCTCCTTCCCTTCCAAGCTCTGCCATGCGCCCAAACAGTGTTTTACCCCCACATGTAGGGTATCAGCCTACTCAGGACAAATTGCAAAACAATTTTTGATGTCCAATTTCTCCTGTTACCCTTAGGAAAATAAAAAATTGGGGACAAAAATATCATTTTTGTGGAAAAAAATGATTTTTTTATTTTCACGTCCGAGCGTTATAAACTTCTGTGAAGCACTTGGGGGTTCAAAGTGCTCACGACACATCTAGATAAGTTCTGTGGGGGGTCTAGTGTCCAAAATGGGGTCAGATGTGGGGAGTTTCAATAGTTTAGGTACATCAGGGGCTCTCCAAACGCACATGACACCCGCAGACCATTCCATCAAAGTCTGCATTCCAAAACGTCACTGCTTCCCTTCCGAGCCCCGACGTGTGTCCATACAGTAGTTTTCTCCCACATATGGGGTGTCAGCGTACTCATGACAAATTTGACAACAACTTTTGGGGTCCAATTTCTCCTGTTACCCTTGGGAAAATGAAAAAATTGGGGACTAATTGATCATGTTTGTGGAAAAAATACGATTTTTTTATTTTCATGCCCAGGCATTATAAACTTCTGTGAAGCCCTTGGGGGTTCAAAGTGCTCACCACACATCTAGATAAGTTCCTTAGGGGGTCTCGTTTCCAAAATGGGGTCATTTGTGGGGGGTTTCCACTGTTTAGGTACATTAGGGGCTCTCCAAAGGCAACATGACACCCGCAGAACATTCCCTCAAAGTCTGCATTCCAAAACATGACTACTTCCCTTCCGAGCCCCGACGTGTGTCCATATAGTAGTTTTCTCCCACATATGGGACGTCAGCGTACTCAGGACAAATTGGGCAACAACTTTTGGGGTTCAATTTCTCCTGTTACCCTTGGGAAAATAAAAAAATTGGGGACTAATTGATCATGTTTGTGGAAAAAATACGATTTTTTTGTTTTCATGCCCTGGCATTATAAACTTCTGTGAAGCCCTTGGGGGTTCAAAGTGCTCACCTCACATCTAGATAAGTTCCTTAGGGGGTCTAGTTTTCAAAATGCGGTCATTTGTGGGGGGTTTCCACTGTTTAGGTACATTAGGGGCTCTCTAAAGGCAACATGACACCCGCAGACCATTCCATCAAAGTCTGCATTCCAAAACGTCACTACTTCCCTTCCGAGCCCCGACGTGTGACCATACAGTAGTTTTCTCCCACATATGGGGTATCAGCATACTCAGGACAAATTGGACAACAACGTTTGGGGTCCAATTTCTCCTGATACCCTTGGGAAAATAAAAAAATGGTGACTAAAATATCATGTTTGTGGAAAAAATACAAATTTTTTATTTTCACGCCCGGGCGTTATAAACTTCTGTGAAGCCCTTGGGGGTTCAAAGTTCTCACCACAGATCTAGATAAGTTCCTTAGGGGGTCTAGTTTCCAAAATAGTGTCATTTGTGGGGGGTTTCCACTGTTTTGGTACATCAGGGGTTTTCCAATTGCGACATGATGTCCGATCTCAATTCCAGCCAAAAACGTCAAAAGGCGCTGCTTCCCTTCCGAGCTCTGCCATGCGCCCAAATAGTGGTTTACCCCCACATGTGGGGTATCAGCGTACTCAGGACAAATTGCACAATAACTTTTAGGGTCCTGTTACCCTTGGAAAAATAAGAATTGAGGGTGAAAAGATCATTTTTGTGGAAAAAATATGATTTTTTAATTGTACGGCTGTATGTTATAAACTTCTGTGAAGCCCTTGGGGGTTCAAAGTTCTCACTACAGATCTAGATAAGTTCCTTAGGGGGTCTAGTTTCCAAAATGGTGTCATTTGTGGGGGGTTTCCACTGTTTTGGTACATCAGGGGTTTTCCAATCGCGACATGATGTCCGATCTCAATTCCAGCCAAAAACGTCAAATGGCGCTGCTTCCCTTCCGAGCTCTGCCATGCGCCCAAATAGTGGTTTACCCCCACATGTGGGGTATCAGCGTATTCAGGACAAATTGCACAATAACATGTAGGGTCCTGTTACCCTTGGGAAAATAAAAATTGGGGTGAAAAGATCATTTTTGTGGAAAAAATATGATTTTTTAATTGTACCGCTGTACGTTATAAACTTCTGTAAAGCCCTTGTGAGTTCAAAGTTCTCACCACATATTCAGATAAGTTCCATGGGGGGTCTAGTTTCCAAAATGGGGTCACTTGCAGGGGGTTTCCACTGTTTAGGTACATCAGGGACTCTCCAAACGTGACATGGCGTCCCATCTGAATTCCAGCCAATTTTGCATTGAAAAAGTCAAACGGCGCTCCTTCCATTCTGAGCTCTGCCATGCGCCGAAACAGTCGTTCCCCCCCACATATCAGGTATCAGCGTACTCAGGACAAATTGCACAATAACTTTTGCAGTCCAATTTCTCCTGTTACCCTTGGTAAAATAAAAAAAATTGAACCTGAAGTATTTTTTTTGTGAAAAAAGTTAGATGTTCATTTTTTTTTTAAATATTCAAAAAAATTCCTGTGGCGGCACCTAAAGGGTTAATAAACTTCTTGAATGTGGTTTTGAGCACCTTAAGGGGTGCAGTTTTTATAATGGTGTCACTTTTGGGTATTTTCTTTCATATAGACCTCTCAAAGTGGCTTCAAATGTGATGTGGTCTAAAAAAAAAAAAAAAAAAAAAAATGGTGTTGTAAAAATGAGAAATCGCTGGTCAACTTTTAACCCTTATAACTTCCTAACAAAAAAAAATTTTGGTTCCAAAATTGTGCTGATGTAAAGTAAACATGTGGGAAATGTTAGTTATCAAGTTTTTTGTGTGCCGTATCTCTGTGATTTAAGGGCATAAAAATTCAAAGTTGGAAAATTGCGAAATTTTCAAAAGTTTTGCCAAATTTCCGTTTTTCTCACAAATAAACGCAAGTTATTTGAATGAAATTTTACCATTAACATGAAGCACAATATGTCACGAGAAAACAATGTCAGAATCACCGGGATCCATGGAAGCGTTCCAGAGTTATGACCTCATAAAGGTACAGTGGTTAGAATTGTGAAAATTGGCCCGGTCTTGAACGTGCAAACCACCATTGGGGGTGAAGGGGTTAAATGATTCAGAAATACACTCTATACATTGTTAATGTGGTAAATGACTATTCTAGCTGCAAACGTCTGGTTTGTAATGCAATATCTTGATAGGTGTATAGAGGTTCTTTTCCAACAGCCATCACTCCAGTGTTCTTATGGTACTTTGTGTTTGATAACTGTGTAAGAAGGCTAATGGATGGTTAGAGTACTCTTGAAAACCCTTGTGCATGTATGTTAGCACAGCTGAAAACAGTTTGTCTGATTAGAGAAGCTATAAACCTGACCCTCCTTTGAGCTAGTTGAGAATCTGGAGCATTACATTTGTTGGTTCCGTTAAACTCTCAAAATGGCCAGAAAAAAAACTTTCATGTGAAAATCGACAGTCTATTCTTGTTCTTAGAAATGAAGTCTATTCCATGCAAGACATTGCCAAGAAACTGAAGATTTCCTACAACAGTGTGTACTACTCCATTCAGAGGAGAGCACAAGCAGGCTTTAACCAGAGTAGAAAGAGAAGTGGGAGTCCCTCTGCACAACTAAGCAACAAGATACAGTAAGTACATTAGAGTCTGTAGTTTAAGAAATTGACACCTCACTGGTCCTCAACATGCAGTTTCATTAAATAGTACACACAAAACGCTAGTGTCAACGTCTACAGTGAAGAGGCGACTCCGAGATGCTGGCCTTCAGGGCAGAGTGGCAAAGAAAAAGCCACATCTGAGACTGGATAATAAAAGGAAAAGATTAATATGGGCAAAAGAGCACAGTCATTGGACAGAGGAAGATTGGCAAAAAGTGTTATGGACAGATGAATCCAAGTTTGAGGTGTTTGGATCACACAGAAGAACATTTGTGAGACGCAGAATAACTGAAAAGATGCTGGAAGAGTGCCTGACGCCATCTGTCAAACATGTTAGAGGTAATGTGATGGTCTGGGGTTGCTTTGGTGCAGGCAAAGTGGGAGATTTGTACAAGGTAAAAGGGATATTGAATAAGGAAGGCTATCACTCTATTTTGCAACGCCATGCCATACTGTTATCAATGGGTCACCAAGGAGGATGGCAGGAACAGGATAAGCCACCAGAAGACCAGAGAGGTTGGAAACTAAGCGGATTGCAGACTCATGATCCTATCCGCACAACTAGCAGTAGCCATGGAGCGTTCCTACGATGCCCTAGACGCTTCATCACAGCTGGAGGACTAATTAAGCCTAGAGACAGAAAGATGAAATCTAAACTGCCCCGGAGCAGATCCCCAAAGGAATAGACAGCCCCAAACATATATTGTTGGTGAGACAAGATGAGACACAAGCACAGGCAGAGCACAGACTGAGCAAAGGGTGGGGCCCAAGCTGTCTAGACAGGACAGGACAGAAAACGATACTGTCTGCAATCATGCACAAAAACCCTGAAAAAGTCCAACACTTCTGATATACAAAAAAACCTGAGATCACATGATCTCACCCCCGGTGGATCAGCACTTTTGTATAAACTGGCAGCAAGCAAAAAGATACTAATATAACAGGGGACTGAACAAGCTGCAACATATGAAGCAGGGCCCAGCGCTGCCCCAAGCAGGGAACACGCTGATCCCTAACAGCAAAACAGAAAGCAAAAAAAGACACAACCAGATTAGATGCAAAGGATTAGCAAAAGAATCACTTAGCTGAACATGCAGATAAGGCAGGGGACAAAAGAGCTCCAAATGCACACAGAGGAAAAAATCACCAGCAACCTTCAAGAGCAGCCAGCTCCATTATATGCTCCCAGCCAGCGATCCCAGATTCCCAATTATCAATGTCAGGTGGAGAACCTCCATCCACCTAGCCAGCTCCACTACTCTCAGTAACCACCAGAGGGAGCAGAGGGAGCTTCGGCTCAGAAATCCAAGCAAGAGAGTTCACAACAATAGCCCCCCTTGAGGAAGGGTCACTGAACCCTCATCCACGCCACCAGGCCAATCAGGATTGGCCCAGTGAAAGGCACGAATCAATCTCTTGGCATGGATGTCAGAAGCAGCAGAGACCCAAGAATTATCTTTCTGGCCATAACCCGTCCACTTGACCAAGTACTGAAGCCTCCGTCTAGCCAGACGAGAATCTAATATCTTCTCTACCTCATACTCCAAATTACCCTTAACCAGTACAGGGTCAGGGGGCGCTGCCATGGGAATGACTGGCTCCACAAACCTTTTCAACAAAGATTTATGAGAAACGTTATGAATCTTAAATGCACCTGGAAGAGCCACACGAAAAGAAACGGGGTTAATGATTTCCAAAATCTTATAAGGTCCAATAAACCTTGGCTTGAATTTTGGAGATGCAACCTTCATAGGAATATTTTTAGAGGACAACCAAACCATATCACCCACTTTAAACCGGGGACCAATGGTCCTATGACGGTTGTAAAACCGTTGGGCCTTTTCCTGAGAGTGGGGCAACTTATCCGCTACTTGGTCCCAAATCTGCTGCATTCTCTCTACCACAGAATCCACACCTGGGCAGGTTGAAGCTTCTACCTGCCCTGAAGAAAATTGAAGAGGAAACCCAAAGTTACAAAAGAAAGGCGATATCAAAGTGGCAGAGCTAGCCCTAATGTTTAGTGCGAATTCGGCCAAGGGCAAAAATTAGATTCAATCATCCTGATCAGCAGATATGAAACATCTCAAATAGTAATCCAACGTCTGGTTTGTTCTCTCGGTCTGCCCATTGGTCTGAGGATGAAATGCAGAGGAGAAAGACAACTGAATTCCCAGGTTGGAACAAAAAGCCCTCCAAAATTTGGAAACAAACTGGACCCCTCTGTCTGACACAATGTTCTCAGGAATCCCGTGCAAACGAACCACTTGTTGTAAAAACAAGGGGACCAACTCAGAAGAAGATGGCAACTTTGGGAGTGGTACAAGATGGACCATCTTAGAAAACCTATCACAGATCACCCAAATAACAGTCATTCTCTGAGAGACAGGGAGATCAGAGATAAAATCCATTGAGATATGGATCCATGGCCTCCTGGGCACCGGCAGGGGCATCAACAAACCACTAGTATGATAACAGGGCTTAGACCAAGAACAAGTGCCACAGGACTGCAAAAAATTCCTGAAATCACAAGATAAGGCAGGCCACCAAAAAGACCAACTCACCAAATCTCCAGTACCAAAGATTCCTGGATGACCAGCCAACACGGACCTTTGAATTTCAGACATTACTCTTTTCCTCCACTGGTCAGGGACATACAATTTTCCCATAGGGCATCGCTCAGGTTTATCCTCTTGAAATTCCTCCAGGGCACGTCTCAAATCAGGAGAGATGGTGGAAATAACTACACCCTCATTTAGAATGGTCGTAGGCTCGGTCACGTCAAGAGAATCCGCAAAGAAACTCCTAGAAAGGGCGTCCACCTTAACATTCTTAGTGCCCGGAAGAAAGGAAACCACAAAATTAGGACGCGTGAAAAACAAGGCCCACCTAGCTTGTCTAGGATTCAAGTGCTTGGCTGATTCAAGATAAATCAAATTCTTGTGATCGGTGAGGACCACAACTTGATGTCTGGCTCCCTCCAACCAAGGACTCCACTCTTCAAATGCCCACTTCATGGCCAAAAATTCCAGATTCCCCACGTCACAGTTGCGTTCAGATGGAGAAAAGTTTTGAGAAAAGAAGGCACAGGATTCATCTTAGAAGTTACCGGATCTCTTTGAGACAAAACGGCTCCTACACCAATCTCAGAAGCATCTATCTCCACCTGAAAATGGAGTGAAACATCAGGTTGCCGTAGAACCAGAGTAGAAGTGAATCTCTGCTTAAGCTCCTGAAATGCTGAGACTGTCTCTGGAGACCAATTTACCACATCAGCGCCCTTTTTGGTCAAATCCGTCAAAGGTTTAACAATACCAGAAAAATTACTTATAAATTTACGGTAGAAATTAGCAAAACCCAAAAACTTCTGAAGAGCCTTCAGAGAAGTGGGCTGAACCCAATCATAAATGCCCTGTTCCTTGGCCGGGTCCATTTCAATAGCATTCGGGGACAAAATTAATCCCAAATAAGAAATCCTCTGAACACCAAAAAGACATTTCGATTCCTTAATATACAGAGTATTTTCCCTCAAAATCCGGAACACAGTCCGGACATGTTCCACATGTGAAGCCTAATCACTGGAAAAAATCAAAATATCATCCAGATAAATGATCAAAAACTTATCCACAAGGTCCCGGAAAATATCGTTCATAAAAGATTGGAAGACAGAAGGGGCATTAGTGAGCCCAAAAGGCATCACCAGGTACTCAAAATGTCCCTCCGGAGTATTAAACGCCATCTTCCATTCATCCCCGTTCTTGATGCGAATAAGATTATACGCCCCCCTGAGGTCAAATTTGGTAAACCAGCAAGCACTTTTAACTCTGGAAAATAAATCAGAAATCAGGGGTAACAGGTACTGATATTTAACAGTGATCTTGTTAAGGGAACGATAGTCAATACATGGCCTTCATGAGCCATCTTTTTGGCCATAAAGAAAAAACCAGCACCCAAAAGTGAAGAGGATAGTCTGATATAACCCTTCTCCAATGATTCCTTGACATAAGATCGCATAACATCATGTTCAGGTACAGATAAGTTGAAAAGCCAACCCTTGGGAAATTTACAACCATGCATTAGCTCAATTGCGCACTCATAACTCCTTTGAGGAGGCAAATACGCGGACTTACTCTCACTAAATACATCAGAAAAATCAGCCAAATAGTCAGGAACGTCTTGAGACTGGGGAGAGGTGGAGAAAACAGGAGTGTCACTGAGAACACATTGACAACCCTAACAGGCAGAGATTTCCAATCTAAAACAGGGTTATGAGTTTGCAACCAAGGAAAATCCAGTACAATAGTATCATGTAAACTGTGCAACACCAAAAATTTACAATTCTCTTGATGGTCCGGGGCGACCCGCATTACCACCTGGGTCCAAAACAGGGGTTTAACTGGGGTTTATTCTCCACCAAAGGGGTAGCATCAATCCCCCTCAAGGGAATAGGGGTTCTCATAGGTACCATGGGGAAACCACAACGCTTGGCAAAGTCAAGATCCATCAGATTCAAAGCTGCTCCTCTGGTCACCGAGGA
This sequence comes from Dendrobates tinctorius, assembly GCF_039654945.1. Taxonomy (NCBI): domain Eukaryota; kingdom Metazoa; phylum Chordata; class Amphibia; order Anura; family Dendrobatidae; genus Dendrobates; species Dendrobates tinctorius. The sequence continues at coordinate 16,221,723 of NW_027361705.1, read as the reverse complement.
GGATGGCAGGAACAGGTTAAGCCACCAGAAGACCAGAGAGGTTGGTAACTAAGTGGATTGCAGACCCCTGATCCTATCCGCACAACTAGCAGTAGCTGTGGAGCGTTCCTGCGATGCCCTAGATGCTTCATCACAGCCGGAGGACTAACTAAGCCTAAAGACAGAAAGATGAAATCTAAACTGCCCCGAAGCAGATCCCCAAAGGAGTAGACAGCCCCCAAGCATATATTGTTGGTGAGACAAGATGAGACACCAACACAGGCAGAGAACAAACTGAGCAAATGGTGGGGCCCAAGCTGTCTAGACAGGACAGAACAGAAAAAGATACTGTCTGCAATCATGCACAAACCCTGAAAAAGTCCAACACTTCTGATATACAAAAAAAACTGAGATCTCACGATCTCACCCCGGCTAGATCAGCACTCTGGTGTAAACTGGTAGCAAGCAAAAAGATACTAACATAACAGGGGACTGAGCAAGTTGCAACATATGAAGCAGGGCCCAGCGCTGCCCCCAGCAGGGAGCATGCTGAACCCTAACAGCAAAACAAAAAGCAAAAAAGACACAACCAGATTAGTTGCAAAGGATTAGCAAAAGAATCACTTAGCTGAACATGCAGATCAGGCAGGGGACAAAAGAGCTCCAAATGCACACAGAGGAAAAAATCACCAGCAACCTTCAAGAGCAGCCAGCTCCATTATATGCTCCCAGCCAGCAATCCCAGATTCCCAATTATCATCGTCAGGTGGAGAACCTCCATCCACCTGGTCAGCTCCACTACTCTCTGTAACCACTAGAGGGAGCAGAGGAAGCTTCGGCTCAGAAATCCGAGCAAGAGAGTTCACAACACCATACCCTGTGGACAGCGCTTGATTGGAGCCAATTTCATCCTACAACAGGACAATGACCAAAGCACACCTCCAAATTATGCAAGAACTATTTAGAGAAGAAGCAGGCAGCTGGTATTCTATCTGTAATGGAGTGGCCAGCGCTGTCACCAGATCTCAACCCCATTGAGCTGTTGTGGGAGCAGCTTGACCGTATGGTATGCAAAAAGTACCCATCAAGCCAAACCAACTTGTGGCAGGGGCTTCTGGAAGCATGGGGTGACATTTCTCCAGATTACCTCAGCAAATTAACTGCTAGAAGACCAAATGTCTGCAATGCTGTAATTGCTGAAAAGGGTGCATTCTTTGGCGAAAGCAAAGTTTGAAGGAGAAAATTATTATTTCAAATAAACATCTTTTTTTAACCTTGTCAATGTCTGGACTAGATTTTAAATTCATTTGGCAACTGTCACGCGGCGGCAGCCGTGCACTCCTCCTATCCCTTCTCCCCAACCGCAGCTTACCTGCTCGCCGGTGGCCTCCTCGCCACGGCGTCGGCTGCCTCGGGCTTCTCCACGGTCCCTCCCGGCTCCTCTCCTCCTGGGAGCTCCAGGAGAATATCCAGGCTCCTCGAATCTTTGCTAAATTTTTTTCCGGTCTGCGGAGGGGGGCATGTAAGGGGGGGGTACTGTCACACGGCGGCAGCCACGCACTCCTCCTATCCCTTCTCCCCGACCGCAGCTTACCCGCTCGCCGTGGCCTCCTCGCCACGGCGTCGGCTGCCTCGGGCTTCTCCGCGGTCCCTCCCGGCTCCTCTCCTCCGCCCGGCGACCGCGTCCGTCCGGTCTTCTGGACCGCGCCGGGTGCACGCTTCTGGCCCTCCTCCTCGGCGGGCGCGTGCACACACTATGCCCGGGCGCATGCGCACCTCCTGTTCCTCCTGAGGACGAGCGCCTTCCTCTCCTGCACTGAGAGGTCATGACCCGGAAGGCCTCTGATACTTCTCCTATATCAGGCCGCCTCTTCCTGCTGGCGGTGCCTGATTATCACTTTGCTTCATTAGTGATTCTGGCCTGCTCTCCTATGTACGCTCCTGTGTCCAGTCTGTCTGTAGCTCACTTGCCTTTTCCACTGTCCTCTCTCCTAGGATCGGGAGGTCCGTGGTCGTGTCCCATCCAGTCCTGTTCCCGCACCAGTGTCCTTCTGATCGTGCCTGCTGTCCCCGTCTCGCCTGTGTCCCTGACCTGACTGCCATCCGTCTTCCTGCTCCAGAGGAGGTCCCCGCCAGCATCCCCGGCCTGTGGCCGGCCTCTCTATACATTCCCTGGGTACCAGCTGCCGTGGTAATAGTTACCCGCGGGCTTGCCCCAAACACTCCCTGTATAGGGGGTGGTCCACCTGGTCAGCTCGCCCCCGGGAGGTTCGTTGCCACGGTCTAGCGGGTCCACCCCAGGAGTACCTAACAGAATAATCAGGCCATGGATCCCGCTGGTACCCCGACCCCGACCCAAAAGGAACTTTTGTTCCTTCGTGAGAATCAGGCGAGGATCATGATGTTCCTCAAATCAATGGAGTCCCGCCTTTCTTCTTTGCAAACCTCCGATCCTGGGATTGCCTCCCAGATCTCCGGCTTGCAGCAGGAACTTGCCCAGCAGCGCGACACCCAGGCCCACATTTTGAACTATATAGCCTCAGTAGATAACCGCTTACTAGCTCTTCAGACTGCGGCCCCTGCCCCTGTAGCGGTGGCAGCTCCTCATCCCTCCCCCCGGTTGGCTAAACCCCCACGCTATAGCGGTGACCCCAAACTCTGTCGGGGGTTCATTAACCAGTGCCAGTTGCATTTCGAGTTGGCGCCCCTGCAGTACTCTACCGACCAGGCCAAGGTGGCCTTTATGGTATCCCATTTAGAGGGTGAGGCACTGGCTTGGGTAAATCCCTTGTGGGAGCGTGATGACCCGATAGTCTCCCGGCTTGCGACCTTCTTGGAGACCTTTCGTAAGGTCTTTGATGAGCCCGCCCGTCTGGTCTCCGCCACCGAGTCCTTATTTTGCCTCCGCCAGGGTACCCTCTCTGTGGGACAGTACGCCATCCAGTTCCGTACGTTGTCCTCTGAGCTTGGATGGAACAATGAGGCCCTAGTGGGGACTTTTTGGCGCGGCTTGTCGGCTCGAATTAAAGACAAGCTGGCAGGCAGGGATACACCTACGTCTTTGGAGGATCTCATCTAGCTGGCAACGCGAATTGATCTGCGTTTCCAGGAGCGCTCCCGCGAGGCCGCCAGGGGGAGAAGGCCCACTCGTTTTTCTCCTCCGACACGCAGTCCTCCCCGCTCGCGACCCTCCACCACGGCGTCAGCCCCTGAGCCCATGCAAGTGGACCGACTCAGACCCGCGGAGCTACGCCGCCAGGAGAGATTCACTCATGGTCTTTGTCTCTATTGTGGCAGCGCCTCCCATCTTCTACGTTTCTGTCCTGTGATGCCGGGAAATGCCTCCGCCTAGAACAGGTAAGAGAGGCCTCCCTAGGTGTCATTGAAACCTCTCTACCCTTGTCCCTTCCTGTTTTGTTTGTCCAGGGTTCCAAACGTTTTTCTGAGGTAGCCTATATTGACTCTGGGGCTGCTGGGAATTTTATCCAACTCGAGGCGGTGAAGAGATTGCGGATACCTGTCAGGTCCTTGGAAGTTCCCCGGCAGTTAGCCTCAGTCGACGGCGTTCCCTTGCGCGAGACCCTTACACTGGTCACTGAGGAGCTGGAGTTACAGATCGGGGTCCTGCACCGTGAGAGAATAGCTTTCTTCGTGCTGCCGTCTCTGTCCCACACCTTGCTCCTGGGTCTTCCGTGGTTGAGGATGCACGAACCTGTCCTGGATTGGCGGTCCAGAGATATTCTTCGTTGGGGCCACTTCTGCCAGACTAAATGTCTCTGTCCAGTACAACCCCTCAAGAGCTCGTCTCCTGCCTCAGGCCCTGCGGATCTGCCCTCGGCCTACTGGGCCTTTGCAGACGTCTTTGATAAGAAAGAGGCAGAGGTTCTTCCACCGCACCGGCAATATGATTGCCCGATCGAGCTTGTTCCCGGGTCGACCCCGCCGCGGGGGCGAATCTATCCGTTGAGTCCACTCGAGTCCCAAGCCATGACTGAGTACGTACAGGAGAATTTGGCCAGAGGCTTCATCCGGAAGTCATCTACTCCCACCGGAGCAGGCTTCTTTTTTGTCAAGAAGAAGGACGGGTCTCTCCGTCCCTGTATTGACTATCGGGGCCTTAATGAGATTACTATCAAGAACAGATATCCTCTACCTCTCATCCCCGAGTTGTTCGGCCGGCTACGAGGGGCGCGAATCTTTTCTAAATTGGATCTCCGTGGAGCCTACAATCTCATCCGTATTCGCTCCGGAGATGAATGGAAGACCGCCTTCAACACCAGGGATGGACACTACGAGTATCTCATCATGCCCTTCGGTTTGTGCAATGCTCTCGCAGTCTTTCTGGAATTTGTAAATGTAAACAGACCACTATGTATGGACAATTCTATTATAAAAACGGGAAGACTAAATGTATATACAGTAAAAACAGCCTTTATTAAATCGGATTTGGCAATCGTAAACAATGTACAAGAAAAAAGTGCCAAAGGCATACCAATAGTTAATGCAGAATCACAACATACATATATAAGGATAATTCCTGAGATCTGTCAAAAAATATATATTTAACATTGTGCAACAATATCGTGCATATATATGATTCATATCATCATCGCACAAAATATAAATAAAGATAGATATACATAGATAAAAAAAGGTGATTTTATAAATACTTATAAATTATGCTACTATAATATATCACAAAAAATGATTCCAACCACCATTAAATCATACGTAATAATATATGTGTGTAAATCTATGTCCATAATGTGCCATAATGATCATATCACATATAACCATATAGGTATAAAAGCCAGTGTATGACCATTCAGTGATATGTGAGCCGATATAACCCTGTGTTACATACCAGCGGTATAATGACAGCCTCTTGCGGTAATGCCAGGCACTCCCCGACGCGCGTTTCGGAACCAGCGTCCTTCGTCAGGGTGATGACATACTGCTCAATGCCCCAGTTTAAATAGAGAAATATCAGGTAAAAAAAATAAATAATAATGATGACCGGACGACGCTGGCGCATGCGCAGTAGGGGCAACCCGGAAGTCCATGCACAGAGCGGCGTCATGTGATCTGACACGTCAGGGAAAACCCCGCGCATCATGCACATAAAGACGCCCGCTGCCATGGCACCAGGAGCACATACCACGCATGCGCACACGTCCGATTATGAAACACCCGCTGTGATCACTCCGTAACCAAGCACCTATACGGAGATTGACTCTACAATAAGAAATACTGTGTGAACTAATTCTAATAATACTAACATGTGCAAATATCATAATAATTATATAAAGTAACACCAAAAGTGATAAAGTGAAATTTATTAAGAAAAAAAAAAAGGTGCAATTATATAAAAAAGTGCATGATTATACCTATATAACCATAATCATTTATATATAGCAATATACCCAGAAATTGCATATCTAACATGATATACCATATCTACACAAAATCAATTGTTATTATCCGTCTTCAAAATTATACATGGTTCATCATGATTGTATTCACAGGATAATCATTATAATATAAATCCAATGATATACATAAATAGTAAAGTAAAAGTAAAAAGGGAGAAAATTCAAATACAGAAAATATAAAAAATATATATGAAGAAAAATCATAAAAATAAAATAAATGAAAATAAAAAATAGAGAATAAAATAAAATATAATAAATAAAAAGTAAAAAATAATAAATAATAAATAGATATAAATAAACAAAAAACTCAAGAAAAAATATAATATATATAATATAAAAATATCTGATCACATCCCATATATATATTACCATAATGTAATCTCCTCAAATACATCACCGATTACAGAAAAGATATAGTATCAAAAAAGTTTTTTAAAAAAATGATAGTCCAACATATCGGTATATATAACACTTTTTATTGGTATTGAAAGTTCTTCATGATCCTTTTCAAATTCATCTTGCGTACTTTCCAAACGATACACCAACATGGTCTTGATCACATTATTCCTCTATAACTAGAATAAAATAAAAATATTATTAAAACAGTGCCTAAAATGCACAAGGTTACATATTTTAGGACCTCATTCATGAAAATTCACCCTCATTGAGAGAGAATTCACACAAGAAAAACACCAGGTATAAAAATGGGACAAAAGATATGTTCTCATTGAGACCAAATGGGGACACAGTGTTTAATGTTCAAATCCACTTGGTCTCAAGTTTGGCTAAGGATGCACTAACATTTCCTCCTCTCATTGTGGGTCTGATCATATCAATCCCTCTCACTTTCAACAATGAAGCATCACACTTGTGATGCAACTTAAAGTGTTTTGGCAGAGTCTTTAACATCGAAACATCCTGAATATCTTTCGCTGCCAAAATCCCCAGTACATGTTCACGTACTCTGACTTTAAGCTGACGGGTCGTCATACCCACATATATGAGTGAACAGGGACATGTTGCATAGTAAATTACTGCTTTAGACAAGCAATTGATAGAATGTTTGATCTCAAAAATTTGAGATTCATTTGCATTACTAAAGTTTTGTGCATTAATGATATTAGGACAAGCTACGCAATGTCCACATGACCTACACCCTAACGGGGATTTTAAACTAGAAAGAAATGTGGTACTATGTTCCCCAACATAATGACTCTTCACTATACCATCTCTTAAGTTTTGTTACCTTCTAAAAGTAATACATGGGGCGGTTCCAATATATTCTGAAAGAATAGGATCAGCTTGTAAAATTGACCAATATTTCTTAAGACAGCTTCGCAATGCGTCTGCCTGTCCAGTATATTGCGTAATGAAACGGACAATTTTATTTGATTTTGGACTCTGATTGCTGTATAGGGCATTATGTCTCGTTGTATGTTTGGCCCTATTATACGCTCTTTTTATAGAGCATCTGCTGTATCCTCTTTCTACGAATCGAATTTTCATTTCATCCGCCTGCCTTTCAAAGTCTAGATCACCTGAACATATCCTTCGTAGACGTAAAAACTGACCTATCGGGATAGAATTGATCAGCGCTGGAGGATGTGACGAGGAAGCCTGCAATACAGAGTTGACTGCTGTAGATTTCCTAAATAAATCTGTTTGAAGACAATTGTGTACGTCTCTTTTAATTTTAACATCCAAAAACTCAACTGAATCCTGATTGTGGTGAAATGTCAGCTTGATGTTTAAATTAATAAAATTTAACTCATTAATAAACTTATATAGTGACTCTGAAGTATCCTGCCAGACAAAAAAGATATCGTCAATGTAGCGCGTCCAGAAGGGGACGCGCTCCATTGACGGCAGCCAGTCTGACAGGAAGAGGTCCCTCTCCCACAGCCCCAGGAACAGGTTAGCATAGGCGGGCGCAAAAGAGGCCCCCATAGCTGTTCCCTGGAGCTGAAGGTAGAAGGACCCCTTAAAAATAAAAAAAAATGTGTCAAAGTAAAATCTAACAAATCAATAATAAATTTAATAAAATCTTGTGACAAAGAAGAATACCGTCAAAAATACTTTTCCTTTATTTTATTTTTATGATTTTTCTTCATATATATTTTTTATATTTTCTGTATTTGAATTTTCTCCCTTTTTACTTTTACTTTACTATTTATGTATATCATTGGATTTATATTATAATGATTATCCTGTGAATACAATCATGATGAACCATGTATAATTTTGAAGACGGATAATAACAATTGATTTTGTGTAGATATGGTATATCATGTTAGATATGCAATTTCTGGGTATATTGCTATATATAAATGATTATGGTTATATAGGTATAATCATGCACTTTTTTATATAATTGCACCTTTTTTTTTTTTCTTAATAAATTTCACTTTATCACTTTTGGTGTTACTTTATATAATTATTATGATATTTGCACATGTTAGTATTATTAGAATTAGTTCACACAGTATTTCTTATTGTAGAGTCAATCTTCGTATAGGTGCTTGGTTACGGAGTGATCACAGCGGGTGTTTCATGATCGGACGTGTGCGCATGCGTGGTATGTGCTCCTGGTGCCATGGCAGCGGGCGTCTTTATGTGCATGACGCGCGGGGTTTTCCCTGACGCGTCAGATCACATGACGCCGCTCTGTGCATGGACTTCCGGGTTGCCCCTACTGCGCATGCGCCAGTGTCGTCCGGTCATCATTATTATTTATTTTTTTTACCTGATATTTCTCTATTTAAACTGGGGCATTGAGCAGTATGTCATCACCCTGACGAAGGACGCTGGTTCCGAAACGCGCGTCGGGGAGTGCCTGGCATTACCGCAAGAGGTTGTCATTATACCGCTGGTATGTAACACATGGTTATATCGGCTCACATATCACTGAATGGTCATACACTGGCTTTTATACCTATATGGTTATATGTGATATGATCATTATGGCACATTATGGACATAGATTTACACACATATATTATTACTTATGATTTAATGGTGGTTGGAATCATTTTTTGTGATATATTATAGTAGCATAATTTATAAATATTTATAAAATCACCTTTTTTTATCTATGTATATCTATCTTTATTTATATTTTGTGCGATGATGATATGAATCATATATATGCACGATATTGTTGCACAATGTTAAATATATATTTTTTGACAGATCTCAGGAATTATCCTTATATATGTATGTTGTGATTCTGCATTAACTATTGGTATGCCTTTGGCACTTTTTTCTTGTACATTGTTCACGATTGCCAAATCCGATTTAATAAAGGCTGTTTTTATATACATTTAGTCTTCCCGTTTTTATAATAGAATTGTCCATACATAGTGGTCTGTTTACACTAAAGAATCGAATGGGTTCCATTCAATCTTTATGACACATCAGGAGGATTGGTCCCCTTTAAAATTGAATGTATGTACTATTTGATTCAAATATAATTATTTGTTTATATAAACATTGGTGCATGGCTTCTATTCATTACTAATTTTATTATCTCTCTGCTGTGTCTATTTTGTTATTAATTTGTAAATGACATTTTCCGAGACCTTCTGTACTCCTGGTAGTCGTATATCTTGCCGATATCCTCGTCTTCTCTCCCGATCTGTCCACCCACAGAAGAGATGTCCGCCAAGTACTGTTACGATTGAGGGAGAATCGCCTGTACGCCAAATTGGAGAAATGGGCCTTTGAACAGTCTTTCCTTCCATTTCCAGGCTATATCATCTCTGACTCTGGCTTGCATATGGATCCGGAGAAAGTGTCTGCCGTGCTCAACTGGCCACGTCCCCATGGGGTGAAAGCCATTCAGCGATTTCTTGGCTTCGCAAATTACTACCGGCAGTTCATCCCTCATTTTTCCTTGTTGGCTGGCTGTATCTCCTCTTTGATCCATAAAGGAGCCAACCCGCACGTCTGGACCCCTGAAGCAGAGGACGCCTTCCTGTCTCTGAAACAAGCATTTGCCACTGCACCCGTACTTCATCGTCCTGAGGTCAACAAGCCTTTCGTCCTCGAAGTGGATGCGTCTGCAACCGGAGCTGGAGCAGTTTTATCTAAAAAGTCTCCCTCTGGTAGGCTTGTTACGTGCGGTTTCTTTTCCAAGTCCTTCTCCACTCCAGAGCGGAATTATTCCATCGGAGACCGAGAACTGCTTGCCATCAAGTTAGCTCTGGAGGAGTGGAGGTACTTATTGGAGGGCGCCGTACATCCCTTTACAATCTTCACAGACCATAAAAATCTGGCTTACATTCGGTCTGCACAGAGACTGAACCCACGACAGGCCAGGTGGTCTCTGTTCTTCGGTCGATCCGATATTGATCTGCATTTTCATCCAGGCAATAAAAACCTCAAAGCTGACGCTTTGTCCAGGTCCTCTCTTTCCACAGATGTCGAAGAGGAACCCACACATATCTTGGATCCATCCAGGCTCATCATGGTGGCACCGCTTTCTCTCTTTTCACCTCCACCTGGCAAGACTTTTGTGCCAGAAAAGGACCGTAGACAAATCCTATACTGGAGACATGCTTCCAAGCTGGCTGGTCATGTCGGGCTTAAAAAGACACTTGTCCTGGTGTCCCGCTATTACTGGTGGCCGACTCTTCCCCGGGATGTCCGGGATTTCGTCGCTTCCTGCCTCTCCTGTGCCAAGATCAAGGTGCCTAGGCAGCTGCCTTCTGGCCTTCTACACCCGCTTCCAGTACCCTCGTCCCCTTGGCAGCACATTGCCATGGACTTTATTACCGATCTACCCCAGTCTGCAAACTGTACTGTCATCCTAGTGGTGGTAGATAGGTTCTCAAAGATGGCACATTTCATCTCTCTTCCTGGGTTGCCATCGGCACTGGCATTGGCGAAGATTTTCGTTCAGCATGTCTTCCGCCTTCATGGACTGCCCCAACATATTGTTTCTGACAGAGGAGTCCAATTCACCTCTCGTTTCTGGAGAGCCCTATGCAGATCGATGGATGTCACTCTTGACTTCTCCTCATCTTACTATCCACAATCCAACGGTCAGGCGGAACGGACGAATCAGAATTTGGTGAACTACCTCCGGCACTTTTCTAATGTCCACCAGGACAACTGGTCAGAATTACTCCCGTGGGCTGAGTTTGCCTATAACAACCACGTCAGCGAGTCTTCTGGCAAATCTCCTTTCTTTGTCGTCTACGGGCAACATCCAGGTGTACCTCTACCGGTTCCTCCTGCCTCGGGTGTACCGGCGGCTGATCTTCTGACCGGTGAATTCTACAGGATCTGGCAGGAGACCAAGGCCGCTCTCGAGTTGGCTCGTGACAGGGTAAAAAGACACACAGACAAAAGGCGCCTGGATGTCCCGCCATATCACCCAGGTGATAAAGTTTGGCTGGCCTCCAAGTTTATTCACCTCAAAATCCCTTCCCATAAACTGGGTCCCCGCTATATTGGACCTTTTGAGGTCATGTCCCACATTAACGACGTCTCCTACAAACTACGGCTTCCCGCCTCTCTCCGCATCCCTAATGCTATTCATGTGTCTCTTCTAAAACCAGTCATCCTCAATTGTTTCCGTTCCACGGCTCCTCACTCGCCTCCGCCTGTCTCCGCAGACGATGAGTTTGAGGTTAAAGATATTTTGGCCATGAGGAGGCAAAAGGGAAGAACCTTTTTTTGGTTGACTGGAAGGGCTTTGGCCCCGAGGAGAGGTCCTGGGAGCCCCAGGAGAATATCCAGGCTCCTTGAATCTTGGCTAAATTTTTTTCCGGTCTGCGGAGGGTGGCATGTAAGGGGGGGTACTGTCACGCGGCGGCAGCCGCGCACTCCTCCTATCCCTTCTCCGCGACCGCAGCTTACCCGCTCACCGGTGGCCTCCTCGCCGCGGCGTCGGCTGCCTCGGGCTTCTCAGCGGTCCCTCCCGGCTCCTCTCCTCCGCCCAGCGACCGCGTCCGTCCGGTCTTCTGGACCGCGCCGGGTGCGCGCTCCTGCCCCTCCTCCTCGGCGGGCGCGTGCACACACTATGCCCGGGCGCACGCGCGCCTCCTGTTCCTCCTGAGGACGTGCACCTTCCTCTCCTGCACTGAGAGGTCACGACCCGGAAGGCCTCTGATACTTCTCCTATATCAGGCCGCCTCTTCCTGCTGGCGGTGCCTGATTATCACTTTGCTTCGTTAGTGATTCTGGCCCGTTCTCCTATGTACGCTCCTGCGTCCAGTCTGTCTGTAGCTCACCTGCCTTTTCCACTGTCCTCTCTCCTAGGATCGGGAGGTCCGTGGTCATGTCCCGTGCAGTCCTGTTCCCGCACCAGTGTCCTTCTGATCGTGCCTGCTGTCCCCGTCTCGCCTGTGTCCCTGACCTGACTGCCATCCGTCTTCCTGCTCCAGAGGAGGTCCCCGCCAGCATCCCCGGCCTGTGGCTGGCCTCTCTATACATTCCCTGGGTACCAGCTGCCGTGGTAAGAGTTACCCATGGGCTTGCCCCAAACACTCCCTGTATAGGGGGTGGTCCACCTGGTCAGCTCGCCCCCGGGAGGTTCGTTGCCACGGTCTAGCGGGTCCACCCCAGGAGTACCTAACAGCAACTCATTTGATTGATAAAAGTATGAGTTTTCATGGAAAACACAAAATTGTCTGGGTCACCTCAAACTTTTGAACGTTAGTGTACATTACATTGAGACACACACACACATATATATATATATATATATATATATATATATACTGTATATATATTTCATAGAGAGATAGATAGCAGAATAGCCGACAATTCAACTGCCGGCTTCTGTAAGATCATTACAGAACCCGACATGGAATGACACATGGTTTTTCTACAGTAGACCACTTGATTTCATTTAGATTTATATATGTCTTTGACTAATAATTAGATTAGGGTATGTGTGTAAAATTTGTTACATGTAGGTGTTAAATTAACGGGTACATTTGTTGAAAAAAATTGCATTGGGCTCCTGCGCAATTTTCTCCGCCAGAGTGGGAAAGCCAGTGACTGAGGGCAGATAGTAATAGCCTAGGAAAGACCATGGTTATTGGCCTCCCCCTGGCTACAAACATCTGCCCCCAGCCACCCCAGGAAAGGCGCATCTGTAAGATAGGCCTTTCCTGACTCTTAGCCTCTCTATTCCTACTGCCTTTAGCGGTGACATATGGGTTAATAAGGGGTTAATGTCACCTTGCAATTGAAAGGTGACATTAAGGCAGGTTAATAATGGAAAGGTGTCAATAAGACATCTATCCATTATTAATCAAATAGTATGAAAGGGTTAAAAATACACACAGACATTAATTAGAACATATTTTAATGAAATAATGACAAATTTATTACACAGCCAATCCATCTGAATCCATCGTTCTGTAAAAATTTTTTTAAAAAGCAACAATATCCATACCTCTCTGCCGTTCAGTCATGTACTCCACTGCAATCCATCTGAAGGGGTTAAATAGTTTACATCCAGGAGCGGTGCTAATGCTACCGGCCCGGCTGTATGTCATTATTTCATTGAAATATTTTCTAATTAATGTCTGTGTGTATTTTATATCCCTTTCATACTATTGGATTAATAATGGATAGGTGTCTTTTCTCATACCCATAGACTTGCATTGGTGAGTCTCGGCCAAGAAACGCTGACAATCGCAGCGTGCTGCAATTACTCTCGTACATATAAAACATGCGAGAAAAAAACGGATTATGTGAGCTGATCCATAGATTAACATTGGTCCGAGTGCTATGCAATTTTTTCAGGCATAGCACTTCGTTAGTGTGACTCCGGCCATAGATTAATCATGTCAGAGTCTACTCTATTTATTGGCAGGCATAAATTAAAGAACATATAAGCATTTCATTTAATACAGATTCAGCAAAAGCCTCCATCTTGGATATAAGCGTCTATATTTTGCTTGTGTATCTTCATAACCATCCTTAACAATTCCAAAAGTCATAACGTTTTTTCTCTAATTTTACCAGGGTTAGTTGTAGTTTCGTTATTCATTCAATTACCATATAAAGTATTGAAAACCAGAAAAAAAAAGTTTAAGAGCAGCAAAATGCAATAAAATGCAATGCCACCAATTTTTTTTGGTTTGATTTTACGGCATTCATTTCGTGATAAAAAAAAGACTTGTCAACATGATTCTCCGGGTCAGTATGAGTGTGGTAGTGTCAAACCTGACCAGCTTTTTATTACCTTGGTGAAAAAAATTCTGAATCTTGCAAACAAGCAAAACTATTTGATTGTATTATGGAGTATGTATGACAATTTGGACATTTTTTATTGCATTTTTATAATAGCAATGACATCTTTAAATGCTCTTATCAAAGATTAACAGAGGCATTTAAATGGTTAGATTTAGCGATTGGAGCAAGTTTTGGACAACTTGTTTACAGGCATCTGCTTTGCATGAAGCTGACTTCTGAGTTGGCTTCATACTTTCTGTCAGGGTCCTGTCAGACCAATGGGGGTCATACACGGAGAGGGCGGCGCGGTAGCAGAGGGACAAGCAGAGAGTAGTTAGAACATAAGCAGTGAGTCATACACGGAGATACCAGCACAGTACAAGAGGGGCAATCAGAGAATAGTCAGGACATAGGCAATGAGTCAGAAACCAGAGAAGCAGATAAACAGTACATAATCAAGAGACAAACTCACAACAGGGGACAGAACCGGGTCAGAATCATAAAAGCAAGCTAGAAGACAATCAGAAGGCACAGTCACACAGGGGTCAACACACTCGACCAAAGGCAAAAGCATAACTGATGGGGATTGGAGTTTCCCAGGGCTATAAGAAGCTCTCCTTGAACCAAAGAGAGGCCACAATAATTAACCCCAGGCGTGCAGGTCAAAGCCTGCACTGGGCTCAAGACATTAACCCCTGACATGCAGGTCAAAACCTGCACTGGGATCATGACACTTTCCTTAGTAACCTATGGCAAAAATGCTCTTTATAGATTGTTAAGCAGCTAGGTAGGGTTTTCACATCAAAGCAAATCTATTTCATTTGAAGCTAGCCTGGAGATCAGTGGATCGCCACAGATGTGGCTTCTAAAACCTTTTGCAAACCACTATTATTTTGATCAAAATTGCTGCCAGCAAATATTTTTTCTATAACGGGAATATTCATTCTTTATGCGCTTAGTCTAAATTGTAAAATACATAGATGAGTCAGACCAAGACAGGCTTTACTTTGTGGCAGAAAACTTTGAGTAACAAAAGAACCTCTGTAGTTTATATGCCTTAAAGGACAGACTTGTTAATCCTCACACCGCGCACTGCATACATGAGGTCACATGCTGACTAGTGGGTGCGGCCTTGCTCAATGCAAGTGTATTGAGTAAGAATGGACAAAGTCTAGTTGGAATGTGGCCAGAAGTATGCAAATCACATTCTTGCAGTCACATGATTGCTGGTGTCCGGCGCCATAACCAGAGAATCCTCACAGCAGGCAATGCAAATTATGTGAGGATTCGTAAGTCAACAGTCACATAGAGTGATGGCAAGCTTGTAGCCTAATGCCAGTCAATCACTTTAATAATATTTAGCCTGTTCATAAGGAACATAGAAATACAAACTTCCCAGAATATGACATAACTGTATATGACAGGGTACATGAGTATGAGTATAATCATGTGTATGCACAGATGCCTTCCTGCATTAATGTTATCAGTGTTTTTGGGGACCTCTGCAGAATGTCAAGACAGACGCCCTCTCTAGGAGCTTCTTTGCTGATTCTCCTGTGGTGACCAAGCCTGCTACCATCTTAGGCGAAGGGGTAGTTCTTTCTGCCATCTCGCCCGATTTGAGACGTGCTCTGGAAGAGTTCCAGGAGGACAAACCTGAGCGTTGTCCCAGTGGAAAGTTGTATGTTCCTGACCAGTGGAAGAAGAGAGTGATGTCTGAAGTTCATTGCTCTGCATTGGCTGGTCATCCAGTTATTTTTGGTACTAGAGATCTGGTGAGTCAGTCTTTTTGGTGGCCCGCCTTGTCTCATGATGTCAGGAATTTTGTGCAGTCCTGTGGGACTTGCTCCCGGTCTAAACCTTGTTCTCGCTCTAGTGGGTTGTTGATGCCCTTCCGGTCCCCAGGAGGCCATGGACCCATATTTCAATGGATTTCTTCTCTGATATGCCTGCCTCTCAGAGAATGACTGTTATTTGGGTGATTTGTGATAGGTTCTCTAAGATGGTTCATCTTGTACCACTCCCTAAGTTGCCATCTTCCTCTGAGTAGGTGCCCCTGTTTTTGCAACAGGTGGTTCGCTTGCACGGGATTCCTGAGAACATTGTATCTGACAGAGGAGTTCAATTTGTGTCTAGATTTTGGAGGACTTTCTGTTCCAAGCTGGGAATTCAGTTGTCCTCCTCTGCTTTTCACCCTCAGACCAATGGGCAGACGGATAGAACAAACCAGACCTTGGAGTCGTATTTGAGATGTTTTATTTCCGCTGATCAGGATGATTGGGTTTCATTTTTGCCCTTGTCCGAATTTGCTTTAAATAATAGAGATAGTTCTGCCAGTTTGATGTCACCTTTTTTTTGTAACTTTGGGTTTCATCCTCGATTTTCTTCAGGGCAGGTGGAGCGATTTTCTTCAGGGCAGGTGGAGCCTTCTGCCTGCCCAGGTGTTGACACTGTAGTGGAGAGAATGCACCAGATCTGGGACCAAGTGGTGGATAAGTTATCTCTCTCCCAGGAAAAGGCCCAGCGGTTTTCCAACCGACATAGGACCATTGGTCCCCACTTTAAGGTTGATGATATGGTTTGGTTATCATCAAAAAATATCGCTATGAAGGTGGCTTCTCCTAAGTTTAAGCCTAGATTTATTTGACCTTACAAGATTTTGGAGATTATTAATCCGGTCTCTTTTCGTTTGGCTCTTCCTGTCACATTTAAAATTCATAATGTGTTTCATAAGTCCTTGTTGAAGAGGTTTGTTGAACCAGTTGTTCCTGGGGTGGCACCTCCGGACCCTGTATTAGTTGAAGGTAACATGGAATATGAGGTAGAGAAGATACTGGATTCCCGTCTGGCTAGACGGAGACTCCAGTATTTGGTTAAGTGGAAGGGTTATGGTCAGGAGGATAATTCCTGGGTCTCTGCCTCTGATATTCATGCCAAAAGATTGGTGCGTGCCTTTCATCGGGCTCACCCTGATCGCCCTGGTGGCGTGGATGAGGGTTCGGTGACACCTCCTCAAGGGGGAGGTACTGTTGTGAGTTCATTTTCCCCTTCACCATTGAGGTCTGATGAACTCCCTCTTCTGGTGAAGGAAGGTAGTGTGGCAGATTACAAAGCACCTGAGCAGAATGATGATGACTGGGTGACTGGGATTGCTGACTGGATATAAGGCAGCCGACGCCCTTCTGCCTTGCGGGTGATTACTCTGAGGGATTCTTGGAGACCAGTCTGATTCCTGCTCCTCAAAAGCTAAGTTTTCTGCTCTACTTTTTGCATTAGTGTTTTGTTTTTGCCTTGTTTTTCTGGATTTCTGCCTTTCCCTGCTGGGTGAGCTGAATTCCTTTTTGCTCTGTCTTCAGATAATACCTGAGTACTGATATAGTCTTTTTGAAGCCTAGCGTCTTCAGGGCTTTTTTCCCTATCAGTCTGTTGGCTCTTGTTTTTGAGAGGGTTTTGGCAGATTGCAGACAGCAGCTTTTCTATTCTGTCCTATTTAGTTAGCTTGGGCCCCATCATTTGCTCAGTCTATCTTTCTATCTGTGTGAGTGCTTTTTCATCTTGCTTCACTGTCATTATATGTTGGGGGCTGCCTATTGCTTTGGGGTCTGCTCTGGGGCAGTTTAGTTTAGTTTAGTTTTCCCATTTTGTCTTTAAGCTATGTAGTTCTCCAGCTGTGATCGAGGGGTCTAGGGCACCGTAGGAACCCCCCACGGCTACTGCTAGTTGTTGTTGATAGGTTCAGGGGTCTGCAATCCGATAGCTGCCAACTTCTCTGGTTTTCTGGACTTAGCTAGTATTTCTGTTTTTGCCTCCTACGGTGACTCATTCATAACAGGGACGCCTCTGTTGTCAGTTCAAGAGAGAGTTCACCGTGTTGTGACAAACGAATGTGTGGCAATAAATGTTCAGGTCCGGACCTGTGTGTGAACGAGCATGTATGGGTGGCCACCAAAAACATCCAGTGGAAGTGTGTTGCGGGGGTCTGAAATTCTCAGGTGATCGGGCCGTATCTGGTTTCGGCTATCCAGGGCCCGGAGACTTACCAGCTGGAGTTACCCACATACTTGCCCATACACCTCTCGTTCCCCAGATTGGCGTTTTGGAGATGGGTGGTGCCTCCGGAACATACATTGCCAATACCAGCGGTGCTCGTTTGTCATAAACCTGAAGTGCAGTTAGTTGCTGGGGTGAACTCTGGACCTGGGTGTCCCCGCTGTAGGTGGTTCCCTGATGAGGTGCGGTCTTGAGGGTCCAGAGGCCCCTCATTAAGGGGAGGGTACTGTTATGATCCATGCTGGATCATGACAGATAAAATGCACTAGTAACCTTTTTTTCTTGCATTGTGTGGTTTCAGTTCTAGTTTTGCCCCCGGTGGCCGGTAGGGTGATTGCACTTGATGTTTTCTTTGCTTTGCCTTTTGCCCCCAGTGGTCACTGGGATTATAGCAGCCTTTAGCCCCTGATCATTTGACCATTCCCTTTTCCTATATAGGGTCACATGGTCTATGAGCAGGTGTTGGTGATAGCGTCTTTTTGGGATTCCAACCACGGTGAAGGGAGCAGCTGGCTGAGGTGTGAAGCCACTGCAGAAACATGGTGAAGTTAGCAGCTGGCTTGATGGTTGGAGCCACTGCTGAAACTGGTGTTGAACTCTGGCTGCCCGGTGTCCGCAGCAGAGTGAGATGGTGAAGGTGGCAGCTGGCTCTGAGGTCTCGAGCCACTGTGAAAAGTTAAACCAGTGATGCACTCTGCTGCCTGGTGCTGCAGCAGAGCAAGATAAGCCTTTTTGGTGTTTCCCCTGTTTGTATTTTTCCCTGGTGTGTATTAGTACAGCGGTGGGGCCAGTGCCTGCACCACCCAGCTCCCTAGCAAGGGATAGGTGTAAGGTGTGCTAGGATGACAGATATCCTGATCGGCGCCCGGTGCGGAACCGGCCTAGGGATCGTTAGGAGTGGAGGGACAATGACTCAGGGGAGTGCAGGAGGTCTCCACGTCCCCGTTCCCTATTGCAGGGCCCACCGTTGTAACTGTTGCCCCTTTCCCCATGTCTTGCTGTTTCAGTTACCAGCCTGCGGGTCGCGTCACACAGGACAGTTACATGTGCCTTGTCTTGTTGTTTTAGTACCGGCCTGCGGGCCGTGTCACACAGGACGGGTCAACATGACACCTTGTCCCCAATAGCACAGCTCATCCTATCCATGCTCTTGTTATTAGGAGAAGAGGCCGATCTACCATGTGATCTTGGCAAGTTTACTTTGACTTCAGACCAAATAACAACTTGTCTATGGATTTACCAACATCTGGAGTATCAAAACAAGAAGTCACAAAGACGCTAAGAAACCATAATAAGGATGATACCCAAGATTACAGAAAGATGGAGATGTATTATTGGATTCCTGATATTGATGGAAAATTCAGCTTAAGGAAAGTGTTCCACGCAGTCAGACTGGTAATTAGAGAAATAAAACTAAACATAATACTCGAGTTTTGGTTAACGTATTCAGTCTGACCATTGGTCTTTGGATGATAAGCTGATGAAAAGGATTATTCAATTCTAATCTTATTACAAAACACCCATCAGAATTTAGTAACAAAATGATTTCTTTAATCAGAAATTATATTTTCCAGAATCCCATGTAGATTAGACGGCAGGAGATAGGTTGTCAATTCAGCAGCCTCAAACGACAGTGAGCGGTCAATAAGGGGGTTAAGTAAAAGTTCATTTAAAACCCAACCTTAAGAAGGAAATATAAAAAGTTAGATAATACTTTAAAAGGATATTTCTATGAGAATATTTTTCAATTTAACTCAGATTATAGCTAAAAACAGGGACAGATGCTGTGTAAACTAAAACTAGTTTTAGATTCAAAAGAATTGTAATCTAAGACATATTTCAAAATTCAGGATGTTAAAATATGCATATGAATCATTTATAAAAATAAAGACAGACGTAAAATGAGATTTATGAGATTACACATTTGCACTTGATCAATAACTATACTCTGGCAAGTCATGACACCTTAACCTCTTCATGGCGAGACTGTGTTCCATTTTTTCGCTTTCATTTTTTCATCCCTTTTTCCAACTTTTTTATTTTTTCACTCTATATAACTGCCTGAGGGCTTATTTTTTGTGGGACAAGTTGTACTTTGAATGTATTCATTTATTTACGTGAAAATTTCAAGTGCATTAAAAATGCAAAAAAAAATAAAATTCACAATTGTTTTTTCATTTTTTAATCTACCATGTTCACTATCAAGTAAAATTGACATTGAAATATGATTCTCCAGGTCAGTAATACTGCGTCGATACCAAACAAGTATAGTGCTTTTTTTATTTAAGTGGTGAAAAAAACTCTTTAAATTTGTAAAACAAATTTGCTTTTGTCACCATTCTATAAGACATGTAACATTTTCAATTTTTGGGATATGTGTCTGTGTCAGGGCTTAGTTATTTGTGCCCTCGGTAGATGTTTTTATTGTTACCTTTTTGGGAAAGAAACGTTTTTCATAGCCTTTTATTGCATTTTACAGCAATGTTGTGGCCACCAAGAAACACATATATCTGTATATATATTTTCTTTTAATGGTGCAAAAAGTGGGTGATATGAACTTTTGTATATTTTTATTTTTTCAGATTTTTAAAAATATTATTTTTTCACATTTCACAGTACTTGTTAGTCCCCTTAGTGGACTTGAAGCTGCGATCGTCCCGATCTTCCAAACTCCTATGAACGCCAGCTAAATGCTTGCTTTCACAGGAATAAGATTATTACAGGCATTCAGCAGACCCCGATGCCTGTCCTGGGAACCGTCAGTACCCCATAATCACATCAGGGGTGCACCAATGGCATCATGAAATGAAGCGTTTCTTTGCCGGTGCGTGATATACAGTATGCCACAGTCAGAATTTGATTGCAGTATTTGACATGGTAGCCATGGGCAGAGCTCTGCTCCAACTAAAACTATTAGAGGCAAATTATTAGAGGCCAAGAAAGATGCAGGCTCAATTTTTGAGCATGCATCAAGGTCAAGGACATGACATATGATGTAACTGTACCTCATATGTCGTAAAAAAGTTAAAGGGAATCTGCCAATGGGATCAACCCTCCTAAGCCATATATATGGGCATGCAGGTCATAGGAAGTTGAATAAAATGACACCTTGATGTTTGAGAGTTGATGTCTTATTTCAAAGAAGTCTATGTTTTTCTTATATGTATTTGAGCTGCTCCAGTCTATAGGCCAAACATAGATCTCCTCAAAGGCTAATTTTAAGTAACAGGGGCTCTTACCAGTGTATTGTGTAATGGTTGCTCTCTACTCTTCTCATCTCATTGCAGAGTAGTGGATTATTATAACTAGCACATCTGAAGGTTCCTCTTAGAGCCTCATCTTCCATCTCACAAGCAAACAGTTTTTGCAATGCAGCAGAACTGTGAGAGCTGCATAAAATGTGTTTGTAAGGAGACAAAGTTCAGCTCTACTGTTTTGTGTTAGTTACAAGTCTCACACAGGTAACTCCTACTGTCATTTAATGCCCTTCAGTGCTGGAATGTTTGAGTTCTTGTGAGATCTCACGTTTCTACTGCTTCAGTTGCCATTGATGACTCAATTTGTGTTTTGGACAAACTACAGTAAAGAAGGTGCCAAATTTCATCATGATTACCTGCAGCAGAAGTTTACCTGGGGGAGGAGCACTATAAGCTATGTGCCCTTAAAATTGCGTACATGGGTTGGGAGTCTAATCAAGTTTGGCTATCTTATTTAGGTATTCAGACAAGATTCAGGACAGCAGCTTAAATGTTTGTCCTAATGATGGAAGTTCAGCGGCCAGGATTGTACTGGCTCATCAGGAATCCAGTGAATTCCCCGATTGGACACAAGCACAGAAGATGTTGCTTTGCTGACTCTTTCCTAGATGCAATTTATCAGAAACTGAAAGTCATTATCAATAAGCAAGCAATTTGCAGTTAAAGGGTTTGCTCCATGTTTGCTGTTCAGGAGTACACCTCTTCCCATCCAGCAGACTTCCTGCTTGCTGGGGGGCATTTTTCTTCCACTTCATTGAGAGTTTAGAGCAAATAATTTTTAACAACCAACGGCGCTCTGTGGGGGCATAACAGCTGCAAATTAGCAGACTATGCCACCTATTTGTCTGAATGTTAAAAAAATTTAATTTAAAATAAAGCAGGAATTTGCACTAGTAATACCCACATAAAACCACTCTCTCTAAGGAAAGCAAAATTGATGCCAAAGAATTTCGATAGTAGTGACACCCCTTAATAACTGTAGGGGTGTGTTATAAATATATATCTCACTGTAAAAAGTGAGTAACAGTCTAAAAAGTACAACCAGTCTCACTGCCCAATATACATAAATGCGTCTGTCACCAGAGGGAGAAAATCATACTAACCGTCCAGGTTACTGTTCATACCGTGGGTGATAATAGCAGTCTTGAATTCACATGACGGGGAACTGCACGGAGTCAATGTGCAAGAGCAACAGCAATCACTCGATTTAAATGCCACTGCAAGAGTTCTGAAGAAGGCAGCCGGGGCTGGTTCCTTAGACAACCAGCTGTAAACATTATTAAATGAAATTGTAATTATTTGGGAGACAGTTGGGATTTTTAGTAAATGGTAAGCTACGTTCTTACAATATATCTTAGTACTAGTCACGATGCATCACCTTGAAAATAATGTCTTACCTCTTTTTAATTGGAGAAAAATGGATGATTTGAACTACCGTATGTACTCGTGTATATGCTGAGTTTTTCAGCACTTTTTTTGTGCTGAAAAGGTCCCCTCAGCTTATGCATAAGTCATTGTGACAGATGACGGCAGGGGAGGGGGAGTGGTGGAGGAGCAGGTAACAGGAGGCAGGAGCCGGTGGCTGCAGCTAAAGACTGTCCCCGCTGCTAAAGAGAAATGAACATTCAGTGCACTGGCCAGCTTCCAGCAGCTGCTAATCTATCACGGGTGCTTGCTCATTACGGTAATGAATATTCACCTCTCTTCACTCCCATAGGCATGGAGAGAGATGAATATTCATTCCCTTAATGAGTGGGAATGTGATCACCTGGCCACAGGAGTTGCTGGCACTGGAACAAGATGCTGCGAGGGCGTGCAGGGAAGGTAAATAGGATGTTTTTTTAATGCTTTTCTCATGGGAGCCACGCATACAAGGATATTGATCAGGAACCATGCATTCAAGGATAGAGATGAGGAGCCATGCAGGTAAGGATAGGGATAAGGAGCCATGCAAACAAGGATGAGAATAAGGAGCCATGCAGACAAGGATGGGGATAAGGAGCGATGCAGACAAGGATGGAAATAAGAAGCCATGCACACAAAGATGGGGATGAGGAACCATGCATACCAGGAGAGGGATAAAGGGACAATGTATACCTGGCTTATGCTCGAGTCAATACATTTTTCCAGTTTTTCTTGGCAAAATTAAGTGCCTCGGCTTATATTCGGGTCGGTTTATACACAAGTATAAACAGTGTTTGGGTGATTTGAATTTGAACTTTGTCTAAAAAGAAAATGACAAGTCAATCAATATGTTTTCCATATTGGTACTGAAACTAAACTAAAAGCCAACATATGTCAATGGGAAAATAGCTCTGAGAATACTATGCCCTGATTGAAGGGGTGTTCCAGAACTCATTTTTTTCTACTTCTTTTTAATGTCATAATTGAATCTCTTTTCTAAAATACTTTCATGAAAACGTCACTATAGTTCCCTCAGTATTCTAACTGCTGCATTTTTTTACTGCATCCTATTTGATGACACTTCATTTGAGAATCCCCAGTACATGCTGGAATAGTTAAATGATTGGTCATCAGGGGGCAGAGGTCGTAGTCACTGCTGCAGCCTCTGCCCTCTCGGAAATAAAGTGTCATCAGTGACCTCCGTTTCAGGGGCTGGGCTAGTCCCTGCTGTACTGCATCTATGAGCATGCACCTATTGTAAGTTCTGCCATGTGCTCAGTAAATTCAGTGCATTCCCTTGATGGCTCTGATCAGAAGTGGTGACTCAGCAAGAGAGTGCACTGTTAGTGTGTGTTGTAAGCACAATGCCCAGTGTGCAGAGACCAGGACCGTCCCCCGAAAGTGCCATCACGTTTAGGAGTAAAATAAATTTTAATTCTGGACCACCCTTTTTAACAGTAAATATTTGCTGATAATAATAGGGTGGGCACCAAAAGTCACTTTTACTGTTGAACCCTAGGAATCCCAATACTGCAAGACTTCTGGTCTGCATCACCACAATCTGCACATACAAAATTTGAAGGTCTAGATGATAAAATGTCAATGCTTATTTTAACTCTTCTAATTCATGTGTGTCATAGAAACAGACCATACAATTCTATGTTTCCTAATTTGGGCACTAAAACTCATCTTTCTTCAATTTCTAATACCACAATAGCCTCCCATCACCTTATGTGCTAATGTAAGCAACGATTTAGACTCAACGTTGCGATTAGTCTGCTCTTGTTACTGATCTAGAGTCACTTCTAACTCATTTTGGAAACCAGCAAAATGTGGAGAAAAGTAAAGAATGTAAATACAAGCAAAGTTACAATGTAGATCAAAATACTGAAATTAACTCCCCAATAGAGCAAAATACAGAGCTGATGAGGATTCTGCGTGACGTTTAGTTGAGTATAAAGACATAGACACAGTCATTTACTAATTATATTTCCACACAGACAGCATTTAGAACCAGGGGAGATGATCAATTTTTAATGAGAAAGCATATCTTCTTTTTCAAGCAATGCACTGAAACATTACTATTAAATCACTACAACAAGCCACAAGCAGAAGCCGAATTCATTTGCCAAGTGCTTTTGCGGCAATATGTTTTACTAGTTAAATTAGCCGGGAACTATGTATTATCTTTGGAAACAGGGATTCATACACATATCAAAATATAAATTAAACAGGAATGTGGAAAATATTGCAGGCGATGGATTGCGAGAAGTGCATTAATATGTGAAGCATTTATAATATGAACAGATAACAATTCTGAATGTTTTATGAATGTCCATAGCTGGAGGAGAATAAAGCAATTCCTTATAGATTGGCTGAGAGGACACTTTGCCGCCAAATCAAAGGGTTCAATTATTCTACACTTTTATTCCCAACTTTTCACTCTACTTTAAAAAATTTTTGAATTAAATATTATGATTTTTTAACTTAAAAATATATATTTTTGACTTAACTGGGTTATAACATGAAGACAATCATTTTCTATGGTCTCAAAATAATATGAAAATCAAACCTGGATATGTCTTACTCAGGAACTTCTTGTATTAGAGCAAAAATTGCTAAGTGTTAACACTGGACCAGCCAAGGTTGGACTGATACCAATATTACAAATCAAGGAAAAATGCAAAAAATGTGTATGTATATAGATAGCTACACTGTATATACAGTAGATATATACACATTCATTATTTATATGTACAGCAATAACAGCATACGTGTTGAATATGGGAAACATCTTCAGCTCATGGATAAAGTTATTTCTCCATAATGTTCTAAAACAAAAATTATTTTAAGTTAGGGTAAAAAACTCTATTGGTTTTCATCCTGACATCCATTAATGTTACGAAAGATGAGCAGATCAGTCAAAGCTCGAATTCACCTCTTCACGTGGCTCTTCCTAGGAAATTCGATTTACAAAGTCATTCTCAGCAAATTTAATGTCCACTATAATGCTATGGGGTCTTCCAAGACTCCAAAACAATGTAAAAAATAGGAAAATTCTTATGGTCACATTAGCTCCCACCTTTTTGGTCTCTACGCTACTCCTTCAGTACTTGCCACATATTCTGATCCCCTGCTGCTCATGTTGGAATCACTGAGCCTCTCACACCCAGCTGATATTTCCGGCTTTCATGATGTCTTGACACTCGCCATGACGTTCCACAGAATATTTCCTGTCCATGAAAACCAGAAGTCACAACTCAGCATGATGGGCTTTGGGATTCCAATTCGAGTTGTGGGTGATCAAAAGATGCTAAGACAACCAGACTGGTGGTAGTGAGTGGTGGAGGGATCCGATAGGTGAGCGGAAAGGTGAGTACATTGATTTTAACTTTTTTCAACCATTTCATAACACTTAATGATTCAGTGGCCACTATTTTGCTAAATCCACATGGAATCAATGAAAAAAAAACATATTTTTGTGAATGTGTATTTTTATAGAATTCAATTTCATCCTAATGTATTTTCTCATCTTCACACCAACATCATACTGTATAAAAATGTGCCTATTTGCAAAAGACCACGAAAATTAGACAGTGTGGAAAAGGTTGTGAGATGAGCAAACACAATCATAGTTGGTTTGTGATACAAAGTAAAACAAATATATTAAAGATGTAACTTTTTGACATTTTGTAATTCCCCTCATTATAATACTAGAATCATGGATCAATTTAAGGATTTGATCTGGTGACCTGTTGGTTTCTGGTCAGTTCTTCTGCCTGCTGAGCTGTAACTCTTTTCCTTCCCTGTCAAAATGCTGATTCTTTTTTTGTCCTTATTTTCCCTTATAGTTTGCCCCATTCCAGGTGTTTTCAATTTTCCCATTTTGGTTTACCCTATAACAATCTGGGTGGGGCTTTATATTGTGTCCCTTCTCTGCACTTCCTTGCTGGCTATATTTCCTGGTGGATGTACATTTAGGAGTTCCATCTCTTTATCTTAAGGATTTACATTTTTTTTACAACATACCGCATCCATTAACAGTACCACTTTGCCCAAAGTCGATGCTCTTTATTCACACGAGGTCTCAGTGCGTCCTTTTTTTGTATATGTTGCATTTGATCCAAGGAGATAAATGTATTTGTGAATATTACCAAGGTCAAAAATAAACCTGATCCTCAGGATTTAGGTGAAAAAATTTTATGTTGGAAAAAGTTTTTTTTTCAAAATTTTCTTAAACTTTCTTTTTTTATTAAATGCCATTGGAAATACTCTTACAATGTTTGCAGAAATAAAAATGTTTCTGTATTATATCACAAAGGTGTAGTTATACCAGGCTAAAGTACAAATTTATGAATTCAATTGTTTGAGACAATATATCAACTGTGTAAATGTATCTCATGAGGAATTAAAGTGATTTCATCAATGTGACTTAAAACTATAAATTTGTCTTTCCATTGCCAATTCACAACAAACATAAATGTAATCAAAATTTGTAACAGTATGTGCCAACAGTTATAGTTTTTTTGTCATGCAACTATGGTTATTAATTTCTGTTATAAACCAGGGGTTATAAGTTTTGTTATCCACCATTTTTTATTTTTTTTGTGTGTCCTAGGGGTTAATAGTTTTTATGTGCCCAGGGGTATATGTTTTTTCTTAAGTTCCAGAAATTTTATTTTTATCAGTTTTTTAAACATAAGGTTTATTTAGGATACAATGTCAATTGCACATTACAAGAAAAAGGGAATGGGCTTAAATCAATACAGGAGAATAGTCACATTAGCCCCCATATTGAGGGGACAGGGAAGAGTGTGAGGTATCTGATTTAATAAAGGGAACTTGTCACCAAAAAAAACAAAACACTATTAACCTGCAGATATGGGGTTAATCTGCAGGCTAACCTGCCCTGCACCTGCACATAGTTGAA
Source organism: Dendrobates tinctorius (assembly GCF_039654945.1). NCBI lineage: Eukaryota > Metazoa > Chordata > Amphibia > Anura > Dendrobatidae > Dendrobates > Dendrobates tinctorius. The sequence goes on along the minus strand of NW_027361705.1, from coordinate 16,194,478 downwards.
TGTTACGGGAAGAAAACTAATTTTAATCTCCCAGGCAGCATTTGGTTTCCGTCACAGTGGCTGCACTGGGTCAGTCACTGCTTGGAGACTACAGAGCAGTGGCTATAATTGCACCACTGGCTGACACTCTCTCTGCATTGAGGTCAGCTGTCAGTCAGTTCCAGGGATGCAGTTACAGCTGCCGCGCTTCATGGCCAGAGCAGTGACTGAACCTAAGCCAGCGCCACCCCCATGACTGAAACCGAATGCTACCATGTAGAATAAAGATAATTTTCTTCCCACAGCGTTTGGCTATGTGCAGGTGCTGGGCAGGTTAGTAAGATATTAACTTGCAGATTAACCCCATAACTGCAGGTTAATAGCACTTTTTTCTGGTGACAGGTTGACTTTAAGAGACTAGAGTGAGACTTTTGATGGAAGAAATGCCATAACTCATCATGAATTTGATGAGTGTGAGTTACCAAGGCTCTTACGATTTCAGCGCCACCAACTTTGTCAAAGTCAGGTGAAAACACCAAAAGTCACAATGTTTTTAAAGTTGTTTATGCCACATTTCTAGTGTAAAAACCTTGATAAATCAGGAGGGCAAATTATCTGGAATATTGATTTTGGATATTGTGGTGTAATGACCACTGTGTCTGCTAGGGGGCGCTGTGTGGATGTCCCAAGAGAGAAGATGAGTGGCAGAATATGGAAGGACCGTTATGTATCTCAAGGTGGGTGGCCTTGAGATGGAGACTTATGTATGTGTGTGGATCAGCAATGACATTGCTGAGGTGTTGCTTCAATGTGTCAGGGAGAAGTCTCCAGGTAACTAGGGAGATGGGCGACCCTGGTTAACTACAAACCCACCCAGGGTGTGTGTTTAAAGAACACTGTTGTAAAGAGTGTGAGTGGTTGAAGGACCTGTGATGTGGTCATAGTCATGTGACCCGGTGGGCGTGGCTATGGACCATATAATGTGGACAGGGTAGGTCACATGTGGTGAATGCTGGGACCGGGTTGGTCCAGTGTGGAAGGTCCCATCTGAGTGAGATGGGGCTGCCTTCTGACAGCAAGTGAACGCTGTGTTAATGGCTGCACATGCCTGGGAGTTCCCTGGAGGGAATGGACGTCTGCAGTATGCTAAAGGAACCATGAGTGACCCTGACGTGGGTGAGATAACTGAGGTTAGAAAGCCTGTGTATGTTTAACCTGTGTGACCACAGGGATTACAGAGCTGAACTCTGTCATTGACGCTATGCGGTTATATGAACTTTATGTTGCTTCTATGGGTTTATGCTGATGAATAAACTGCATGGACTGTTATGAGTTTATGAAAACCCAGTGCCGGATGTGTTTTGTTCGCTGCCTAGTGAGGATCCCCTAACTGAATGACAGCGCTACCTCACAATATGTACAGTAATTTCCGGGGATGGACAAATATTTGGGATACTGAATTCAAAAGACTCTCTTAATTAAAGAGGTAGTTGCCAAACTCCACATCATAGTTATGAGCACAAATTATATTATGATGTAAATTAGGTTTATTTGAGGCTTATTTAAGTGTCACAAATTTTCCTGGCACTAAGACTGAGCACCAACGGCTTGAGCAGAATTGGACCACCTATGACATATCTTAGAAAACTTCTTGATTCAGCCTTTGTGTGTGCAGTAAGTATGGAATTTATTGCCAATTTCCAGTCAAAACCTTGCCAAACATCTAGCAATAAACAGTGTCTCTGTCAAAAATGGTCTACCAGCAGTGACCAGACAATGTTCTGGGTCAATAAACAGAATACAAAGACTTTGGAGCAATAATTGAATCTTGTGAATAACTTAAACTTTAATCCATTTGCACTCTGTCTTACCTCCCAAACACACAAGAACATTCCTAAACAAAGAACAACAATTCCTCTAGGTGTCGAATGGTTCTTCAGCTACAGTCAACCTAAATAATAAAAATGTTAAACAGATGGAAATATTCAGACTAGGATTCTGACTGGAGAAAAAAAGGATACTGGACAGTATATTGTGCCAGTTGATGGTTTGCTTCAGCATCAGGACCTTTAAAGGGAACCTGACAACTGATGCATGCTGCCTGTGCCATAGGTAGCATGTATCAGACCATCGGTGCATGATTTCAGCCATATGTTTTTTAACTCTGAAACACTGCAGCATTTCAGATAAAAACATAATTTAATAGCCATCTGGGATTGAACCCCATGGGAGATTGGTTGGACAGTTGGCTCCTAGGCAGCTCTTCTCCCTGCTGCTGTTGAGTGATAGGTCTCTCTCTATCCACATATGCATGGAAGGACGTGTTACTCCAGAGAAACAGGGGGAAATAGCCCCCAGGGACATGCCTGTGCAACCAGCCTCACATACCGCTTTAAGCTATGTTTTTCTCTGAAAAACAAAGTGTTTCAAAGTTAAAAACATATGGCTGAAATCATGCACCAATGGTCTGATGCATGCTGCCCATGGATCGGACAGCATGCATCAGCTGTCAGGTTCCTTCTAATGAAGGGATAAACACACTTTCTATGGAAAGTCATGCCCAAACTCTAGCCAGTCATACACCACCAAAGGGTTTTTGATGAAGTAGGAGTGAGTCTCTGCTGGCACCTTCAAGTGAGATGGGTAAAGTATAGCATATTTGACATTTTGCTCCTTTATATACTTCTTGACAGACAAAAATTGGGCTGACTTGCATTCAACTTCGACCAAGATTTTATGTTTTTTAGTAACTAAATAATACTTGTTAGATTTGGACTAGGTAAAAGAGCAGGGTTGAAGTTGAGTAGCAAGCTTACAGTAATAATTATATCTAAAAAGGATTAAGATACATATCAAATGAGAGGATGAGATGCAATAAAGTACTTGATATACTGTATGTACGTCAAAACCTAGATTATGTTGGACTTTCTAGTTAGTCATCAAGTACTCGGATGCAAATGATGATGATAATGGCCTTGGTTACAGAGTAAAGTGTTTTTATATGCTTGATTTGATTATAAGTATGGTACTTTGCAGAGCAAGTTTAGCATTCTTCGTCTGTTTTGCTTCCTAATATAAGCCCACTTCTTTTCCTTGTTTTTCAAATGATTTTTTTCTAGAATGGAGAGATGGAGAGGGAAATAAAAGAGACAACCCCAGAAATACACGTAGAATACCTTATTCTTTATAGTTACATTTTTTGCCATAAGGCTTATAATATGGGACGGAAGACAACAATAAAGAAGGCGAGATTTGTTAGCATTTTAATAATTCAGCCTTTCACTTCATCATACAAAGTTCCAATTAACTTGCCTAATTTGTGAAAAAAATTTCCATTTTTCTTTATGCTGCATATTAAAAAAATACTTAAAGGGAATCTGTCACCACGTTTAACCTACCTTAACTAATAATACGGGCATACAGGTTATAGACTGCTGAAGAGAGTGATACTTGTATACCCACTACTGTTATTACACACATGAAATTACATCTTCCAGGCAATGGCCAGGATGTTTCCTGGAAGATAACGCTGCCTCCACACTTCTCCATATATTTCCCCTCCCATCAACGTCAATTTGTCCCTGTGACAAAAAAAAAAGAAAAAAGGAAAAATAGGACTCACACACCTTTAGTATTAAATTAATTCACAGGTACACAAATATGCTTTGGAGCCATAATACGCATAATATGCATGCGCAATGCGCCAACACACGATGAATGAAAATATGAACTCTAATATTACCGAAAACATTAAAAATGTTCCATTTACCAGCACCCTTGTCTCCCTATTATTCCCACATAAGGTTTTAATTGCTATCCACGCCTGGTTTCCTTTTCACTTCCTATTCACATGAGGCTTTTTGCCACATAAAAAAGAAGACATTTAGTGTGTAGAAATCATCCACATTAAAAGGTCACCTTGGCATGGTTGGATGGCTTTTGTGCTTTTTGATCAAAAAACGCTAAATAAGTACCATTTGCGGTTTTAACGTTTGCAGCAATATTGGCATTCATGCATTCATTAGTCGCAGTGCGCTGACACATCATGTATATATATGTCAGTCCCTTTGGCATTGGCTGCTTGAGAGACACCATGAGTTTATCCTCAACTCCCCAGGGAAATGTCATTTATGTCACAGTCTTTAACTGGGAGTTTCTCTTTTGGAATATGAATGCCTCATGATGGCATGGTCAGGCCTACTACTTTTATAACACCTGTTGCTGGCCCTTCTTTGTGCACATGCAGACAGAGCACCACTTCTTACTCCTCTAGCTCCATCTCTAAATATCACACTCTCATAACTACTCCCTCCCCATGTTAGTGCTGGAGCCACAATACTGCCCTCTGGGTCTGAGACAAGTAATAAGAAAGAAAGCAATTAAAATTAGCAAATTAATTTGATGCAAATCAAATGTGTGACAAATATTTAGGCTTACTTTGAAATGAGCAAATTTGAAAAATTTGTGATTTGATTTGTGTAAATTGACTAAAATTGGTAATAAAATTTTACACATTTACAGAAGAATGCATTAGCCAGAAATATTACATGACCTTTAGAAGGCTTCCCCAAAATGCATTGCAGCTATCACATCATACAGTGTAGCACAAGAAATCAGAGGGGACTATAGCATTCTGTATAAAAGCAGAAGCAGGAAATACAGCTGCCATTTTATGGTGAATCTGGATAGTAAGAGGTCATCAGAGCTCTCACCACATCAATATAGAAAGAGAGAGAAAGCAACAAAACACTACAAGGCATTCACAATTGCTGTCAGGGTAAAACAGTTTTTGATAGTCACATTGGTACAGCTCTTCATGTGCATGACCAGGCCTCACATGATGTGTAGAAAAAACAAAATTAATCAGAACGCTAATTAAAACTTTTCTAGGAATGATGAAGCAGCTACACCATTACTGCACATCGCAGGAAAACATAAAATGAGGCCTATAGTATTAAATTTGAGTTTTATGCTTATAGTCAACAATGGGTTGCTTGTTAGCTAACTCGAAATGATGTTGAGTTATGCAGGACCTTCGGACCTTTGTCATGTCAGAGCCTGGACTCACCATACAACTCATTGGTTCAACCCCAAGTTTTATGTAAGGGTATGTACAAAAAGCTAAGAAATACCAATAATCATATATTCTTGGGTGCTTAAAGTCTATTGTGAACACTTGCTAGCTCTAATGGTAGCAGACAAAGATCTGCTACTTTGCAATCTTTGCTCCTGCTGATCAAATAGCAGGGTTTCAATGTATTTTGAATGATACAATGCTGCAGTTATTCTTTATTGGTACGTATTTCATGCAGATATGAAATATTAATTTAAAGCCAATTATGTAACAATTTTATTTTACCTCTCGGATTAAAATAAAAAGACTATTTAGCAATAGAAAAGCAGATGTTCTTGTTCTTTTCTTCTTGCTTGTATAATTGCTATTGAAATGCAATTAAAACAAATATAGAAAAACTAAGCATTAATTCATAGATTACCATCTGCTTTCAGCGTCGTGTTTACTTTTTTATTCTTCATATCACTTTTGCAGAGGAGCATGCTAATTCTCAAAAGCTCTGCGTGTAGATTTCTACTATCAAATTCCGGCAGACATCTTGGCATCTTTTTTTTATCACTAGGCTTGAAATAAAATAGAAATTGTGTATAGTAATGAATATGAGAATGAGAACCCTATGATAATTTAATTTTGACGGATTCCTCTGAGTATTTAGCAAATCTAATGGATCGTTATATAACTTTTTAAATGAAAGCAAAATATAAGGTTCTTTTTATGTAAACGGCTTTACGCTTCTTTCAGGGTTATAGATTTTTTGGTGGCAAGAACATTGTCAAATTGTCCATATCATAGGTCAATGTTGAGATCAGATAAGATTCACACATTTGTGTGAAAGCAGATCTGACAATTCCTGCCATTGCTTTGTTAAATTTAAATGAACAAGGCCTAACATAAAACACAATTCCTGTCATTTTTCGAGGGGTATGTTCACATTGTATTTTTGTCATACATCAGTGGTTCTGTCAGGATTTCAACTTAAAGCATAAAAAACATGACTTGTATTGAACCCCCCAAAGGGGTAATTGAGTTTTAGAAGGTAAACAATCACTTTGTGCTCTGTCTGTCCTCTGTTTTGGCAGTGTCCACCTTCTTGCTGCAAGCATAAAAGAAAGGTCAACTGCATTTTTTAAGAAGGCAGACAGTGCTGAAAGAGACATAGAAAAAAGTGACTCTGTTTGCCCCAATAAAAAACATGAGATTCATCTTCAGCACCCAGAGCCGGGAAACTGTGCTTACAGTACCACTGCTTTCCTGGCACCCACCATGTGGTACTGATGCGGCACACAGTAGGCACATGGTTGGCACATGTATTACATACATGGACACTGACATCTCTGGTACCATTTTGACGTTAGCGTGATCACCGTGGGAAAATCTCTAACGTCGCTCGCACTAACGTCAGATAGGTGAAGTGAGTTTGCTGGCTGTGAACTCCCAGGACCTTTCTGATCACAAAAATCACTATAGGAGAGAAAAAGCACCAATAGGGTCTTATCCGGTCATAATATAGCGCTAACACCTATTTTTCACAATATTAGGGCATATTAAACTCGTTAGAGTGGACAGCTGCTGCAGGACCACAGGTCAGTTAACTGATAGTCAAGACATCAATTGGAGAGAAAAAAATGTGGATATTACCCACACTACTGCAGCAACAATGATCCTGGTATAAGGTGACGAGAAGATGGCATCTTCTGGGGAGGATGTCACACTGATTTCGAGGCGCATTGAGAATAAAGATGCCATCTTCTCGTCACCTTAAGCCTGGATCGTCTTTGCTGCAGCAGCACGAGTAATATTCACATTTTTTTTCTCGATTTGACCTCAGGACCTTTCTGAGGGCACCAGGAGTGTGAGAACTTTCTCACGCTTGCGGTGATGTCAGACAAGTCCTATAAGTTCATTGCGAGATACTGAGCAGCAGTAGCAGACGCTGATCAGTGTCTCTGCTGGATGACAGGCTGTATGGTCACATCATGCAACCATGCAGCCTGCCATCTAGAAATAGCAGAGCTAGACCTGTCGTGGGACAAATGAATTAGAAGCATCTATGCAGAAAGATGAGGAATATGGTTGCTTTTCATTTTTAACTTTTTTTCAGATGACAAGGGCGTCATTGGAATGGACGAGGTCGTAAGTATGGTTCAATTACAATTTGTTAAATGAGTCTGTGTCATTTTTACAATTAAAAGTCTTTTTTCTGGGTGTTTGTTTTTATAAGATATGACTATGGGGTTAGGAATGGAGGAGTCTTATTGACGTCTCTTCATTACTAACCTAGGGGCTTGATGTCACTTGACAATACAAAGGTGAAATCAACCCCCACCGATCAATCACCATACTTTCCACCTCTACAAGGCAAGTGGGAAGATAAGTGTCAGAATTGTTGCAATTTATAAATGCGCCTTTTTTAGGGTGGCTGAGAGTTGATGTTTTTAGCCTGGGGAGAAGTATCCATGGCCCCTTCCTAGGCTATTAACATCAGCCCACAGCTGTCTGCCTAGCCTTTGCTGGTTATTAATTATAGGGGGACCCTATGCCATTTTTTTGGGGTCCTCCATTTTATTTCCCAGTAAAGGTTAAGTATACAGTTGTGAGCTGATATTAATAGCCTGGGAATCTCCATGGGTATGGCTCCTCTTCACTGGCTATAAACATTGGCCTCCAACTGTTGGCTTTCTCTCTGCTGGCTACGAACGCTATGCAGGAGCCCACAACATTTTTTTTTCAGAAAAATAATCTTTTAATAATGAAATACATGTACAGTAACTGTACAAACACTGAGATGTCAGTGATATATTCAATTAGTACAGTAGCAGAGAAAAGGTGTTCCTTCCATACTTTTTTCAGGATGGTGCTCTAGTGTTTTGCAGTGATGTTCCTGGGCTGATGGAAAGACATTGAGTACAATGTGAGAATCACTTTATTGATTCATCCCCCAAAAAAAGTCTGAAAGCTGTGCTACTGCACAATGGCAGCAAGTATACTTCAGTGCGTCTAGGTGTTTAGATAAAAACTGGAATGACAATGAGAACAATAGGGTCTTATCCGGATTCCAGTGGAAAGAACAGAATGGGATTTGCTCACCTGGGGGGATTCTGAAAGACGCAACGCCTTTATTAGTTTGTAAGCTTTAAGCAAAGAAGACTGTTGCAGATAAACCAAACAGATAGAAAACTTGGAGATGAAAGTGGTTCTAAAACTCTCCCTGCTGAGGATCCAGTATGTGATAGGAAACCAGATGCTCACCTCTCCGGCCCCCCACTTGTCACTGTCTGTCACGCCGTTCCGACATACTCACCCGGCCTCCACTCCCACGCCGTCTCTGCATACTCACTCAGCCATCGCTCCCACGCTGCAGCCTCTCGCCGCCCGACAGCCACGGTGGTCACCTCTGACAGGCGCGCGGCCGACGGCATCTTTGCATGCAATGCGCATGCGCATGCGCCATAGGCCGCTGTGTTGTGAGTTCATTTTCCCCTTCACTACTGAGGCCCGAGGAACTCCCTCTTCTGGTGAAGAAAGGTAGTGAGCCTGATTGTCAAACACCTGGGGCTGATGATGACTGGCTGAGTGGAGTTAATGACTGGATATAAGGCTGCCGACGCCCTTCTGGCCTGCGGGTCATTTCTCTGTGGACTTCTAGGAAACCAGTCTGATTCCTGCTCATCTAAAGCTAAGATATCTGCTTTGCCTTTTTGCATTAGTGTTTTGTTTTCCTTGCTTTTCTGGATTCTGCCATTCCCTGCTGGGGTGAGCTGAATCTCCTTTTGCCTGTTGCTCTGTCTTCAGAATATTCCTGAGTACTGACATAGCTTTTTTGAAGCCTAGCGTCTTCAGGGCCTTTTTTACTGTCAGTTTGTTGGCTCTTATTTTCATAGGGTTTTTCACGGATTGCAGACAGCAGCCTTCCTGTCCTTTCCTTCTAAGCTAGCGTGGGCCCCATCTTTGCTCAGCCAATCTTTCTGTCTGTGTTTTGTTCTTTCTTCTTGCTTCACCGTCATTATATGTGGGGGGCTGCCTTTTGCTTTGGGGTCTGCTCTCGGGTAGTTTAGATTTCCCTTTCTGTCTTTAGGCTATGTAGTCCTCCGGCTGTGATCGAGGGGCCTAGGGCATCGTAGGAGCCCCCTACGGCTACTGCTAGTTGTGTTGATAGGTTCAGGGGTCTGCAATCCGATAGCTGCCAACTTCTCTGGTTTTCTGGACTTAGCTAGCATTTCTATTTTTGCCTCCTACGGTGACTCAATCATAACAGAATCACCCGCCATACCGCAGATTCTAGGGTACTCAATAGCAGGAAAGAATTGTGAAAAAAAAAAGAAAAAAAAAAAAAAAGGTGTGTATATTTTTTCCTCTATATCTCTGAGGCCGTAGGGGGAATTTTTTTTCTCTCAATGGAGATAAAGCAATTGTCTGATCATTTGGAGCAGCTCGCTGCGGAAGTGCGGGGAATTTCCGCCTACCTTGTTCATTCACATGCTGCTGAACCAAAGATTCCTACACCTGATGTATTTTTTGGGGATCGGTCTAAATTTTTGAATTTCAAAAATAATTGTAAATTATTTTTTGCCTTGAAGCCTAACTCGTCAGGGAGCTCCGCGCAGCAGGTTAAAATTGTCATCTCTTTGCTGCGTGGCGATCCCCAGGATAGGGCGTTTTCTTTGAAACCAGATGATCCTATTCTGAATAATGTGAACGCATTTTTTCAGGCCTTGGGGTTGTTGTATGACGAATCTAATGCCATTGATCAGGCTGAAAAGACCCTGCTGGCATTGAACCAGGGTCATGATTCTGCAGAATTGTACTGTCAAAAATTCCGAAGGTGGGCAGTACTTACTACCTGGAATGATAATGCCTTGGCTGCTCTCTTTCGGAAGGGGTTGTCAGAAGCCATAAAAGATACTATGGTGGGATTTCCTGTTCCCTCTGGTCTTGACGATTCTATGTTTTTAGCCATTCAGGTTGATCGGCGTTTACGCGAACGCAGAGCTGCACGAGAGGTGTTGCCACCTGTTGAACAGATGTCTGAACCTAGGCAATGTGATAGAGTTTTTTCCAGAGAGCAGCGTCAGGAGTTCAGAAGGCGTAATAAGTTGTGTTTTTTCTGTGGAGATGCCTCGCATATTATTTCTGTCTGTCCTAAATGCGAGAAACGCTTTGCACACACGTTTTCTGTTGGTGGTGTTCAACCTAAGTTTCTTCTGGCTATTACTCTGATCTCTGCCATGCACCCAAACAGTAGTTCGCCCCACATATGGGGTATAAGCATACTCATGACAAATTGAACACCAACTTTTGGGGTCCAATTTCTCCTGTTACCCCTGGGAAAATAAAAATTTAGGGTCAAAAAGATCATTTCTGTGGAAAAAATATGATTTTTTATTTTCACGGCTCTACGTTATTAATTTCTTACACTTGGGGGTTCAAAGTGTTCACCACTAGAGTTGAGCGATTTTGGTCGGATTGTGTTTCATGAAACAAAATTTGTTTCAGATGAAACTGGTCCAACTAGGGCAAAAAAAGTCAGAGTTTCGTCCGAAACCCGACCCCAATGCAAGTCAATGGGGAATAAAAGTCGGCATTGAGTGGATGACATTCATCCACTCAATGCCGACTTTTATTCCCCATTGACTTGCATTGGGGTCTGGTTTTGGACGAAACTCCGACTTTTTTTGCCCCAGTTGGACCAGTTTCATCTGAAACAAATTTTGTTTCATGAAACCCGATCCGACCAAAGTCGCTCAGCTCTACTCACCACACATCTAGATAAATTCCTCGGGGGGTCTAGTTTCCAAAATGGTGTCACTTGTGGGGGGTTTCCACTGTTTAGGCACATCATGGGCTCTCCAAATGCGACTGTCAGGAACACCGCACTGCACTTGCTCACTAAGCCAGTACGCGTGTCCTGAGTAAGACAAACTGTGCTCAGAGATACCTGTGGAGCGGGCAGCAGCAGAGAAGGTGCGTGCTTCAGACCCACAGGATCTGAAGCACGTGACTGCTGGGGGCGTGGCTGAAACCTCAGAGAGCTAGGAGCTGCAGGAAAACTCCTAGCAGGGTAACTACAGGACAAAGTTACCAAGGGGCATAGACAGGGACGTAAACAGATCAGGCCGGGGTCAAAGCACGAGATAGCATGACAATACCAGAGGATTAGACAGAATGGATAGTCAGGACGTAGCCAAGAAGACAGAAACCAGAGAAACAGATAAACAGTACAGAATCAACAGGCAAGCTCACAACGGGGGACAAAACCAGATCAGAACCATATAAGCAAGCTAGAAGACAATGAACATGCACACAGGGGTTGGAGTTTCTCAGAGCTATAAGAAGCTCTCGCTGAACCAAAGAGAGGCCACAATAATTACCCCAGGTGTGCAGGTCAAAGCCTGTACTGAGCTCAAGACATTAACCCCTGATGTGCAGGTCAAAACCAGCATCGGGATCATGACAGTACCCCCCTCTAAACGGGGGGCCTCTGGACCCCCCAGGCTTCCCAAGGTATTTGGCATGGAAAGCCCAAACCAGGCGATCTGCATGTACAGAGTGAGCAGGGACGCATGAGCGATCCTCCGGTTCATATCCCTTCCAGTGGACCAGGTACTGCAAAGAGTGGTGCACCCGCCGAGAGTCCACAATATGTCCGACCTCATACTCCAAGTGACCCTCCACCAACACTAGAGGAACAACAGAATCAGAGTCCTCCTTGACAGACCCCACGGGTTTCAACAGAGATTTATGGAACACAATGGATATCTTTAAGGAGGCGGGGAGACGCAACCTATATGCCACCGGGTTGACTATCTCCACAATCTCGTATGGACCAATGAACTTTGGTCCCAATGGTACCTTCAAGTTGATGTTACGTGTGGAAAGCCAAACCTTCTCTCCCACCTGAAACATGTGTCCTGGGGCTCTCTTTTTGTCAGCAAAATATTTGTACCTCCCGTGTGCCTGAGAGATATTACGCTGGACTTCAGCCCAGAGGTTTTTTAATGTTTGGACGGACCCCTCTGCCCCTGGACAACCGGAATCCACCAGTGAAAACTCCCCAAATTGAGGATTAAACCCATAATTGATTAGAAATGGGGACATGTTGGTGGACTGACTCACCCGGTTGTTAAAAGCGAATTCCGCCAACTGTAACGCATCATACCAATCCTCCTGTCTGGCGGAGGTCAGACACCTGAGAATTTGTTCCAGGGATTGATTGGTGCGTTCCGTCTGACCATTACTCTCCTTGTAATATGCCGACGAGAAGGAGAGTGAGATACCCAATTTCATACAGAATGCCCTCCAAAATTTGGCCATAAACTGCACACCTCTGTCAGACACCACATTCAGGGGTACCCCGTGCAATCGGACCACATGCTGCACAAACAACCTTGACAATGTTTCTGCTGAGGGTAATGCTGCCAAGGGAATGAAATGGGCCTGTTTTGAAAACCTATCCACCACCACCCAGATCATGGTATTTCCCCCGGAAGGTGGAAGACCGGTAATAAAATCCACGGAGAGATTAGTCCATGGCCTATCTGGAACCGGTAAAGGTATGAGTTCCCCAGCAGGCCGGTTATGCAAGCTTTTGGAACCGGCACAAACTCCACAAGCAGCAATGAATTTCTTGACATCGGAGCTCAGTGAAGGCCACCAAAAAAGTCTGGCTACTGCCTCTCTTGTGGCCGTGATACCGGGATGAGCACTCAGCCTAGACTCATGAAACTCCTGCAGAAGTCTAGGCCGCAATAAATCTGGAACAAACAATTCATCCCCTGGCCTGGTCGTTGGAGCTAGGGACTGAGCCCTCAAAATTTCTTGTTCCAACTGTGATGAGACCCCTGCCACTTCCACCCCTGGAGGAAGAATGGAGGATGGTGGCTCGGGGGGAGACACCGGATCAAAACTTCTGGACAGGGCATCCGCTTTAACATTTTTGGACCCCGGTCGAAAAGTAATGAAGAATTGAAATTGTGAAAAAAGTGACCAACGGGCTTGTCTAGGAGTAAGCCTCTTAGCAGATTCCAGGTATTCCAAATTTTTGTGATCCGTGATAACAGTGATAGGGTGAGCCGCCCCTTCCAAAAAGTGTCTCCATTCTTCGAATGCCAGATTGACTGCAAGAAGTTCTCTATTGCCTACATCATAGTTTCTCTCGGCGGAAGAGAACTTCTTGTAGAAGAAGGCACAGGGTTTGAGATTAGTAAGGGTGGCCGGACCCTGAGACAGCACAGCCCCCACCCTCACTTCAGAAGCATCCACCTCCACAATGAATGGTTTGGACGGGTTTGGTTGGACCAACACCGGGGCGGACATGAAACATTTCTTAAGAGCTGAGAAGGATTCCTTAGCGGGTACAGACCAATTTTTTACATCAGCCCCCTTCCGGGTAAGATCTGTGAGTGGTTTAACCACTTGTGAGAAACCTTTAATGAATCTCCGGTAATAGTTCGCAAACCCTAAGAAGCGCTGGAGCCCCTTGAGATCTCGAGGCTGAACCCAGTCAGCGATCGCCAGCACCTTCTTAGGATTCATACGAAACCCCTCACAGGACACAATCAGCCCCAAAAAAGACAGTTCCTGGATGAAAAACGAACACTTTTCCAATTTAGCAAACAATTGGTTCTCTCTGAGTCTCTGGAGAACTGTCCATAGGTGTTGCAAGTGAGACTGACTGTCTGGGGAATACACCAAAATGTCATCCAAATAAATGATAACAAAACGGCCTATCAGGTCAGAAAACACAACATTGATAAAGTTCTGGAAAATAGCGGGGGCATTAGTTAACCCAAACGGCATAACCAGGTTTTCAAAGAGTCCCTCTGATGTGAGGAATGCAGTTTTCCACTCGTCCCCTTCCCGAACCCTTATCAGGTTGTAGGCCCCCCAGAGATCTAACTTGGAGAAGCATTGGGCACCAGATAACTGGTTACATAAGTCTGGGATGAGGGGAAGCGGGTAAGTGTTCCTAACCGTTATCTTGTTGAGTTCCCAAAAGTTGAGGCACGGCCGCAAACCACCATCTTTCTTCTTCACAAAGAAGAATCCTGCGCGCCACGGGTGACACAGAAGGCCTGATATGCCCTTTGCGGAGACTCTCAGCTATGTACTCATTCATGGCTTGGAGCTCGGGCCCGGACAAATTGAACAATCGAGCCTTAGGTAATTTGGCTCCGGGTACTAACTCAATGGCACAGTCATAGGGTCTATGTGGTGGCAGCGCCTCAGGCTCACTTTCGGAAAAAATGTCTTTGAAATCCTTCAGGTACTCCGGAATACCTTCCAGACCGACAGACGACACAGATACGGATTTAGCTGAGTTTACAAGAGGTCCCAGGTTACAACATTTATCCTTGCATCCCCATTGAGTGATCTCCCCTGTCACCCAATCAATGGTAGGATTATGGCGCTGAAGCCAAGGCATCCCCAGTACCAGTCCTGCAGGCAAGTTATCTAATACAAGACAGCTTAATTTTTCCACATGAGTGGGACCCAGTTTTAGAGAAAACAGTTCAGACCTGAGACAGATACCGTCCTGGATAAGAGGAGATGAGTCAATTGCCACAAGTTTAACAGGATCTTGAAGCCTGACTGTCCCTATCTTATTAAGAGTCATCATCCTGGTATCAATCAGGTTCACAGCCGAACCACAGTCAACAAAAGCAGTAGTCTGAACAGGACCATTACCAAGTTCCAGCTTCACCTGAAGCACCATTTTTGCACATGAGGAAAATTGTACTTGAAGGTCTGGGTAGTCGCCTTGACTACTACCCAGACCTAGTCGTTTCCCGCCATCTTGGAGGATGGTGGACAGGAGGGGCAGTCCTTCTTCCAATGTCCAGATTTCCCACAATAGAAGCACAACTGCTTCTCTTGGGAGCGTCTTCTTTCCTTCTCCTCACAGGTGACAGCGCTCACCTCCTTAGCCACAGGAGGAGTCTGGGACTCCCCTCCACTGGGGAACAATGGTGTTTCAAGTTGCATAACACCTCTTGCCCGCAGTCTGTGATCCATGCGAACTGCTTGGGTCATGGCATCCTCCAGGGAGTCAGGTGGAGGATGGAGTGCCAGGGCATCCTTCAAACGTTCACACAGGCCTCTACGGAACAGCCCCCGAAGGGCGGCATCACTCCAAAGGATCTCGGCTGCCTAACGTCTAAATTCAGAACAGAACCACTCGGCCGAGTGCTTCCCCTGACAGACACTCATTACCTTGTCCTCAGTCAAACGCACTCTATCGGGCTCATAATAAGTAAGCCCTAAGGCCTCAAAAAACACATCCACAGTCATTCTCTCCGGGGCGAAGAGGAAAGAGAAAATGCCCAGGCTTGTGGGGCCCCCCTAAGCAGGGACATTACCACCCCCACCCTCTGTTTCTCTTTCCCAGAGGAGCGGGGTCTCAAGGAGAAAAAGAGCATACAGCCCTCCTTAAATGCTCTAAATTCATTTTTGTCACCAGCAAACGTATCTGGTAACTTAACCGGGGATTCGAGTGGGACTAAAATGACATCTCTATTCCCCACCTGCTGAAAGCATGTTGAAAGCACCCCCTGAACTGAGTCTGCAACCTGCTGTTGGGACTGGGCTAGAGCTTGGTGTTCCAAACTTAGCTTCTGCAGCGAATGAGTCAAGCATTTCACCTGCTAAGACAAAGCATGCATTGGATCCATGCTGCAGAAGTGAGGAAAAAAGTTCACGGTTCAGTTAGGCTAGTTTCACACTAGCGTTTATGAGCGCAGCGACGGCCTGCGCACGGCCGCCGCTAAGCCCCGCCCCTGCCGCGCCTCCGCCAGTAGCTCCGCCCACCGGCGCATGACGCTGCATGCGCCCTGCGTCCCCTATCTTTATCACAGGGGGCGCAGGCCATGCGCAGTATGCGTTTGGCGGCGCATGCGCCTTTTTGACGGTGCGCCGACGCAACCAAACTGCAGCAGGTTGCGTTTGGCGCAGGTCGGCGCACCGTCAAAAGGACGCAAGCGCCGCCAAACGCATACTGCGCACGGCCTGCGCCCCCAGTGATAAAGATAGGAGACACAGGGCGAATGCAGCGTCATGTGCCGGTGGGCGGAGCTACCGGCGGAGGCCCGGCAGGGGGCGGGGCTTAGTGGCGGCCGTGCGCAGGCCATTGCTGCGCTCATAAGCGCTAGTGTGAAACTAGCCTTATAATGTCAGGAACACCGCACTGCACTTGCTCACTGAGCCAGTGCACGTGTCCTGAGTAAGACAAACTGTGCTCAGAGATACCTGTGAGCGGGCAGCAGAAGAGAAGGTGTGTGCTTCAGACCCACAGGACCTGAAGCACGTGACTGCTGGGGGCATGGCCAAAACCTTAGAGAGCTAGGAGCTGCAGGAAAACTCCTAGCAGGGTAACTACAGGACAAAGTTAAAAAGGGGCATAGACAGGGACATAAACAGATCAGGCTGGGGTCAAAGCATGAGTTAGCATGAGAGTACCAGAGGATTAGACAGAATGGATAGTCAGGACATAGCCAAGAAGTCAGAAACCAGAGAAACAGATAAACAGTATAGAATCAACAGGCAAACTCACAACGGGGGACAGAACCGGATCAGAACCATATAAGCAAGCTAGAAGACAATGAACATGCACACAGCAGTCACCACACTTGGCCAAAGGCAAAAGTATAATTGACGGGGGTTGGAGTTTCTCAGAGCTATAAGAAGCTCTCGCTGCACCAAAGAGAGGCCGCAATAATTACCCCAGGCGTGCAGGTCAAAGCCTGCACTGAGCTCAAGACATTAACCCCTGACACGCAGGTCAAAACCTGCACTGGGATCATGACAGCGACATTGCATCCGATCTCAATTCCAGCCAATTTTGCTTTGAAAAAGTCAAACAGCGCTCTTTCCCTTCCGAGCTCTGCCATGTGCCCAAACAGTGGTTCCCCCCAAATAAGGGGTAACACCATACTCAGGACAAATTGCTCAACAACATTTGTGGTCCAATTTTTCCTGTTACCCTTGGGAAAATAAAAAAAATTTGGACAAAAATATCATTTTTGTGGAGAAAATATGATTTTTTATTTTCACGGCTCTACGTTATTAATTTCTATGAAACACATGGGGGTTCAAAGTGCTCACCACACAGCCAGATAAGTTCCTGGGAGGGTTTATTTTCCAAAATGTGATCACTTATTGGGGTTTTCTACTGTTTAGGTACATCAGGGTCTCTCCAAACGCGACATGGCATCTGCTCTCTATTCCATCCAATTTTACGTTCAAAACCACAACGGTGCTCCTTCTCTTCTGAGCCCTGCCGTGCGCCTAAAGAGTGGTCTTCCTCCACACTTGGGGTATCGATGTACTCGGGAGAAATTGCTCAACAAATATTGTGGTTCATTTTCTCCTGACACCCTTGACAAAATAAAAAAAATTGTGTCCAAAGTAAATTTTTTGTGAAAAAATATTCATTTTTTCCTTCCACATTGCATCAATTCTTGTGAAGCACCTGAAGGGTTAATAAACTTTTTGAACGTGATTTTGAGTGCCTTGATGGGTGCAGTTTTTAGAATGGTGTCACTTTTGGGTATTTTTTTGTCATATTGACTCCTCAAAGTGACTTAAAATGTGGTGTGGTCCCTAAAAAATGGCTTGGTAAATTTTGTTGAAAAAATGAGAAATCGCTGGTCAAATTTTAACCCTTATAACTTCCTAACAAAAAAAAATTTGTTTCCAAAATTGTGCTGATGTAAAGTAGAGTTATGGAAAATGTCACATATTAAGTATTTTGTGTGACATAACTCTATGATTTAACGACATAAAAATTTAAATTTTGAAAATTGCAAAATATAAGAAATTTTCGCCATATTTTTTTCATAAATAAACACGTTATATCAAAGAAATTTTACCACTAACATGAGGTACAATATGTCTCGAAAAAGCATTCTCAGAATCAGTCAGATCATTTGAAGTGCTCCAGAGTCATAACAACATAACTTGATAGTGGACAGATTTCAAAATTAAGGCCTGTTCACTAACATACAAAGTTGCTTGGTCCTTAAGGGGTTAATTAAGTGCATGTACAGTAAGCTGCACCCACACTGTACTAATTGTATTTGTCACTGTATATCTACCTATTGTAATTGTTAGAGTTGAGCGAAATGGGTCGGTCATATTCAAAAGTCGGCGACTTTCGCTGAAGTCGGGTTTCATGAAACGAAACCCGACCAAAGCGTGAGGTCGGCCACGAGGTCGGCGACCAGAGCGCCAAAGTCGCGCTTCAAATGATGCTTCCAGCTCCCTTTTTCAGCCAATGATGGAGGACGCACACTGTGGGAAACGCGATGACAAAGGCATCGGTCACCACCATCTTTGAGAAGGGCATGCAAGTGATTGGCTGGCTTTGTGTGGCGTCACAGAGGCTATAAAAGGGCGTGAACTCCGACCTCCATCTTACTTATAATGATCTTAGCATAGGGAGAGCTGCTGCTGATGATTCTGTAGGGAGAGCGTTAGGCAGGGAAGAAGAGCAAAAAAACTGCTTCTGCTGTTAGCGATTTCCACTTACAACACAACACTTTGTGTGCAGTGACAGGGGAGGCTCTATTTTTGTGCATCAGCTCTGTTGGTTATTAGGCTGCCCTATAATGCTCCCTGATAGCTGCATTGCTGTTTGCACACTGCTGTGCAAACTGCTTTTTTAAAAGCAAAAACATTTTTCTTCCTCTTTTCTGCACAGTTACCAAGCGTTCATTTTTCCACCCTTTTGTGTGTGCAGCAGTCCTGCTTATTAGGCTGCCTGGGTCCATTCTTGGACTGAGAGCATCATTGTCAGCGTCCTCAAATCTCTAGTGAGATCCAAATTCTCACCAATCCTATAGACACCCTCCATCATTTCATACACCATCCAATTTCAGCCTGTTACATTGAGGTGTAATCTCTACTAGGCCTGAGACAATAGTTCAGCATCCTCAAATCTCTTGTGAGATCCAAATTCTGACCAATCCTATAGACACCCTCCACCTTGTCATACACCATCCAATTTCAGCCTGTTACATTGAGGTGTAATCTCTTCTGGGCCTGAGACAATAGTTCAGCGTCCTCAAATCTATAGTGAGATTCAAATTCTCACCTATCCTATAGACACCCTCCACCTTGTCATACACCATCCAATTTCAGCCTGTTACATTGAGGTGCAATCTCTCCTGGGTCTGAGACAATAGTTCAGCGTCCTCAAATTTATAGAGAGATTCAAATTCTCACCAATCCTATAGACACCCTCCACCTTGTCATACACCATCCAATTTCAGCCTGTTACATTGAGGTGTAATCTCTCCTGGGCCTGAGACAATAGTTCAGCGTTCTCAAATCTATAGTGAGATTCAAATTCTCACCTATCCTATAGACACCCTCCACCTTGTCATACACCATCCAATTTCAGCCTGTTGCATTGAGGTGTAAACTCTACTGGGCCTGATAAAATAGTTCAGCGTCCTCAAATCTATAGTGAGATTCAAATTCTCACCAATCCTATAGACACCCTCCACCTTGTCATACACCATCCAATTTCAGCCTGTTACATTGAGGTGCAATCTCTCCTGGGTCTGAGACAATAGTTCAGCGTCCTCAAATTTATATTGAGATTCAAATTCTCACCAATCCTATAGACACCCTCCACCTTGTCATACACCATCCAATTTCAGCCTGTTACATTGAGGTGTAATCTCTCCTGGGCCTGAGACAATAGTTCAGCGTCCTCAAATCTATAGTGAGATTCAAATTCTCACCTATCCTATAGACACCCTCCACCTTGTCATACACCATCCAATTTCAGCCTGTTACATTGAGGTGCAATTTCTCCTGGGTCTGAGACAATAGTTTAGCGTCCTCAAGTTTATAGTGAGATTCAAATTCTCACCAATCCTATAGACACCCTGCACCTTGTCATACACCATCCAATTTCAGCATGTTACATTGAGGTGTAAACTCTACTGGGCCTGAGACAATAGTTCAGCGTTCTCAAATCTATAGTGAGATTCAAATTCTCACCAATCCTATAGACACCCTCCACCTTGTCATACACCATCCAATTTCAGCCTGTTACATTGAGGTGTAATCTCTCCTGAGCCTGAGACAATAGTTCAGCGCCCTCAAATCTATAGTGAGATTCAAATTCTCACCAATCCTATAGACATCCTCCACCTTGTCATTCACCATCCAATTTTATCCTGTTACATTGAGGTGTAATCTCTCCTGGGCCTGAGACATTAGTTCAGCGTCCTCAAATCTATAGTGAGATTCAAATTCTCACCAATCCTATAGACACCCTCCACCTTGTCATACACCATCCAATTTCAGCCTGTTACATTGAGGTGTAATCTCTCCTGGGCCTGAGACAATAGTTCAGCGCCCTCAAATCTATAGTGAGATTCAAATTCTCACCAATCCTATAGACATCCTCCACCTTGTCATTCACCATCCAATTTTATCCTATTACATTGAGGTGTAATCTCTCCTGGGCCTGAGACAATAGTTCAGCGTCCTCAAATCTATAGTGAGATTCAAATTCTCACCAATCCTATAGACACCCTCCACCTTGTCATACATCATCCAATTTCAGCCTGTTACATTGAGGTGTTATCGCTCCTGGGCCTGAGACAATAGTTCAGCGTCCTCAAATCGAAAGTTAGATTCAAATTCTCCCCAATCCTATAGACACCCTCCACCTTGTCATACACCATCTAATTTCAGCCTGTTACATTGAGGTGTAATCTCTCCTGGGCCTGAGACAATAGTTCAGTGTCCTCAAATCTATAGTGAGATTCAAATTCTCACCAATCCTATAGACACCCTCCACCTTGTCATACACCATCCAATTTCAGCCTGTTACATTGAGGTGCAATCTCTCCTGGGTCTGAGACAATAGTTCAGCATCCTCAAATTTATAGAGAGATTCAAATTCTCACCAATCCTATAGACACCCTCCACCTTGTCATACACCATCCAATTTCAGCCTGTTACATTGAGGTGTAATCTCTCCTGGGCCTGAGACAATAGTTCAGCATCCTCAAATCTATAGTGAGATTCAAATTCTCACCTATCCTATAGACACCCTCCACCTTGTCATACACCATCCAATTTCAGCCAGTTGCATTGAGGTGTAAACTCTACTGGGCCTGATAAAATAGTTCTGCGTCCTCAAATCTATAGTGAGATTCAAATTCTCACGAATCCTATAGAGACCCTCCACCTTGTCATACACCATCCAATTTCAGCCTGTTACATTGAGGTGCAATCTCTCCTGGGTTTGAGACAATAGTTCAGCGTCCTCAAATTTATAGTGAGATTCAAATTCTCACCAATCCTATAGACACCCTCCACCTTGTCATACACCATCCAATTTCAGCCTGTTACATTGAGGTGTAATCTCTCCTGGGCCTGAGACAATAGTTCAGCGTCCTCAAATCTATAGTGAGATTCAAATTCTCACCTATCCTATAGACACCCTCCACCTTGTCATACACCATCCAATTTCAGCCTGTTACATTGAGGTGCAATTTCTCCTGGGTCTGAGACAATAGTTTAGCGTCCTCAAGTTTATAGTGAGATTCAAATTCTCACCAATCTTATAGACACCCTGCACCTTGTCATACACCATCCAATTTCAGCCTGTTACATTGAGGTGTAAACTCTACTGGGCCTGAGATAATAGTTCAGCGTTCTCAAATCTATAGTGAGATTCAAATTCTCACCAATCCTATAGACACCCTCCACCTTGTCATACACCATCCAATTTCAGCCTGTTACATTGAGGTGTAATCTCTCCTGGGCCTGAGACAATAGTTCAGCGTCCTCAAATCTATAGTGAGATTCAAATTCTCACCTATCCTATAGACACCCTCCACCTTGTCATACACCATCCAATTTCAGCCTGTTACATTGAGGTGCAATCTCTCCTGGGTCTGAGACAATAGTTCAGCGTCCTCAAATTTATAGTGAGATTCAAATTCTCACCAATCCTATAGACACCCTCCACCTTGTCATACACCATCCAATTTCAGCCTGTTACATTGAGGTGTAAACTCTACTGGGCCTGAGATAATAGTTCAGCGTTCTCAAATCTATAGTGAGATTCAAATTCTCACCAATCCTATAGACACCCTCCACCTTGTCATACACCATCCAATTTCAGCCTGTTGCATTGAGGTGTAAACTCTACTGGGCCTGATAAAATAGTTCAGCGTCCTCAAATCTATAGTGAGATTCAAATTCTCACCAATCCTATAGACACCCTCCACCTTGTCATACACCATCCAATTTCAGCCTGTTACATTGAGGTGCAATCTCTCCTGGGTCTGAGACAATAGTTCAGCGTCCTCAAATTTATAGTGAGATTCAAATTCTCACCAATCCTATAGACACCCTCCACCTTGTCATACACCATCCAATTTCAGCCTATTACATTGAGGTGTAATCTCTCCTGGGCCTGAGACAATTGTTCAGCGTCCTCAAATCTATAGTGAGATTCAAATTCTCACCTATCCTATAGACACCCTCCACCTTGTCATACACCATCCAATTTCAGCCTGTTACATTGAGGTGCAATTTCTCCTGGGTCTGAGACAATAGTTTAGCGTCCTCAAGTTTATAGTGAGATTCAAATTCTCACCAATCCTATAGACACCCTGCACCTTGTCATACACCATCCAATTTCAGCATGTTACATTGAGGTGTAAACTCTACTGGGCCTGAGACAATAGTTCAGCGTTCTCAAATCTATAGTGAGATTCAAAATCTCACCAATCCTATAGACACCCTCCACCTTGTCATACACCATCCAATTTCAGCCTGTTACATTGAGGTGTAATCTCTCCTGGGCCTGAGACAATAGTTCAGCGCCCTCAAATCTATAGTGAGATTCAAATTCTCACCAATCCTATAGACATCCTCCACCTTGTCATTCACCATCCAATTTTATCCTGTTACATTGAGGTGTAATCTCTCCTAGGCCTGAGACATTAGTTCAGCGTCCTCAAATCTATAGTGAGATTCAAATTCTCACCAATCCTATAGACACCCTCCACCTTGTCATACACCATCCAATTTCAGCCTGTTACATTGAGGTGTAATCTCTCCTGGGCCTGAGACAATAGTTTAGCGCCCTCAAATCTATAGTGAGATTCAAATTCTCACCAATCCTATAGACATCCTCCACCTTGTCATTCACCATCCAATTTTATCCTGTTACATTGAGGTGTAATCTCTCCTGGGCCTGAGACAATAGTTCAGCGTCCTCAAATCTATAGTGAGATTCAAATTCTCACCAATCCTATAGACACCCTCCACGCTGTCATACATCATCCAATTTCAGCCTGTTACATTGAGGTGTTATCGCTCCTGGGCCTGAGACAATTGTTCAGCGTCCTCAAATTGAAAGTGAGATTCAAATTCTCCCCAATCCTATAGACACCCTCCACCTTGTCATACACCATCTAATTTCAGCCTGTTACATTGAGGTGTAATCTCTCCTGGGCCTGAGACAATAGTTCAGTGTACTCAAATCTATAGTGAGATTCAAATTCTCACCAATCCTATAGACACCCTCCACCTTGTCATGCACCATCCAATTTCAGCCTGTTACATTGAGGTGTAATCTTTCCTGGGCCTGAGACAATAGTTCAGCATCCTCAAATCTATAGTGAGATTCAAATTCTCACCAATAGACACCCTCCACCTTGTCATACACCATCCAATTTCAGCCTGTTACATTGAGGTGTAATCTCTCCTGGGCCTGAGACAATAGTTCTGCAACCTCAAATCTATAGTGAGATTCAAATTCTCACCAATCCTATAGACACCCTCCACTTTGTCATGCACATTCAATTTCAGCCTGTTACATTGAGGTGTAATCTTTCCTGGGCCTGAGACAATAGTTCAGCATCCTCAAATCTATAGTGAGATTCAAATTCTCACCAATAGACACCGTCTACCTTGTCATACACCATCCAATTTCAGCCTGTTACATTGAGGTGTAATCTCTCCTGGGCCTGAGACAATAGTTCAGCATCCTCAAATCTATAGTGAGATTCAAATTCTCACCAATAGACACCCTCCACCTTGTCATACACCATCCAATTTAAGCCTGTTACATTGAGGTGTAATCTCTCCTGGGCCTGAGACAATAGTTCTGCGTCCTCAAATCTATAGTGATATTCAAATTCTCACCAATACTAGATACACTTTCTACCTTGTTTTACAGTACCATATAGCTGGTGTTATTTTGGGTACATTTTCATAAAAATGAGGAAGTATGATGGAAGACACCATGGAAGTGGGCGGGGGTTGCCAGCTGGTCCCGATGGTGGTGGTGGTGGTGGTGTTGCATCTATTGGTAGTGGCAAAAGCACAACAGCACTTAAGGCAGGAGGTGTTGAGCCTGTGTCATCGTCTGGCTCCACAAGGCCTCGAAGGTTCTCTTTTCTGGGTTAGGTAAACCACTTTTAAAGCCGGAGCTTCAGGAACAAGTTTTGCCTTACATTGCTGACACAGCCTCCAGCTCTCTCGCCTCCTCTTATGAAGTTTCAAAAAATAAAAGCACTGAGTCGTCATTGGAGGCTCCTGGTCAGGAACAACACCTTTCCTTGTGTCCTTCACCCCTACCAAAAGTGAAGCATGTGGCAGGCCACACTACTGATTACTCCATGGAGCTCTTTTCACATGCCATGCCTTGGTTATTAAGTCAAATCCTGAATTCCCCAGTCCAAGATGAATCTGACATGGAGTGCACTGATGCACAGACACTGCTAGATGATTCTGCTGGTACATTGACCCAGAGCACTATATTGCCCTCGCAGTGTACTGAGGCAGAATCAGACCCTGATGAAACTCAGGTGCTCCTTCCCGCATACTATACCACCTTACAAGGTGACACAGAGGAAGGTGCACATGAAATAGAAGAGGAGGTGATGGATGACCCAGTTGTTGACCCAGATTGGCATCCATTGGGGAAGAGGGTGTCACTGCCAATAGCTCAGAAGAGGAGGAGGAGGATCCGCAGCAGGCAACGACATTGCAACAGCTGTTATCTGGCATGACCGTAGCAGTCCAAAAACGTGTTACAAAAACCAAAAGGTTTGCAGGACAGCTTGGCCAGACGGTCAAATTAGCTCAGCATGCAAGGTCTCAAAATGTCTTCCATAGTAGGAAGAGTGCAGTGTGGCACTTTTTTGAACAAAATCCTAATGATCAGGCAAAAGTTATCTGTAAGAAGATCGCAAAGACCTTTAGCCGAGGGAAAATTCTGAGAAATTTGAATACCAGTTGCATGCTTAGACATTTAATGAACATGCACTTGCAAGCGTGGATGGACTACCAAACCTCACGTACCACATGTGCACCTGCTCGGAATGAAGGTAGTCAGCAATGCTACATCGCTTCACCCACTGTAAACCCACCGGTTAGCACACCACCAGCAGCAAATGTCGAGGTGTCGTCGCAAGGGCAAAGCAATCATGGAATCACAATGTTATTGCTATAAAAGACTGAATCTAGGCCATCAGCAACACCAACAACAACATCACCATCACCAACCCTCTCTCAGTCCACCATGTCCACCGCTAGTTCCACCATATGCAGCTCTCAAGTCCAGCTCACCCTACCAGAGACTCTGAGTAGGACAAGAAAGTACTAATCCTCTCATCCGCGTACACTGGCTTTGAACGCCCACATTGCCAAACTAATCTCGTTAGAGATGATGCCCTACCGGTTGGTTCAAAGCAAAGCTTTCCGCGAGCTCATCGCCTACGCAGTACCACGCTATGACCTACCCAGTCGGCACTTCTTTTTGTGAAAAGCCATCCCAGCCCTCCACGTGCATATGAAAGACCGCATTGTCCTTGCATTCAAGCAATCATTGCGTAGAAAGGTGCACCTCACAACAGATGCATGGTCCAGTAGGCATGGCCAGGGCCATTACGTGTCCATCACTGCACACTGGGTTAATGTGGTGGATGAAGGGTCAACACGGGACAGCGTCGGTGGGACAGTGCTGCCTAGCCCACGGTATAGGAAACAGTTGGCTGTTGGCGTTTGACCCTCCTCTTCCTCCTCCTCCAGAAGCGAAAGCTCGTCCACAGAGCGCAGTCGCACGAGCACTCCATCCGCGGCTGCCAGTGTTGCACACGAGTTATCCCACTATCGAACAGCTAGTGGTAAGCGTCAGCAGGCTGTGTTGAAGATGATGTCTTTGGGCAACAACAGACACACCGTGGATGTACTGGCCGACTACTTGCAGCAACAAACTGAGTCATGGCTGGGCAGTCTACATCTTGAGGCAGGCAAGGTAGTTAGTGATAACCGCCGGAATTTTGTGGTAGCCATAGCTGTTGTGAGTTCATTCTCTGGTTCACCAGTTGTGAGTTCTCCTTCCAGACTCCCTCTGGTGGTGACAGGAAGTAGTGAGGCTGATTTGATCGGTGGAGATCTGCCACCTGAGAATGAGGATGACGATTGGACCTCAGGAATCTCAGATTGGATTTAAGACAGCCAACGCCCTATTCAGTTGCTGGTTATTCCTTCTGGCTTGTCAGCTCTTGGTTTTTAGCTCTGTTCCAGTCATCTAAAGCTAAGTTTTTCTGCTAATGTTCACACTTGATTTTGTTGGTCTATTCAGTTTATTTTGTTGTGGTCAGCCAGCCCCGGCTGGGGGCTGTGTTGAATTTCCACTCTTATTTATCAGTATTTTGCCAATTTGCTTTTTGTCCCTTACTAGTTTGGTCTCTTTTTGCTCTGTCTCAGAATATTTCAGAGTGCTATCAGAAGTGTTGGACATTATCTTTGTAGGGTTTTTTGCAGGTTGCAGACAGTGTCTTTCCTTTCCTTTCCTCCCTAGTTAGTTCGGGCCCCATCGTTTGCTCAGCCTATTTTCCTGCCTGTGTTTGTGCCTTCATCTTGTTTCACCGTCAATACATGTGTGGGGGCTATCTATTCCTTTGGGGTCTGCTCTGGGGCAGTTAGTTTTCCCCTTTTCATGCTTCAGGCTTATTTAGTCCTCCAGCCGTGACGAGGCATCTAGGATCATCGTAGGTACGCTGCACGGCTGCTGCTAGTTGTGTGGTAGGATCAGGAATCTGCAATCTGCATAGTTACCAACCTCTCTGGCTTTCTGTGACTTAGCTTGTTTTGCTTTTTTCTCCTCGGTGACCCATTCATAACAGAATCACCAGCCATACCACAGATTCTAGGGTACTCAAAAGCAGGAAAAAGTTGTTAAAAAAAAAAGTGTCAGAATTTTTTTTTTTTATATTTTTTCCTCTTTTTTCTCTGGGGCCGTAGGAGGATTTTTTTTTCTTTTACCTAATAGAGATTAAGCAATTGTCTGATCGTGTGGAGCAGCTGGCTGCTGAAGTGCATCGAATTTCCACCTACCTCATTCAGTCGCATGCTGCTGAACCTAAAATCCCTACTCCTGATGTGTTTTCTGGGGATCGGTCTAAATTTCTGAATTTTAAGAATAATTGTAAATTATTTCTGGCCTTGAAGCCTAACTCATCGGGGAGCTCTGTGCAACAGGTTAAAATTGTCATCTCCTTGCTGCGCGGCGATCCCCAGGATTGGGCTTTTTCTCTGACACCTGAAAATCCTATTCTGACTAATGTGGATGCATTTTTTCAAGCCTTGGGGTTGTTGTATGATGAACCTAATGCTGTTGAACAAGCTGAGAGAACCCTGTTGGCATTAAACCAGGGTCAGGATTCTGCAGAGTTATGCTGTCAAAAATTCTGAAAGTGGGCGGTCCTTACTACATGGAATGATCGTGCATTGGCAGCTCTCTTTCGGAAGGGTTTATCAGAGACCGTAAAAGATGTTATGGTGGGATTTCCTGTTCCCTCTGGTCTGGATGATTCTATGTCATTAGCCATTCAAGTTGATCGGCGTTTACGTGAACGTAAAACTACATGGGAGGCGCTGCCACCTTTTGAACAAACATCTGAACCTATGCAATATGATGGGGTTTTGTCTAGGGCGCAACGTCAGGAGTTTAGAAGGCGGAATAAGCTGTGTTTTTTCTGTGGAGACGCCTCTCATTTTATTTCTGTCTGCCCAAAACGAGAGAAGCGTTTTTCACACACATTTGCTGTGGGCAGTATACAATCTAAGTTTCTTTTGGCAATTACTCTGATCTGCTCCTTATCCACATTTTCCACGAAGGCTTTTGTGGATTCAGAAGCAGCGTTGAATCTGATGGATTTGGTCTTTGCTAACGTTGTGGTTTTTCCATGACGCCTCTGCGGACGCCTATTCCTTTGAGGGGTATTGATGCTACTCCTTTGGCGGAAAATAAACCTCAGTTTTGGACCCAGGTGACAATGCGAGTTGCCCCAGACCACCAAGAAAATTGTAAATTTTTGGTGCTGCATTATTTGCATGATACTATTGTTCTGGGTTTTCCTTGGTTGCAAACTCATAATCCAGCTTTGGATTGGAAATCTGGGTCTGTGGTGAGTTGGGGTTGTCAGTGTGTTCTTAGGTACGCTCCTGTTTTCTCCACCTCTCCTCAGTCTCATGATATTCCTGATTATCTAGCCGATATTTCTGATGTACAGTGGGGCAAAAAAGTATTTAGTCAGTCAGCAATAGTGCAAGTTCCACCACTTAAAAAGATGAGAGGCGTCTGTAATTTACATCATAGGTAGACCTCAACTATGGGAGACAAACTGAGAAAAAAAAATCCAGAAAATCACATTGTCTGTTTTTTTTTCATTTTATTTGCATGTTATGGTGGAAAATAAGTATTTGGTCAGAAACAAGCAATCAAGATTTCTGGCTCTCACAGACCTGTAACTTCTTCTTTAAGAGTCTCTTCTTTCCTCCACTCATTACCTGTAGTAATGGCACCTGTTTAAACTTGTTATCAGTATAAAAAGACACCTGTGCACACCCTCAAACAGTCTGACTCCAAACTCCACTATGGTGAAGACCAAAGAGCTGTCAAAGGACACCAGAAACAAAATTGTAGCCCTGCACCAGGCTGGGAAGACTGAATCTGGAATAGCCAACCAGCTTGGAGTGAAGAAATCAACTGTGGGAGCAATAATTAGAAAATGGAAGACATACAAGACCACTGATAATCTCCCTCGATCTGGTGCTCCACGCAAAATCCCACCCCGTGGGGTCAGAATGATCACAAGAACGGTGAGCAAAAATCCCAGAACTATGCGGGGGGACCTAGTGAATGAACTGCAGAGAGCTGGGACCAATGTAACAAGGCCTACCATAAGTAACACACTACGCCACCATGGACTCAGATCCTGCAGTGCCAGACGTGTCCCACTGCTTAAGCCTGTACATGTCCGGGCCCGTCTGAAGTTTGCTAGAGAGCATTTGGATGATCCAGAGGAGTTTTGGGAGAATGTCCTATGGTCTGATGAAACCAAACTGGAACTGTTTGGTAGAAACACAACTTGTCGTGTTTGGAGGAAAAAGAATACTGAGTTGCATCCATCAAACACCATACCTGCTGTAAAGCATGGTGGTGGAAACACCATGCTTTGGGGCTGTTTCTCTGCAAAGGGGCCAGGATGACTGATCCGGGTACATGAAAGAATGAATGGGGCCATGTATCGTGAGATTTTGCGTACAAACCTCCTTCCATCAGCAAGGGCATTGAAGATGAAACGTGGCTGGGTCTTTCAACATGACAATGATCCAAAGCACACCGCCAGGGCAACTAAGGAGTGGCTTCGTAAGAAGCATTTCAAGGTCCTGGAGTGGCCAAGCCAGTCTCCAGATCTCAACCCTATAGAAAACCTTTGGAGGGAGTTGAAAGTCCGTGTTGCCAAGCGAAAAGCCAAAAACATCACTGCTCTAGAGGAGATCTGCATGGAGGAATGGGCCAACATACCAACAACAGTGTGTGGCAACCTTGTGAAGACTTACAGAAAACGTATGACCTCTGTCATTGCCAACAAAGGATATATCACAAAGTATTGAGATGAAATTTTGTTTCTGACCAAATACTTATTTTCCACCATAATATGCAAATAAAATGAAAAAAAAAACAGATAATGTGATTTTCTGGATTTTTTTTTCTCAGTTTGTCTCCCATAGTTGAGGTCTACCTATGATGTAAATTACAGACGCCTCTCATCTTTTTAAGTGGTGGAACTTGCACTATTGCTGACTGACTAAATACTTTTTTTCCCCACTGTATTTAGTGAGAGCAAGTCTGTGTCTTTGCCTCCTCATAGGAGTTATGACTGTGCAATTGAGTTGATGCCTGGGTGTAAATTTCCCAAGGGTCGGCTTTTCAACTTATCAGCACCCGAACATGATGCTATGCGATCCTATATTAAGGAGTCATTGGAGAAGGGTCATATTAGACCATCCTCGTCACCTTTAGGTGCTGGTTTTTTTTGTGGCCAAGAAAGATGGTTCATTAAGACCGTGTATTGATTATCGTTCCCTTAACAAGATGACGGTTAAATATCAGTATCCGTTACCTCTGATGTCTGATTTATTCTCCAGAGTTAAGAGTGCCTGCTGGTTTACTAAGCTTGACCTCAGGGGGGCGTATAATCTTATTCGCATCAAGCACGGGGATGAATGGAAGATGGCGTTTAATACTCCGGAGGGACATTTTGAGTACCTGGTGATGCCTTTTGGGCTCACTAATGCCCCTTCTGTCTTCCAGTCCTTTATGAATGATATTTTCCGTGACATTGTGGATAAGTTTTTGATCATCTATCTGGATGATATTTGGATCTTTTCTAGTGATTGGGATTCTCATGTGGAACACGTCCGGACTGTGTTCTGGATTTTGAGAGAGAATTCCCTGTTTTTTAAGGGATCGAATTGCCTCTTTGGTGTACAGACGATATCATTTTTGGGATTTATCTTATCTCCATCGACTATTGAAATGGACCTGGCCAAGGTACAGGCCATTTATGATTGGGTTCAGCCTACTTCTTTGAAGGCCCTCCAGAAGTTTTCGGGTTTTGCTAATTTCTATCGTAAATTTATAGGTAATGTTTCTGGTATTGTCAAACCACTGACTGATCTGACCAAGAAGGGCGCTGATGTGCTGAATTGGTCTCCTGAGGCTATCTCAGCATTTCAGGAGCTTAAGCAGAGATTTACTTCAGCTTCAGTTTTACGGCAACCTGATGTCTCACTTCCATTTCAGGTGGAGGTAGATGCTTCTGAGATTGGTGCAGGAGCTGATTTGTCCCATAAAGACCCTGTGACTTCTAAGATGAATCCCTGTGCCTTCTTTTCTCGAAAGTTTTCCCCATCTGAGCGCAACTATGACGTGGGGAATTGGGAATTGTTGGCCATGAAGTGGGCATTTGAGGAGTGGAGACCTTGGTCTGAGGGAGCTAGACATCAAGTTGTGGTCCTCACCGATCACAAGAATTTGATTTATCTGGAGTTGGCCAAACGCTTGAATCCTAGACAGGCTAGATGGGCCTTGTTTTTCACGCATTTTAATTTTGTGGTCTCTTTTCTTCCGGGCACTAAGAATGTTAAGGCAGACGCCCTTTCTAGGAGTTTCTTTGCCGATTCTCTTAATGTGACCGAGCCTACTACCATCCTAGGTGAGGGGGTAGTTCTTTCTGCCATTTCGCCCGATTTGAGACGCGCCCTGGAGGAATTTCAGGAGGATAAACCTGAGCGTTGCCCTATGGGAAAATTGTAAGTTCCTGACTAGTGGAGAAAGAGAGTGATGTCTGAAATTCATTGCTCCGCATTGGCTGGTCATCCAGGTATTTTTGGTACCAGAGATTTGGTGAGTCGGTCCTTTTGGTGGCCTGCCTTATCTCGTGACGTCAGGAATTTTGTACAGTCCTGTGGAACTTGTTCTCGGTCTAAACCCTGTTCTCGTTCTAGTGGGTGCTGATGCCCTTGCCATTGCCCAAGAGGCCATGGACCCATATCTCAATGGATTTTATTTCTGATCTTCCTGTCTCTCAGAGAATGACTGTTATCTGGGTGATTTGTGATAGATTTTCGAAGATGGTCCATCTTGTACCACTCCCAAAGTTTCCACATTCCGCTGAGTTGGTGCCCTTGTTTTAACAACAGGTGGTTCGGTTACATGGGATTCCTGAGAACATTGTGTCTGACAGAGGAGTCCAGTTTGTTTCCAGATTCTGGAAAGCCTTTTGTTCTAATCTGGGAATTCAGTTATCCTTCTCTTCCGCATTTCATCCCCAGACCAATGAACAGACTGAGAGAACAAACCAGACCTTGGAGTCTTATTTGAGATGTTTTATATCTGCTGATCAGGATGATTGGGTCTCATTTTTGCCCTTGGCCGAATTCGCACTGAGCAATAGAGCTAGTTCTGCCACTTTGATGTCACCCTTTTTCTGTAATTTTGGGTTTCATCCTCAATTCTATTCAGGGCAAGTGGAATCTTCGTCCTGCCCAGGTGTGAACACTGTGGTTAAGAGAATGCAGCAGATATGGGACCAAGTGGTGGATAAGCTGTCACTCTCTCAGGAAAAGGCCCAGCGATTTTCCAACC
Organism: Dendrobates tinctorius; assembly: GCF_039654945.1. Classification (NCBI taxonomy): domain Eukaryota; kingdom Metazoa; phylum Chordata; class Amphibia; order Anura; family Dendrobatidae; genus Dendrobates; species Dendrobates tinctorius. The sequence continues at coordinate 16,161,944 of NW_027361705.1, read as the reverse complement.
GGCATAGGACCATTGGTCCCCGGTTTAAAGTGGGGGATATGGTTTGGTTGTCGTCTAAGAATATTCCTATGAAGGTTGCATCGCCAAGATTTATTGGTCCTTATAAGATTTTGGAAATTCTTAATCCTGTTTCGTTTCGATTGGCTCTTCCAGTTACGTTCAAGATCCATAACGTATTTCACAAATCTCTGTTGAAGAGGTTTGTTGAGCCAGTGGTTAATATGGCAGCACCTCCTGACCCTGTGTTGGTTGAAGGCAATGTGGAATATGAGGTAGAGAAAATATTGGATTCTCGTTTGGTTAGACGGAGACTCCAGTATTTGGTCAAATGGAAGGGTTATGGCCAGGAGGATAATTCTTGGGTCTCTGCCTCTGATATTCATGCCAATAGATTGGTTCGTGCTTTACACCGGGCCCATCCTGATCGGCCTGGTGGCGTGGATAAGGGTTCGGTGACCCCTCCTCAAGGGGGGGTACTGTTGTGAGTTCATTTTCTGGTTTACCAGTTGTGAGTTCTCCTTCCAGGCTCCCTCTGGTGGTAACAGGAGGTAGTGAGGCTGATTTAATCAGTAGAGATTTGCCACCTAATAATGAGGATGACGATTGGACCTCAGGAATCTCAGATTGGATTTAAGACAGCCGACGCCCTATTCTGGTGCTGGTGATTCCTTCTGCTTGTCAGGTCTTGGTTCTCAGCTCTGTTCCAGTCATCTAAAGCTAAGTTTCTCTGCTAATGTTCACACTTGATTTTGTTGTTCTATTCAGTTTTTTGCGTGTCAGCCACTCCCGGCTGGGGCTATGCTGAATTTCCACTCTTATTTATCTGTATTTGCCAATTTGCTTTTTGTCCCTTATTAGATTGGCCTCTTTTTGCTCTGTCTCAGAATATTTCAGAGTGATGATATAGTGGGAGAAGTCTAGTGACTTCAGGGTTAATTTTGCTATCAGAAGTGGACATTATTTTGTAGGGTTTTTGGGCAGATTGCAGACAGTGTCTTTCCTTTCCTCTCCTTTCTAGTTAGTTTGGGCCGCATCGTTTGCTCAGCCTATTTTTCCTGCATGTGTTTGTGTTTTCATCTTGTTTCACCGTCAATACATGTGTGGGGGCTGTCTATTCCTTTGGGGTCTGCTCTGGGGCAGTTAGTTTTCCCTTTTTCTTGCTTTAGGCTTATTTAGTCCTCCGGCCGTGGCGAGGCGTCTAGGTTCATCGTATGTACGCTCCACGGCTGCTGCTAGTTGTGTGGTTAGGATCAGGGATCTGCAATCTGCATAGTTACCAACCTCTCTGGTTTTTCTGGGCTTAGCATGTTTAGGTTTTTTCCTCCTCATTGACCCATTCATAACAGAGATACGGGGGGTTTGATTTACTATTTATAGAGGGTTTTTGTAGCACGTATTTATGTTTGGCAGCTGTCACACACTTAAAGATGCTTTTTATTGCAAAAAATAGTTTTTGCATCACCACATTTTGAGAGCTATAAATTTTCCATATTTTGGCCCACATAGTCATGGGAGGTCTTGTGAGTTGACGTTTTTATTTGTTCCATTTTCAGGCGCATGACATTTTTTTATCGCTTTTTATTCTGATTTTTGGGAGGCAGAATGAACAAAAACCAGCAATTCATTAAATTCTTTTGTGGGGGGGGCGTTTACAGCATTCGGCGTGTGGTAAAATTGATAAAGCAATTTTATTCTTTAGGTTAGTATGATTACAGTGATACCTCATTTAGATTTTTTTTATTTTTTGGCGCTTTGATACAATAAAAACTCTTATATAAAAAATAATTATTTTTGCATCGCTTTATTCTGAGAACTAAAACTTTTTTATTTTTTTGCTGATGATGCTGTATTAGGGCTTGTTTTTTGCGGGACAAGATGTTGTTTTCAGTGGTACCATGTTTATTTACATCCGTCTTTTTGATCACGTGTTATTCCACTTTTTGTTCGGCGGTATGATGATAAAGCATTGTGTTTTTGGCTTGTTTTTTTATTGGTGTTCACTAAAGGGGTAACTAGTGGTACAGTTTTATAGGTCGGGTCGTTATGGATGCGGAGATACCAAATATGTGTACTTTTATTGTTTAGATTTTTTTTATTCAAATATTGATTTAATGTTAGAATAAATTTTGATTTTTTTATTATTATTTAAAATATTTTTGCAATTATTTAATTTTTTTTTTGTTTATTTCATTCATAATTTTACACTTTATTTCACTATGGGACACTCATTTTGTGCAGTCTGATCGCTTCTATAGCATGTAGATCTGCATGCTATAGAAGCTGACAGTGCTGCAGCTTCTATGTATTAACCTGAGAGACTTCCTCACATGCACTGTACATGACAGCAAGTTTCACCACTCTGGAGACCCGGATGTCATCATGACGACATCGGGTCTCCATGGCAGTGATCGGGACCCTATGACATGCTGCAGGGTCTCCAATCTGAAGGCAGTGATCAAGCAAGATCACAGCATTCCGGGAGCAGGCAGAGGGAGAATGCTGTGATCATGTTTGATTGCAGCGTTCCGGTGGTTAAAATGCCGGGAGCGGTCACAGAATCAGCTGACACCCAGCCACGATCAGCCGTGCTCCCCCTGTCAACGCAGCTTATCGATGATGACGTATTATCCCATCTGTGGGAATTAAGTCCCAGGTCACATGGATGGGATAGTACGTCATCTGGCAAAAAAGGGTTAAGGATGAAGGCAACATGACGCTCACTGTATCCCTCTGCTAGTAAAGCCAGAATTGAGCCTTTCTTTTCCTCACTCAAGACTTTTCTTTTCAACTCCTTTGGCATGGTTAAATGTTATTTTTTCATTCCTATTACTTTGGGGATATTATTAGCACTTGTTTTGCCATCCAGCTTGTTCTATTGCAAGAGGATTGTGAACACCACAGCAGGGTTTTTATACTTTCCTTTGTTAAATAAGATTTGGTTCAGGTGATCACCTAATCAGAAGCACATTAAGTAGAATGAGGTGTACTCTGGTTGGAATTCAACTGACACTGGAATGGAATGGCTGTCAGAAATGTAGAGAAGATGATTTTTATAAAACTGTGCAGTGGTCTATTAATTTTTGCCATAGCTGTATATATATATATATATATATATATATATGTGTGTGTTTGTGTCACTGTCATTGATATATCTATGTATAATATTTGTATATATCTATTCTGTCCATTCTGTTCTAACCTGTCACGCTGTGATTTTACTATATTCGGCACATGAATTGATGGCTTTTACTCTCTCTATCTATCTATCATTTACTTTAAAATGCTTTAGTGGTAACGCAATTATTTTCCTGCACTTTTACCGAATGTTACCGACTTTTTCCCATGTTAAGCAAAATGCTTGTGTTACCGAACACGAATCATAATGTACCAGATTTGTGCCAAATTTATGTTTGGTGATCATTTTCTGAACATATTCCCTCATCTCTAGTCATAAGTAGTTAAGCAGTTAAAATTGTTGTCTGGTCTAGGATAGGAGATAGTCACGTGACCGCAAATATGCGATTTGCATTTATGCAGTCATGTGTCGACTAGACAAGTATTGCTTTTCTCAATTCCCTTTTATTGAAAGAAGCCAAGCATGGCTAGTCAGAAAATGGCTGGTTTTATGCAAGCCACCACCTTTGCCGGTGAATCCTGACAGCGTTAGCATTGCACATTTTCAGGATTCAGAAGTCTGCAAAAAAAACATTAAAATTTAGACTGCAATAAACGTAGACTGAATGCTGTGGAGACTACTATGGGCCAAGAACTTTCACCAAGTAGCCCCTTGTGCCTCATAGTAATTCTATGCTGTAGTAGTTTAACATTCCTTTAATGAGCACATGCTCTACAATTATGAAGTTCTAAAAAGTAGATTCTACAGTAGGATATCTTCAAAATGCTAAATAACATTAGAATATAGGAATGTTTCACAGATTGGCTGTTATAACCTTGTGTATACTGTTTTTATAGAGAGCATATGGTAAATGTGTTTATAGAATTTTGTCCATGAGAGAATTTCAAGTAAAAAAAATATTCTAAAATGCTGATTTGTGCTTAATGTTTTCTATGGATGGGTTTTTCATATAAACATTTACCATATGTTGTCTATAAAACTAGTATACTCAAGGGTACACTAGCTAATGTTGGATAACTTTCTTTTTAACATTTGATGTACAAAACTCACAAAGAACAAAATAATACTATGATTTATTTGCTTAGAAAATATTGCCTATTGAAATAAAAAATACCATAGATTTCACAGACAAAAACTCCCCAAAAAACTTAGAAATGGCAAATTTTGCATCTAGATGGATGACAAAGGGAGAAGACTCCCTCTTTAACCCTACTAATGTCCCACAATTGTGGGTTCTAATAATTGCTATGGCAACACTCGGCAAAGTAATAGATTTGGGGTATGGTGGTCTGTTAGGTCCTGCTATAAGCTGTGTCAGTGTGAAACTACTACTCCAGTGTACTTTTTAATTTATGTGTTTCATTCTTTGGTTGGTCAAGTGTCTGAAATGTTGACTCTTCTTGCAGGTTAAATTGATATTTGTAAATTAATGAATGGTTGTTATTTACCTCTTAAATCATCTCCTAAAGTATATTGTACTGAAAACTTTGCAAAACAGGGATGCAGGGTCACTGAACAATGATATTTGCTGATATGTTGATTACACAATATACCAAGCCATGCAGTTTGTTGACTTGAAAACATTGAAGGCTAAACTAAATAATCAAATAAAGCGAGTTAATCTCATCACCCCTTCCCCTTGACTTGTGAATAATGGCTTGAAGAACGAACAGTTGTGAACTATAAAAAGAGGATATGACTCTGTAACATGATACATTTAAATAACCAAGTCATCCACAAAATCCAGAGATCCAAAAAAAACCAGAGACTCTTTTCAAGGCAGCAGGCATCATGGCTCCATCACGAGGGACACACATTTGACATTCTACAGGGTGTCAGCTTAGGGGAACATGGTCCAGGCTGAAATAATACAGATTTGCTTCTTTGACCATCACTGAACCCATGGATACTGAACCAATGGGATAGTCAGGATTTGGACGCACCAGTTACCTAAGCCCCCTGAATACATTTGGGAGGGCCAGAATTGGGACCCACCAGTTACCTGGCTCCATGGAGAAGTTCAGAGAGGCCAAGTTGTGACCATACAATTGCCTGGCCTTGTACCTCAGTGAACTGTCAGCTTGTCATTACCTCCTCTCTGTGCTTGCCAGAGGTTGGGATAGTAGGCCCTGGAAGATCTGGTCATACCTGCGCGATTGAGTGGAAGGGTGGGACTAATTTGCACCATCTTGGGGTATTTGCTGCAACTGTATTATGTTATTGTTTGTTGGTGGTTCAATAAATTATTGCCACACTGTTTTACTCTACAGTCTGAGTAGTATTTTGCCCATGGTAAAAGGAGAGGGGGCATTCAGTGGACTGGTCCCTGATCCATGCAGTTTCGGCTGGCGGACTAGGGCACCTGCTGACTTACTGTTTCTCCACATTATGGCATTCATAACATGGTGACAAAAGAAAATTTGTGACAAAAAAAATTAATTTTTAGTGTGCCAAAATAGCTAAACTTAACAAAACAATCATACTGACTAAATTGACTTTGAGTTTAATTTACTGAAATTCTCAGTTCCACAAAAATATGAACAAAAAAAAACTTGCCAGGCACCATTACCCAAACTGCTGAAATATCATTTTGCATTGTAGCACAGGCCTCCCCATAATGCTTTGCAGCAATGATATTTCGTTGATTATCACACCTTGTAAAGTAGTGGCTAGCACCTCAGTCACCACATATCAGTGGTTCCCAGTGGAGAACAGTGTGTATGGCAGTCATTTCTCATCTAATGAGTCAATGGGTAACTTTCTCTCACATAGTGTGTAAGCTTTTAGGTTTAATTTGTGCATCATTATTTTTGAACAGTATTTCTATCAGTATAATTTGATCAGTATTTCTATCTGTAAATCTATCAGTATTCTATATCAAGTCCAGGAGTGTCTTCAAATCACAGAACAGGTGTAAATCTTTCAATTATAGTTTTTCTCTGTAAGTTTTTCACAAATACTGATGTGTAAATAAAACGTCATGGTCAGCATGGTGATCCCTCCTGTTGAGAGTAAGCTCTTATGCCCAGCAGGGTCCTCTCCCTTTTTCTCTTGTAAAGCATAAGCTCTTCTGACCATCAGGATTCTCTCTCTCTCTCGTGCCTGTAAAATGCAAGCTCTTTTAGTTAGCAGGGTTTTCTCTCTCCTCTCCACCACATGTATTTTCCAAGCAATTACAAGTTGTCCAGTGTTGAGATTTGCACAAATTTATTGATCACAAATCAAAATTTGGAGGGGGAAAGTTAGTTAATGAATTTGCATTTCAAAAGAATCCGCTCGTCTCTAATAGTGAAGCAAAGAATAAAATTGTCTTATCACTTATACCCCACTGTGACTGGTTTAGAAAAAAATAAACAATTCTTGAACTTCTGTTTATTTGTGTTCAATCTGTGAACCAAAAATCAGTAAAAGGCTTTATTCACATTTATCCTGTGCTTTCCTCTGAGCACTTACCTCTGCGTTTCCATTTACATCCAAGAAAAACTTGATTTCAACAAAACACCCAACAGAATAATTCCCTTTAATGAGGCAGATGGAGTCACATTGGGCTTTGTTTGGCCTGTGAATCTTTTTAGTGCACAAAAGTTTGTTTGACCACAGTAGAATATGTGCCTAAAAATGGAAACTGCTGTAACAATAGCCAGATGGACTTCAAATTGACACTATTTATATCTCATTGTAGTGAGTGGCTCCATTGGATACTTCAACTTAATATCATTTTTTTGGAGAGAAGATGAAAATCCTGATGTAAGAATAGATAGATCAGAGGATAATTGTGTACTTAGCTTTAAAAGTGATCAAAAATGTTCTGCATCTCAAAATGGCACCAATAAAAACTTCAGCTCATTGTGCAAAAAATAAGTCCCTATTCAGATCTGTTAGCTGTTAACTTCAAAAAAGAGGTTTTCCACACTACTGGTGCACAAAGGCTCTGGTAAAGCAATATGGCTCCACCCCCCTTAGTAAAAAATCTAGTGAATATTGTGCTCCAAAATCCAAATGATGCCCTCCCTTCTCAGTCCCACAGTTAGCAATCACATGTCTGGCATAACAGTGGAGGAATAATCCACTAACAATTCTGCAGAGGCACTGGTGGAAATATTGGCAGTTGTATCTCTGCATTCTGCTTATATTGCTTTATTTTGTTTTCACATCCCAAAGTTGTAGAGTTCTGTGAAGCACCTGCAGGTCTGACATGATCTGCACACCCCTAAGTGAATTGCTTTAGGGGTCTATTTTCCAAAATGGCGGTTCTTCTGTTTTTACAACTCAGGGACTTTGCAAATTCCATATTGCATTTAGTTTGTGTGGCTATAGCTGCAGGCTTTGGCACTGCTAGACAGGCTGAACACATGAGGGGGTTACCCTCATGTGTTCAGGCTGTCTAGCAGCCACAAATCATGCAGCTGAGGTGACAAAAAAAATCTCTGTGCACGCCAAAAAACACGGAGACCACCCGAACCCGAGTAACGAGAATACTCGCTCATCACTATTCACAATCTATACCAGTCAAATTCGTACTCCAAAAATGAAATAGTGCACCTTGCTTTCAAAAATCTACTGTGTGCCCAAATATTAGTTTTTGCCCACATAAGGGTTAATTTTGGAATAATTGTTTAACAAATTATGTGACCCCATTTTTTCAAATTTATTCATCTGTGAGTTGAATGGATTATCTTGGCAAAAGAGAAGAGCTCAATGACACAGATTTAAGCAAGTTTGTGAACAATATTTGAGTGAAAAAGGCCTTTTTTGTTCATAGAAAAAGTCTTAGATCTTTGAGTTCATTTCATAAAAATGAGAGCAAAGACAAAAAAGCTGCATTTATACTTTTGTTCGGTGTGTTTTGTGAAAGAAGTTTTGAATAATCTGAGGGGAGAAGTTTTTAAGATAGCATACATTTTGGGTAATTTCCAATACAAAAAGACCCATCAAAGTAATTTCAGAATAAAAAATGGGCATAAAAAATAGGATTTGCAAATTTCCCTGAAAACAATGAAAAATTATTGCAATACTTTTTAACCCTTCTGACATCATAACAAAATAAAGGGACATTTGATAAAAAAAAGATGATGCTGATGTAAAGTAGCCATGTGAGTAATGTTGATTATGATTTAGCTTGTGGTATAACTAGTTTATGGTGTGGTTTCACTGTCTGGGTGCAAATATTCACAGATTAAAAATTGGTAATATTACAAATGTTTCGTTAAATTTCAGACAATTAAAAAAAAATTCAAAATGTAAATTTACCATAAACATAAAATACAATGAATGTCAAAAAATGTTTCAGAATCACTGGGATTTGTTGAAGCACCAGAAACTTAAAGTGACACATGTCAAATTTTGAAAAATACAGTTGTTGAAAAATAACTCCACTTAGATTTATAGAATGGATTTTTCAGTCATTTCTGCAGTAAATTTCAGAGATTTGAAAATTCCCAAACCAATTTCTCAATAAATATATATATATAATGTATTTTCACAGAAGGACAAGCCAGTAGCAACCTCACTAATCCTAGAGCAGGAATCCTAGAGTCCTCTGTCGGAATGGATCACTAGGACATAGAGAATTGGGGTCTCAAGGTCCCCTATGTGAATGCAGTGGTTGTCCACATGAGCTCCACGACATCATGCACGTGCGCACCACCACTTTATGCACACATTGGACTTTGAGACTCAAATTGTCTGGATCTCTGGGAGCCCCATTGATTAATTTATTTCCTATTCTGCTGATAGGTGATAAATGTACTTAGTGAAACAACTGCTATAGAGGAGCCTCCACTAATAACTAGAAAATTTCAGACAGTAATACACCTGATTATTTTTTAACTCAACTGACAACTCAAGATTTGAGACATCAAAATATCTTTCTGCAATATTGCAATTTTGAAGAAAAGTTAAAGATGTCCTTACAAAATTTTAATTCCATAATTCCAGCTAATTATATGTGTAATTATGTTTAAGTGCATTACAATACTTATCGATTGCCATCTTCCCTGGTTTCCAGTGCCGCTCCAGTCCTCTTCTGGCCAGCATAACCTGAAAACAAATTGTCTGGCTCCTACAGCTTGTGTTTGAAAGTTGCTTTCTCACTGTAAGTCTATGGAGCTTTGTTCTGAGACTCCGTAGGGTTACACTGATCTTTCTCTTTTTGAAGTGACAAAGAAGAGGAGTGGTCACATGGTACTGGAACAACTCTGGAAGCTGCAGAAGACAGCAGTTGGTAAGTATTTGAAAACACTTATGCATCTATACATGGATATTAGTAGGGATAACAAAATATATATTTCGGTGATACTTCTCCTTTAATGTGTTTTTTTTTATTTTAAGTATGTGTATATATGTGTGTATATATATATATATATATACATACACAGTACAAATAATCTTAGTAACATAGTAACATAGTTATTAAGGTTGAAGGAAGACTTTAAGTCCATCTAGTTCAACTCATATCCTATCCTAACTTGCCCTAACATGTTGTTATAGACCTTGACTCATTGCATTGTCTGAACTAACAATAATTGCAGTCAATGTAGCAGTGATTATGGTGTTGCGCCTTTGACAGATACTGTAATTATCAAGATCATTAACTCTCCTCTAATGAACTACTTACCCAATGTACATTTGTGTATTTTCCATTGTTCATTTTGCCAATATGCTATGTGGATGTAAGAGTTATTGTAATGTGTAACCTAGTCTTAATGTATTAATTAACTCATTTAAACTGGTCTATTACATCAATTAGAATTTGACCTCCTTAACCACTTAACTTAGTCATATTACAAGTTAACAAACATGTAGTACTAGTTTAATTTATTGTCACTTAGAAGCATTGCATAGAATTTTTGAGAATTCATGCCAAGCATAATTTTACTATTCCTTATAAGTTTTTTTGCACCATTTGGGTGAAATCTTTTATTAAGAGTTTATCCCTTTCAGAAAATCTTTGTCAGAGCCTGCAGATTGTTTTAAAACTGCAAAGCGCTCTTTAGTCATCATCTCTGGGTCCAGCGCTAAGTCTTTGGTACTGCACCTGGTTTCCCATGTTGTTTGCGGCACTAACATCACATCAGAAATGTGACAGCCAATCAGTGAGCTCATTGGCTCTGTTTGTTTAGATGGAACGCCCCCCACAGAGCTGCTGGCCTCGCTGAATGGCTGGCGCAATGTTGATGTTATCTTAGGGCGCAGCCAATAACTGACACTGGGAGTCGTGCCAGTGGCTCAGTGCTGGATTCAAGCCCTTTAAATCTACTAATCGGAAAAATATGCAGAAGTTTCATTGTAGATTATTTGCATTCCCATTCTTTTACTAAATTTTCCTAGTAACTCTTTTTCTCATTGATGCTCACATTTTCGTATTGCATTTATGAATAATGATATTGGTCTTTCAGTAACTATTATGAGCAGTATTTTTCCATTCTCTATTAATTATAAGCACTTTGCAAAATGATCATTTCAAGTTCATCTTTAATATTTCAATGGGTTTTAATACTTTCTATTAAGGGTATAATGGAAGTTAAATAAATGTATATTTTTCTTATGAATGCAGTACTAAAAAAGTCAATTTGTCAATGTAGAAGATTTATTTTTTCTTGTCTTTACTTTACACAATGCATCCTGATTTACAATGTAGACGAATTAGTCTATAGACTGAGGGTAAATTGATATTTAGCTCAGATTACATATCCCATTTCACTTATTATGTGATTTTCATTCTTTTGACCTCTCTGCTGCTCAATCTTATCTTTTACGAAAATGATTCCCATATTCAAATTAATATTTGTGGGAGATTTAAAGTTTTTTTCCAGGAAATAAAGAAAACTAAAACTTAAAAAAAAATATTGAAAAATTGATGAATACTTGTAATTTTATATTTGTAGGATTTTTTTTCTACATGGCTGCAGTCATATTACTTAGCACAAAACCAAACCAACTAAACACTGCAGGATGGATTGTGACTCATTCCCTCTCTATATAAAAAGAATATTATGCAGTCATAGCAGCTTGCACCTGTTCACAATTGCTTTATTCTATTGGGAGATGTTGGTCTGTTCTTGATTTTTGTAGCACTCCTCCCCTCTGCCTAAGGCTGTTTTCAATTAGTGCTAGATCCTAACTAACCTTCTAATTTGTAGACTTTTAATTTGGAAGAGGCATGTTTGATACTTATTAGGCTTAGGGTTCTACTTGGGAAAGGTACTCTTTGTTGTAGCTGAAGGGTTCTCATGGATTGGCCAATTTGTGTGCTAAGCAACCTTAATAAGTATATTCTATATAGCAGTAATGCAATGCAAATTTCATATATTCAATATTTACATATGCCTTAGGCTAGTTTCACACTAGCATATGGAGGAGCTGCGGAGTGCTGCAGACTTTCTCCATGAAGCTCCGCCCTCTGCTGCTCCTCCATTCAGCTCCGCCTCCATCGGCATGCGGCCTGCGTACCCTATCTTTAGCATTTGGTACGCAGGCCATGCCGATGTATGAGGATGCCTCCGCATGCATCGTTTCGAAAGTGCGGCGACTTGCGCTGCACGCAATGTGTTGGATTTTGTTGTGGTCGCCGCACATCAAAATGATGCATGCGGAGGCATCTGCATACATCGGCATGGCCTGCATACCCAATGCTAAAGATAGGGTATGCAGGCTGCATGCCGACGGAGGCGAAGCTGAATGGAGGAGGTGCGGCAGTGGGTGGAGCTTCACAGAGGAAGTCCACAGCCCTCCGCAGCTCCTCCATACGCTAGTGTGAAACTAGCCATAGTGCTTGTACTGTATAGGCTGCTGCATTCTTTTGTCTTACATAGTCACTATCTATGGTAAAAGACTGGACCCTGAAAAGAGGTTGTAGCGCCCCGCAGGGCCTTAGGTTACTCGGTACCGGGCCTGTTCACTTCAAAGGGGGATGTCACGGTGATGGTGACCCGGTCCATGGCCCTGGGCATCCAGTAATAAAATTGAGGAAAGTTGTGATGTTTAAGTGTGATGCCACCCGTGGTGTTCGGCAAGGAATGGCCGACGCTGCGGTTTTGGTCCTCTGGGGCTGATGGTGACGCAGCAAAGAATGGTTCAGCTCCCCACAGGTAGAGCGGGGGCCCCAGGGCAAAGATATTTGAATAATGATTCAGATGGCGGTGAACGTTGGGGAGCGGAGAAATAAGAGAAGGACACAGAAAGGTGCAGGTTTCTTTACCTTTTACTTGCAAGTCGTTGCAATCCGGGGTACAACATACAGGTGATGGATTGAGTCCGGCTTGCCTGGAGGCATTCAGGGGATCCACCCTGCCAGGTGGGGTTTGGCACCTTCCTTCTGCGCTTTGTTCTCGGGTACCTGCTGTTTGTAACTAAGCTGCAACCCTCTCTCTGTGATGGTTTCTAACCTGTATGGCTGACAGCGTGAGTCTATATCACGGGTACTATCTTTTTCACCATCAGCCCCGGGCTCTTGATCTGCTGCCGTGCCTTCAGGTGTTCAATGTCGCTAAGGAACTTGCAGTCCCCTGTACTTCCAGATTTGGCTATCAGGGCATACAGCTCCTGTTCAGCCTAGGACTCTGGCATCCTTTTTCTATATCAGCGCTTCGCTCTGGGGTCAGCTATACGCAATTTCAGCTTCCCCAGAGCCTCTTGTCTCCGCTCCTTGTCCTTTCCCTCTTCACAGACCGACTCCCCGTCACCAACTGACTGGATCTTCCAGAAAGATCATTCACCTCAGGCTTAATTGTCTTGTCACGAGCTCAGCTGCTCTCATTTCCATGACAACTCCCCTGTTTTCTCTCACAGCTGACTGCTTGCTGACTCACTAACCCCATCTGCTGGCCAGAATTTATAAGGAAGCTCCCCTTTCTGACCTACAGCAGGAATTGTCATGTAATCTATGTTACCTGGCATGGGGGCCCCCCTCCTGCCTCCAGACGTGACTTCACCCCTTAGAGGGAGGCAATATCACTGTGAAAACCAGACTCTGTGGTGTCACAAGGACATTACAGTATATCACTCCTGAGAGATGTTGTTTTCCAACAAAGGAATACAAATTCATGCACAGTGTTAGAAAGCAGCAACTCCCACAGCAGTCTGCATTTCTTCTCATCTTTCCTAATGGCAACACAGCTAGAAAAGAGCACCCATGCAAGAACAGTGCATGGGTCCTTCTTTATGTCTTTGACAATACTGGCTTGTAAATTTGAAGGTGAAAGTGGACCCCCTTACCTCTTATGCTCTTTTTGACAGCACAGGTTATGCTAAGGATTTGGCCTCCCCTGGGCTATCCTTACTTCTCACTCCTCCGACATCCCCAATTGTATTTTATCTAATATATAAAGCTCAATGTGTGTGTGTGTGTGTGTGTGTGTGTCTGTATGTTTGTATGTATGTATGTTAGGGATTGGCATCTGCACTGATATGAACACACACACAAAAAATGTGCCACACACTACCACGTGCTTCAACACATATACCACCCTCAGCACATATTTCACCACATATACACCAACCTCGCCACATAAAAGCTGAAACACAGAAGTCGCCATTAGAGTTGAGCGAAACAGGACGGTCAGATTAAAAAATCGCCGACTTTTGCCAAAGTCTGGTTTCGCCGATCGAAACCCGACCCTAGCGTGAGGTCGGCCATGAGGTCGCCGATCAGTGCGCCAAAGTCGCGTTTTAAATGATGCTTTCAGTGCCTTTTCTCACCCAATGATGGAGGACGCACACTGTGGGCAACGTGATGACATGCGCAGCGGCCAGCACCATCTTAGAGAAGGGCATTGAAGTGATTGGCTGGCTTTGTGTGGCTTCACAGTGGGTATAAAAGGCTGTGAACGCCGACCGCCATCTTACTTCTGCCGATCTTGCAATAGGGAGAGGTGCTGTTGCTGATTCTGAACAGAGAGAGAGTTAGGCAGGGAAGAAGAAAAAAAAACTGCTTCTGCTGATAGCGCTTTTCACTGTACAGTTAGTGTGCAGTGAAAGGGGAGGATTTTTGTTGTGTGCAGCAGCGCTGGTGGTGATTAGGCTGCATTTTAAGGCTACCTGCTAGCTGCATTGCTGTGTGCACACTGCTGTTCAAACTGCTTTTTTCAAAGCACTCCAAATTTTATTATTTTGTCCTGGTGAGTTAATGAGCGTTCATTTTTTCACACACCGTCTAGCGGTGTGCGCTCCTCACACACTACCGTGTAGCGGCTGGTATCACAGACAAATAGAAGCAATCTGAGTGTGACTCTGGAAGAAAAAGTCGAGGAGTTTGTCCATTTTTCCAGACCTACACCTTAGAGTCGTGTCCGTTTTTCAAGAAGTTTTGTATATCTGCTGTTAGATTACGGTCAAAACTAGACAGAGACAACGTGTGTCAGTCCGTATACAAATACACGGAGCATGACAAATTCCATACACACTGTACAGCGGTGTACGCTTCTCACACACTACCGTGTACCGCCTTCTAGCACGGACAAATAGAAGCTACCTGTGTGTGACTCTGGAAAAAAAAGCCGAGGAGTTTTTCCGTTTTTCCAGACCTACACCTTAGAGTCCTGTCCGTTTTTCAAACAGTTTTGTATATCTGCTGTTAGATTACGGTCAAAACTAGACAGAGACAGCGTGTGTCAGTCCGTATACAAATACACAGAGCTTGACAATTTTACATACACACATCGTATAGAGCTGTCCGATTCTCCAACAGTATTGTATATCTATCGTTCGCATTACAGTCACTTTTATACCTAGTCAGCATGTGTGTGTGACACTCTGTAAATACATATACGGAGATTGTTAGTTGCACAAAAATCGTTTACAGCTGTACACTTCTGATACAGTTCCGTATATCTGCTTGTTGGATTATGGTCCAATACATACTGTGACAGCGTATGTGACTAACATAATATATACCTTGAGTTAATTTGTTTAATACACCTTACACAGCTCCTTATACAGTACCATCTCTCTGTTGGTATTTTTGGTACATTTTCCCAAACATGAGGAAGTAAGGTGGAAGAGGCCGCGGACGTGGGCAGGGGGGCGCAGCTGGTCCTGGCAAAAGCACAATAGCAGCTAAGGCAGGAGGTGTTGAGCCTGTGTCATCCTCTGGCCTAAGAAGGCCTGTAAGGTTGCCTTTTCTTGGAGTAGGAAAACCGCTTTTAAAGCCGAAGCATCAGGAACAGGTTTTGGCGTACATTGCCGAAACAGCCACCAGCTCTATTGCCTCCTCTTCTGAACGGTCGAAACCTGCGAGCACGGAGTCGTCAGTGCAGGGTTCTGGTTATAAAGAAAACCCTTTCCTTGTGTCCTTCACCCCCACCAAAAGTTAAGGATGCGGCAGCCCACACTTCAGATTACTCTGTGGAGCTCTTTTCACATACCATGCCTGAGTTATGCAGTCAAATCCTGAATTCCCCAGTCCAAGATGAATTTTACATCAAGTGCACTGATGCACAGCCATTGCTAGATGATTCTGCTGGTACATTAACCCACAGCACTACATTGCCCTCACAGTCTATTGAGCCAGAATCTGAACCTGATGAAACCCAGGTGCCCCTTGCCACATGCTATACCACCTTACATGGTGACACAGAGGAAGGTAAAGAAGAAGGTGCAGATGACTTTGAAGAGGAGATGATGGATGACCCAGTTCTGGACCCGGATTGTCATCCATTGGGGGAGGAGGGTGGCGCTGGGAATAGTTCAGATAAGGAGAAGGATCCGCAGCAGACATTGACGTCACAGCAGCAGTTATCTAGCAGGCCTGTAGCTGTCCTAAAACATGGAACAAAAACTAAAAGAGTTGCAGGACAGCTTGACCAGACGGTCAACTTAGCACAGCGTGCAAGGCCAGAAAATGTTTACCATAGTAGGAAGAGTGCAGTGTGGCACTTCTTTGTCCAAAATACTACTGATGAGGCAAAGGTTACCTGTAAGAAGTGAGGAATGACCTTTAGCAGAGGTAAACAACTCAGAAATTTGAATACCAGTTGCATGCTTAGACATTTAATCAACATGCACTTGCAAGCGTGGATGGACTACAAAACCTCAGGTAGCACATGTGCACCTGCTCCGACTGAAAGTAGCCAGCAATGCTCCATTGCTACCCCCACTGTAAGACCACCGCCACCATTAAGCACACTACCAGCTATAAATGTGATAGTGTCGTCGCAAGGCCAAAGCACTCAGGGAATCACAATGGTTTTGCAACACAACACTGAATCTAGGCCATCACCACCAATGCCATCACCAACCCCCTCTCACTCCATCCGGTCCACCGCTACTACCCCCATATGCAACTCTCCAGTCCAGCTCACCTACCAGACACTCTGAGTAGGACAAGAAAGTACTCATCCTCTCATCCACGTACACTGTGTTTGAACGCCTACATTGCCAAACTAATCTCATTAGAGATGATGCCCTACCATTTGGTTGAAAGCGAAGCTTTCCGCGACCTCATGGCCTACGCTGTCCCACGCTGTCGGCACTTCTTTTCTCAAAAAGCCATCCCTGCCCTCTACCAGCATGTGAAAGACCGCATTGTACATGCACTAAAATAGTCAGTGAGTGGAAAGGTGCACCTCACAACAGATGCATGGACCAGTAGGCATGGCCAGGGCCGTTACATGTCCATCACTGCGCACTGGGTTAATGTGGTGGATGCAGGCTCCACTGGGGACAGCGGCGGTGGAACAGTGCTGCCTAGCCCACGGTATAGGAAACAGTTGGCTGTAGGCTTTCGCTCCTCCTCCTCCTCGTCTATCAGCGAAAGCTCTTCAACAGAGAGCAGTCGCACAAGCACTACATCCGAAGCTGGCAGTGTTGCACACGAGGTGCCTCACTGTCAAACAGCTAGTGGTAAGCATCAGCAGGCTGTGCTAAAGATGATGTCTTTGGGTGACAACAGACACACCGCGGAGGTACTGGCTGACTACTTGCAGCGACAAACAGAGTCATGGCTGGGCAGTCTACATCTTGAGGCAGGCAAGGTAGTCAGTGATAACGGCAGTAATTTTGTGGCAGCCATAGCCCGTGCAAAACTCACACACATACCTTGCCTGGCTCACACTTTGAACCTGGTGGTGCAGTGCTTCCTTAATAATTATCCGGAGTTAACATCCCTGCTCCATAATGTGCGAAGACTGTGCTCACACATCCGTCGCTCGGCCGTACCCTCCAGTCGTATGCAGAAGCTGCAGCGATTGCTCCACCTCTCCAAGCACCGCCTAATCATAGATGTTGCATCAAGGTAGAACTCCATCCTGCACATGGTTGAGAGGCTGTGCAAACAGAGGCAGGCTGTAGTGCATTTGTGGGAGGATACACGGGCAGGCAGTTTGAGGGAAGACATGGAATTGTCGGGTGTGCAGTGGTCAAAGCTGAAAGACCTCTGTAAAGTCCTTCAGTGTTTTGAGGAATGCACACGGCTGGTAAGCGCAGATGATGCCATCATAAGCATGAGCATACCACTTATGCGCCTGCTCATGCAAAGTTTGATGCACATTAAGGATCAGGCATCTGCAGCGGAGGAGGAGGAGGGAAGCCTTGATGACAGTCAGCCATTGTCTGCTCAGGGAACTGTCCTGGACGAGGTGGAGGAAGAAGAGGAAGAGGAGGAGGATGATGGGGATGATTATTTTGGGAAGGAGGATGTTTCTCAGGGGTCAAGAGAAAATGTTGGCGTTCCAAGGTCAGGGACAATGTTTGTGTGTGACTGTAGGGATGTGGATTTGCCAGAAACTGCTCCTC
The DNA here is from genome assembly GCF_039654945.1 of Dendrobates tinctorius. NCBI lineage: Eukaryota > Metazoa > Chordata > Amphibia > Anura > Dendrobatidae > Dendrobates > Dendrobates tinctorius. The sequence continues at coordinate 16,144,078 of NW_027361705.1, read as the reverse complement.
ATCATTGACACCTGGAACATTGGCCCACATGTGCGATTATGCCTTGCGGATCCTAAAAAGGGACCCCGGCATTGCCAAAATGATGAGGGATGACGACTACTGGCTGGCCAGCATCCTTGATCCACGCTACAAAGGCAAATTACACAACATCATGCCACAGGAGAACCTAGAGATAATATTGGCAAGCAAACAAGCAACTCTGGTAAACCGTTTGTTTGAGGCTTTCCCAGCACACAGAAGCGGTGCTGGTTCTCCCATGAGCCGCAGTGGGCAAAATGGAAGAGGTGTTTGTGGTGCACACAGCAGAAGTGGCGTTGGAGACAGGGGTTTAATGACCATGTTGTGGAATGATTTCTCAAGTACCGCTCACACGACTGCTAAGGCCGGTTTCACATTTGCACTTCAGGGCGCAGCGACGGCCTGCACACGGCCGCCGCTAAGCCCCGCCCTCTGCTGCGCCTCCGCCGGTAGCTCCGCCTCCGGGCACATGACGCTGCATGCGTCTTGCGTCTCCTATCTTTATCACTGAGGACGCAGGCCATGCGCAGTATGCGTTTGGCGGCGCCTGCGTCCTTTTGACGGTGCGCCGAGCGCAACCAAATTGCAACAGGTTTGGCGCTGGTCGGCGCACCGTCAAAAGGACGCAGGCGCTGCAAAAATGCATACTGCGCACGGCCTGTGTCCTCAGTGATAAAGATAGGGGACGCATGACGCATGCAGCGTCATGTGCCCGGAAGCGTAGCTACCGGCGGAGGCGCAGCAGGGGGCGGGGCTTAGCTGCGGCCGTGCGCAGGCCGTCGCTGCGCCCTGAAGCGCAAATGTGAAGCCGGCCTAATACTGCATCGATTAAAAATGACAGGAGGCAGCAGTTGTCAACTATGGTTGCAAACTACTTTTCCTCCCATATCGATGTTCTCCCTCACAGGTCATTCCCCTTTGACTATTGGGCCTCTAAACTGGATGCCTGGCCTGAATTGGCACAATATGCCTTACAGGAGGAGCTCGCTTGCCCTGCTGCTAGTGTGCTATCTGAAAGAGTCTTCAGTGCTGCTGGATCAATCCTGACAGAAAAAAGGACTCGTCTGTCGACCCAAAATGTTGATGATCTAACCTTCATTAAAATGAACCATGCATGGGTTTCAAAGGATTTTGTCCCACCTTCCCCTGATGATACATAGGTTACCAGAAATTGCCTCGGTTTTTTCCTCCTCTTCCTCGGACTTGCCCAATTACGCCCTTTGCAGCTGCTGAATGACCAGCCCACATATCAACATATGCCAATTTTTAAACCTCCCTAACTGGGCTGCCCACCCCTCCCCCAACGGCTGGGGTCAAGACTTGGCACACCCGGGCAAGTGCCGTTGCACTGAACAGGTGGATGGGCCCACTGATGGCCGACAGCAATGGCACAGGGCCCCTCATAGTACAATACAGTGTCTCAGATGGTGGGAGGGCCCACTCGCCATCAGGCACACCAGCGTACTATGAGGGACCCTGTGCCAGTACTGTCGACCACAATTGTGCCCCCCAGCTTGGTCATGCCCACAGCACTTGCAAGTTGCAATACTTACCTCTCCCTGCTCCACCGCTGTGTAGTCTGGGCAGTTAAATCCTTCACAGGGACGGCCACTAGAAATTTGGTGTATTGATCAATGATGGTTAAGATGTAGCTATGGCCTGTCCTGCTGGCCTCTACCTTCAGATGATCAATGGCTACTAGAGTTGAGCGAAACGGGTCGAAAAAATTCAAAAGTCGCCGACTTTTGGCAAAGTCGGGTTTCATGAAACGAAACCCAACCCTAGGATGAGGTCGGCGACTTACGCGCCAAAGTCGCGTTTCAAAAGTTTGTTTTGCGCTCTTTTTCAGCCAATCAGGATCCACGGACACTGTGGGCAACGTGATGACCTAGGCACGGGTCACCACCATCTTTCAGAAGGGCATGCAAGTGATTGGCTTGCTTTGGTGGGCGTCACAGGGGGTATAAAAGGGAGTGCACGCCGACCGCCATCTTACTTCTGCCGATCTTAGTATAGGGAGAGGTTGCTGCTGATTCTGTAGGGAGAGCGTTAGGCAGGGAAGAAGACAAAAAAACTGCTTCTGCTGCTAGCGATTTGGCCTGCACAACACACCAGTCACTGTGTTTGCAGTGCAAGGGGAGGCTATATTGTGGTGTATCAGTGGTGTTGGTTGTTGGGCTGCCTTTTAAGGCTTCCTGACACGCTGGCATTGCTGTTTACCCACTGCTCCGCAAACTGCTTTTTTAAAAGCAATCCAATCTCCCTTATCCTCTAGTCACTTTTGTCACAGCTGTGCCATCGAGCCTGTCACATAGCGCTCAGATATCAGTGGGCCTCACACAATCCACAAGTGTCCAGTGTCCAAAAGTGTGCGCAGAGATTCAAAATCTCCATTATCCTCTCGTCACTTTGGTCACAGGCAGCTGTGCCATCGAGCGTGTCACATAGCGCTCAGATATCAGTGGGTCTCACACAATCCACAAGTGTCCAGTGTCCAAAAGTGTGCGCAGAGATTCAAAATCTCCATTATCCTCTCGTCACTTTGGTCACAGGCAGCTGTGCCATCGAGCGTGTCACATAGCGCTCAGATATCAGTGGGCCTCACACAATCCACAAGTGTCCAGTGTCCAAAAGTGTGCGCAGAGATTCAAAATCTCCATTATCCTCTCGTCACATTGGTCACAGGCAGCTGTGCCATCGAGCGTGTCACATAGCGCTCAGATATCAGTGGGTCTCACACAATCCACAAGTGTCCAGTGTCCAAAAGTGTGCGCAGAGATTCAAAATCTCCATTATCCTCTCGTCACTTTGGTCACAGGCAGCTGTGCCATCGAGCGTGTCACATAGCGCTCAGATATCAGTGGGCCTCACACAATCCACAAGTGTCCAGTGTCCAAAAGTGTGCGCAGAGATTCAAAATCTCCATTATCCTCTCGTCACTTTGGTCACAGCTGTGCCATCGAGCCTGTCACATAGCGCTCAGATATCAGTGGGCCTCACACAATCCACAAGTGTCCAGTGTCCAAAAGTGTGCGCAGAGATTCAAAATCTCCATTATCCTCTCGTCACTTTTGTCACAGGCAGCTGTGCCATCGAGCCTGTCACATAGCGCTCAGATATCAGTGGGCCTCACACAATCCACAAGTGTCCAGTGTCCAAAAGTGTGCGCAGAGATTCAAAATCTCCATTATCCTCTCGTCACTTTGGTCACAGCTGTGCCATCGAGCCTGTCACATAGCGCTCAGATATCAGTGGGCCTCACACAATCCACAAGTGTCCAGTGTCCAAAAGTGTGCGCAGAGATTCAAAATCTCCATTATCCTCTCGTCACTTTGGTCACAGGCAGCTGTGCCATCGAGCGTGTCACATAGCGCTCAGATATCAGTGGGCCTCACACAATCCACAAGTGTCCAGTGTCCAAAAGTGTGCGAAGAGATTCAAAATCTCCATTATCCTCTCGTCACTTTGGTCACAGGCAGCTGTGCCATCGAGCGTGTCACATAGTGCTCAGATATCAGTGGGCCTCACACAATCCACAAGTGTCCAGTGTCCAAAAGTGTGCGCAGAGATTCAAAATCTCCATTATCCTCTCGTCACTTTGGTCACAGGCAGCTGTGCCATCGAGCCTGTCACATAGCGCTCAGATATCAGTGGGCCTCACACAATCCAAAAGTGTCCACTGTCCACAAGTGTGTGCAGAAATTCTAAATCTCCCCTGTCCTATAGACACCTTGTACCTTGTTTTACATTACTATATAGTTTGTAGGATTTTGTCTACATTTCAACCAAAAATGAGGAAGGCTGGTGGAAGAGGCCGTGGAATTGGGTGGGGGTTGGCAGCTGGTAATGATGGTGTTGGTGGTGGATCTGATGGTAGTGGCAAGAGCAAAATAGGACCGAATGCAGGAGGTGCTCACCCTGCGTCATCGTCTGGCTACATAAGGCCTCGAACGCTTAGTTTTCTAGGAGTTGGCAAACCGCTTTTAAAGGCAGAGCATCAGGAAAAAGTTTTGTCTTACATTGCTGACTTAGCCTCCAGCTCTATCGCCTCCTCTTCTTCAGTTGTAAAAAGTAAAAGCACTGAGTCGTCATTGGAGGCTCATGTTCATGAACCACACCTTTCCTTGTGTCCTTCACCCCAACCAAGATTGAAGGATGACGCAGGCCATACTACTGATTACTCCATGGAGCTGTTTTCACATACCATGCCTGGATTATCAAGTGAAATGGTGAATTACCCAGGCCAAGATGAATCTGACATGGAGTGCACTGATGCACAGCCGCTGATGGATGATTCTGCTGGTACATTCACTCAGAGCACTACATTGTCCTCGCAGTGTACAGAGCCAGATTTTGACCCTGATGAGACTCAGGTGCCCCTTCCCACACACTATACCACCATACACGGTGACACAGAGAAAGGTGCACATGACATAGCAGAGGAGGTGATGGATGACCCAGTTGTTGACCCAGATTGGCATCCATTGGGGGAAGAGGGTGCTGCTTCCAATAGCTCAGATGAGGAGCATCCACAGCAGACATCGACATCGCAACAGCTGTTATCTGGCAGGCCCGGAGCACTCCAAAGACAGGTTCCAAACATCAAAAGAGTTGCTGGACAGCTTGTCCAGAGGGTCAAAAGATCACAGCGTGCTAGGCCGCAAAATGTCTGCCAAAGTAGGAAGAGTGCAGTGTGGCACTTTTTTGAACAAAATCCTCATGATCAGGCCAAGGTTATCTGTAAGAAGTGCGCAAAGACCTTTAGCCGAGGGAAAAATCTGAAAAATTTGAATACCAGTTGCATGCTTAGACATTTAACCAGCATGCACTTGCAAGCGTGGACACAACACCAAACCTCAAGTGCCACATGTGCAACTGATCACAACGAAGGTAGTCAGCAACACTACATTGTTTCCCCCACTGTAAGCCCACCGGTTAGCACAGCAGCAAATGTTGAGGTGTCGTTGCAAGACCACAGCAGTCAGGGAATCCCACTGTTATATCAACGAAAGACTGATTCTAGGCCATCAGAAAGAACACCAACTCCATCACCATCATCAACCCTCTCTCAGTCCGCCCTGTCCACCGCTACTTCCACCATATGCAGCTCTCAAGTCCAGCTCACCCTCCCAGACACTATGAGTAGGTCAAGAAAGTACTCAGTCTCTCATCCGCGTACACTGGGTTTGAACGCCCACATTGCCAAACTAATCTCGTTTGAGATGATGCCCTTTCGGTTGGTGGAAAGCACAGCTTTCCGCGAACTCATGGCCTATGCAGTACCACGCTATGACCTACCCAGTCGCCACTTCTTCTCTCGCAAAGCCATCCCAGCGCTCCACCATCATGTGAAAGACCGCATTGTCCATGCACTCAAGCAGTCAGTGAGTGGAAAGGTGCACCTCACAACTGATGCATGGTCCAGTCGGCATGGCCAGGGCCGTTACGTGTCCATCACTGCGCACTGGGTTAATGTGGTGGATGCAGGGTCCACAGGGGACAGCGGTGGTGGGACAGTGCTGCCTAGCCCACGGTATAGGAAACAGTTGGCTGTAGGCGTTCGACCCTCCTCCTCCTCCTCCTCCTCCAGAAGCGAAAGCTCGTCCACAGAGCGCAGTCGTACGAGCACTCCATCTGCAGCTGCCACTGTTGCACACGATGTGTCCCCCTATCGAGCAGCTAGTGGAAAGCGTCAGCAGGCTGTGTTGCAGATGATGTGTTTGGGCGACAGACACACCGCCGAGGTGCTGGCCGAGTACTTGAAGCGACAAACTGAGTCATGGCTGGGCAGTGTACATCTTGAGGCAGGCAAGGTAGTTAGTGATAACGGCTGTAATTTTGTGGCAGCCATAGCCCTTTCAAAACTCAGCCACATACCTTGCTTGGCTCACACCTTGAACCTGGTGGTGCAGTGCTTCCTCAAAAATTATCCGGAGTTAACAGCCCTGCTCCAGAAGGTGCGAAGACTGTGCGCGCACATCCGCCGGTCGCCTGTACACTCCGTTCGTATGCAGAAGCTGCAGCGATTGCTCCACCTTCCCAACCACCGCCTCATTATCGACATTGCAACAAGGTGGAACTCCACCCTGCACATGGTGGAGCAGCTGTGCGAGCAGAGGCAGGCCATAATGCATTTGTGGGAGGATACACGGCCAGGCACTTTGAGAGCAGACATGGAGTTGACAGGCGTGCAGTGGTCGAAGCTGAAAGACCTTTGTAAAGTCCTTCAGTGTTTTGAGGAATGCACACGGCTGGTAAGCGCAGACGACGCCATCCTAAGCATGAGCATCCCACTTATGCGTCTGCTCATGCAAACTTTGACGCACCTTAAGGAGCAGGCGTCTGCAGCCAATGTTGATGAGGAGGAAGAGGAGGAGGGAATCCTTGATGACATTCAGCCATTGTCTGTTCAGGGACCTCTCCTGGACGAGGTGGAGGAAGAAGAGGAGGAGGAGGAGGATGATGGGGATGATTACTTAGGGGAGGAGGATGCATCTCGTGGGGCAAGTGAAAATGTTGGCGTGGCAAGGTCTGGTACAGGGTTTGTGCGTGACTGGAGGGATGTGGATTTGCCAGAAAGTGCTCCTCCACCCAGCACTCGCAGTGCATCATTGACACCGGGAACATTGGCCCACATGTCAGATTATGCCTTGCGGATCCTAAAAAGGGACCCCTGCATTGCCAAAATGATGAACGATGACGACTACTGGTTGGCCAGCATCCTGGATCCACGCTATAAAGGCAAATTACAAAACATCATGCCACAGGAGAACCTTGACCTAATATTGGCTAATAAACAAGCAACTCTGGTAAATCGGTTGCTTGAGGCATTCCCAGCACACAGCAGCGGTGATGGTTCTCACACGAGCCGTACGGGCCGGGGGCAGCTTGGCAGAGGTGTTCGTGGTGCACACAGCAGAAGTGGCATTGGAGACAGGGGTTTCATGACAATGTTGTGGACTGATTTTTCAAATACCGCTCACACAACTGGTAATACTGCATCGATGGAAAGTGACAGGAGACAGCAGTTGTCAACTATGGTTACAAACTACTTTTCCTCCCATATCGATGTTCTCCCACACAGGTCATTCTCCTTTGACTATTGGGCCGCTAAACTGGACACCTGGCCTGAATTGGCCCAATATGCCTTACAGGAGCTCGCTTGCCCAGCTGCAAGTGTGCTATCGGAAAGAGTCTTCAGTGCAGCTGGATCAATCCTGACAGAAAAAAGGACCCGTCTGTCAACCCAAAATGTGGATGATCTATCCTTCATTAAAATGAACCACGCATGGGTTTCCAAGGATTTTGTCCCACCTTCCCCTGATGACACATAGGGTGACAGAAAAATGACTTGCTTTGGTCCACCTCTTCCTGGTACTTCACCTATTTCGCCTTTTGCATCAGCTGAATGTCCAACATCAACATATGCCACTTTCTAAAACTCCCTAACTGTGCTGCCTCCCCCCCATGGCTGGGGTCACCACCTACCGCACGACACCGTGCGAGTGCCGTTGCCCTGGACAGGTGGGTAGGCCGACTCTTGGGCGCTGGCACTGGCACAGGGTCCCTCATAGTGCAATCAAGTGTCTCTGACGGTGGTGGTGCACACCCGCCGTCAGACACACCGCTGTACTATGAGGGGCCCAGTGCCAGTACCGACGCCCACGAGTGGGCCCCCCTTGCTTGGGCAGGGCCCCAGCATTTGCAATCTTTACCTCTCCCTGCTCCTCCGCTGTGTAATCTGGGCCGTCAAATCCATACTGTGCCTGACACCGTCTGAGCCTGCCTCCTGAGACATATATTTTGAATGTGTACGCTATCCATACATGTTATCCGGGGATACGGTACCCTTTCTAACCTTTGTGCAATCACGTGCAATCCATACTGGGCCTAACACCGTCTGAGCCTGCCTCCTGAGACATATATTTTGAATGTGTGCGCTATCCATACATGTTATCCGGGGATACGGTACCCTTTCTAACCTTTGTGCAATCACGTGCAATCCATACTGGGCCTAACACCGTCTGAGCCTGCCTCCTGAGACATATATTTTGAATGTGTACGCTATCCATACATGTTATCCGGGGATACGGTACCCTTTCTAACCTTTGTGCAATCACGTGCAATCCATACTGTGCCTGACACCATCTGAGCCTGCCTCCTGAGACATATATTTTGAATGTGTACGCTATCCATACATGTTATCCAGGGATACGGTACCCTTTCTAACCTTTGTGCAATCACGTGCAATCCATACTGGGCCTAACACCGTCTGAGCCTGCCTCCTGAGACATATATTTTGAATGTGTACGCTATCCATACATGTTATCCAGCGATACGGTACCCTTTCTAACCTTTGTGCAATCACGTGCAATCCATACTGGGCCTGACACCGTCTGAGCCTGCCTCCTGAGACATATATTTTGAATGTGTACGCTATCCATACATGTTATCCAGGGATACGGTACCCTTTCTAACCTTTGTGCAATCACGTGCAATCCATACTGGGCGTGAGAACGGCTGGCGAGCTGTTAAGCAAGCTACAGCACCTGTCCAGACAAGTACAGGGATTCCCTAGCGAGGAGACTTATTTGATTGTTTTCAATGTTGGGACAGCAATTTTTGGGGAGCACTATACTCTCGAGAATGATAGATGGGGCCCACCATACACTGGAACATTCCAAAGGTGGACATCAGACACTGGAGCAGCATTTACAGGGCCCATTATACACTAGAGCATTAGAAATGGGGCCCATTATGTTTGGAGCATTATTTGGGCCCATAAGACAGTGGAGCTTCATCCATGGGGACCAACATATACTGTAGCATTATGTGGAGCTCATCATATACTGTGAGGTATTTTTCATTGTACTATACCGCTATTTATCTGCCGTATCGGAGCATGATGAGTTGTGGTATGTGTTAAAGGGGCGCTCTTTCGCCCAGGGCACATGAAAACCTGCAGCCAGCCCTCCCCCCCCCACAACTTTAGCCAAATAACCCCCATTTTTCAGTGCGTAACTTGTATTATGAAGTTAATTAAGGTTGACAAGCTTAAGTAAGAAGAATTGATGCTTTTGGCATTCAAATGGGCACTGTAGGTGTGTTTCCTGTCCTTCTCTCACTGCCGACTTTTATTCCCCATTGACTTACATTGGGTTTCGTGTTTCGGGACGACCCCGACTTTTCCCTATAATCGGACGATCTTGCTCGACCCGACTTTTGGAAAAGTCGGGTTTCACTAAACGAAACGCGACCCTAAAAAACCAAAAGTCGCTCAACTCTAATGGCTACCATTTGAAATGGACGTCAACTTACAAGCGTATGCAGTGGTGATTTATGATCACCTTTCACAGTTGTGATAGTCGCAGATGTGTGACATTCCTGCCATCATTTTTCAATGTCTCCTCTCACGCCAATCCAATAGAATCGTCTTCGGCCTGTGGCTTCTGTGTTTTGCTCTCCAAAATGACCAGACACATCATGATAGGCAGTGAGGACCATGGGTACATCTCTCCCTGTGATCACAATTTGATGGAGACGAGCAACGGTGATGTGATCCACGCAACTGCGATAAAGCAATCCTTTTTTCACAAGGAACCTTTTTCGCTTTCTCCACAGACACAGTAATTGAGGGTCTGCATCGCCTCTGCAACATCTACCGGGAGGTTTTCCCGCGATGAGTAATTCCAAAATTTTTGCTAACACTCGACTTTGCGTCTATACTTGTATCCATGTAGTTTCCAGTAGCGGAGATTCTGGACTGGCTTACCGAGATTGAAATATATACAAAGATTTAAAAGTACCACAGCACTGTATACTGGTGTACGCTATGAATACCTTTCCCTTTTTCAACTTTTTTAATTCTGGTGTAATACATAGTGAGCCTGTGAGTGTCTGTGTCTGACTCCGGAAGTATAGACGGAAATTTATCCCTAGACTGGACACCTGGTATGTGCTGATACAGTACCTTGTTTCAAAAATTTGTATTAAGGTATCATCTGTAGGATAACCAACTGTGGGGGGGACCCTCTTCTTGCCGCAGACAATCATGAGACTGAGACAGAGTTTGTATTGAACAGGTCCATTTTTAGTGCCCATCCTTCTGTCGACAACAGCAATTCACCACAGCCGTTTCACATTTCTCTGTACACAGGCCCCGGTACCTTCACTTCCTTTGTATCTATAATTGTGGCATCCTCTGTGGCTCTTCCACTGTGGCTGGCCTAGGCCCAACCAACATAGCACTGCACCAGTCTGAGCACACCGTCCGTATGATAGCCCCAGGCCGTATTCGTCTGCAGCTACCGTCCTCTGGGCCACCCACCCGTGACCGCCTCAACTGTCAGTCCTCTCTGGAGCCTTTCCACTGTCCCAATTTCCTCAGCAGAACTTCCTCTTTACTGTGCTCCCTTCGCTGACTGACTCTTCCAGAACCTTCAATCAGCCTTTTATACTTCCTGTTCTGGTAACTCCACCCACCATCACCTAACAGTTTCTCTGACCAATGGCAGTTATTCAGTCCCACTCCTACACTCTCCACTACCCTCCAATGGGCAACCTAAAACACTGCCCCCTTTCTTATTATTTTAGCGGTTTCACACCTACACTGCACTAAACCTCTGCTTCTCACTACAGGCTGGTTTGTCTGTCAGTCCACCTTCTCTACATCATCCATAGTGAGTGAACGTGTGTGGGTTACGCCTTCTATATATACGGTGAATCAGAGAAGCAAATTTTTACACTATACTCGATACAGCTTGTATCTTGTTATACAGTACCTTTGTTTGACATTTAGCATCACGGTCAAATCCATACTGTGTAAGCGTCTGAGAGTGACTACGGGACTATGTATACGGAGATTTCAATTGTACCCTAAAAATATATACTTGCTATCTTGTTATCCAGGACCTTTTTTAAAACATTTTTTATTATGGTCAAAACCAAACTGAGTGAGCGTCTGAGGGTGACTACGGAAATATATACCGATATTTTCAATTTGGCCAACACTGTATACAGCAGAACGCTTCTGATACAGTAACCTTTTTAGCTATTTAGATTCTGGTGTAGTCCATAATAAGCCTGTAAACGTCTGTCGGTTACTCAGGCAATATATTTGGAACTTTAGATTACCCCAAAACTGTATACAACTGTATGCTTGTGTTACATAACCCATTTACAGCTTTTCATATTCTTGTGTAATCCATACTGGGCCTGAGAGCGTTTGTGTCTGCCTCCTGAAATGTATACGGAGAATCAGAATGTTTACACTATACTATATATGCCTGGTATCTGGTGATTCTGTATCCTTTTTCAACTTGTTATTTTATTGGGTTATCCATGCTGAGCCTGTGAGCGTCTGTGTATGCCTCATGAAATATATACGGAGATTTACTGTTATCCATAGACTGTATAGAGCTATATGCTTCTGGTACAGTACCATATATCTGTTGGTATTTTGGGTCCATTTTCAAAAACATGAGGAAGTATGGTGGAAGAGGACGCGGATGTGGGCGTGGAGGGCCACCTGGTAGTGATGGTGGTGGTGGTGCATCTGCTGGTAGTGCCAAAAACACAACAGCAGCTAAGGCAGGAGGTGTTGAGCCAACGCCATGGTGTAGCTCTGGAAGGCCTGTAAGGCTCCCTTTTCTGGGAGTAGGTAGACTGCTTTTAAAGCCAGAGTATCAGGAACTGTTTGTGGCTTACATTGCTGAAACAGCCTCCAGCTCTATCACCTCCTCTTCTGAAGTTGTAAAAAAGGCAAAGACTGAGTGGTAACTGCAGGCTTCTGGTCAGGAGCAACCCCTTTCCTTGTGTCCTTCACCCACACCAAAAGTGAAGGATGTGGAAGCGCGCACCTCAGATTACTTCATGGAGCTCTTTTCATATACCATGCCTGGGTTAATTAAAAATAGGGCCCATCATGTACTGGAGCAATGTAAATGGGGCAGATCAGACACTGGAGCAGCATCTAAGGGGCCCATTATACACTGGACCATTACAAATGGGGCCCATTATATATGGAGCATTATTAGAGCCCATGATACACTGGAGCATCATCCATAAGGCCCATCATGTACTGGAGCAATATAAATGGGGCAGATCAGACACTGGAGCAGCAAATAAGGGGCACATTATACACTGGAGAATTACAAATGGGGCCCATTATATATGGAGCATTATTAGGGCCCATCATACACTGGAGCATCATCCATGTGGCCCATCATGTACTGGAGCAATATAAATGGGGCAGATCAGACACTGGAGCACCATCTAAGGGGCCCATTATACACTGGAGCACTACAAATAGGGCCATTATATATGGAGCATTATGTGGAGCTCATCATATACTGTGTGGAACATTATATGTGACTAATTATTTGGTATGGAGAAATATATGGGGCTCATTATTCTGTATGGCGCACAATGGTGGCCATAACACTGTATGGAGTAATATACTGTCCTGTTTTTGAGCTATTGGACAATTTAAAATAGATCAGTCATGTCATATAAGCAGTGAAGTATGTGTCATTGTACTATACCTATATTTCTGTGGCGTATCGGAGCATCATGAATTGTGGTATGTGTTAAAGGGGCACACTGACACTCTTTGGCCCAGGGCACACGAAAACCTGGAGCCAGCCCAACCCCCCCACGACTTTAGCCAAATAACCCCCAGTTTTCAATGCCTAACTATTATTATGAAGTAAATTAAGGTTGACAAGTTTAAGTTATAAGAATTGATGTTTTTGGCATTGAAATGGGCACTGTAGGTGTGTTTACTGTCTTCCACTCCCTGCCGACTTTGCTTCCCCATTCACTTGCATTGGGTTTCGTGTTTCAGTCGGCATCCGACTTTTCCCTATAGTCGGCCGATTTCGTTCGACCCGACTTTTGTGAAAGTCGGGTTTCGTGAAACCTGACTCTACCCAAAAAAAGGCAGTCGCTCATCTCTAGTCGTCACTCAAAACTCGCCACGCTGTCCCAGAGCTGTTTAAAAGATGAAAAATGAGCTGTGATTGGTTGCTATCAGGAACAGTTTTCTTTGTAGACAGTTGTGGTAACTGAGGCCTATTATTCTTATCATTTCTATGGTGTTATCGTCCTTCTGTAAGGCTGGAAATAACAAAATATATTACCGTGCCAACACAGACCACCCTCTGACACACACTGCATGGGGAGCCCAGTATCACACAGGATAGGATTAGACACATGGCTCAGCAGTCAGTATCACACAGGATAGGATTAGATACATGGCTCAGCAGACAGTATCACACAGGATAGGATTAGATACACAGCTCAGCACACAGTATCACACAGAATAGTATTAGATACATGGCTCAGCAGACAGTATCACACAGAATAGTATAAGATACACGGCTCAGCACACAGTATCACACAGAATAGGATTAGATACACAGCTCAGCAGTCAGTATCACACAGGATAGGATTAGATGCATGGCTCAGCAGTCAGTATCACACAGGATAGGATTTTGATACATGGCTAAGCAGTCAGTAACACATGATAGGATTAGATACACAGCTCAGCAGAAAGTATCACACAGGAGAGGATTAGGTACACAGCTTAGCAGACATTATCACACAGGATAGGGTTAGATACACAGCTCAGAAACAGGATGTGCCAAAGGAGAGGACATTTTCATTCCAAGAATTCCACTCATTCCATCTGATTTGTTTTTTTATTTTAAACGCCTCCAGTTTCCAGTTCAACTGCTATTTGCAATGTCCATTAACAATGCTCAGGGACAGTCCTTGAAAGTAGTAGGGATCGATTTGCAATCTCCATGCTTTTCTCATGGTCTACTTTAAGTGATCTGTGTCACAGCCCCCACCGCACGCTGTGCCACGGTCCCCACCGCGCACGCTGCCACACGCTCTCATACTTACCGCTCTTCCGGCTGTACGGTGATTCTAGTGGTAGTGGACCGCTTTTCCAAAATGGCACATTTTATTCCTCTGAGCTGCCTCCCCTCTGCGCCCGAATTAGCCAAGATCTTCATCCATCAAATTTTTAGGCTTCACGGCCTACCCCGTCGTATTGTGTCTGACTGCGGAGTCCAGTTTACGTCCAAGTTTTGGAAAGCGCTGTGCAGGTACCTGGATATATCCCTGGACTTCTCTTCTGCCAACCATCCACAGACCAATGGGCAAGTAGAGTGAACTAACCAGACGGTGATTGCATTTCTTCGTCATTTCTCCAACGCCCACCAGAATGACTGGGTGGACCTGCTTCCCTGGGCGGAGTTCGCCTACAACAATCATGCCGGCGAATCCTCAACCAAGTCGCCGTTTTTCATGGTGTTTGGCAAACATCCTAGCATGCCTCTTCCAGTAGTCCCGGTTTCTGAGGTACCTGCAGCCAACTTCTTGTCCCAAGAATTTTCTGAAATCTGGTCCGAGACCAACACGGCCCTCAAATGGGCCAGTGAGCGGATGAAGAGACAAGCAGACAAGAGGAGGTTAGATCCCCCACCATTTCACATCGGGGACAAGGTCTGGCTCTCATCCAGGTATATCTGATTAAAATTACCCTCTTACAAGCTGGGTCCTCGGTACATCGGTCCTTTTGAGATTTTGGAACGTGTCAATGAGGTCGCCTGCAAGCTGAGGTTGCCTGCTTCGCTCCTTATCCCGAACACCTTCCACGTCTCTCTCCTGAAACCTGTGGTGCTAAATCAGTTCCATCCCTCACCATGTCCTGCTCCTCAGCCGGTGGGTTCTGACAACACCTTCGAGGTAAGAGATATTCTCACTATGAGAAAAATTAGAGGAAGGACCTTTTTCCTTATTGACTGGAGGGGTTTTGGTCCTGAGGAGATATCCTGTGAGCCCCGGGAGAACATCATTGCTCCCCGCATTCTCATGAGATTTTTTTGCCAATCACAGTAGGGGGCGGCTTAAGGGGGAGGGTACTGTCACGGCCCCCACCGCGCGCCATGCCACAGCCCCCACCGCGCACCCTGCTGCACGCTCTCATACTTACCTGCCAGCACCACAGCCCCTCTCACTCCAGCATCAGCGGCGGCTTCCTCTGACCGGCCCGCGGCCTGTGACATCACTGCGACTCCTGCGCATGCGCCATAGGCCGCGGCCGGCTCTACCTGCTGGATCTTATACTCCGGCGGTGCCCTAACCCGGTAGCACTGCCGGACCAATGGGGGCAGATCCTCGCCTATATCAGGCTGCCATCCCTTAGTGGAGGCGCCTGATCGTTGATGTTATATCAGCACTCTGGGTCCCTGTGGTCTGCCCTGTATACGGCTTCCATTCTCACTCTGCCTTGTGCTTCATTGCAGTCCTACTCCAGTCCTGCCTAACCGTGTCTGTTCCTGCCTCCGAACCTGCCTACCCGTGTCTGTTCCTGCATTCCTACTCCAGTCCTGCCTAACCGTGTCTGTTCCTGCCTCCGAACCTGCCTACCTGTGTCTGTTCCTGCATTCCTACTCCAGTCCTGCCAACCGTGTCTGTTCCCGCTCCGGTCCTGCCTAACCGTATCCATTCCTGCAGTCCTACTCCAGCTTTGCCTAACCGTGCCTGTTCCTGCTCCAGTCCTGCCTAACCGTGTCTATTCCTATAGTTCACTCCAAGCCGCCCCTCTTGGTTCCGGCTGCCGTGGCATTCGAACCCCTGGACCTGCTCCTAACGATCCCTGTATAGGGGTCGGTTCCACCAGGTTGCTCGTCCGGGGCCCCTCGGTGCCATGGTCCAGAGGGTCCACGCCGGGGATTTCCACCTTGCCTAGCGTGTCCCTAACAATCTGTTCAAGAGTTAGAACTGCCAAAAATCTGTTCATCTTTGCACCGAAAGGAAAAACCAAACATGTTGTTTATCAAAAGGCTCTTGAATGAGTTGAAAATAAAATACTATCAATACTTGGGTAATCGTTTAGTTAATTTGTGTTGCAAATCTGTAGTGTTGAATATATGATGTGAAATGTTTTTATGTGCAATATAATCATTATAATTTGTTATAACTTACCACAGTTGGTTACTATGACCAGGCAACGCCAGGCTGTTCAGCTAGTTTAATATAAAAGCCTTGTATTAACTGCAGCCTATATCAATTAATTTACACCAATCAAGATAAATATCAGCAACTTTATGTCCACCCATTAGGATCAGCTTGATAAAAGGTGTGTTCTGTGAAAATAAACTACCTCAGACATATAGTTTTAGCCACTGCTGATTAACAACAAGTACAAAATTACATATTGAAGTTTGATTTTGGCCTTGATGTGGAATATAAAAATGTATCCGATTTTGTACAACAATGGAAGCTTGTCATATTTTTTACCAACTGAACAGATTTGTTTCATTTCCAGAACAAAAGCTTGAAAAACAAACTAATGTCGGGAAACAAGATTTGTGGACTTCGTGCTGAGGAGGTGAGTGCACTGATCTTTTCTTTTGACAGCTGAGAGCAAAATGAGTTTATTACATTTTAGGGGAAATTATAATTCATATATCATTAATCTTTGTTTGTGCTGATTGATAAGTTGTTTAACCATTTCCTTTCCAGAATGAACAGGCTTGAGTGAACAATGAAAATAGTGTTCTGAAAGGGTACTAAAGATCATGATATCTTTTTTTATTTTAAAAGGGATACAAAACTGTTTTCAAAAGGCATAGAACATATGCTACAGTAATAATAATAACAACAGTAATGTTAACAATAATAATAGAAGGTATACTTACTGGATTTAATGCAGTGACTTTAGCACAGGCAGCTTTGGTTGTCATTGCTGAAGTGCTCTGCATTAGACCTTCCTGTGTTATAAATGGTGACTGTAGTTTTTTTTTTACTATGTTACAAAATTCCCTCTGCCTTTTACATTTATTTTCCTGTAAGTGGATAGTGGAAAAATCCTTTTTATGTTACTTACTCCCCCTAAACCCTCTCTCATAGGTGTGAACAAAACTGAAATTCTAACTTACCAGATGGAGGATGAGAAGTTTAGGTTGGAATACCATTGACTGAATGAGTACAGTTATTTAATTTAGGGAAAATGATTTCCTGGACCTTTTATACATATGGCCTCAATTTTGCTCATTTAAAGCAAATGTGTATATTTAATAATTATGTAAAAATTGGACCTTAATCCTTTCTTTCTCAATCTTACCTCAAGCTCCATGCCAATTTGGTCATGATCTAGTAACACAGTGACATAGCTAACAAGGCTAAAAAAGACATTTGTCCATCCAGTTCTGCCTTTATTAATTTAATTTAATTTAAATACCTACGTCCTTCTAAAGAACCTAATAACTGTAAGATACAATATTGTTACACTCCAGGAAGACATCCGGGCCTCTCTTGAACCCCTCAACTGAGTTCGCCATCACCACCTCCTCAGGCAGGGAATTCCAGATTCTCACTGCCCTAACAGTAAACAATCCTCTTCTATGTTGGTGGAAAATCCTTCTCTCCTCCAGACGCAGAGAATGCCCTCTTGTGACTGTTATCTTCCTTGGTATAAACAGATCCTCGGAGAGATATTTGTATTGTCCCCTTGTATACTTATACATGGTTATTAGATCACCCATCAGTCGTCTTTTTTGCTAGACTAAATAATCCTAGTTTTTCTTGTCTCTCTGGGTATTGTAGTTCCCTCATCCCCTTTTTAAATTTTGTTGCACTCCTTTGTACTCGCTCTAGTTCCATTATATCCTTCCTGAGCACCAGTCCCCAAAACTGTTAACAGTACTCCATGTGCAGTCTAACCAGAGATTTGTACAGAGGCAGTATAATGCTCTCATCATGTGTATCCAGACCTCTTTTAATGCTCCCCATGATCCTGTTTGCCTTGGCAGCCGCTGCCTGGCACTGGCTGCTCCAGGTAAGTTTATCATTAACTAGGATCCCCAAGTCCTTCTCCTTGTCAGATTTACCCAGTGGTTTCCCATTCAGTGTGTAATGGTGATATGGATTCCTTCTTCCCATGTATATAACCTTACATTGATCAATGTTAAACTGCATCTGCCACCTTTCGGCCCAAATTTCCAACTTATCCAGATCCATCTGTAGCAGAATACTATCTTCTTTTGTATTGACTGCTTTACATAGTTTTGTATCATCTGCAAATATCAATATTTTACTGTGTAACCCTTCTACCAGATGGTTAATAAATATGTTGAAGAAAATAAGTCCCAACACCGACCCCTGCGGTACCCCACTGGTCACAGCGACCCAGTTAGAGAATATACCATTTATAACCACCATCTGCTTTGTATCACTAAGCCAGTTACTTACCCATTTACACACATTTCCCTCCAGACCCAGCATTCTCATTTTGTTTACCAACCCCTTGTGTGGCACGGTATCAAACACTTTGGAAAAATCAAGATATACCACGTCCAATGATTCACCTAGGTCCAGTCTATGGCTTACGTCTTCATAAAAGCTGAATAGATTGGTTTGACAGGAGCGATTCCTCATAAACCCATGCTGATATGGAGTTAAACACGTGGTTTTGCACCTCTTCTTGGGTTAGATTGGTGACCCTTAATTGAGGGTTTTCTTTGTCTCTTGGCGCTTCACGTAGCATTTTATTTTCCACCGTGAATACCTTGTAGAAGGTGTTTAAAATATTAACTTTTTCTGAACACCTCAGAAAATGGGACAAAGGCAAGCTGCAGAAATGCATGTAGGAGAAATGGCACCATCGCATGGTTCCCGTTAAGACATGCTAACTATATTTGTGATATCTATTTAGGATACTATGCGTCAAACATTCACACTTTATTGGAATACCTTAAATGCATTGTAGGCACTTCAGCCATGTTGAATCATTGAAATATGGTATATAATTTATGGTTTGGATGCAAATTTACTATGCTTTTGTAGATTAGTTGCTCATATGTTAACCCTTCTATCCTTAATGGTGTTTTAGCATTACATTTTAGTCTTTCCAACTAACTGGTGGTGCCACTTGTGACGAACAGCCCACCACTGTTCGTCCAAATACGGGCAACTGACGGGGGTCCCGCTGCCACCAAAACGCGATGGACAGCGGACCCTGTGTCACCACTATGTCACAGTCCCACCACTGACACGGGTGTATCAGCGGACGGAGGGACGAGACACAATGCCGGCACACGGCTATCACAGGCACAGTTGGGGCTTATCTTAGTTATCCCACCACTGGCACCATGTGACAAAAATATCCAGCAAGCTAATCTCGCTCTGACAATTTGCCGCAGGGGGAGTTTAATTTGGATGCCCCACCACTGCTATCAATCTTCCAAGTACTGCGGGGATTTATGTATATCCCACTTTCTCAGTTCCACTTTGGAACTCGCGCCCCCCCTTACCCTCAGGTCAGTCAGGGAACTGCACCTAGGATAATTGGTCGCCGGACGGGCTGCCTGTTGTGAACCGGCAATTAGGCTTCTGCAGTAAGGGAATTATCAATGCTGTGGCCGCAGCCCCTCATTCAGCAATATAAGACCCTTCTGTACTGCCAGCAAGCCGCAATAGCCGTACACAAAGTGCTGCCACCAGCCACGGTTACTTAATTCACAGTGTTAAATTAAGAGGGTCCGTGGCAAACCACTTGAATTAGTAGCGATTATCTATCAAAGGCGTATAGTTCGATTCTTAGAGCATGGAGACAGGCTAAATATTAAATCATTTATTTTCCGAAAGAGGACAGTGATTACAGATAAAAGTTGCTATAAAGTTGAGACATAAAATATGTACAGTACAAATATAAAATAAAGGATGGATGAACATAGAAAGTACACTCACAGTTGTTCATGGCTCTTTAGGCAAAACCATACGGCGGAGAAAGAAGGCGGAGCCACACATCTCCACTCATCTGGAGTTCTTGTTAGCACAAGGATTGGAGCTCTTCTGAGCTGGTTTTGCCCAGGGAATGCCTTATAGACTTTTCTATGTGACATCACGGAGAGGTGCATTCTGGGTTAATCCCACCTCTTTCATCCCAGTTATAATTTGGCTACAAAACTTAGATTAGCTATAACTTTATGGGAGAAGCTGGTATGGACTCATCAGTGGTATCATGTTTCCCAGCGTAATGAGCCCATCAAGAAAACATCAAACATCTATGCGATATGACCGTCCATTTGGGAGCAAATCATATCTCAGGTTCTGGACATGGTAGATCTGCGGAAGTGACACTGTAGCGGAGCTGGGACCACTCTGATCACAAAAATATGATTTTTATATTTCTGCTGTGTATGGTTTTCGCGGGACAATCCCTTATAGTTTTATCAAAAACTCCTGGCTTCAGACAAAGAGTTTTTTTTCCCTCTCTTTTTTTTTTTCTCTCAGCTGTGGAGAGGAACCAAATGGTTGTAACAGCAGGGGGTCTCCTATTACTAGTGCGAACACAGGCTGTAGAGGAGGGGGGTGGCACTGCTCTGTGTGTGAAGGGAGGAGGGGTGAAGCTGCAGAGCTAGCAGCCTGCATTGTCATATGTGCTGGATCTTTCTGGAAAGTTACAACAGAAAACATCATATTTTTGTAGATAAAACCCCGTACCTCACAGACATTGTATATAACACCTCCCTCCCTTAAGAGGGCGCTAAGGAGGCATTACCTCTCTGTAATCGGCCATGCGCACCTCAACCGGTTCGCCCCGGTGGGACAACCCATCGGCATTGCCATTTTCACTGCCCATCCTGTGTTTTACAGTAAAGTCGTACTGTTGAAGGGCAAGGCTCCAGCGGAGCAACCTTCCATTGTTTCCGGACACTGTGTGCAACCAGCTCAGAGGGTTGTGGTCGGTTACCACCGTGAAGGCGCGCCCGTACAGGTAGGGCTGCAAACGTTGCAGTGCCCACACCATTGCCAGACACTCCTTCTCGATGGTCGAGTATGCCACTTCCCTCGGCAAAAGTTTCCGGCTCAGGTACAACACGGGGTGCTCTTGGTCCCCCGAGTCGACCTGGCTAAGCACAGCACCGAGGCCAAACTCGCTGGCATCGGTCTGTACCAGAAACGGGCGACTGCTGTCGACTGCTCTCAACACTGGAGAGTTGCACAGGGCTGCTTTCAAAGCTTGGAAAGCTGTCTCACAGTCATCTGTCCAGTTGACTGTTTGGGGTAGCCTCTGCTTGGTGAGGTCAGTCAAGGGTTTTGCAAGGGCGCTATAGTCCTGTACGAACCGCCTATAGTACCCTGCAGTGCCCAAGAAGGACTTCACCTGCTTCTTGTTCCTGGGGGTGGGCCAGGACACGATTGCATCCACCTTTTCTGGCTCCGGACTCATGAAACCCCCTCCTACCCGGTGCCCCAGGTAGTGGACCTCGTGCATGCCTATCTGGCACTTCCCCGGCTTGATAGTCAGGCCTGCCTGGTGAAGACGCTTGAGCACCTCCTGGAGGTGCTGAAGGTGTTCCTCCCAGGTGCAACTGAAGACGGCAATATCGTCTAAGTACGCCACCGCGTACTCCTCCAGTCCCCGAAGCAGGTGGTTGACCATCCGCTGGAAAGTGGCAGGGGCATTCTTCATGCCGAAGGGCATGACCGTGGACTCGTACAGTCCAAAGGGGGTGATAAAGGTGGATTTCTCCTTCTCAGGGCTCAGGGGAATCTGCCAGTATCCCCGACTCAAATCCATGATGGAGATGTAGTTGGCGTTTGCCAACCGCTCGAGCAGATCCTCCATGCGCGGCATCGGGTGAGCATCAGAGGTTGTGATGGCGTTGAGCCCCCTGTAGTCCACGCAGAACCGGGTGGTCCGATCCTTTTTAGGCACGAGGACTACAGGTGAAGCCCACGCGCTTTTTGACCGTCGAATCACCCCCAGCCTTAACATCTCATCGATCTCTTGGTGCATGACTTGTTGCACTGTTTCAGAGATCCGATAAGGTGTTCGCCGTAATGGGGCGTGATTCCCGGTGTCCACCGCATGAACCGCTAACTCCGTCCTCCCCGGACGGTTGGTGAACACGGCCTGGAAGGGTTCCAGGGTGGCCATCAACTGCAACCGCTGGGATACGGTTAGCAAACCACTTATCTCCATGTCCTCAATGGACCCATCGGCCTTGGCCTGGGCCAGCATGTCCAGGAGGGGATCTTCCTCCCCATCCTCGGGCAGGTTGCAGACCGGTAGGATGCAAGCTTCACGTTCGTGGTGCGCCTTCAGCATATTGACGTGAAAGGCCTTGCGCCTACCCCGATCATGGTCAAGCGTGACCACGTAGGTGACCGGGTTGAGCTGTTGGTGGACGACGTATGGGCCTTCCCAGGCTACCTGAAGCTTATCCATTGGCACGGGGACCAGCACCCACACCTTTTGACCCACCTGGTAGGTCCGCTCCCGGGCGTTCTGGTCGTACCAGTGCTTCTGGTCAGCCTGAGCCTGCATCATGTTGTCATGTACCAACTGCGTCAAGGTATGCATCTTGTCACGGAAGCGCATGACATAATCCACGATGGACACTTCTGTGGGGTTTGGCTCATCTTCCCAGGATTCTCTTATCAACCCAAGGGGTCCCCGGACTCGCCTGCCATACAGGAGCTCGAAGGGGGAGAACCCGGTCGAGGCCTGCGGAACTTCTCTGTAAGCGAACAGCAGGTGTGGGAGGTACCGCTCCCAGTCGCGCCCTTGGGTCTCAACCAGTATGCGGAGCATCTGTTTGTGGGTACCGTTGAAGCGTTCACACAACCCATTAGTCTGTGGGTGATACGCACTCGATACCAGGTGTGTCACCTGCATTTTCTCACAGAGAGCCTCCATTAGGCGAGACATGAATTGGGGCCCTTGATCGGTAAGCATCTCCCTGGGAAATCCTACTCTTGAAAAGATGGTCACCAGTGCGTCAGCCACCTTATCTGCCCTGGTTGAAGACAGAGCTACTGCCTCTGGGTACCGGGTAGCGTAGTCTACCACGGTGAGAATGTATCGCTTTCCGGAGCTGCTGGGGATGGACAGCGGTCCTACAATGTCCACCGCGATTCTCTGGAAAGGCTCCTCTATCACCGGCAAAGGAATAAGGGGAGCCTTAAGAGCAGGCCCCGCCTTACCCACTTTTTGACAGGTGGCACAGGAGCGGCAGTAGTGTGTTACATCTGTCCCCATCTTGGGCCAATAGAAGTGTTGAGACAGCCGTGCCTTTGTTTTGCTGATCCCCAAGTGTCCAGCGAGTGGAATCTCATGGGCAATCCGCAACAACTCAGTTCTGAACTGATAGGGGACGACCAGCTGTCTTTCCCTCAACCACTCCTTTTTAGGATCTCCGGGTACTGTCTCCCGGTACAACCTTCCTCGTTCCCAGAACACCCTCTCCTTATCAGACTTGGAGGTGGGCGTCTTGGCGAGACCTCTCAATTTCTCCAAACTCGCATCTGAGTGTAGAGCAGCCTGGAACTCCTTGCTGGAGGCTGCCAGAAGTGACGTCAGGGTACCTTCTTTACTGGGACCCTCTGGAACCGGCTCTGGGTTCACCTCTGGTTCAGTCTCTCCTGCAGCAGCAGAGGGTCCAGAAGACAGTGCGTTACCTGCGATCTGGGCACTCTGACTGCGTGTGACAGCTGCTATGTATGCTGTCTCCCTGGGGATTTCTACAGACCCACCAATCGGCGCTGCCGTGGGCTCTACCTCCCCATCCACCCCCAACACTCCAGGAGCAGTGCTATTTATGGGCCAGTTACCTTCCTCGGTGGCACTGGTCAGCTGCATGGCATTACCTTCCTCATGGTCTCCATGCACCTCCTCATTTCCTTGAGCACCGTTGCTTGCTCCTGCCAGGGGTTCCTCAGCCGTCTCACTCCGCAGAGTGATGGGGCTGAGCACCTCGGTACCTGTGGACACATCTACCGTTTCAAAGAAAGGGTTATCGGGTTCAGTCGGCACAGATACATCAACATCATCATCATCCTTCCTAGGAAAAGAATGGTTATCAGTTTGCTTTGGTACATTCACATCAGCATCAGCATCATACCTGGGGAAAGAATGGTTGTTAGTTGCATCATTACTAGTGTTGAGCATTCCGATACCGCAAGTATCGGGTATCGGCCGATACTTGCTGTATCGGAATTCCGATACCGACATCCGATATTTTTTCAATATCGGATACCGGAATCGGAATCGGAAGTTCAAAGTTGATTGATTTGACAGCCAAAATGACGTCATCATGATGCGCGGTGTGTGCGCATCATGATGCACCGTCATTTTGGGCCTTCCGGGGGTCTCTGCCGGCCTGCCGGGGGGCTGTGCCGGCCTGCCGGGGGGCTGTGTGGACTGCCCGGGGTCTGTACCGGCCTGCCGGGGGGCTGTGCTGGCCTGCCGGTGGTCTGTGCACCCTGTGGGGGTCTGTACCGGCCTGCCGGGGGGCTGTGCCGGCCTGCCGGGGGGCTGTGCTGATGTCCAGGGGTCTGTGCAAGCATCGTCCGATGGGACTACAAGTCCCATCTGACGATGCCTGCTACCATGACAGTGATTGACACATTAGCCAATGATGGGACAGTAGTAGTCCCATCATCCGGCTAATGTGTTAAATGTTTAAAAAAAAAAAAAATACTACATACATACTACATACATACTACATGCATGCTACATACATACTACATGCATGCTACATACATACTACATACATACATACTACATGCATGCTACATACATACTACATGCATGCTACATACATACTACATACATACATACTACATGCATGCTACATACATACTACATGCTACATACATACTACATGCATGCTACATACATACTACATGCTACATATATACTACATACATACTACATGCATGCTACATACATACTACATGCATGCTACATACATACTACATACATACATACTACATGCATGCTACATACATACTACATACATACTATATGCATGCTACATACATACTACATGCTACATATATACTACATACATACTACATGCATGCTACATACATACTACATGCTACATACATACTACATACATACTACATGCTACATATATACTACATACATACTACATATATACTACATGCATGCTACATACATACTACATGCTACATGCATGCTACATACATACTACATGCATGCTACATGCATGCTACATACATACTACATGCTACATATATACTACATACATACTACATATATACTACATGCATGCTACATACATACTACATGCTACATGCATGCTACATACATACTACATACATACTACATGCATGCTACATACATACTACATGCTACATATATACTACATGCATGCTACATACATACTACATGCTACATGCATGCTACATACATACTACATGCATGCTACATACATACTACATGCTACATACATACTACATACATACTACATGCATGCTACATACAATACATTCATACAATACATATATAGACATACAGTACATATAACATAGAGTAACATACTTACCAATACTTGTCACATTGTTCCCCGAAGCCATTGTCGTCTACGGAATAGATATTAACATAACAAACCACAAAAATACTCACCCATGATCCGAAGCAGTCCACGAGTGTGTCCCACGACGATCTTGGGTAGAGAACTGCAGCATCAGCTGATGCTGCCGCTCTCTACGGGCTGCAGGAATCCAATGACGGAAGGTAGGTATCCTTCCGCACTGTATTCCTCCGCCACTTAAAAAAAAAAGTCCCTAGTCTCACTTTATGCCATTGCTGCATGGGAAATTCCCACGCAGCAATGGCATAAAGTGAGACTAGGGACTTTTTTTTTTAAGTGGCGGAGGAATACAGTGCGGAAGGATACCTACCTTCCGTCATTGGATTCCTGCAGCCCGTAGAGAGCGGCAGCATCAGCTGATGCTGCAGTTCTCTACCCAAGATCGTCGTGGGACACACTCGTGGACTGCTTCGGATCATGGGTGAGTATTTTTGTGGTTTGTTATGTTAATATCTATTCCGTAGACGACAATGGCTTCGGGGAACAATGTGACAAGTATTGGTAAGTATGTTACTCTATGTTATATGTACTGTATGTCTATGTATGTATTGTATGAATGTATTGTATGTAGCATGCATGTAGTATGTATGTAGTATGTATGTAGCATGTAGTATGTATGTAGCATGCATGTAGTATGTATGTAGTATGTATGTAGCATGTAGTATGCATGTAGCATGCATGTAGTATATATGTATGTAGTATATATGTAGTATATATGTAGCATGTAGTATGTATGTAGCATGCATGTAGTATGTATGTAGTATGTATGTAGCATGTAGTATGTATGTAGCATGTAGTATGTATGTAGCATGCATGTAGTATGTATGTAGTATGTATGTAGCATGTAGTATGTATGTAGCATGCAGTATATATGTAGCATGCATGTAGTATATATCTAGTATGAATGTAGTATGTATGTAGCATGCATGTAGTATGTATGTAGTATGTATGTAGCATGCATGTAGTATGTATGTAGCATGCATGTAGTATGTAGCATGTATGTAGTATGCATGTAGTATATATGTAGTATGCATGTTGCATGCATGTAGTATATATGTAGTATGCATGTTGCATGCATGTAGTATATATGTTGTATGTATGTTGCATGCATGTAGTATATATGTAGTATGTATGTTGCATGCATGTAGTATATATGTAGTATGTATGTTGCATGCATGTAGTATATATGTAGTATGAATGTAGCATGTATGTAGTATGTAGCATGTATGTAGCATGCATGTAGTATGCATGTTGCATGTAGTATATATGTAGTATGTATGTTACATGTAGTATATATGTAGTATGCATGTTGTATGTATGTAGCATGTATGTAGCATGTCATTTTTTTTTTTTTTTTTACATTCAACACATTAGCCGGATGATGGGACTACTACTGTCCCATCATTGGCTAATGTGTCAATCACTGTCATGGTAGCAGGCATCGCCCGATGGGACTTGTAGTCCCATCGGACGATGCCTGCACAGACCCCCGAAGCCTGCACAGACCACCGGCAGGCCGGCACAGCCCCCCGGAGCCTGCACAGACCACCGGCAGGCCGGCACAGCCCCCCGGAGCCTGCACAGACCACCAGCAGGCTGGCACAGCCCCCCGGCAGGCCGGCACAGACCACCGGAGCCTGCACAGACCCCCTGGCAGGCCGGCACAGCCCCCCGAAAGGCCCGTACAGACCCCAGAGAGGCTGTACAAGGCAAAAATAGGGTTTTTCTTATTCCGATACCGGAAGTCCCATAGACTTGAATGGGACTTCCGGTATCGGAATCGGCGATACCGATACTTTTTTTTAAGATCGGCCGATCCATTCCGATCCGATACTTTGAAGTATCGGACGGTATCGCTCAACTCTAATCATTACTCATCAAGGCATTAGCAGGTAACACATTCAGTTTCCCATCATCATCATCAGGGTTAACGTTACCCTTATTATCAGTTTGGGGAAGGGTGTCAGGGACGTAGTATGCAACCATCCGCCCCAAGTCAGTCCCCAATAAAACATCAGTGGGCAAATTTTCAGACACTCCCACCTCCCTCAACCCGCTCCCAGCACCCCAACCGAGATAAACCCGGGCCACTGGCAAGGGACAACGGTTGCCTCCAATCCCGGTGACAGTCAGGGTTTTCCCCTCGACAAACTCTTCAGGGGCCACCAGTCCAGGACAGATGAGGGTTCGTTCAGCCCCGGTGTCCTTGAGGCCTGTAGCAAGACGGGCCCCCACCTGAACAGGTTGAACGTTGTCGTTAGCCCTCCCAAACACACCTCCCACCAAAAGAACAGAGGCCTTGGCTGGGGGACTCTTCGGCTTTTCCGGACAGGTGTACGAGAAGTGACCAGGCCGCTTGCTGAGGTGACACAGGCGACTGTCAGTAGCCGGCCTGCTGTTGGCAACAGGGACAGGGCCTCCGGAGGGACGGTTAGCTGGGGCATTGGGGTTGGGTGCAGGCTTACCCCTTCTCCAGCTGGTGGTGACTGGTCTCCGCGTCTCTGGCTTCCGATTGGCCTCGTAGTTGTCGGCGATCTGCGCCGCTTTGTCTGCGTTTGTTGGTTCGCGGTCCAGGATGAACTGTCGGACCTCAGCTGGGCAGAGATGCAGGAACTGGTCTTTGATCATCAGGTCCCGTAGCTGCTCAAAGGATTCAACGGACAGTCCATGGATCCACTGGTCAAAGTGGGTCCTGAGTCCTTGCACCACATCACTGTAGCTATCATGTGGGCCACGTTGGAGGTGTCGGAACTTCTTTCGGTATACCTCAGGTGTCAGCCGATATTTGGCGATCAGCGCCTCCTTTATGGCGCGATAGTCATCATCATGCGCTTGCGGAAGAGAAGCAAACGCCTCCAGAGCTTTGCCTTTTAGCCCTGGGGTCAAGTACCTGGCCCATTGGTCTTCGGGCAGTCGGTACTGTCTGCAGGCTTTCTCAAAGGCTCGCAGAAACGTGTCCAAGTCCCCGTCCTTTTCCATCATGGGAAAATGCTCTAGCCGGGGTTTAGGAGTCTGGACGCTGCTGGGCTCACTGGTTCGGGCTGTGGGGGCATTCCCACCCCGCTGGAGTACCTCCAGTTCATGGGCCCTCTGCGCCTGGTGCTCGGCTCTCTCAGCCTCAGCTTGGCACTCAGCTCTCTCCGCCTCCCGCTCGGCTCTCTCAGCCTGGGCCTGGCGCTCGGCTTGGGCCTCCTGCCGATATTGCTGGATCAGCCTCCCCCGTGCCTCACTGTCTTCGGCAGGGAGTGCGTCCAAGGCCGCTTGCAGGTAGGGGTCCAGCGTGCTCTGGTTGAATGTGGGGCCAGCGCTCATGAGTGGAGCCTCGGCTGCAGCCCCATTGTTACTTAGGCCAACATGTGCGCCCGCTGGATTCTGGTCGTTGTCCAGCTGCACCAGAGCCACGATCAGTTGGTCTTTGGTTTTGCTTGTGGCGTCAATGCCTCGGTACGTGCATATCCCAGCAAGAGTTTCCTTTTTCTGCTGCTGATACCACTCCGCTCTCCTCGCCGCCATGGTTGCCAAATAAAAGATAGAAAAAGAAAAACGAAGAAACGGGAGGGGGATACTTGCAAGTACACACTAATGTCTCAGGACTAATAACCACTGAGTCTGTTCTCCAAAACCTATGATGCAGTATTCCAGCAGGAACCGTGCAGGTCTTTAGTGAGAGGAATGATTGCTGAAACCAAATCACTAATGCTCTAGGATTATCCCACCGCTCTGCCACCAATATGTGACGAACAGCCCACCGCTGTTCGTCCAAATACGGGCGACTGATGGGGGTCCCGCTGCCACCAAAACGCGAAGGACAGCGGACCCTGTGTCACCACTATGTCACAGTCCCACCACTGACACGGGTGTATCAGCGGACGGAGGGACGAGACACAATGCCGGCACACGGCTATCACAGGCACAGTTGGGGCTTATCTTAGTTATCCCACCACTGGCACCATGTGACAAAAATATCCAGCAAGCTAATCTCGCTCTGACAATTTGCCGCAGGGGGAGTTTAATTTGGATGCCCCACCACTGCTATCAATCTTCCAAGTACTGTGGGGATTTATGTATATCCCACTTTCTCAGTTCCACTTTGGAACTCGCAGCTCTCCGGCGCCCCCCTTACCCTCAGGTCAGTCAGGGAACTGCACCTAGGATAATTGGTCGCCGGACGGGCTGCCTGTTGTGAACCGGCAATTAGGCTTCTGCAGTAAGGGAATTATCAATGCTGTGGCCGCAGCCCCTCATTCAGCAATATAAGACCCTTCTGTACTGCCAGCAAGCCGCAATAGCCGTACACAACGTGCTGCCACCAGCCACTGTTACTTAATTCACAGTGTTAAATTAAGAGGGTCCGTGGCAAACCCCTTGAATTAGTAGTGATTATCTATCAAAGGCGTATAGTTCGATTCTTAGAGCATGGAGACAGGCTAAATATTAAATCATTTATTTTCCGAAAGAGGACAGTGATTACAGATAAAAGTTGCTATAAAGTTGAGACATAAAGTATGTACAGTACAAATATAAAATAAAGGATGGTTGAACATAGAAAGTGCACTCACGGTTGTTCATGGCTCTTTAGGCAAAACCATGCGGCGGAGAAAGAAGGCGGAGCCACACATCTCCACTCATCTGGAGTTCTTGTCAGCACAAGGATTGGAGCTCTTCTGAGCTGGTTTTGCCCAGGGAATGCCTTATAGACTTTTCTATGTGACATCACGGAGAGGTGCATTCTGGGTTAATCCCACCTCTTTCATCCCAGTTATAATTTGGCTACAAAACTTAGATTAGCTATAACTTTATGGGAGAAGCTGGTATGGACTCATCAGTGGTATCATGTTTCCCAGCGTAATGAGCCCATCAAGAAAACATCAAACATCTATGCGATATGACCGTCCATTTGGGAGCAAATCATATCTCAGGTTCTGGACATGGTAGAACTGCGGAAGTGACACTGTAGCGGAGCTGGGACCGCTCTGATCACAAAAATATGATTTTTATATTTCTGCTGTGTATGGTTTTCGCGGGACAATCCCTTATAGTTTTATCAAAAACTCCTGGCTTCAGACAAAGAGTTTTTTTTCCCTCTCTTTTTTTTTTCTCTCAGCTGTGGAGAGGAACCAAATGGTTGTAACAGCAGGGGGTCTCCTATTACTAGTGCGAACACAGGCTGTAGAGGAGGGGGGTGGCACTGCTCTGTGTGTGTGAAGGGAGGAGGGGTGAAGCTGCAGAGCTAGCAGCCTGCATTGTCATATGTGCTGGATCTTTCTGGAAAGTTACAACAGAAAACATCATATTTTTGTAGATAAAACCCTGTACCTCACAGACATTGTATATCACACCACTTATTTTCTTTGGCTGATCACCATGCACTATTGGCACTGTCTTAAATGTACTGTTTGTGTCTTTTAGTACTTCTAGTAAAATATTTCAATTTTATGGTAATCAGTGCGTGTGCATAAAAGCCATGTGAATTTTCTGGGATCGAGATAGACTCTTGCATCTTTCACCGAGCCACTGACGTTTCTGGATTGTAAGTCATGGGGAAAGCAAAAGAATTGTCAATGGATCTATGGGAAAAAGTAGTTCAACTGTATAAAACAGTAAAGGGATACAAAAAGATATCCAAGGAATTGATAATGCCAGTCAGCAGTATTCAAACTGTGATTAACAAATAGAAAATTAGGGGCTCTGTAAAAACAAAACGACAGTCAGGTAGACCAACAAATATTTTGTCATCAACAGCCAGGAAAATTGTTTGGGATGCAAAAAAACACACAAATAAGGCCGGTTTCACATTAGCGCTTTTTAAGCGCACGCACGGCCGGGGGTAGCTCCGCCCCCGAGCCGGCTCTCTGCCCGGCGCACCGTCAAAAGTGCGCAGCGCAGGTCAAAGCGCAACTAGCGCACGGCCTGCGCACGATCTGCGCACCCTATGCTAAAGATAGGGTGCCCCGATCGCAGGCGCCGCTGTCCACTAGGAGGCGGCGCTACAAGCAAGGGGCGGGCACGCTGGGCAGAGAGCCGGCTCGGGGGCGGAGCTACCCCCGGCCGTGCGTGCGCTTAAAAAGCGCTAATGTGAAACCGGCCTAACATAAGCTGAAATACTGGACTCTGAAAACTAGCAATATGGCTGTTTCAAGAGGCACAATAAAGAGGTACTTGAAGAAAAATGGGCTGCATGGTTGAGTCTCCAGAAGAAAGTCACTGCTGCACAAATGCCACACAGTATCTCACCTACAATATGCAAAACAGCACAGAGACAAGCCTCAAAACTTCTGAAACAAGGTAATTTGGAGCGATGAGACCAAAATTGAACTTTTTGGCCACAACCATAAACATTACATTTGGAGAGAGGAGAAAGGAACACCTACTGTAAAGCACGGAGGTGGAGCGCTGATATTTTGAGGATGTGTGAGCTACAAAGGCACATGAAACTTGGTCAAAGTTGAAGAAAAGATGAATGCAGCATGTTATCAGCAAATATTGGAGGTAAATTTACAATTATCAGCCCGGAAGCTGCTCATGTGGCGTACTTGGACGTTCCAACATGACAACTATCCAAAACACAAGGGTAAGTCAACCTGTCATTGGTTACAGCAGAATAAAGTGAAGATTTTGGAGTGGCCATCTCAGTTTCCTGACCTCAATATCATTGAGCCACTCTGGGGAGATCTCAAGCACGCAGTTCATGCTAGACAGCCCAGGAATTTTAGGGAACTGAAGGCTCTTTGCCAAGCATGTGCAGCTTTACCATGTGAGAAAATAAATAACCTCATCCATCCACAACTACCTCAAAAGACTTCAAGCTGTCATTGATGGTAGAGGGGGCAATGCATGGTGTTACACCGCTCTCACCGCACACCTCCAGCGCTGGCGCACGCCGCCCTACATCTTCACTTTGGGTCTCGTGGCCGTCGCTGCGGTCCCATAGAGTGGGCGCACGTGTCGCACGCTCTTGACTCTGCGGCTGCACGCCCTGCCACGGGTCCAAAACGTGTGCGCTTGCGTACTACCGGCAGCTCTGACCATGCCACACCAGCTTTGACATCTCTATGGTCCAGGAGGACCTGACCATGAAGCCCTGGCGTGCATTTCCTATATCAGGCCACCTCTTCCTGTAGGCGGCACCTGATTATCATTTTGGCTTCCTTGCTTGGCTTGGTTGGTGACTGCACGGTCGCTCTTTGTAGTCAGGTCCACTACCTTGTACTCTGGCGTGCTTCCTAGTATGCGCTCTGCTTTGCTTTGTATCTTGGCGTGCTTCCCAGCATGCACTCTGCATTGCCTCGTACCCAGGCATGTTTCTCACTGCATGTCCTATGCACTCTTGTACCCAGCATGCCCCTGTGTACATGCTCTGCACTATTCTGTACCCTGCGTGCCCCAGTGTACACGTGTACACGCTCAGCAATATCCTGTACCCTGCGTGCCCTCGTGTACATGCTTTATGCACTCTTGTACCCTGCATGTCCCCTCCTTCTCCTTGTTGGGTCATGGTCTCTCACGCCTCCTTTGAGCCGGCCACCTGGTTCCAGCAGTCATGGTACTTTATCCCCCTGGGTCTGCCCCAGATGCTCCCTGTATAGGAGGTGATCCTCTCTAGGTCAGCTTGCCCAGGGTGGGTTGGTGTCAAGGACCAGAGGGTCCACTCCAGGAGACATCACAGTATAATCAGGCCATGGACCCAGCTGGTCCCTCGGCCACTGCCCTAAAGGAACTGGTGTTTCTACGGGAGAATCAGACTAGGATTATGCTATTGTTGAAATCTATGGAGTCCCGCTTGTCAGCCTTACAGTTCTCTGATCCTGAGAATGCCTCTCAGTTGACCAGTCTCCAACAAGAGCTCACTCAGCAATGCAACACCCAGGCCCACATTCTCAATTATATGGCGTCGGGACATAACCAACTGCTTTCCTTACACTCTGTCGCCTCTGTTTCTGCCCAAGCCTCAGTTTCGCACCCGCTGCCCCGTTTGGTAAACCACCCCGGTATAGTGGTGACCCCAAGTTGTGTTGGGGTTTTCTGAATCAATGCCGACTACATTTTGAGCTCCTGCTGAAGCAATATCCCACCGATCATGCTAAGGTGACCTTTTATTGTTTCCCACTTAGAGGGGGAGGCGTTAGTGTGGGTGATTTTCCTCTGGGAGCATGATGATCCACTTGTCTCTCAGCTCTCCCCTTTTTGGACACCTTTCCCAGGGTGTTTCGACGAGCCTGGTTGTCTGGCTTCCACCACCGAGTCCCTTTTCAACCTCCATTAGGGTACTCTATCTGTTGGCTAATACGCCATCCATTTTTGCACTTTGTCCTCCAAACTCGGTTGGAGCAATGAGGCCCTCGTAGGGGCCTTTTGGTGTGGCCTGTCTGGTCGGATTAAAGACGAACTGGTGGGTCGGGATACCCCTACCTCTTTGGAGGATTTAATCTCTCCTACTACCCGCATTGATTTGCGCAACCGTGAGGTGGCCAGAGAGAGAAGACTCCCTTGTCCCTCCTTGTCTACTCGCAGTCCTCCCCATTTGCGACCCGTTACCTTCTGCGGTCCCTTTATCTGAGTCTATGCAGGTGGACTGACTTAAGATGGCTAAGCAGCACCATAAGGAAAGGCTCGCAAAAGGACTCTGTTTTTACTATGGGAGTGCTTCTCATCTCCTTCGGTCTTGTCCCAAGAGGTCGGGAAACTCCGCCACCTAGGATTGGTAGGAGAGGCCTCCCTAGGTGTATGTGATTCTTTTCCTCCCCTTACCATGTCTGTTTTGCTGAATTTTGGTTCCAAACGTTACTCTGAGGAGGCTTATGTGGATTCAGGCACAGCAGGGAACTTTATCAGTCTCGAGGCAGTTAAAAAATATCGGATTCCTGTTAGATCCCTGGAGACTCCTCAGCTGATAGCTTCGGTCGATGGTAAGCCCTTGCAGGAGACCGTTACCCATGTCACTGAAGAAGTGGAGCTGCAGATTGGAGCCCTTCATCGAGAGAAGTTCTCCTTCCACGTCCTGTCTACTTTGTCTCATACGCTTCTTCTCAGTCTCCCATGGCTATGTGCACATGAACCAACTCTCGACTGATGATCTGTCAATGTACTCCGTTGGGGACCATCCTGTCAGAGCAGGTGCCTGCTGCCCGTCCATCTGATGGGTTCTGCCTGTCTGTCCTTGGCACCTGCAGGTCTGCCGCTAGCTTACTGGTCTTTCGCAGATGTCTACGACAAGAAGGAGGCTGAGACTCTGCCTCCACATCGACCATACGACTGTCCATTTGACCTCGTTCTCGGCTCTACCCCACCCAGTGGTAGAATATACCCGCTATCTCCTGCCAAAACCCAAGCCATGTCAGAGTATATCCAGGAGAATCTAGCTAAAGGCTTCATATGAAAATCTTCCTCGCCCGCAGGAGCGGGTTTCTTCTTTGCCAAAAAGATGGACGGCTCCCTCCATCCCTGCATAGACTATAGAGGGCTGAACGACATCACGGAGCTCTTTGACCGGCTAAAAGGAGCACAATTTTTCAACAAGCTGGATCTTTGTGGGGCCTACAACTTGATCCGTATTCATTCCGGAGATGAGTGGAAGACCACCTTTAACATCCGGGACGGTCGCTACGAATACTTGGCCATGCCCTTCGACCTCTGCAATGCTTCAGCTGTATTCCAGGAGTTTGTGAATGACATTTTCCAAGATATGCTGTACTTCTGCATGGTGGTCTACCTGACTGATATCCTCGTTTTTTCTCCATATCTGTCTGCCCACAGAAAGAACGTGCGCCAAGTACTCCTGCGTTTGAGGGAAAACCGCCTTTACGCCAAGATCGAGAAATGTGTCTTTGAACAGACGTCCTTACCATTCTTGGGGTACATTATCTTGGACTCTGGACTACGCATGGATCCGGAGAAAGTGTCTGACGTTCTCAATTGGCCATGGTCCCATGGGGTGAAGGCAATCCAATGCTTTCTTGGCTTTGCAAATTACTATCGACAGCTCATCCCCCATTTCTCCTCATTGGTTCAGCCTATCTCGTCTCTTATCCACAAAGAAGCTATCACTAATGCTTGGCCTTCCCAGGCAGAGGATGCATTTCTTTCCTTGAAGCAAGCTTTCGCCTCAGCTCCAGTGCTTCATCGTCCAGAGGTTCGTAAACCTTTCATCCTTGAGGTAGATGCATCCTCTACCTGGGCTGATGCTTTTCTTTTGCAGAAGTCTTCTTCAGGATGTCTAGTCACCTTCTTTTCCAAAGTATTCTCTCCATTAGCGCAAAATGATTCCATTGGTAACAAAGAGTTATTGGCCATTAAGTTGGCCTTGGAGGAATGGAGATACTTACTAG
This sequence comes from Dendrobates tinctorius, assembly GCF_039654945.1. Lineage (NCBI taxonomy): Eukaryota > Metazoa > Chordata > Amphibia > Anura > Dendrobatidae > Dendrobates > Dendrobates tinctorius. The sequence continues at coordinate 16,108,308 of NW_027361705.1, read as the reverse complement.
AAGGAGCCATACATCCGTTCATGATTTTCACTGACCATAAGAACCTGGCGTACATTCAGTCTGCACAGAGGCTCAATCCCCGGTGTAGAGATCCACCAAATGAGTGGAGGGGGATTTACTCACTTGGCCGGTCTTTGAGGCATACGCGGGGACACTCTGGGTTAAACAAAACATTTGGTTTATTAGATATCAGCATAAACCGCTCTTCATGAACATAATAGCATGTAGCTTCCAGTACAACCTTCGTTAAACATGCAGCGTTACCACATAAAGCATACAAAGTCTCTTACTGACCCCGGTCAGTGCTACTCACAGTTCATCCCTCACGGGTTATCAGGGAAGCAGCCACACTGGGATCACTGTTCCAGACAGTGCCTTGCTCACTAGGCCGTCTACAGTTGCAGAGCTACAGCCGGGCAGTAGCTTCCCTACACAGAGCCGTCACAGACTCAACCAGGTCTGGGCCTTTCCATGTGCTCTTCCAGGAAGTTCAGTCCCAGACACTTCCAACAGACACAGGCCTTCCGGGACCTTGCACTCTGACCACTCAGGATCAAACACACAACCTATTGTTAGGAACGGCAGAACACACTAAATAAATAAATAATAAAGTGCGTTTGCCGCTCGGGGTCCACCGTGCAGAAGGTGTTATAACTGCTGCTGAGTAATGGCAGATGTGCTATATGGTGGTATAATGCGCACGAGTTCAACTTCACCCGAAGTGCGCAAAGCGGACTCTGTTGACTCACAGACGCGCTGTAACATAAACATACAAATAGCTGAGCCTGTTAGTGTCACAGGCCTCAGGTAAATGCACACATGGTATTTGGTCACAGGAGCAGGACCCAAGGCAGAGGAGCTGCGTCCGTCTAGACCTACCGTGCGTGTGGCATCTCTACTACAGACGCCAAGGAGGGCTGCAACTGCAGCGCGTAGGACACTGCCGCTAGTCAGCAAAGCAAGGAAGCAGGCGCAATGTTGGACGCTAGCACTGTGGATGATGGTGTAGTGGCTTGAGGCTTGCCACGCGCTGGCGCTGACTATAATCTAAGTCCCTGTACACATTCATAATATCAGAGGGAGGGGATCTTAATGAGTCATTCGCAGGTTCATACATCCATCATCATTCACACAGTAGCAACTAGAGACTATACTAGTGCATGGCCGAACGGTCATGAGCGCTTTTTATAGCCGGGACCTTCCGGAAGCTTACAGATCTCCGAGATGGACCAATGAGATCTGGAGCAGGACCTGGGCACATGACTCCCAATCTCTAATAGTCGATCGTCTCGTGAGCATGCCCAGTAGGAGAGCAAAAGGACTTAGTCTCTGGAGCGATCTGCTGCCAAGCAATCTCCTCTGCGGGAGATAGACAGCAGGAGACCACAGAATGTGGGGCTCTGGACTCTTGCAGAGCAGATGCAGAAACCCAATGCCTAACACCCATGTGACCAGACCTCAGTCACACTATATGGTACGTGACCACACCCACAAGTGAGGTATGGATCACATGGTCATGACCTCACTTCAGGTCCTATTTCATACAGCCACACATACAGGCTTTATCCTGGGCGTTCAGCCACACGCCCACATTCATATTCTGAGTAGCATATACAGTGCACCCTAGCTTTAACAGAGGTTACCGCACCACATACCCTCCCCCTGTTCAAACTTGTGGGGTTGAACATCTGTCACACATTAGGTGCCTCGAGACCGGGTACCCACTGTCGCCTTGCGCTACAAGTCGAAAGGACCGTCTCAGTCCGGTTTGGGCGTCATTCAGCATCATAACTGTGTTAGACCTCCCCCGCCCCCAGCAGTCAGTATATCTGCCTTGGGCTTTGGCCCTCAAGTCACAGTCCATCTGTGTCAGTAGACCCTTTTTAGTCTCCACAGTTTTCTAGTACTCCCCGTTACCCAACATTTCTTTCCATGACCAGCTCTCCCGGTTGGTGTGGTCATAAGTCCCACTTACAGTCGAGCCCCCTGTCTGGTCTGAGTATGACCCAGCTAGTACATTACAGGAGCTACTGTCCAGGTCTCTCAGTCTCATACTGAGAGTAGAATTGCCACTTGCAGATTCTCAATGTTTTTGTCTTGCTGAAAGTCTTCGGCTACCTGCCACTTCATTATCTGGAGGGTACCTTCTGGTCCTTATACCCCAGGATGAAGGCGGACGCCAACTCATGTTCTGCATCTATTTATTGATCTGCAGTCAGTGCAGTCTTAACTGCCCTATGTTCTTCAGGTACGTTACCCGATATTCCAGGAGCATTCAGAAGTTCCTAAGGCTTTCCACAGAGCCCACAACAATGATTGGAACCATGCCATCTTCACTAGATACCTGGATTCATTATCAGGTGTAATCCTCACCCTCGCCACACCGGATCTATTCACAAGGTCTTGCATCACTTTTCCAAGCCTTCCAATGACTCTCCCCACCAGATGTTTGGGTACCGGAATTACGTCTTCCACCAAGCCCAGCCGATTTTTAGCTTCCCTCGCAAGCTCCAGACGTCGAGCAGCTTTCATATTACTCAGCATTATCATCTGTTTTGCATGGAGACATTGCAGATGCATATCGGTCAGGACAGCCACCCGCTTCTCTGTGTCTTCCCTGGTTGACAGTACGAACAACTGTAGAGTCTCAGGTGCCCAGTACACCCTACACGCTTTGACCACCTTTTTGAAAGCCTCATGCACACCCTCACTGGTACAGGCTTCTTGCACATCTTCAGGTACCTCTATCGCGCACTTGAAGATTGAGGGCCCACACTCTTCATGGACGGAAGGCTCTTGCTTGGCCACAGAATTTTCCATCAAGACCTCTACTACAACTGGGTGATTGTCTTGTTCCATTCTCAGTGCACAGTGTTCCCCAGTTTTACCCTCTTCAGGCACCCTCACTAAGATAGGTATTTGTAACTCCGCCTTGTTATCCCTCGGACATGGCCGCTGTAAGTCTTCATCCACCAATGCCTCCTCTTGTGGAAGACCTCTTACTGCTTCTCTGAGCACTTCCACGACTTCTCTTAAGGCCTTACTCACACTTTGCCATGTTGACAGGTAGCTTCTGAGCTCAGAGACTTCCTTCTCCAGCTCATCCACTCTGTGCTCAGCCGTTTGCCTCAGGGCCTTTTCTTGTATGTTATGCTCTTTAATTGCCTTTAGTTCGGCCTGTAAATCTTCCACCTTTTTCTTCTCACCAGAGCACTTTTTAACGAGGTCCTGGACCTCCTGTGCTTCCTTCTCTCCAAAGCAGATGTTGACTGCCGAAAGCTCGGACTCCAGGTGGCGCACCCGCTCCAACTGCGCAGAGTTGGCAACATCCATACTCGCCACCTTCAAACTCTCCTTTGCCAGCTGTTGACAGACCTCTTCATGCTCTTTCTCTAATCTTTGGACACATACTTCTACCTGGTGGAAACTGTCAGGTCGCTCTTTCCAGGTGCACATTTCCTTTGTCAGCTTGTCAATTAGTTCCCCTAGTTGTCATGTGATATCATTCAAACTGGCCAGCTTCTCCGTCAGCTCTTCTATTTTGTCTGAGGGTGCAGTTTGTTCAGACCCTTTTCGGCCCTTACGCCTCCGGCGACGGAAGACCTGCTATTTAAACTTGAGTCAGTATTACTGCACTCTTTTCCACTGTCGTCACTGTCTGAATGGGAGTCACCACCACCCAGTCAGTCATCCTGGAACCAGCGGTCCCCATTGCTAACAGTGTTAGACTCCACTCCTGGAGCTTCCCCATCTCCATCTTGTGAAGCACTGTCATTCCCTTGTGTCAGCGTTTCAGTCTGCACAGCATTATACTCAGTCCTAGTGGTTGCTACTGGCAATAATACATCACAGTCACACCACACTGTACGGTAAACCCCCAAGATACTCTGTCATACTGTAGATAGATTTTTAATTAGGTAGATATACCCTTGTGCGTGCTGTGGCCTATCCTAATTAGACAGAGTCTTATTGAGCGTTCAAGGAAAGAAAGACACCAAACCTAGTTAGCAGCAATCCTTTCCAGCAAAACTCTGGAAGTTTATTGAATATACTTGGTTTTATTAGTTCGTACAAAGGAGTGGTTACTCATTAACATAAAGGCTGAACTTCTTATCTAATTGGTCAGTTTAAATACATGAACATATATGGGTGTCCGACCTAAGGTGACTTAAGCATCAGATGATATACTGCACCTAGTCTTACAATGTCAGCAAGACTTCAATATCAGCTTGGACCATCTGGCCTAACTTCCTCTTCTGTATGTCTGGGACAAATGTGACAAGACAATGCTATCATGAGTTAACATCAGCTCCCCAGACTGGGTAGCAGGTCATTTCCACCAACTAGTTACAAGGTTCAAACTGTGAATATGTATCTAGGTGCATATGAGTGAGTATATAGAGTATATAAGAGTACATAAGTATATAGCATATAGCCTATAGCAGGCAAGTGAGGTCTAGATGAAATACATATACATATATATTTCCATAACAGTCCCCCCTTAGATATCACTTGCCCTAAAATCCTGCTCCTGGCCCAAAGCGCTGCAACTCTTTTATGCTGCCAGTGGTCTGAGATACACCTAGCGCATACATCCTCCTCTGTACAGACTTTTCGCAAATGGGCGGTCAGGAGATCTGTCCCTAACGGGGGTTTGCTGCAATGTAATCAAAGTCTCTTAATTAGCAGTCTATGCAGTCAGTGCATGTGTATTCTCTATCAGGTAGGTAATTTATTCAGTCAGGTAGGTCATCCACAGCATCATTCCAGCTCAGGTGTATCTTCTGGTATGAGGGCTTTTTCCCGCATTGTGGTGCGTGGATCTAGGTGGAGGTTTTCCTTCCAGGTTGGTGGCATCAACACTTGGAGAAGGGCCATCGGATCTGGGATCGAGTGCTTCTCCTTAAGGACTTTTTCCACCCACACTCAGTCTCCTGACTTCAGGGCATGCATACCAGGCACCGAATCTGGACCTGGCAATGAAGGAGAAAACTCGAGAATGGACATTAGAAAGGTTCTTGATAAATTCAATTACACATGCAGACAAAGTGTCATTTTGCAAAGTCAACTGCTAAGTAAAGAATACCCCTAAACTGGGTTTTTTGACCCAAATAATGTTTCATATTGGTAACAGCTTTTTCTGAGCCTAGGGGAGTGTCTAATGCCAGGGTTTGTCTGTTTCTTGGGCAAATTTTTAGCATGCTGCTCTTAAGTGTCCCACCTAGTCTATGGTGTGGGATGGTGGGTAGTGTGTGTAGGCCTAAGTCTGACCCTACTGCTGATCAGATCTCTTGTGTCAGGTTTGCTGTGAATGTGGGTCCCTGATCACTTGTTATTGCTTCTGGAACCCCCATATCTGCACACTATTTTCGAGAGTAGCTTCTTTTCAGTAGTCTTCGCCAACTGGTTCCTTACTGGGAAGTCTTCAGGCCAGATGGTGTGGGGGAACTTTTCCCGCTTGTCCGATGTTGAATGTGTGGGAGGCCAAACAGCAGCTGGGAATTTGGCTGTTAAGGTGTGAGTTCAGTCTAATCAGGCCATTCATCTGTGTCTTCAATTCTGTGCAGGGGCCATATGCCCATTGAACCACCGTAGGGTACACACTTTACACACTTTGAGGTAGACTGCGTCTGTCTTGAGGTAGACATTTGAGGCAGACGTTTTGAGGTAGACATTTGAGGTAAACAGGTTTCTTGGAGCCCAGTGCTTTTGCCTTTTAGCATCCAGCTTTCCTCCTTCCGAGTCTGATCCTGCTACTTCTTGTACAGGTTTCGGGAAGTCATTTTGTAAGGTTTTCTCGTCTTCAGTCGTCTTGTAGTAGCCGTCCGGCTCTACGACCTCTCCAATTTTCTATATTGTCTTCCTCTGGCTGCTTCTTTGGCTGCCACGTCTGCCATGTTGATGCCCCGTGTCTCTACTGTGTTCAGTTTTTCGTGTGCCTTGACCTTCAACACTGCCACCACTTTTAGTGGTTGAAGAGCGTCCAGCAGGTCTCTGATGACTCCATGGTGCTTCACGGTCGACCCGCTTGCTGTGATGAAGTCTCTTGCAGCCCAGATGGGTCCGAAGTCATGTGCTATGCCATGCGAGTACCTGGAAGTTTTGCTCTTCGCAATCTGGCAGGCCTTCCGTCAGCTCTATCAGTTCCGCTTCTTGGACTCTTGGGCTGACAAACTTCTGGACCATAGGATGTCTTGATTGCTGGTCACTGCACAGTTCATGTGGAACCTTCCTTCATCATCTGCTAAACTGGAGCCATCTACGGTATCTTGCAGATTTTTCATCTGAGGGTCCATATCCGCATCCCCCCTTGGGAGTGGGAGTAGAGACAGGTAACGGCTGAGAGCACAGAAGAGTGGTGGAGATCAGCCTGGTCAGGAGGGCGTGTGCTGCAGATATTGTTTTCATGCAGGAGGGCCCCCCTCCTTGCAACTGGATCCAGGCTGGCTGAGAGGTAATCTAGAGGCCTCTGGTTTTCCTCGGTGGGTCTGTTTTAGGACTGGCCAGTAGCATGACTTTCTCCATCTTTGTCTTTCCTTTTCTGTTCAGCAAAGACGGGATGGCTTCTCGTAGTCAGGGAGACCTAGAGCTGGCGCAGAGACTATGAAGTCTTTCAGTTTCCTGTATGAGATGAAGGCTGCAATGCGTTGATGCAATTGTACAGAGGCTGCATTGAGCCTGGAGCACCCGGGATCCAAGTTCTGCAGTACGTGACTAGACTAAGGAAGGACTGCATCTTCAGAGTTGTTGAGGGAGCCATCTTCTCCTCCGCGGTCTTCCGGTCATCTGTCAAGTGTTTCGTCTAGTGGGCGATACGGTGTCTTCAGGAACTTGCTTTTGACACCACTGGACTCTGTTTTGCAGAACTTACCTTGTTGCTCCACCAGGCAGAGTAGAGGAGACATGGAAAGCGCTGTGCAGGTAGCGGTGTCGATGACTTCTGCATGCTCCGCAATCCAGAGGACGGGGATGGAGGACAATGCTCTGGCGAGCTGTGAAAGGCTGCTCTGGGCCCTCTTGAGCATCACTGTCCACTTGTTCTGCATCCCCCTTGGGAGTTTTCAGGAACTGGTCATCCAGGTGAGGGGGAACATTGAGGAGAGCTTCGGGCAGATCCATTGCCGTGAGCACCATTGCTGTGGCTGGCACGTTTGTCAGCAGAGTGTGCAGATCTGGCACAACTGGGGTTTAAAACACGGTTGCTTCGCTCACAGCCCTCAGGTTATGCATCATTCAATCCAGTCTGATTCTCCTTTCACAGTCTTCCTCTTGACTGAGAAAAGCTGGGACTGCATGATGATTCCCATGGGTGAGGCGGCTCAATCTGGCCATGCTCTTCACAGTGCCGTGAGTGACTCCCATCTTCTGGCACAGGGCCGGCAGGAAAACAAGCCATTTGCTGGGGTCCTCTTCATCAGAGATGGCGTCCAGCTGAGCTTTCTTGCTTTCACAGGGGATCTTTTTGCTGGGGCGTCTTCTTTACCAGCCAGCAGCCGTTCCTTTCACCCAGCTTGATCTCAGGTCAGCATTTGTTAACCAGTTTGAGAAGTTGAGTGGCTGTCTTCTGGTCCAGGGCCTGGATGAACTTCAGGGAGCACCTTCAGAGTCTTGTCCAAGATGGTCCTCTGGCACTGGAGCCAGAAGCAGTGCAGCCATTCCACGAAGCGGGTATGGCCCCTCTAGGTTAGGAGTCTCCTGACCCATGCCAAAGTTCTTAGGCCATTTCTTGTACAGCAGTTCAACTTAGACCTCCAGTTGGTCAGAGACAGTTTAGCTCTGGGTGATGAGCAGGGATGCTGGGCCTTCTGAGCGTCCGGGGTTCCAGACTTGGGTGACACCCGCACTGGCGCAACTTGAAGTCTCCCTTGGACCATAGACTTCCGGGTGCTATGTCCAGCACCTCCTTGGGTAGGCTTGCGCTGGTTGTTCAAGTGAGGCTCTTGTAGGGCCACCAGCATGATTGACTCTCTGATTCTTCTTGGGTCTGGGGTGGAGAAGAGGTCAAGGTCACATCTTCATGGGACACTTTGGTCACCTTCAGTTCCTGCAGTAGGTTTGCGCTCATCAGGTGTGGTGGGCAGGTCTCCACCATAAACTGGAACAGGATGGAGTATCCTGGCTGTGTCCACATGCTCAGGGGCTTGCAAACTGGGGAACATCTGTCTTGACCTGCAGCCCCTATACAAGACACAGAGTGCTCTGATAGACTGGTGGGGTCGGGGATTTTCACTTCTGACTGCACCAGTGTCCACAAGGAAAGATATAACAGCCCCCAGTGATTTGAGGTATTGGGTCCGCTGGTGGGGCTTCACATATCAGGGGTGTGACTTCTGGTGGACCTGGTTTGCCTCTGTCCTATGGACAGGGTTCTTCATTGTCTTCTGTGTTTCTTTCTTGGCCTACTCCTCTGCGGGATGACCTGGGTTGCTGGGGTGCTGTGCACTGGTTCTGGAAATGGCCAAGGTTGCCACAGTTGAAACACCTGACAGGTCTCCTGTCCCTGCAGGGTGGTTGCTCCTCCACGTCAGTGGCCACCATAGGAGGGACTGTCCTCCGCACTCCTGGGAGGGACTCAATTCTTCTGGCTACTGAGAGCAGGACATCTACTGCTATTGTCCTGTACTCAGGCCAGTAGTTTCTTGATTGGTTCTCTTAGTCCATGCACAAAGGCCTGTGCCAACATTTGTCTGTGTACTTGATCATGAATAGTGAAGCCTAAAATTTGGAATACTTGACTCACTCTGCCATGAAACTCATCTACAGACTCTGTCTCGGCTTGGCTCATGTTATGCAAGCTGAGTGCTTGTCTGGCTTTTGCCCACTCTCTGAGCTGTTCAATTAGCTTTGATCCTGATTCCCAGGAATGCAGATCTAATTCTGATGGAAGCTTGAAGTGTTCCTTCATGATTGGCCAGAGTGTTTCACCTGCTTTTATCTCCATTATGGACCAGAGATCACTCCATGTTGCAGCATATGTCTGCTGGCTCTGCTGCATTCTTCGGTAAAATGGCATGGGGTCCATATCTGGGTCTGGCAGATTTTTTTAGGATACTGAACACCTGACTAGGGGTGAAGGGCACATAGTGTAAGAGTTCTGGCTTTATCTGCCCCTGCCTTCTTGGTGTCTGTGAGTTTCCCTAGTACTATGTAGCATAACCCCCTCTTCATATTCATCAGAGGAGGAAATGTGCCATTGTGTGTTTGTCTTGTGTGTGGGCAGCACTCCCCCCTCTGAGACTGTAGCTCCATTTGGTACATAGGATCCTCAGTCTCAGACTTAGCAGTTGCAGTCTCTGATGACCCACACCTCCCTTCTGCTAACTGTTGTATCGGGAGGGCATCTGTGTTGTTATGTGTGGGGAGTGATTCACTTTCTTCTCCCGATGTCATAGCTGTCTCTTTAGAGAGGGTGCCCTGTGGAAATAGGGACACCTCATTGTCTGGATCTGGCACTGGGCCAGCTGGTGAACGGAGAGGTGGGTGGGGGAGAGAGAGAGAGAAGCAGGGGAGGGTGGAGGAGAGATTTGGAATAGGAGGAGAGTGGGGAGGAGACAAAAGAGGGGGAGAGAGTGAAGATGAGGGGGAGGAGAGAGGATGAGAGATGGGTGTTGGTGAGGAAGGTGGAGAGGGAGGAGAGATGGGAGAGAGAGAAGGGGGAGAGATAGGCGGAGATGAAGAAGATAGAGGAGGGAGAGAGAGAGATGGTGAGGGAGGATGAGGTATAGGAGGAGAAATAGATGAGGGGGGAGGTGGGAGTGAAAATAGTGGAGATAGAGTGGGGAGGAGAGAGGTAAGAGAGATGGGATGAGGGAAGAGTGGGGAGAGAGTCGATGGTGGGGGGAGCGACCTGCTTCCCCCTTATGCCGACAAAGAAGGCATGCTTGAATCTGTGGTCCCTCAGATGGCACAGATTAGAATGCCGCTGAAAACACTTTTTCTACACGTAAAAAATAATCCTTTCCTGTTCACACTATCTGTTAGCACCTTCTACGCTGTAAAATCCGCTGTCACTTTAAGAAATGCAGACGGCAATTCAGATTCACTAGCTACTTCCCTTTTTTTCTCAATATATTAAGCCATGCTACAGCATACGGAGCTACCCGTAGAAAACGACATGCTTAACTTTCTGAATAACACTTACTTACTGTGTCTGTTTAAAAAAAACTTCGAAAAGGGTGATTAAAACTTAAAAACTTTGCAACCCCTTTTAACTTGCTTAAAAAGGAAGGAAAAACAAAACAAAATATTTAGTAAAAAACTTCAAAAGTAGTGGAAATGAAATGGAAAATTAAAAATTGACAAGAGAACACAGGAATAAACAAAAGCAGGTAAAAATTCTCTGTTTAACAAAAAAACTGAATGAAAGAAGTGAAAACTAAAACCTAAAAAAACTGATAAAATGTCACAAAAAGTGGAAGAAACCTAAAAAGAGATAAAAAGGGAAAAATGATTTTCTTTCTCTTTCTAACAAAATAAAAGAAAAGGAAAAAATCTCTATGAGTAGTGAAAACCAAAAAGACTAATAACAAAACTTAAAAATGGAAAAAAAAAACAAAAGAAAAAGAGAAAAATGATCAGGGATTAAAAGATTTTTAAAAGGAATACAAATCAAAACGTTGATAAAACTTAAAAACCACTCTGAAAAATCAAAAACCAAAACAAGTACACTTCCAACAATCTAAAAAGTGTGCTGACTGCAGAACACACACCCACTTCCTCTTTCTATGCCTGCGTCTCTCAGTGAAATTCTCTGAGAACAATGGAAACCAAAAAGCAGACTGAGACTGCAGTGATATGCTCAAAAGACCCAGCTTTCCCAAAAATTCTCACACTACAGTAACAAGAATAAAAATCTCCACCAAAATGGCAAGATAAAACATAAAAGAGGGAAAAGCAGAGTACAAATATGACAATATGAATAATATGTATATCAGGGGCACACCCTACAGGCAAAAGAGGAAGAGTACAATAAAAAAGGAAAAACCTTTTCTGCTTCAGATCATTGTGGAAAACTGCAGTGAAAAACAGGTTGATGCCCATATAGACGTCCAGGGAGAGATCGAAGCCCTTGTTTTGTGACTCGTATGTCAAACAGCTGCTGGTAACTGATAACTGCCAACCACACTGGGTGCACTGTGCTTGGTGACCCGGAATGTTTACCACGCTGTATCGGACGTCCTGCCTGGCTCGTCCGTAACAGGAATGTGATAAATCCCACAAAATTGCCACCACCTGATACCTGGGCCGGCTTCTCCTGTCCTTCCCTGTGACCAGGTGTGTTGGTGGCAATTTGTCAAGTGGTTTGACTTGCAATATCTCCCCTAAGCTAACACCACCGCATGCCTGGCGTGGGTGCTGTTGTCTCTTCCTATGCACGGGTGTTTGTTGTGATAGCTTGATGTGAGATTCGCCTTGTGATAACTCTGTAAGGCCCCACCACCAGTCCCTGGGCAAGGCTTCTCCTGTCCTCCCCCTGTGTCCAGGTGTATTTGTGAGGACCTATCTGAGCGAGTCAAACTCCCCTGTTATCGGTTTCCCAACAGCCACTGATGTAGAAATTTATATGGGTAGATATACCCTTGTGCATGCTGTGTCCTGCCCAAATTAGACAGAGTCTTATTGAGCGCTCAAAGGAAAAGAGGAAGCTACACTTGGTTAGCAACAATTCATTCCAGCAGAACTCTGCCAGGTTATTCACATTCATGGTTTTTTATCAGTTCGTACAAAGGAGTGGTTACTCATTAACATAAAGGCTGAACTTATCTAATTGGTCAGTTTAAATACATGAACATATATGGGTGTCCGACCTAAGGTGAATTAAGCATCAGATGATATACTGCCCCTTGTCTTACAATGTCAGCAAGACTCCAATATCGGCTTGGACCATCTCGCCTAACTTCCTCTTCTGTATTGTCTAGGACAAATGTCACAAGACAATGCTCTGGCTTCATGGTTTAGGTCATCTTTAGCAACTGATTACAAAGTTCAGAACAGCTGTGAATATATCTCTAAGTGCGCATATAGAAATATATACTTTAGAGTGTATATGGGTACATAAGTATATAGCATATAGCCTATAGCAGGCAAGTGAGATCTAGATGAAATACATATACATATATATTTCCATAACACCACAAGCACAAATCAGTCACCATGTTTCCACCAGCTCTCTCCCGGATTTAGACACACAGGAACACAGCAGACACTTTGCTTATCCCAGGGTTTGGATAAGAGCGTGGACTTTTTTACACAACCTGGGTTTGGTGACCACACTGACAGGCTAGAGTTACTGACCCCGACTGGGCAGAGGGAACATTCAGGTAAGATAACTAGATTTTCTTACCTTACTTATGGAGTTGTGCAAATCTCCGTTCCCATGAGCCAAGGCCTTGGCCGGCATCTCTGTCCTCTCCGGTCAGCAGGATCCCCGTGCGTTTTCGTCCACAGCCCCGAGTTAGGAGTCAATTGTCATAGATAGATTTTTGATTAGGTAGATATACCCTTGTGCATGCTGTGGCCTGTCCTAATTAGACAGAGTCTTATTGAGCGCTCAATGAAAGAAAAATGCCAAACCTAGTTAGCAGCAATCCTTTCCAGCAAAACTCTGGAAGTTTATTGAATATACTTGGTTTTATTAGTTAGTACAAAGGAGTGGTTACTCATTAACATAAAGGCTGAACTTTTTATCTAATTGGTCAGTTTAAATACATGAACATATATAGGTGTCCGACCTAAGGTGACTTGAGCATCAGTTGATATACTGCCCCTTGTCTTACAATGTCAGCAAGACTCCAATATCGGCTTGGACAATCTGGCCTAACTTCCTCTTCTGTATGTCTGGGACAAATGTCACAAGACAATGCTATCATGAGTTAACATCAGCTCCCCAGACTGAGTAGCAGGTCATTTCCACCAACTAGTTACAAGGTTCAAACTGTGAATATGTATCTAGGTGCATATGAGTGAGTATATAGAGTATATAAGAGTACATAAGTATATAGCATATAGCCAATAGCAGGCAAGTGAGATCTAGATGAAATACATATACATATATATTTCCATAACAACTCTCTATCTGGGTGTCAGCTCCACTCTTTATTTACCACATCATTATCAGTCACACTGTGATAACCTTCAGGTGACATCAGGTCAGTAAATTGGGCAGACGCATCCCTTCCTCTGGTCGCCCCTACATCTGACCCATCCATTGTGGGAGGTGATATTGCCTTAAGGTACGCCACCCCATCAGTAGAGAGGCCTCAATCCTACTGCTGTAGAGGAGCTCCCCCCTCCCACAAGTCTGAAAACAGCCTAGAGTCCCGGCCTACTATCACCGGACAGGATAAGTTCGGGACTACAGCGACATCATGGTTTTTAATGTCCCTGTGTCTCGAGTATCACCATGGCTACTACATAGTCCTTAGTGCACCCATGGATGCAGGTGACAGCAATCTTCCTTTCAGACATTATAAATTTCTCTGGCACAGTCTTCACTAGGGTCACTGAGCCCCCAGAATCGACTTTTGCAATACCGCCCCTTTTTGGGACTCCACCCCTTTTTTGGCACCCATTACTGTCTGAATTACTGCCCCCTTTAGGGACCCCACCACCTCCCTAGGGTGCAACCCGTGGACTCTGCACGGTACTCTCAGGTCCAGTTCACACAGAACAGATATGTTTCTCAGGCTTCTACTGGCTCATAAAGAGATTGTCCACACTGGACCTCTGATGTCCTTTTACGACACCCCACCAGCTCCTTCTAGCACTGCCACAGCTCCTGCTGTCGCCACAAACCCGCCGGCACCTCCAACTGCCAACCACAAGCAGCTGCTGGTGCCACTGCAGCTCCTGCTGCTGCAGAACCTCTTGCTGCAAAAGTGACTGCAGCTCCTGTTACCACAAGTCTCTGCACACTTCCGCTGCGCCGTCTTCGTGAACCCGCCAATCCACAGCAAGATTCATAACCCCGCCGAGTTACAGCCAGACGCTTGTCACCTTCGTGACCCCACCGAGCCACCGCAAGCTGACTTGAGAAAAAACTTTGTGACCCCGCCGAGTCACAACAGAGCACCTCACACGTACCTCCTGGACAGTTGCCCATAGCAACCGACTTCGTAGACCTCGTCCGTTGCCCCTAGCAACAAGGCTACCAGAGTGCTCTTAGCATTCTCCACCAATTGTAGAGATCCACCAAATGAGTGGACAAGGATTTAGTCGCTTGGCCGGTCGTTGAGGCATATGCAGGGACAATCCGGGTTAAACAGATCATTCGGTTTATTAGACATCAGCATAAACAGCTCTTCATGAACATAATAGCGTGTAGCTTCCAGTACAACCTTCGTTAAACATGCAGCGTTACCACATAAAGCATACAAAGTCTCTTACTGACCCTGGTCAGCGTTACTCACAGTTCATCCCTCATGGGTTGTCAGGGAAGCAGCCGCACTGGGATCACTGTTCCAGACAGTGCCTTGCTCACTAGGCCGTCTATAGTTGCAGAGCCACAGCCAGGCAGTAGCTTCCCTACACAGAGCCATCACAGACTCTATCAGGTCTGGGCCTCTCCATGTGCTCTTCCAGGAAGTTCAGCCCCAGACACTTCCAACATACACAGGCCTTCCGGAACCTTGCATTCTGACCACTCAGGATCAAACACACAACCCATGTGACCAGATCTCGGTCACACTATATGGTACGTGACCACACCCACAACTGAGTTATGGATCACATGGTCATGACCTCACTACAGGTCCTATTTCATACAGCCACACATACAGACTTTATCCTGGGCGTTCAGACACACGCCCACATGCATATTCTGAGTAGCATATACAGCGCACCCTAGCTTTAACAGAGTTTACCGCACCACACAAGCAAGCCAGGTGGTCATTGTTCTTCGCCAATTTTGACTTTGAACTCCATTTTTGGCCAGGTGGTCAAAATATTAAAGCCGATGCTTTATCTTGGTCATTCCAGTTGACCGATACTGAAGAAGAACCTTCACATATCATCGACCCCACCAAGATAATTACCGTGGCTCCTGTCACCCTGATTTCCTTACCCCCGGGAAGAACATTTGTGGCCGAGAACAATCAAAATCGAGTTTTACTCTGGGGACATTCATCCACATTGGAGTCAAGAAGACTATCTCCCTGTTAACTCGCTACTACTGGTGGCCATCTCTTTACCAGGATGTCAAAGACTTTGTAGCCTCGTGTCCATCATGCACCAAGAACAAGGTACCCAGACAACCACCTTCCGGGCTTCTGCTTTATCTTCCTCTTTGTGGGTTTATAAAAGTGACACTAGACTTTTCCTCTGCCTACCGTCCCCAAATCAACGGGCAGGTGGAATGAGCGAATCAGATCCTTACATCTTATCTCTGTCACTTTTCGAATGCTCAACAGAATGACTGGGTCAGTTTACTTCCATGGGCAAAGTTTGCACATAATAACCACACCAGCGAATCTTCCTCCAAGTCTCCCTTCTTCATCGTTTTCAGACAGTATCCCAGTGTGCTTCTACCTGTACCTTCTGTCTCGGGAGTGCCTGCTACCGACTCTCTGTCCGTGGAGTTCTCCAGGGTCTGGCAGGAGACCAAAAGCACCCTTGAAAAAGCATGAGACAGGATGAAACAACATGCTGATAAAAGGCACCTGAACTCTCCTCCTTTTCTCCCTGGTGACAAGGTGTGGCTTTCCTACAAATATATTCGCCTTAAGATACCATCATACAAACTAGATCCCCGATACATTGGCCCTTTTGAGGTCCTCAGGCATATTAATAACGTTGCATTCAAGTTGAAGTTACCCGCCTCGCTCCACGTTGCCAATTCCTTCCATGTGTCCCTCCTCAAACCTGTGTTGCTCAACGGGTTTCATCCTTCTCCGGGCCACAAACCCCAGCCTGTTGATGTGGGGGATGTATTTGAGGTGAATGATATCCTGGCCATGAAGAAGGTAAAGAGGGAAAACGCTTTTCTTAATTGATTGGAAAAGCTTTGGCCCTGAGGAAAGGTCATGGGAACCCCGGGAGAATATCCAAGCACCCCAGATTTTGTCTAAGTTCCTTTCCAGCCTTGAAAAGAGGGGAGTACTGTTACATCGCTCTCACCGCCACACCTCGAGCGCTGACGCACGCCACCCGACATCTTCACTTCCGGTTTCACGGCCGGCGCTGGGGTCCCGTAGGGTGCGCGCGTTTCATGCGTTCTTGACTCTGCGGCTATGCGCCACACCCCGGGTCCTATCTGGAGAGCTTGCGCACTACCGGCAGCTCTGACCGCGCCGCACCAGCTCTGATATCTCTATGGTCCAGGAGGACCTGACCCGGAAGCCCCAGTGCACATTTCCTATATCGGTCTGCCTCTTTCTGTAGGTTGCACCTGATTATCATTTTTGCTTCCTTGCTTGGCTTGCTTAGTGACTGCACGGTCGTTCTCTTTACTCAGGTCCACTACCTTGTACTCTGGCATGCTTCCTAGCATGCGCTCTGCTTTGCCTTGTACCTTGAAAAAGCATGAGACAGGATGAAACAACATGCTGATAAAAGGCACCTGAACTCTCCTCCTTTTCTCCCTGGTGACAAGGTGTGGCTTTCCTACAAATATATTCGCCTTAAGATACCATCATACAAACTAGATCCCCGATACATTGGCCCTTTTGAGGTCCTCAGGCATATTATCAGGCATAGGTCCTCAGGCCTATAAGAAGGCATGCTTCTTAGTACACGCTCTGCATTGTCTAGTATTCTGGCATGCTCCCTAGCATGTGCTCTGCTTTGCCTTGCATCCAGGCGTGCTTCCCAGCATGCGCTCTGCATTGCCTCATACCCAGGCATGCTTCTCACTGCACGTCCTATGCACTCTTGTACCCAGTGTGCCCCTGTGTACATGTGCTGCACTATCCTGCACCCTGTGTGCCCCTGTGTACATGCTCAGCACTATCCTGTACCCTGCGTGCCCTCGTATACACACTTTACGCACTCCTGTACCCTGCGTGACTCCGCCTTCTCCTTGCTAGTCACGGTCTCTCGCTCCTCCTTCGAGCCGGCCACCTGGTTCCAGCAGTCATGGTACTTTATCCCCCTGGGTCTGCCCCTGACACTCCCTGTATAGGGGGTGGACCTCACTAGGTCAGCTCGCCCAGGGTGGGTTGGTGTCATGGCTCAGAGGGTCCACTCCAGGAGACGTCACACACGGTACTAAGAAATGGTATATGTGAACTATTGATCAGGGTCATTTGGATGTTTTGGATTTTCATTATGATTTAAAAAGAGAAAACACAGTAGTTATTTAAACTTTTGAGCACAACTGTCAAACTTGTCTTTATTTAGAAAAATTAGTTAAAACATGATAAAAAATTAAACCTCAGTAAACCCAACACTCTCAGAAGGAACTCCAGTCAAAAATATTGAACCAGCGATTTACATCATGGTAAGCTTTCAAACTTCCCTTTCCTTCCTCCCACTACTATCACTCCTAAATGAAATTTAGTATCTTCCAGCAGAGCAATGTTTAATAGCAACAATGCAACTGAGAAGTAAATGTAGTCTGGCATCTCCCATCAGAGCAATGATTAATAACAGCGGTATAGCAGAAAAGCAAATGCAAACTAAAGACATGCTTGAAGAGAAGCATTAACGTTATTGCAGGGGCTAGTTATGAAAAGGACATGGTAACTTACATGTTGAGAGTTTGGTATGGACAACACCTAGCAAGTTGGACTGAACTTGGAACAAGTTTGCTGTAGCATGGAATAGGAGAGAAGTTAATAGACAACTGGCTAGAACTCAACCAAGGGAAGTAGATGAAATCACCTTACCAACTTGAGGCAACTGTGGACAATGCTACTAGATTCCAATTTGACCTCTGCAAATCCAGCTTTCAAAGGTCTAGTGTAATGATGTCTCAGGAATTTGCTGTATTATCAGAGAAACCTGGAAATGACTACTGCAAAGTAAGGTTATAGGGGTAGTTAGAATAAGCTTTGGATTTGTGCCAGAATGGGGGATTAACACTGAGACACTCATCACTTAATAAAACATTTTGCAAATTAAAGTAGACTTCTTTATGTCAACAGTATACAAGAATGGCAATGGACTCTTTCAAAAGAACAATATGTTTCTCTGTAAAATTTTTCAGGGATGGTTTGGTGAACATCTCAATAAGTTCAAGTTGTTTCCAAATGGTAATCCAATGAAGTATCTATAGGATAAGCTGAAAAAAAAATCTAACCTATGGAGGACTCCTATCACAGCCTATACAGCTTGAACGATATCTTGCTAACAGTTTGGCATCTAATTCCACAGGACACCCTCAGATATTTTGAGGTCTTGTGGCATACAGGACTCAATGGAACAGAAATAATTTTATGCTATTAGGGTACCTGTGCAATATTAGGCAGGGGGTTATAATGTGATGGCCAATTGACATACTTTATAATAATGTACAGTATGTGAAACAGGTAAAGCTGATACATACAGTAAAGATAAAATAAGCAGAAAACTAGATTCTTAATAGACCATACCGTTTTTTATGAATTATATATACACTTTTTT
Organism: Dendrobates tinctorius; assembly: GCF_039654945.1. NCBI lineage: Eukaryota > Metazoa > Chordata > Amphibia > Anura > Dendrobatidae > Dendrobates > Dendrobates tinctorius. The sequence goes on along the minus strand of NW_027361705.1, from coordinate 16,089,750 downwards.
TTATCAAGTCTTTTGTCCACAACTTTCTAATGCTCAAAATAATTATTGGCAAGACTATTGTATTTGAAATTTCAAGCAAAAGTAATTTATCTGATATAATTGTATGTGGCGGTTACCGGAATCAGTAGGTCACTTACTAGCTTGACCGTTATGATTTACAGCATAGCAAGAATTATGGTATGAATCCTAAAATGAGCTCCTTTATTAATATTGTTTTTCTTTTCTTTTTTGCAGTCTAAACGTATACAGGCCCAACTGAAAGAGCTTCGGTATGGAAAGAAAGATTTAGTTTCAAAGGTACATACATTTAAGCATGTTTTTCCTTCCATGACAAGGTCACTTTGAAGGTTTTTTTTTATTATGTACTTTTGTATATTCTAATAAGTGGTATGTTTTATGGGGTCAGTAAAACATTGGTTTGTATTGTTAAATAGGAAAAATTCTTGTTAAAATGTAATAACTGTAACTAAGAAACTTGTGGATAATCCTTCTTAGGAAAAAAAGTAACTCTTTCCACAATTATCAGTCACTTCTAGTCTTCTGCACTGACCATTCACTCTCAAACATTGCTGAAATATGTCTCCAGATTTGACTTTAGTGACCTGTCAAACTAAACCTGCTTCCTAATGATATCTATGGAGAAGGGAGAAGAGGAGAACCTATAGGAAAAAAAGGCACAAAACAGATAGAGAAACAACTGCAGCATGGAAAGGGAAAACTATGAAAAAAGGACAGATGCCATATAATGACCAAAAATAGTGTGAAATAACCCGAAAGTGGAGTTACACTTCATATGAAGGAGATGTACAGGGGTTGGACAAAATAGTGGAAATACCTAACATTTTGGCATCATAATCTTCGAACATGTTATAAACATGCAAACCGTGACATATGGTAATGTTTTGTAGTTGATTATTTGTGTTATGTGATATGTGTATGTAAAGAAACTGTTTGTTTCGCAGAATTGTAAGAACATTGATGAGAACCTAATACTAATGGCAGACCTCTCGGATTTTCAAAGAGGCCAAATTGTTGGTGCTCGTATGGCAGGCGCTAGTGTAACATAAAGCGCCCAAATGCTTGGCGTGTTAAGAGGTACTGTCTCCAAAGTAATGACTGCATTTGAAAGAGAAGGAAAAACGTCCGCAGCGAAGCACAGGTCCGGCCGAAAGTCGAAGTTGACTGAAAGAGACCGTCAGACTCTAAAGCGAATTGTGAGAGAGGATCGCAAGACCACGGCTCCAAAAATCACTGCTGAGCTCAATGAACACCTACAGAACCCAGTTTCCACGAAAACTGTTCGTCGGGAGCTGCACAAATCTGGATTCCACGGAAGAGCTGCAATTAGAAAACCGCTGCTCTCAATGACAAATGTTTCCAAGCGTTTAGAGTGATGTAGAAACCTCCAGAATTAGTCCCTCGAGCAGTGCAAACATGTGATATTCTCAGACGAATTATCGTTTACCCTATTTCCGACCTCCGGCCGAGTGTACGTTTGGAGTCAGTCGAAAGAAGCTTTCCATCCAGACTGCCTTCTCCCAACCGTAGAACATGGTGGAGGTTCTGCGATGATCTGGGGTGCTATTTCGTGGAGATCCACCAGGCCAATGATATCCCTTCATGGAAGAATTAACAACCGAGATTATTTAGGCATTTTGGGCGACCAAGTGCATCCTATGGTTCAAGCACTGTTCCCGGAGGGGAACGCCATCATTCAGGATGATAATGAACCAATTCATACAGCTAGAATCGTTAAAGCATGGCACGAGGAACATTGTAATGAAGTTGAGCATATCATCTGGCCCCCACAATCCCCAGACCTCAACATTATTGAGCATTTATGGTCAATTTTAGAGTTTCAAGTTAGACATCGATTTCCGCCGCCATCATCGCTCAAAGAACTGGAGGGTGTTTTAACTGAAGAATGGGCTAAAATTCCTTTGGAAACAATTCACACCTTGTATGAATCCATACCTCGGAGAATTGAGGCTGTAATCGCCGCAAAAGGTGGACCTACACCATATTAAACTAACTTTTGTTGATGTTTCCAGGTGTTTCCATTATTTTGTCCAAGCCCTGTATTTGCAGGTATTCTAGGACAGACAAAAGGAGGCATAATTCCGTGGTAATTACTATGCAGCAGCCAGAGGTGTATCTAGGCTTTCTGGCACCCAGTGCAAGAATTCAGTTAGGCGCCCTTCTCCCCCCAAACACCCATGTGATTTGCACACCTTGTCAGGTACTGACGAGCTGCTCTTCCTAATGCTCTCAATGTTCAGTGAAAAACTGAGAGAAGCAGTAAGAGAAGCTCATTGTCACAGGACCATAAACATGAAAATCGCATATGAGTGAAGTGTGCATGTGATGACTACTGGAACCTGCAGAGCTGAATCCTGACATTGCAGGCTTCTGAATTCTCACAACAAATGTGACGCACCCCAGGGGCTGTGGGATATTCGGTACCGGGCCGGTCATCTTAAAGGGATGTATCACAGTGGCAGTGACCCGGTCCGTGGCCCCAGGCGGTCATGTAAAAGGGGAGTATTGATTAGGGATAACGTTTATGCAGTGATTCGTGACGCCAGTTGGAGTATTTGACTGTAGTATAGCCGGCACTGCAGATGATCCCTGGGGGAGTAGATGGTGATGGCAGTGCAGATGTTTAACTCTCTCTAACCAGGGCTGACCCCCAGAGATTGTCATGGAAGTAGAAGGCACGGAGTAATAAGGCAGGAGACAAGGAAAGTCACTTTATCATTTACTGTAGTTCAGAGGAGATATTACAAATCTCACCAGGTTACAGTTTTATCTGCTGAATGGGAGTTATCCTTCTCTCTGCTGTGACTCGGTGTAATCTTCTTGTTATTCTAATCCCTTCTGGGACCAAGGCTTCCCAGAGTTTGAAACCTCCAGTATAGCCACTACTCATTGTTTTCCTCCTCTGGCATCTTGCAGCTTGGATCTTGTGTGAAGCCTGAGTTCTTTCTTGCACAATCCTTCACTGATCCTATTTTGCTACAGTCTTCTCAGGGAAAACACTCTGCTGTTGATTGTATAAACCCACACAGTCTGTCAGCTTACCACCCTGCTCTGAAAGCAAGGATGGCCTATGGGTTGATTCCCTGATTCGTCTTAGCTTTACTCCTGGAGGGAGCACATGCCATGGCTTCCAGGAGCGTTCTCCATTTTCTCTTTCTTCTTCTCCACTGAAAACAACAACTCTGCTCCTCCCCCTCCCAGATAGGGTGTGCCTGCAAAGCTCTAAGCTTCAGACAAGTAAGGGACTGAGGTGAATTGTGTGTGTTGTGGTCTCTAGCAGAGAAAGGATAACTCCCATTGCTTACAAAACACATACAAAATAGTACATATTTAACCCTTTTTTGGCGGTAAAGACATATGGCACCACATTTGCACTGCACACTTTTAGGATTCTCCTTTACCGGTGGCAAGAGTACATGGTCATGTCAGCACAAGTATGTGATTTGTACACTTCCGGCCACATTCCGACTGGATGTGCCCAGCCTCGCTCCATTCATTTTCATTGAGTGAGACCACACATATCTAGTCAGCATGTGACCGCAGGTATGTCAATTACAGGCACAAGAGAATTCTAGCAGCATTCAGTGAGCACTGTGAGAATTCAGAAGTCTGCAGTCACACAGAATGACTGCAGACTCAACACAAACCTGGACAACCCCTTTAATGCTCCTAACATAAATAAAAACATTGGACTACAGTGCTGTGCAAATTAATTGGGACAAAGCATTTTTTTAAGTAAAATCGTAAGTGGGTTACCAGTCAGTGATTCAAACCAGTTTTAACTGCTTTAAACAGGTGTGAGTGCCTGTTCAAAGCAGTTAAAACTGGTTTGAATCACTAACTGGTAGCCAACTTACGATTTTACTTAAAAAATGCTTTGTCCCAATGAATTTAGACAGCACTGTAAGTCAGCATCACAAATAATATTTACATCCAGGTACCTTATAGATGATGTAGTTTCTGGAGTCATTCTCCTTCTTTTCTTCATCTTGTCCAGACCACATAATGAGTTCTCATCCTTAGCCATCTCTGCAGACTTCCATCTTCTCCAGTCTTCTGCAGCAAATCTCCACGACGCCCTTAACAATAGAAGTGTCATTATAATGCTTCTGAATAAAAATATCTGCCCTTCGCTGAGCCCCTGAATAAATGATGGCACCTCACTGTCTGTGCAAAATATGACCCCACATTGTCCCTCTTTTGGTACATGCTCTTCACACTGACCTCTCCTTTCAAGACTGGGATACCTTTTCACACTGTCCTCTCACACTGTGTCCTCCCTATAGGGCTCAGTCTCTATATTGTACCTTTTCATCACACTCCTCCTCTTTGGTATACTGTCTCCTCCTGGCTGTACCCTTGCGCTGTCCCCCCCATGCTACGCCCCCACTATTCAGTCTCTATTCTGTGCCCACTCACTTTTCTCTCCCCATACTGTCACCTCACTCTATTCCACTCCCTCCTCATACTGTCTCCTTTCACATCCCACCAGTTCATCATACTATCATATTTTTACCCAATCATTCTGTGTCTGCTCACACATACCACTGACTCTCCATACTGTGTCTGCACACATCCCTTCACCCACACTCCCCAAACTGTGTCCACATACATTTTTCCTATCGCTACTCATATTGTGCCCACATACATTCACTCGTTCACTCCCCATACTATCTGCATCCATCCCCCCACTCACCATACTGTGTCTGCATCCATCCCCTATACTATTTCCTCATACATGCCCTCATACATACATGCTCCTCATTTTGTGTCCTCAAATCTCCCCATACACAATAAAACCCCCCATCCTCACTCCAAATCTTCTCACACATTACATCACCCCATTCCTACTCCAAATCCACCACACATTAAGGACCCCCATCCCTACTCCAAATCTCCCCACACATTAAATAACCCCATCCCTACTCCAAATCCCCTCCAACGAATTAAGTACCCCCATACCTACTCCAAATATCACTACACATTAAACAACCACCATCCCTACTCCAAATTCCCTCTCACAAATGAAGTACCTCCCATCCCTACTCCAAATCCCCCCACACATTATGTAGCCCCCTGAATCTTTGGTAGTTTCTTCAGCTCCAGAGAGGAGCACTTACCACTGATGCTATTCGCGCTTCTTGGGTGGTGGCGAGTGATGTCAGTAACGTGATCACATTACCTGATCACGCTGCAGGCGTCGCTCTGACACAGCGGTCAGAGCTTCAATTATACTTGCGTCTGTAAGATGCGAGTACAATTGATCTCTGGGTGCTGACACACAGCATCTTCTCTGTGCCGGCTGTCAGCTTGACAGCCGACACAGAATGGCCGACTCCCAGTCTGGGGGGAGGCAGAATGCAGCTGCCAGGGGAGACACTGCTGGCTGCGCCCGGGTCACATGCCCGAGATGCCCCCACTATGAAAAACTATGAATAAAGGACACCTCTGGCAGTAGCAATCTTGGTTCTCCACAGAATAATTCACAGCACTACTAATGCACTACTAATCATCAAAGTTTTAGAATTTCTAGACATTGTTTGGCCCAGTTACTTTTCTGCTAATTATTAGTGATAGGAGGATAAAATATATGGTAAATCTGTGACAATATTATTGAGGTACTTTGCAGTATTTATATTTGGGTACTACATGGCAGTATTATTTGGTATTGATTAGTGTTATTTTCTGGAGAGAGATTGTGAAGGGAACTATAGCTATATTATAATAATATTCATGTTGATGTGGAAATTTATAGTTGGGTAAATTTTTTTAAAGATGGCGCGCGCCATTCTTAATTTCTTTCTTCCCCTATAAAAGCATACAGGTGGCTTAATATAGCACCCACACAGCCCCCCGAAGAAGCCCAGCAGGGCGAAACGCGTCGGGCAGCAGAGAGGCTTCTCAGGACCCTATATGGGTAAGGTGACGCATAACATGGCACTATCAATAGCACTTTAGCGGTTCTCTGATTATAGATAGCAGGTGAGTGGCTTGATATAATGGGAGTATAGGTACAAGATTACTACTTTTTTCACCTTCCACTTTAATTGGTGTTGTGAATAACTCTGGGTTATGCTTTTGCCCTTACTTTTGAATTGATTCGTATTAATAGCATGAGTTGTTCCTAGATGAATTTACAAGGAAGGTGTGCTGGATACAACATTTATATAAAATTTGACTCCCATTCCACTCTCCTCTATACTTTAATTAGGGTGTGATAAATTCCCCCCCCCCTTTTTTTAGGGGTACAATATTGATAGGTGTTCCATGCCTTGTACCTGACTTGCCCCTCTAATATGTCTCCATCTTGATATTGACTCATTTTGTATCATATAATTTTGTAAGAAATGTGCAATAAAATTGAATATTTTTACTGACAAATGTGACTTTGAAAAGTAGTCTTTGTTGGGTTAGTCTGACTCCGATATTCTATGTAGGTTCCCAAATTTACCCCTGTGCATACTGTGGCCTGCCCAAATTAGACAGAGTCTTATTGAGCGCTCAAAGAAGGAAAGACGCCAGACTTGGTTGGCAGCAATACCTCCCAGCAAAACTCTGCAAGTTTATTGAATATACTTGGTTTTATCAGTCATACAGAAAGGAGTGGTTACTCATTAAAATAAAGGCTTTACTTCTTAGCTAATTGGTTAGTTTTAATGAATAAACATATATGGGCGTCGACCTAAGGTGACTTAAGCATCAGATGATATACTGCTCTTTGTCTTACAATGTCAGCAATGTTCTGATATCGGCTGGCACATTTGGCCTAAACTTCCTCTTTCTATGTCTGGGACAAATATCACAAGACAATGCTATCATAAGATACCATCTGCTCCCCAGACTCTCTCATGGGGGGGCAGTAGGTCATTTCCACCAACTAGTTACAAGGTTCAAACTGTGAATATGTATCTGTGTGCAGTATATATGAGTATATAGCAGTATATAGCCTATATAAGAGTACATGAGTATATAGCCTATAGCAGGCAAGTGAGATCTATATGAAATACATATATATTTCCATAACAATGTCACGTACTCGCTTCTCAGCTCGTGAGTTAGGGGTTGCATCTGCAAGGGTTAATCTATCTCCTCTCACTCAAAACAGTGTTCAATCTCTGTTCTATGCTGCAATGGGAGCATAAATCACACCCCAACACAGACTACGCGCCGCGCTTCAAACACGCTGCCACCACTCACCGAAAATATGGGCAATAAGTCCCGGAAATGCTACTACTACAGTCTGCCAATCGCCAGGATCACACACTCTAAAGTTATGGGTTCTTTTAGAGCATACAACTTATTAAAGTTTTAAGCTTTAAAAGAAAATGTACAATGCTTACAATAAAAGGATATAAAATATGGAAATATAAAGTGACATATAAATATGCAAAACAGTTATAAAATAAAAGGGAGAAACTTAAAGAAATATCTAAAGTTTACAGTCTGTTATTCTGTTTCCTGAGGGAGGAAATATGAAAATGGATCACATCAGCTTGGCTGCCCTAAATCTGCAAACAACTTTCTTTGTGGAGGGCCCAATTTATAAGCTTAGATGGGTGATCAGATCTCTAGACCAGCCTTTCATGTTGATATTCTAATTCCTGGTTTGTGACTGGACCATGACTATTTTACCAATGAATACGTTTTTTTCTGAATGCTCTTTGCTAGAGTTGAGCGAAACGGGTCGAAAAATTTCAAAAGTCGCCGACTTTTGGCAAAGTCGGGTTTCATGAAACGAAAGCCGACCCTAGGATGAGGTCGGCCACGAGGTCGGCGACTTACGCGCTAAAGTCGCGTTTCAAAAGTTTGTTTTGCGCTCTTTTTCAGCCAATCAGGATCCACGGACACTGTGGGCAACGTGATGACATAGGCATGGGTCACCACCATCTTTCAGAAGGGCATGCAAGTGATTGGCTTGCTTTAGTGGGCGTCACAGGGGTTATAAAAGGGCGTGCACGCCGACCGCCATCTTACTTCTGCCGATCTTAGCATAGGGAGAGGTTGCTGATTCTGTTGGGAGAGCGTTAGGCAGGGAAGAAGAAAAAAAAAACTGCTTCTGCTGCTAGCGATTTTGCCTGTACAACACACCAGTCACTGTGTTTGCAGTGCAAGGGGAGGCTATATTGTGGTGGATCAGCAGTGTTGGTTGTTAGGCTGCCTTCTAAGGCTTCCTGACAGCTGCATTGCTGTTTACCCACTGCTCTGCAAACTGCTTTTTTAAAAGCAATCCCAATTTTTTTTTTGTCCTGCTGAGGTACTGAGCGTGCATTTTTTCACACCATACAGTGGTGTACGCTCCTCACACAGTACCGTGTAACGGCTGTTATCACAGCCACAGTGAAGCTATCTGTGTGTCACTGTGGAAGGATAAGTGGAGGACTTGTTCCGTTCTTACAGACCTACACTCTAGGGAGATTCCTATTCTGCCCAATTCTACATACACCTTGTAGTTTGTGATACACTAGCCAATTTCTGCCTGTGACATAGCGCTCTGATATTCAGTGGGCCTCACACAATCCAAAAGTGTCCAGTGTCCACTAGTGTGTGCAGAAATTCAAAATCTCCCTTATCCTGTAGTCACTTTTTTCACACCTGTGCCATCGAGCCTGTGACATAGCGCTCTGATATTCAGTGGGCCTCACACAATCCAAAAGTGTCCAGTGTCCACTAGTATGTGCAGAAATTCAAAATCTCCCTTATCCTGTAGTCACTTTTTTCACACCTGTGCCATCGAGCCTGTGACATAGCGCTCTGATATTCAGTGGGCCTCACACAATCCAAAAGTGTCCAGTGTCCACAAGTGTCTGCAGAAATTCAAAATCTCCCCTGTTTGTAGGATTTTGTCTACATTTCTACCAAAAATGAGGAAGGCTGGTGGAAGAGGCCGTGGAATTGGGCGGGGGTTGGCAGCTGGTAATGATGGTGTTGGTGGTGGATCTGATGGTAGTGGCAAAAGCAAAATAGGACCGAATGCAGGAAGTGTTGAGCCTGCGTCATCGTCTGGCTCCACAAGGCCTCGAAGGCTTAGTTTTCTAGGAGTTGGCAAACCGCTTTTAAAGCCAGAGCTTAAGGAAAAAGTTTTGTCTTAAATTGCTGACTCAGCCTCCAGCTCTATCGCCTCCTCTTCTGAAGTTGTAAAAAATAAAAGCACTGAGTCGTCATTGGAGGCTCATGTTCATGAACCACACCTTTCCTTGTGTCCTTCACCCCAACCAAGATTGAAGGATGACGCAGGCCATACTACTGATTACTCCATGGAGCTGTTTTCACATACCATGCCTGGATTATCAAGTCAAATGGTGAATTACCCAGGCCAAGATGAATCTGACATGGAGTGCACTGATGCACAGCCGCTGATAGATGATTCTGCTGGTACATTCACTCAGAGCACTACATTGTCCTCGCAGTGTACAGAGCCAGATTCTGACCCTGATGAGACTCAGGTGCCCCCTTCCCGCACACTATACCACCATACACGGTGACACAGAGGAAGGTGCACATGACATAGAAGAGGAGGTGATGGATGACCCAGTTGTTGACCCAGATTGCCATCCATTGGGGGAAGAGGGTGCTGCTTCCAATAGCTCAGATGAGGAGGAGCATCCACAGCAGACATCGACATCGCAACAGCTGTTATCTGGCAGGCCCGGAGCACTCCAAAGACAGGTTCCAAAAATCAAAAGAGTTGCTGGACAGCTTGTCCAGACGGTCAAAAGATCACAGCATGCTAGGCCGCAAAATGTCTGCCAAAGTAGGAAGAGTGCAGTGTGGCACTTTTTTGAACAAAATCCTCATGATCAGGCTAAGGTTATCTGTAAGAAGTGTGCAAAGACCTTTAGCTGAGGGAAAAATCTGAAAAATTTGAATACCAGTTGCATGCTTAGACATTTAACCAGCATGCACTTGCAAGCGTGGACACAACACCAAACCTCCAGTGCCACATGTGCAACTGATCACAAAGAAGGTAGTCAGCAACGCTACATTGTTTCCCCCACTGTAAGCCCACCGGTTAGCACAGCAGCAAATGTTGAGGTGTCGTTGCAAGGCCACAGCAGTCAGGGAACCCCACTGTTATATCAACGAAATACTGAATCTAGGCCATCAGAAAGAACACCAACTCCATCACCATCATCAACCCTCTCTCAGTCCGCCCTGTCCACCGCTACTTCCACCATTTGCAGCTCTCAAGTCCAGCTCACCCTCCCAGACACTATGAGTAGGTCAAGAAAGTACTCAGTCTCTCATCCGCGTACACTGGGTTTGAACGCCCACATTGCCAAACTAATCTCGTTTGAGATGATGCCCTATGGGTTGGTGGAAAGCGCAGCTTTCCGCGAACTCATGGCCTATGCAGTACCACGCTATGACCTACCCAGTCGCCACTTCTTCTCTTGCAAAGCCATCCCAGCCCTCCACCATCATGTAAAAGACCGCATTGTCCATGCACTCAAGCAGTCAGTGAGTGGAAAGGTGCACCTCACAACTGATGCATGGTCCAGTCGGCATGGCCAGGGCCATTACGTGTCCATCACTGCACACTGGGTTAATGTGGTGGATGCAGGGTCCACAGGGGACAGCGGTGGTGGGACAGTGCTGCCTAGCCCACAGTATAGGAAACAGTTGGCTGTAGGCGTTCGACCCTCCTCCTCCTCCTCCAGAAGCGAAAGCTCGTCCACAGAGCGCAGTCGTACGAGCACTCCATCTGCAGCTGCCACTGTTGCACACGAGGTGTCCCCCTATCGAGCAGCTAGTGGAAAGCGTCAGCAGGCTGTGTTGCAGATTATGTGTTTGGGCGACAGACACACCGCCGAAGTGCTGGCCGAGTACTTGAAGCGACAAACTGAGTCATGGCTGGGCAGTGTACATCTTGAGGCAGGCAAGGTAGTTAGTGATAACGGCCGTAATTTTGTGGCAGCCATAGCCCTTTCAAAACTCAGCCACATACCTTGCTTGGCTCACACCTTGAACCTGGTGGTGCAGTGCTTCCTCAAAAATTATCCGGAGTTAACAGCCCTGCTCCAGAAGGTGCGAAGACTGTGTGCGCACATCCGCCGGTCGCCTGTACACTCCGTTCGTATGCAGAAGCTGCAGCGATTGCTCCACCTTCCCAACCACCGCCTCATTATCGACATTGCAACAAGGTGGAACTCCACCCTGCACATGGTGGAGCGGCTGTGCGAGCAGAGGCAGGCCATAATGCATTTGTGGGAGGATACACGGCCAGGCACCTTGAGAGCAGACATGGAGTTGACAGGTGTGCAGTGGTCGAAGCTGAAAGACCTCTGTAAAGTCCTTCAGTGTTTTGAGGAATGCACACGGCTGGTAAGCGCAGACGACGCCATCCTAAGCATGAGCATCCCACTTATGCGTCTGCTCATGCAAACTTTGACGCACCTTAAGGAGCAGGCGTCTGCAGCCAATGTTGATGAGGAGGAAGAGGAGGAGGGAATCCTTGATGACATTCAGCCATTGTCTGCTCAGGGACCTCTCCTGGACGAGGTGGAGGAAGAAGAGGAGGAGGAGGATGATGATGGGGATGATTACTTAGGGGAGGAGGATGCATCTCGTGGGGCAAGTGAAAATGTTGGCGTGGCAAGGTCTGGTACAGGGTTAGTGCATGACTGGAGGGATGTGGATTTGCCAGAAAGTGCTCCTCCAACCAGCACTCGCAGTGCATCACTGACACCGGGAACATTGGCCCACATGTCAGATTATGCCTTGCAGATCCTAAAAAGGGACCCACGCATTGCCAAAATGATGAACGATGACGACTACTGGTTGGCCAGCATCCTGGATCCACGCTATAAAGGCAAATTACAAAACATCATGCCACAGGAGAACCTTGACCTAATATTGGCTAATAAACAAGCAACTCTGGTAAATCGGTTGCTTGAGGCATTCCCAGCACACAGCAGCGGTGATGGTTCTCACACGAGCCGTATGGGCCGGGGGCAGCTTGGCAGAGGTGTTCATGGTGCACACAGCAGAAGTGGCGTTGGAGACAGGGGTTTCATGACAATGTTGTGGACTGATTTTTCAAGTACCGCTCACACAACTGGTAATACTGCATCGATGGAAAATGACAGGAGACAGCAGTTGTCAACTATGGTTACAAACTACTTTTCCTCCCATATCGATGTTCTCCACACAGGTCATTCCCCTTTGACTATTGGGCCGCTATTCTGGACACCTGGCCTGAATTGGCACAATATGCCTTACAGGAGCTCGCTTGCCCAGCTGCAAGTGTGCTATCGGAAAGAGTCTTCAGTGCAGCTGGATCAATCCTGACAGAAAAAAGGACCCGTCTGTCAATCCAAAATGTGGATGATCTAACCTTCATTAAAATGAACCATGCATGGGTTTCCAAGGATTTTGTCCCACCTTCCCCTGATGACACATAGGGTGACAGAAAAATGGCTTGCTTTGGTCCACCTCTTCCTGGGACTTGACCTATTTTGCCTTTTGCATCAGCTAAATGTCCAACATCAACATATGCCACTTTCTAAAACTCCCTAACTGTGCTGCCTCCCCCCCCATGGCCGGGGTCACCACCTAGCGCACAACACCGTGCGAGTGCCGTTGCCCTGGACAGGTGGGTAGGCCAACTCTTGGGCGCGGGCACTGGCACAGGGTCCCTCATAGTGCAATCAAGTGTCTCTGACGGTGGTGGTGCACACCCGCCGTCAGACACACCGCCGTACTATGAGGGGCCCAGTGCCAGTACCGACGCCCACGAGTGGGCCCCCCTTGCTTGGGCAGGGCCCCAGCATTTGTAATCTTTACCTCTCCCTGCTCCTCCGCTGTGTAGTCTGGGTCGTCAAATCCATACTGTGCCTTACACCGTCTGAGCCTGCCTCCTGATGTATAGACATATATTTTGAATGTGTACGCTATCCATACATGTTATCCGGGGATACGGTACCCTTTCTCACCTTTGTGCAATCACGTGCAAGCCATACTGGGCCTAACACCGTCTGAGCCTGCCTCCTGATGTATAGACATATATTTTGAATGTGTACGCTATCCATACATGTTATCCGGGGATACGGTACCCTTTCTCACCTTTGTGCAATCACGTGCAATCCATACTGGGCCTAACACCATCTGAGCCTGCCTCCTGATGTATAGACATATATTTTGAATGTGTACGCTATCCATACATGTTATCCGGGGATACGGTACCCTTTCTCACCTTTGTGCAATCACGTGCAATCCATACTGGGCCTAACACCGTCTGAGCCTGCCTCCTGATGTATAGACATATATTTTGAATGTGTACGCTATCCATACATGTTATCCGGGGATACGGTACCCTTTCTCACCTTTGTGCAATCACGTGCAATCCATACTGGGCCTAACACCATCTGAGCCTGCCTCCTGATGTATAAACATATATTTTGAATGTGTACGCTATCCATACATGTTATCCGGGGATACGGTACCCTTTCTCACTTTTGTGCAATCACGTGCAATCCATACTGGGCCTAACACCGTCTGAGCCTGCCTCCTGATGTATAGACATATATTTTGAATGTGTACGCTATCCATACATGTTATCCGGGGATACGGTACCCTTTCTCACCTTTGTGCAATCACGTGCAAGCCATACTGGGCCTAACACCGTCTGAGCCTGCCTCCTGATGTATAGACATATATTTTGAATGTGTACGCTATCCATACATGTTATCCGGGGATACGGTACCCTTTCTCACCTTTGTGCAATCACGTGCAATCCATACTGGGCCTAACACCGTCTGAGCCTGCCTCTTGATGTATAGACATATATTTTGAATGTGTACGCTATCCATACATGTTATCCGGGGATACGGTACCCTTTCTCACCTTTGTGCAATCACGTGCAAGCCATACTGGGCCTAACACCGTCTGAGCCTGCCTCCTGATGTATAGACATATATTTTGAATGTGTACGCTATCCATACATGTTATCCGGGGATACGGTACCCTTTCTCACCTTTGTGCAATCACGTGCAATCCATACTGGGCTTAACACCGTCTGAGCCTGCCTCCTGATGTATAGACATATATTTTGAATGTGTACGCTATCCATACATGTTATCCGGGGATACGGTACCCTTTCTCACCTTTGTGCAATCACGTGTAATCCATACTGGTCGTGAGAATGGCTGGCGAGCTGTTAAGCAAGCTACAGCACCTGTGGTTTGCACACGTAAGTTTTTCATTTTTTCAGGAATGACGGTTAGGCCTAATTCCGGAACTGCGGTTGACCTGCACTTACTGGGAAATCATCGTTCGCGGGTAATAATTGTAATCAGTGATCCCCATCACTAATGTTGTTCAGCGGGTTATCTGCACCTGTAAGCGACAAACGCTGGCCTTTTCAGTGTAGCGCACATGCAGCCACGGACATGTAAGGGCATGACACACCAGTTATTGGCCAATCTCATGTGCCAGAGCCTCACGTGTCCCTCTAGTAAGCCGGACTCGGACCACGGGGCATAACGGAGTCTCGTTCATTAACGGAATTAAGCTTGCAATGTGTGCATCTGTTCTGTAGCTGGCATGGTTGAGATTTCCCAGGTGGAGTCGAATTTAACTGTAGGCTCCACTCCTGGTGGTGCCCTTCTGGACATTCCTTTAAGGTTCAGCTTTGCAACCATACTGCCCACGTAAAACAAACACTTTGCCTTCATTTAACGCTGTTTGGAGGTTCATGACTCGTGGGAATAACGCCGGCCAATCAGTTAACCTGCTAGAGAGATCCTTCGTTGCTCCCAAGCATGACATCACACTCCCTAGGAGGAAGGTAATGCCACTGTGGCGACCGTACTCCTGGGGGCGACACAAGTGCACTGATGCCCAGCCACTGCTCGATGAATCTGCTGGTACATTGACCCAGACCACTACATTCCCCACACACGCTACACGGCCTGAATCTGACCCTGATGAAACTCAGGTTACCCTTCCCATATACAGTTTCATCATACACGGTGACAAAGAGGAAGCTGCAGATGAAAGTGCAGGTTCGGCCCACCCGCCATCAGACACACCACCGTACTATCAGGGGCCCTGTGCCAGTGCCGTCGCCAATGAGTGGGCCCCCCCTGCTTGCTCAGGATCACAGCACTTGCAAGGTTGAAATACTGTGCAGTGAGATGGAAGATGGGGACGACGAGGAGTCCAGACTAGTACAGGGATTCCCTAGCGAGGAGACTTATTTGATTGTTTTCAATGTTGGGACAGCAATTTTTGGGGAGCACTATACTCTGGAGAAAGATAGATGGGGCCCACCATACACTGGAACATTCCAAAGGTGGACATCAGACACTGGAGCAGCATTTACAGGGCCCATTATACACTAGAGCATTAGAAATGGGGCCCTTTATGTTTGGAGCATTATTTGGGCCCATAAGACAATGGAGCTTCATCCATGGGGACCAACATATACTGTAGCATTATGTGGAGCTCATCATATACTGTTTCAAACATTATATGGGACCAATGATTCTGTATGGAGAAATAGATGGGCCTCGTCATGAGATGTAAAAAGTGAAGTATTTTTCATTGTACTATACCGCTATTTCTCTGCCGTATCGGAGCATGATGAGTTGTGGTATGTGTTAAAGGGGCGCTCTTTCGCCCAGGGCACATGAAAACCTGGAGCCAGCCCTACCCCCCCACAACTTTAGCCAAATAACCCCCATTTTTCAGTGCGTAACTTGTATTATGAAGTTAATAAAGGTTGACAAGCTTAAGTAAGAAGAATTGATGCTTTTGGCATTCAAATGAGCACTGTAGGTGTGTTTTCTGTCCTCCTCTCACTGCCGACTTTTATTCCCCATTGACTTACATTGGGTTTCGTGTTTCGGGACGACCCCGACTTTTCCCTATAATCGGCCGATCTTGCTCGACCCGACTTTTGAAAAAGTCGGCTTTCACGAAACGAAACTCGACCCTATAAATCCAAAAGTCGCTCAACTCTACTCTTTGCCTTATCCTTTCTTTTCCATAGTAAATAAAAAGTGTCAGGCTGCAACAAGGTACCATTTGGTGTCTTCCTTTAAAGGCATGAGAGGTGTGAAATAGTTCTAATTCTGTGCATTCTCAGGAAGGCACCCTAGGGTCTAAGACCCTGTGACCAGAAAAGCTTCCTTTGCTCCAGATAACATAGGTTATGACCTTTGTGAAGAACTGCTGCCTAAGAGCACATGCTAATTTACTGCATGTTCACAACATAACAGAAGGGGAAAGGGAAGAGAAAACTTTGCTCACCCAAATATACCTGAAACCGTCCGTGCCTGGAGATTAGTGGCTGACTACCACATATAAGCAAATAGGCATATGGGGGGTCCACATGATGTTGTTTTTTTGTCGCTGAAGATGTTTAAATAAAGAAAGAATTTTTACTGAAAATGGATTCTTGTGCCGGAAGTCTTCTATTTCTAAAGTTGTTCACAGATTTAGGGCAGCCAAGATGATGTGATACTTTTTCATATTTCCTCCCTCAGGAAACAGAATAACAGACTGCAAAGTTTAGATATTTTTGCAAGTTTCTTTCTTTTATTTTATAACTGCTTTGCATATTTGTATGTCACTTTTTACTTCCATATTTTTATATCCTTTTATTGTAAGCACTGAACATTTTCTATTAAAGCTTAAAATTTTAATAAGTTTGAACCTTGTATGCTCTAGAAGAACCCATAACCTTAGAGTGTGTGATCCTGGCGATTGGCAGACAGTAGTAGTAGTATTTCCAGGACTCATTGCCCATATGTTCGGAGAGTGGTGGCACCGTGAGTGAAGCAGGGTGAGTGGTCTGTGTTGGGGTGTGATTTCTGATCCCATTGCAGCATAGAACAGAGGTTGAACACTGTATTGAGCGATAGGAGATAGATTAACCCTTGCAGATGCAACCCCCAAGTCATGTGCTGAAAAGCGGTTACATGACAATTGGTGGCAGAGGTGGGACAGAATTTATTTCTATTAGAGCATTAGTGCATGGTTTAAGCAATTATTCCCTGTACTAAAGAACTGATATCCTTGCGAGGAGTGCACAAAGTTCTACAAGGTCCAACTTAGTGCTTACTTAGATATACTTGCAAACAGTTTCTCTCCCCCACTTTTCTTTTCTATCTTTTATTTTGAAAAAGGCTGTTTGTTGATTTGGCAGCCCTGTACAAGAAGCAGAGCAAGGAGGCTCTGATCGCACTCTGCGAGCAGAGAGCAATAGAGACAGCTAACAAATCCAAGGAACTGCTGATGAGTGCCTTGGTCGAGCAGGACATAGAGCAAAATACTGAAGCACCGGGCCAAAGAGAAAGTCCACCTCGCAGTGGCCCTGCAATACCAGTTCTTGCATCGGAGCTACCTTCTGAGAAGCCTATGGACTTTACAAATGGCCTTACAACAACTGGGAACAAGTGATCCCAATCTGCGCCTGCAGCTTATTCTACGGTACCAACAGGCTAAGAGAAAGGCTGCTGCTGCTGAACGCCAAGCTGAGAGAGAGGCTGCCGAATGCCAAGCTGAGAGAGCTTTCACGTTTTAGATGGCTCAAATAGAGAGGGGTAACAGCCCTCAGCTAACCCACTCCCAGAACATAAATCCAAGGAGACCACATGTGGAAAACTTCTCTGTGATGGAGAAGGATACGGACTTATACACTTTTCTTCGGTGGTTCGAAAAAACATACAGGCATCTACTCCGTGAGCAGTGGGCACAGTATTTAACTCCAGGGTTGAGAGACAAAGCCTTGGAAGTTATTTCTGGCCTCCCACCAGAGATAGATGAGAACTATGAGGCAATAAAAGAGTTCCTGATCAGGAAATACAACCTAACCCCAGAAGTGTATTGGAGGAAGTTCAAGAACCTACAACATCGATCAACTGACAGCTATGCGGATGTTGTGAGCACCTTGAGTACCACATTCCACCAATGGATCAGGGGACTTTCTATTAAAAGTTTTGAGGACTTAACAAATATAATGGTCTAGGATCAATTTCTTCATATGTGCCCAACGGATGTACGACAATTTGTGTATGATCGAGAGCCACAAACTGTGGATCAGGCTCCAAAGATTGTGGACTGTTATGTGGTTAACAGGATGCCTGAGGTACGGAAGCCAATAGGATTCAGCTGTAAGGGAGCTAAGCCAAAAGGGGACCCTTCTCCTTCTGCCAGCCGATCACCAGTGCTGTCCAAGCCCACCTCCAATGGGGTCCTGGGAACTAGACATTCTTTAGGCAATATACGCCGATGCTACTCCTGCAGCAAAGTGGGACATGTTAGCGCAGTCTGCCCTGATAGGGAGAAATACCCAACTACAACCACAAAGCCATATGAGCCCCCAGCTTCTGTCATCTTTGTTGGCAGGCTCTGATGTGAGGACCAATGAGAACTGTGAATTTGTCACTGTTGGCAATAAAGTTACCATTGGTCTCAGAGACACTGGAGCAGAGGTAACTCTGCTGTGGATTTGGCAACTATAGCTATATTATAATCATATTTATCTATCTATGTGTAAGAGAGTGGACAAGGCATCATGTCCCCCTCACGAAGATATTGTTGTAGTGAATAATTAAATAATATATTTTGTTATGTTTCTATTTATTCTCGAAAAATATTTATCCCTATGGTGGTGGCCTGTGTCAGATTCTTGCAGGATTAACTGCAAGGCTAGCCCCTAAAGCAAGGTCAATTCCTAGGGGTGACCAGTGGGACAGTGTTTAGGAATATAGGAAGTAAACAGTCAGTGTTGGGGAGGAGATAAAAGAGAGAGCACAGATAGACCAGTGGTGGGATATACAAGGCTCAGCATGAAGAGGAACTGGTTACAAAGGAGGCATGACAATAACAGGCAAACGAGGACCCCTGCAAGAAAAAGGCTAACAAGTCCAAAAAACTGTCCAGTGAGAAGATGACCATGGGAAAAGATAGCGCCCTAACTGGTTTGGCTTCCTGATTGAAAGGGTTAAAGGGAGCAGTACTGCACCAAGTATATCAACCTTGGACGGTGGAGGCAGCAGATTTAGGCAAATGTCGCACATGCACAACCACAACACTGAATTTTCTGTAAGTGTCCATGGTGTGGAAGAGGCAGCCCACTCACGTGACTACCGTCTGGGGTCAGGTTACATACAGTGGGGAAAAAAGTAATTAGTCAGCCACCAATTGTGCAAGTTCTCCCACTTAAAAAGATGAGAGAGGCCTGTAATTGACATCATAGGTAGACCACAACTATGAGAGCCAAAATGAGAAAACAAATCAAGAAAATCACCTTGTCTGATTTGGCAAGATTTATTTTTCAAATTATGGTGGAAAATAAGTATTTGGTCATCTAAAACATCCAAGGTTTCTGGCTCTCATAGACCTGTACCTTCTTCATTAAGAGGTTCCTCTGTCCTCCACTCATTACCTGTAGTAATGTCACCTGAACATGTTATCAATATAAAAGACACCTGTCCACAACCTCAAACAGTCACACTTCAAACTCCACTATGGTGGAGACCAAAGAGCTGTCGAAGGGCACCAGAAACAAAATTGTAGCCCTGCACCAGGCTGGGAAGACTGAATCTGCAATAGGCAAGCAGCTTGGTGTGATGAAATCAACTGTGGGAGCAATAATAAGAAAATGGAAGACATACAAGGCCACTGATAATCTCCCTCGATCTGGGACTCCATGCAAAATCTCACCCCGTGAGGTCAAAATGATAACAAGAACGGTGTTCAAAAATCCCAGAACCACATGGGGGATGTAGTGAATGACCTACATAGAGCTGGGACCACCATAACAAAGGCTACCATCAGTAACACACTACGCCGCTAGGGATTCAGATCCTGCAATGCCTGACGTGTGCCCCTGCTAAAGCCAGTACATGTCCAGGCCCGTCTGAAATTTGCTAAAGAGCATTTGCATTATCCAGAAGAATATTGGGAGAATGTCATATGGTGTGATGAAACCAAAGTAGAACTGTTTGGTAGAAACAAAACTCGTCGTGTTTGGAGGAGAGAGAATGCTGAGTTGCATCCAAAGAATATCATGCTTACTGTAAGGCATGGGGATGACAGCATCATGCTTTGGGGCTGTTTCTCTGCAAAGGTACCAGGACGACTGATCCGTGTACATGAAAGAATGAATGGGGCCATGTATCATTAGAGTTTGAGTGCAAACCTCCTTCCATCAGCAAGGGGACATTGAAGATGAAACGTGGATGGCTCTTTCAGCATAATAAAGATCCCAAGCACACCACCAGGGCAAAGAAGGAGTGGCTTCGTAAGAAGCATATGAAGGTCCTGGAGTGGCCTAACCAGTCTCCAGATCTCAGCCCCATAGAAAACCTTTGAAGGGATTTAAAAATCCGTGTTGCCCAGTGACAGGCCCAAAACATCATTCCTCTAGAGGAGATCTGCATGGAGGAATGGGCCAACATACCACCAACAGTGTGTGCCAACCTTGTGAAGACTTACAGAAAACGTTTGATCTCTGTCATTGCCAAAAAAGGATATATAACAAAATATTAAAATGAACTTTTGTTAATGACCAAATACTTATTTTCCACCATAATTTGCAAAATAAATCTTCCAAATCAGACAAGGTGATTTTCTGGATTTGTTTTCTCATTTTGACTCTCATAGTTGTGGTCTACCTATGATGTCAATTACAGGCCTCTCTCATCTTAAGTTGAAGAACATGCACAATTGGAGGCTGATTAACCCCTTTCTGCCATATGACGTACTATCCCGTCCATGTGCCCTGGGACTTAATTCCCAGGGACGAGATAGTACGTCATATCGATCAGCGGCGGCCACATGGTGAGCGCCACTGATCGCAGCCGGGTGTCAGCTGATTATCACAGCTGACACCCGGCACTATGTGTCAGGAGCGGTCACGGACTGCCCCGACACGTTAACCCCTGGCACACTGTGATCAAACACGATAGCAGTGTACCGGGGGTTTAGGGAGGCATCGGGAGGGGGCTCCCTCCATGCTTCCTTGAGACCCACATAGCAGCGCAATGTGCAGCGCTGCTGCGCGGGTCTCCTTCCCAGCAGGTCACCAAATCCAAAATGGCGGCTGGGACCTTAGGGAGCCTGCAGGGAGCCAGCTTACTCAGTGCCTGCAAAGCGCAGGCACGAGGAAGTCTTCTGCACTGCCTGTGACAGATCGCTGATCTGTCACAGCGATCTGTGATGTGACAGATCAGCGATCTGTCACATGACAGTTATGTCCGCACTGGAACATTGTAATAAAGTTAAAAAAAAGTGTGAAAGTAATTTATAAAAAATCGCTAAATAAATTAAAAAAAAAATCTCCTAATAAATTCATTTTTTTGGAAATAAAAAAAAAAACAATAAAAGTACAGATATTTGATATTGCCATGTCCGTAACGACCCGCCCTATAAAACTGTCCCATTAGTTAACCACTTTAGCGAACCCCTTAAAAAATAAAAATAAAAAACAAACCAATAAATAAAGCTTTATCTTCATACTGCTGAACAAAAAGTGCAATAACGCGCGATCAAAAAGACGCATATAAATTACCATTGTACCGCTAAAAACGTCATCTTGTCCTGCAAAAAATGTGCCGCCATACAGCATCATCAGTGAAAAACTAAAAAAATTATAGCTCGCAGAATAAAGCGATGCAAAAATAATTATTTTTTATATACAATTGTTTTCATTGCATAAAAGTGCCAAACATAAAAAAAGACAAAAATGAGGTATCGCTGTAACCATACTGACCCGAAGAATAAAACCGTCTTATCAATTTTACCACACGTGGAACGGTGTAAACGCACCCCCAAAAGAAATTCTTGAAATGCTGATTTTTGTTCATTCTGCGCCCCAAAAATCGGAATAAAAAGCGATCAAAAAATGTCACATGCCCAAAAATGGTACCAATAAAAACGTCAACTCGTCCCGCAAAAAACAAGACCCTCCATAAATAGTAAGTCAAACCCCCCTTTAGCTCCCCCTTAGTTAGGGAAAAATAATAACATTAAAAAAATGTATTTATTTCCATTTTCCTATTAGGGTTAGGACTAGGGTTAGACCTAGGGTTAGAGTTAGGGCTAAGGTTATGGTTAGGGTTAAGGTAAGGGCTAGGGTTAGGGCTGAGATTAGGGTTAGGGGTGTGTTGGGGTTAGGGCTGGAGTTAGAATTGGGGGTTTCCACTGTTTGGGCACATCAGGTGCTCTCCAAACGCAACATGGCATCTGATCTCAATTCCAGCCAATTCTGTGTTGAAAAAGTCAAACGACGCTCCTTCCCATGTGCCCAAACAGTGTTTTACCCCCACATATGGGGTATCAGCCTACTCAGGACAAATTGCAAATCAACTTTTGGGGTCCAATTTCTCCTGTTACCCTTAGGAAAATAAAAAATTGGGGGCAAAAATATAATTTTTGTGGAAAAAATAAGATTTTTTTATTTTCATGCCCGGGCGTTATAGACTTCTGTGAAGCACTTGGGAGTTCAAAGTGCTCACCACTAGAGTTGAGCGAAACGGGTCGGTCAAATTCATAAGTCGCCGACTTTCGCTAAAGTCTGGTTTCATGAAACGAAACCTGACCATAGCGTGACTTCGGCCATGAGGTCGGCAACCAGAGCGCCAAAGTCACGTTTCAAATGATGCTTCCAGCGCCCTTTTTCAGCCAATGATGGAGGACACACACTGTGGGCAACACGATGATATGGGCAGCGGTCACCACCATCTTTGAGAAGGGCATGCAAGTGATTGGCTTACTTTGTATGGCGTCACAGGGGCTATAAATTGGCGTGCATGCCGACCGCAATCTTACTTCTGCCGATCTTATCATAGGGAGAGGTTGCTGCTGCTGATTCTGAATAAGGGAGAGTGTTAGGCAGGGAGGAAGAAAAAAAGCCTACTTCTTCTGGTAGTGATTTTCACTGTACTACGCAACAGTTTGTGTGCAGTGACAAGGTGTCACGTGGACCCGTCCTGTGTGACACAACAGGCAGGTCGGTAATTAAAACGACAAGACATGGGGGAAGGGAAAACTGTTACAACGGTGGGCCTTGCGATAGGGAACGGGGACGTGGAGACCTCCTGCACTCCCCTGAGTCATTGTCCCTCACACTCCTAATGTTCCCTATACAGGCTCATTACCTGTCGCCGAGCAGGAACCTATCACTCTAGCACACCCTACAGCTATCCCTTGCTAGGGATCTGGGTCGGGCAGGCACTGGCCCCACCGCTGTTCTAATACACACCAAGGAAAAATACAAACAGGGAAACACCACTTAGCTTTGCTCTGTTGCTCTTGCTCCCAGCAACAGAGTCCACCACCAGAATGCAGCTTTCCTCCTGAATAGCTGCCACCAAGCTCTGTCAGAGCTGCAAGGAAATCCACTCTGACTCCATCCACACCAGGACTCTGACTGAGCTGCCAGGAACTCTCTCTCTCCTTCCTTCACCAGTCTTGGTTGGAAATGAGCAATATCACCAACAGTGATTGCAACACCTGACACTCTTTTATAGCAGAGCCAGAGCAATCACACCTGCTTTATAATCACATGCACTAAACTAAAGAAATCAGAGTGCAATGATCCTAACGGCCACAGGGGCAAAACTGGAACTGAAACCACCACAGTGCAATGACCCTAATGGCCACGGGAGCAAAACTAGAAATGAAACCACCACAGTGCAATGACCCTAATGGCCACCGGGGGCAAAACTATGATTATGCACCAGAGCTTAAGGAAAAAAAGGTAACTAGTGCATTTTATCTGTCATGATCCAGCATGGATCATGACAGTACCCTCTCCTTAATGAGGGGCCTCTGGACCCTCAAGAACGCTCCTCATCAGGGAACCACCTAGAGCGGGGATGCCCAGGTCCAGATTTCACCCCAGCAACTACCTGCACTTCAGGTTTATGACAAACGAGCACCGCTGGTATTGGCAATGTATGTTCCGGAGGC
Organism: Dendrobates tinctorius; assembly: GCF_039654945.1. NCBI lineage: Eukaryota > Metazoa > Chordata > Amphibia > Anura > Dendrobatidae > Dendrobates > Dendrobates tinctorius. Next base: position 16,065,789 of record NW_027361705.1, on the reverse strand, counting down.
ACCACCCATCTCCAAAGCGCCGATCTGGGGAACGAGAGGTGTATGGGCAAGTATGTGGCTAACTCCAGCTGGTAAGTCTCTGGGCCCTGGACAGCCGACACCAGATACGGCCCAATCACCTGAGAGTTCAAGAGCCCTGCAACACACTTCCACTGGATGTTTTTGGTGTCCACCCATACATGCTCGTTCACACACAGGTCCGGACCTAAACGTTTATTGCCACACATTTGTTTGTCACAATACAGTGCACAATTTCTGGAACTGACAACAGAGGTGTCCCCCTGTGTCATCACACTCACACCCCCGCAATTCACAGAGGGAAACACCACCCTCCAACCCCTCCTACTATGAGGTCTGCGCCTCTCAGTGTTGACTAATGGCGAGGGTTGAGCCTTTCCCCTACTCTCCTGCAGCACCTCCGCTGCTCTCACTGGAGAGGAAGGGGACAATTGTAGAGAGACAGCAGAGACAGTAGCCCCTAGGCAGCAGCCCTCACACGACTGCTCCCAGCTGACTACTTCCCTAGTCCGCCAATCTAAAACCGGGTTGTGTTTTTTAGACCAAGGGGGCCCGCAACGATAGGTGCTGGATTTCCTTCCAAGATGTAGTATGACTGGGACTCATCATGATGTTCACTATAGAGCACAATGTCTTCTACGACTTGGTTTAACCCCCCCCTTGCTCAGTGGGAAAGAGTTAATGGCCTGGACGCTTATGGGTTTGTCCGGCGTCTCACCACTCAGACCATGAGTCTGGACAAACTGAGCATCCACCAGACTGACTTCTGCTCCACTGTTAACAAGCATCGGTATGCCCTCAGGTACCTCGCCAACCATCACCTCTGCTGACATAGTACCTTCTGAGGGTGAGGAGGAAATATACAATCCCAGGTCGTCTTCCTCCACACGAGCAGGAGGGTACGGCTTCTCTGATAGTACAGAAATTTCAGCATCAGTGCCAAGAACTAAATCATTAGTCTGCTCACTACAGGGATGTACCCCTTCACCTTGGGGAACACCAGGCAACACCATGGGGACACCGACTCCACCCACCTGCTTGGGTACATCCGCCTGTATAAGCAAGTTCTGCTCCCCAGCAGGGACTCCACGGCACATCCTAGCCAAAGCCATATATGGATCCTCTAGTTGAGGCAGAGGATAGGCCTCAGACCCATAATTCCGCTGCAGGTGCTGCTGAAACACATCATTCAGCTCCTCACTAACCTCAGTGAGGGCCAGCAGCAACTGCTCACCGGTCTGCACTTGGCTCATGGCTCAGAGAAAAATGTTATGGTTGGTGATCATGTCACAAGGAGCCATCCTGTGTGACACGAACCGCAGGTCGGTAACTAAAACAACAAGACACGGCACGTGTAACTGTCCTGTGTGACACGACCCGCAGGCCGGTATTCAAAACGACAAGACACAGGGGAAGGGAAAACTGTTACAATGGTGGGCCCTGCGATAGGGAATGGGGATGTGGAGACCTCCTGCACTCCCCTGAGTCAGTGTCCCTCACACTCCTAATGTTCCCTATACAGGCTCCTCACCTGTCGCCGAGCAGGAACCTGTCACCCTAGCATACCCTACACCTATCCCTTGCTAGGGAGCTGGGTGGTGCAGGCACTGGTCCCACCGCTGTACTAATACACACCAAGGAAAAATACAAACAGGGAAACACCACTTAACTTTGCTCTGTTGCTCTTGCTCTCAGCAACAGAGTCCACCACCAGAATGCAGCTTTCCTCCTGAATAGCTGCCACCAAGCTCTGTCAGAGCTGCAAGGAAATCTTCTCTGACTCCATCCACACCAGGACTCTGACTGAGCTGCCAGTAACTCTCTCTCTCCTTCCTTCACCAGTCTTTGTTGGAAATGAGCAATATCACCAACAGTGATTGCAACACCTGACACTCTTTTATAGCAGAGCCAGAGCAATCACACCTGCTTTATAATCACATGCACTAAACTAAAGAAACCAGAGTGCAATGACCCTAATGGCCACCGGGGGGCAAAACTAGAACTGAAACCACCACAGTGCAATGACCCTAATGGCCACCGGGGGCAAAACTATCTTTAAGCACCACAGCTTAAGGAAAAAAAAAGGTTACTAGTGCATTTTATCTGTCATTATCCAGCATGGATCATGACACAGGGGAGGATATATTATTGTGCATCAGCTCTGTTGGTTATTAGGCTGCCTTATAAGGCTCCCTCATAACTGCACTGCTGTTTGCACACTGCTGTGCAAACTGCTTTTTTAAAAGCAAAATTACTTTTCTTCCTCTTTTCTGCACAGTTACCAAGCATTCATTTTTCCACCCTTTTGTGTGCAGCAGTCCTGCTTATTAGGCTGCCTGCTACCATACTTGGACTGAGAGCATCATTGTCAGCCTCCTATAATCTCTAGGGAGATTCAAATTCTTCCCAATACTATATACACCTTGTACCTTGTCATACACCAGCCAATTTCAGCCTGTTAAATTAAGGTGTAATCTATAGGGGGCCTGAGATAATAGTTCAGCCTCCTAATATCTCTAGGGAGATTCAAATTCTCCCCAATACTATATAGACCTTGTACCTTGTCATACACCAGCCTATTTCAGCCTGTTAAATTGAGATGTAATCTATAGTGGGTCGGAGATAATAGCTCAGCCTCCTAAAATCTCTAGGGAGATTTAAATTCTCCCCAATACTGTATACACCTTGTAACTTGTTTTACAGTACCATATAGATGGTGGTATTTTGGGTACATTTTCCAAAAAATGAGGAAGCATGGTGGAAGAGGCCGTGGAAGTGGGCGGGGGTTGCCAGCTGGTACTGATGGTGGTGGTGGTGGTGCATCTGCTGGTAGTGGCAAAAGCACAGTAGCACCTAAGGCAGAAGGTGTTGAGCCTGCGTCATCGTCTGCCTCCACAAGGCCTCAAAGGCTCCCTTTTCTGGGAGTAGGTAAACCGTTTTTAAAGCCGGAGCTTGAGGAACAAGTTTTGGCTTACATTGCTGACACAGCCTCCAGCTCTATCACCTCCTCTACTAAAGTTTCAAAAAATAAAAGCACTGAGTCGTCAGTGGAGGCTCCTGGTCAGGAACAACACCTTTCCTTGTGTCCTTCACCCCTGCCAAAAGTGAAGGATGCAGCAGGCCACACTACAGATTACTTCATGGAGCTCTTTTCACATACCATGCCTGGGTTATCAAGTCAAATCATGAATTCCCCAGTCCAAGATGAATCGGACATGGAGTGCACTGATGCACAGCCACTGCTAGATTTTTCTGCTGGTACATTCACTCAGAGCACTACATTGTCCTCGCAGTATACTGAGTCAGAATCTGAACCTGATGAAACTCAGGTGCCCCTTCCCGCATACTATACCACATTACACGGTGACACAGAGGAAGGTGCACATGAAATTAAAGAGGAGGTGATGGATGACCCAGTTGTTGACCCAGATTGGCATCCATTGGGGGAAGAGGGTGCCGCTGCCATTAGCTCAGAAGAGGAGGAGGAGGATCCGCAGCAGGCATCGACATCGCAACAGCTGTTATCTGGCAGGCCCGTAGCAGTCCAAAAACGGGTTAGAAAAACCAAAGGAGTTGCAGGACAGCTTGGCCAGATGGTCAAATTAGCACAGTGTGCAAGGCCTCAAAATGTCATCCATAGTAGGAAGAGTGCAGTGTGGCACTTTTTTGAACAAAATCCTAATGATCAGGCAAAGGTTATCTGTAAGAAGTGCGCAAAGACCTTTAGCCGAAGGAAAAATCTGAAAAATTTGAATACCAGTTGCATGCATAGACATTTAACCACCATGCACTTGCAAGCGTGGACAGACTACCAAACTTCACGTACCACATGTGCACCTACTCCGAATGAAGGTAGTCAGCAACGCTACATTGCTTCCCCCACTGTAAGCCCACTGGTTAGTACACCACCAGCAGCAAATGTTGAGGTGTCGTCGCAAGGCCACAGCAGTCAAGGGAATCACAATGTTATTGCTATGAAAGACTGAATCTAGGCCATCAGCAAAGACCACCAACACCATCACCATCACCAACCCTCTCTCAGTCCGCCATGTCCACCGCTAGTTCCACCATATTCAGCTCTCAAGTCCAGCTCACCCTACCAGAGACTCTGAGTAGGACAAGAAAGTACTCATCCTCTCATCCGCGTATACTGTGTTTGAACGCCCACATTGCGAAACTAATCTCATTAGAGATGATGCTCTACCGGTTGGTTGAAAGCGAAGCTTTCCGCGAGCTCATGGCCTACGCAGTACCACGCTATGACCTACCCAGTCGGCACTTCTTTTCTCGAAAACCCATCCCAGCCCTCCACCTGCATGTGAAAGACCGCATTGTCCATGCACTCAAGCAATGAGTGAGCTGAAAGGTGCATCTCACAACAGATGCATGGTCCAGTAGGCATGGCCAGGGCCATTACGTGTCCATCACTGTGCACTGGGTTAATGTGGTGGATGCAGGGTCCACAGGGGACAGCAGCAGTGGGACAGTGCTGTGTAGCCCACGGTATAGGAAATATTTGGCTGTAGGCGTTCAACCCTCCTCCTCCTCCAGAAGCGAAAGCTTGTCCACAGAGCGCAGTTGCACGAGCACTCCATCCGCAGCTGCCAGTGTTGCACACGAGGTGTTCCACTATCGAACAACTAGTGGTAAGCGTCAGCAGGCTGTGTTGAAGATGATGTGTTTGGGCGACAACAGATACACTGCGGAGGTACTGGCCGACTACTTGCAGCAACAAACTGAGTCATGGCTGGGCAGTCTACATCTTGAGGCAGGCAAGGTAGTTAGTGATAATGGCCGGAATTTTGTGGCAGCCATAGCCCTTTCAAATCTCAGACACATACCTTGCCTGGCTCACACCTTGAACCTGGTGGTGCAGTGCTTCCTCAATAATTATCCGGCTTTAACAGCCTGCTCCATAAGGTGCAAAAGCTGTGCTCGCACATCCGCCGGTCGCCTGTACACTTCAGTCATATGCAGAAGCTGCAGCGATTGCTCCACCTTCCCAAGCACAGCCTAATTATCGACATTGCAACAAAGTGGAACTCCACCCTGCACATGGTTGAGAGGCTGTGCGAACAGATGCAGGCTGTAATGCATTTGTGGGAGGATACACGGGCAGGCAGTTTGAGGGCAGACATGGAGTTGTCGGGTGTGCAGTGGTCGAAGCTGAAAGACCTCTGTAAAGTCCTTCAGTGTTTTGAGGAATGCACACGGCTGGTAAGCGCAGATGACGCCATCATAAGCATGAGCATCCCACTTATGCTTCTGCTCATGCAAACTTTGATGCACATTAAGGAGCAGGCGTCTGCAGCTGAGGAGGAAGAGGAAGAGGAGGAGGGAAGCCTTGATGACAGTCAGCCATTGTCTGCTCAGGGAACTCTCCTGGACGAGGTGGAGGAAGAAGAGGAAGAGGAGGAGGATGATGGGGATGATTATTTAGGGGAGGAGGATGCTTCTCAGGGGGCAAGAGAAAATGTTGGCATCGCAAGGTCAGGTACAGGGTTTGTGCGTGACTGGAGGGATGTGGATTTGCCAGAAAGTGCTTCTCCATCCAGCACTCGCAGTGAATCATTGACACCTGGAACATTGGCCCACATGTGTCATTATGCCATGCAGATCCTAAAAAGGGACCCCCGCATTGCCAAAATGATGAACGATGACGACTACTGGTTCGCCAGCATCCTGGATCCACGCTATAATGGCAAATTCCAAAACATCATGCCACAAGAGAACCTAGAGCTAATATTGGCTAATAAGCAAGCATATCTGGTAAACCGGTTGGTTGAGGCATTCCCAGCACACAGCAGCGGTGATGGTTCTCCCACGAGCCATAGGGGGCAACATGGAAGAGGTGTTCGTGGTGCACACATCCGAAGTGGCGTTAGAGACAGGGTTTTCATGACCATGTTGTGGACTGATTTTTCAAGTACCGCTCACACGACTGGTAAGGTAATACTGCATCGATTGAAAGTGACAGGAGACAGCAGTTGTCAACTATGGTTACAAACTACTTCTCCTCCCATATCGATGTTCTCCCTCACAGGTCATTCCCCTTTGACTATTGAGCCTGTAAACTGGACACCTGGCCTGAATTGGCACAATATGCCTTACAGGAGCTCGCTTGCCCTGCTGCTAGTGTGCTATCTGAAAGAGTCTTCAGAGCTGCTGGATCAATCCTGACAGAAAAAAGGACCCGTCCGTCAACCCAAAATGTGGATGATCTAACCTTCATTAAAATGAACCATGCATGGGTTTCAAAGGATTTTGTCCCACCTTCCCTTTTATGACATATAGGGTGCCAGAAAAATGGCTCGCTTTTGTCCTCCTCTTCCTCGGACTTCTCCAATTCCTCCATTTGCAGCTGCTGAATGTCCAACATCAACATATGCCATTTTTTCAATCTCCCTAACTGGGCTGCCTCCCCCCCCAGGGCCGGGGTCACCACCTGGCGCATGCACCCGTGCGAGTGCCGTTGCCCTGGACAGGTGGGTGGGCCCACTCTTGGGCAACGGCACTGGCACAGTGTCCCTCATAGTACAATCAAGTGTCTCTGACAGCGGGGGTGCACTCCCGCCGTCAAACACACTGGCATACTATGAGGGGCCCTGTGCCAGTGCTGTCGCCAACGAGTGGGCCCCCCCTGCTTGCTCAGGATCACAGCACTTGCAAATTTGAAATACTTACCTCTCCCTGCTCCACCGCTGTGACGTCTTCCATGTTTCCTAACAGTGACATTCTGGTCAGAGAGCGCGATGACATCACGTCTATACGCCCTCTGCCTAAACAGTCCAAGTTCAGAGAGATGGAAGATGGGGACGACGAGGAGTCCAGAGTACAGGGGTTCCCTAGCGAGGAGACTTATTTAATTGTTTTAAAGGTTGGGAGCAATTTTTTGGGAGCACTATACTCTGGAGAATGATATATGGGGCAGACCATACACTGGAACATTCCAAAGATGGACATCAGACACTGGAGCAGCATTTACAGGGCCCATTATACACTGGAGCATTAGAAATGGGGCCCATTATATATGGAGCATTATTTGGGCCCATAAGACACTGGAGCATAATCCATGGGGCCCATCATATACTGGAGCATTGTAAATGGGGAAGATTATATATGGACCATTATTTGGACCAATCGTACACTAGAGCATCATCCGTGAGGCCCATCATATGCTGGAGCTTTCCAAATGGGGGACATGAGACACTGGAGCAGCATTAACAGGGCCCATTATACACTGGAGCATTAGAAATGGGGCCCATTATATATGGAGCATTATTTGGGCGCATAAGACAGTGGAGCTTCATCCATGGGGACCAACATATACTGTAGCATTATGTGGAGCTCATTATATACTGTATCGAACATTATATGGGACTAATGATTCTGTATGGAGAAATATATGGGCCTCATTACTCTGTATGGCGCACTATCCGGTGGCGATAATACTGTATGGAGTAATGTACTGTCCATTTTTGGAGCTATTGGAGAATTTAAAATGGATATTAGTCATGTGATGCAAGAAGTGAAGTATTTTTCATTGTACTATACCGCTATTTCTCTGCCGTATCAGAGGATCATGAATTGTGGCATGTTTTAAAGTTCCCACGCAGCTTTTGCCATAAAGTGAGAGTAGGGACTTTTTTTTTTCAGTGGTGGAGGAATACAGTGCGGAAGGATACCTACCTTCCGTCATTGTATTCCTGGAGCTGGTAGAGAACGGTAGCATCAGCTGATGCTGCTGTTCTCCACGCAAGATCGACGTGGGACCCTCGTGGACTTCTGCGGATCGGGGTAAGTATATTGGTGTTTTTTTATTTTGATATTTATTCCTCAGGCGACAATGGCTTCGGGGATCAAAGTGACAAGTGACGGTGAGTATGTACTCTATGTTATATGTACTGTATGTCTATATGTATGTATTGTATGTAGTATATATGTATGTTGCATGCATGTAGTATATATGCAGTATATATGTAGTATGCATGTTGCATGCATGTGGTATATATGTAGTATGTATGTTGCATGCATGTAGTGTATGTATGTAGTATGTATGTAGCATGTATGTAGTATGTATGTAGCAAGTATGTAGTATGTATGTTGCATGTATGTAGCATGTAGTATATATGTAGTATGTATGTTACATGTAGTATATATAGTATATATGTAGTATGCATGTTGCATGCATGTAGTATATATGTTGTATGTATGTTGCATGCATGTAGTATATATGTATTATGTATGTAGTATGTATGTAGCATGTAGTATGTATGTAGTATGTATGTAGTATGTAGCATGTATGTTGCATGTAGTATATATAGTATATATGTAGTATGCATGTTGCATGCATGTAGTATATATGTTGTATGTATGTTGCATGCATGTAGTATATATGTATTATGTATGTAGTATGTATGTAGTATGTATGTAGCATGTAGTATGTATGTAGTATGTATGTAGTATGTAGCATGTATGTTGCATGTAGTATATATAGTATATATGTAGTATGCATGTTGCATGCATGTAGTATGTATGTAGTATGTATGTAGTATGTATGTAGCATGTAGTATGTATGTAGCATGTATGTAGTATGTAGCATGTATGTAGTATGCATGTAGTATGTATGTTGCATGTAGTATATATGTAGTATGTATGTTACATGTAGTATATATGTAGTATGCATGTTGTATGTATGTAGCATGTATGTAGCATGTAAATTTTTTTTTTTTTTTTTTACATTCAACACATTAGCCGGATGATGGGACTACTACTGTCCCATCATTGGCTAATGTGTCAATCACTGTCATGGTAGCAGGCATCGCCCGATGGGACTTGTAGTCCCATCGGACGATGCCTGCACAGACCCCCGGAGCCTGCACAGACCACAGGCAGGCCGGCACAGCCCCCCGGCAGGCCGGTACAGACCCCCGGGCAGTCGGCACAGACCCCCGGAGCCTGCACAGACCACCGGCAGGCCGGCACAGACCACCGGCAGGCCGGTAGACCCCCGGGCAGTCGGCACAGACCCCCGGAGCCTGCACAGACCACCGGCAGGCTGGTACAGACCCCCGGACAGTCGGCACAGACCCCCCGAAGGCCCGAACTGACGGCGCATCATGATGCGCACAGACAGCGCATCATGATGACGTCATTTCGGCAGCCAATCAGAGCCACAAAAGTGGCTCATTGCATTTTAGACTTCCGATTCCGGTATCCGATACGAAAAAAGTATCGGTACTCGGTATCGGAATTCCGATACGGCAAATATCGGCCGATACCCGATACTTGCGGTATTGGAAAGCTCAACACTACTCACCACACATCTAGATAAGTTCCTTTGGGGTCTAGTTTCCAAAATGGGGTCACTTGTGGGGAGTTTCAACAGTTTAGGCACATCAGAGGCTCTTCAAACTCGACATGACACCCGCAGACCATTCCATCAAAGTCATTGCAATTAAACTAAAGGAACAAAAAGCGCAATAGGGTCTTATCCGGGTTATTGTTAGAAGAATAAATTAGAATTCACTCACCCTTTTCAGGAGAGGTTCAGGCATGTAAGATCCGTAGTCAGCTTGCTGCACGTCCAAAGGTCAGCTCTGTGACCGCTAAAACTTCAGATTTTTGGGAAATAAACAGTTAATCTTTCTCACAATCTGGATTCGTGAAATTTGTCAAGCAGCGCACTGAAGTCCATGAATTTATTCCCTTAAAATCTGACATTCCATCAAAGTCTGGATTCCAAAAAGTCACTACTTCCCTTACAAGCCCCGACGTGTCCCCATACAGTAGTTTTCTCCCACATCTGGGGTATCAGCGTACTCAGGACAAATTGGTCAACAACTTTTCGGGTCCAATTTCTCCTGTTATCCTTGAGAAAATAAAAAAATTGGGGACTGAAAGATCATGTTTGTGTAAAAAATATGATTTTTTTATTTTCACGCACGGGCGTTATAAACTTCTGTGAATCCCTTCGAGGTTCAAAGTGCTCACCACACATCTAGGTAAGTTTCTTGGGGTGTCTAGTTTCCAAAATGGTGTTATTTGTGGGGGGTTTCCACTGTTTTGGTACATCAGGGGCTTTCCAAATGCGGCATGGCGTCCAATCCCAATTCCAGCCAAAAAAGTCAAATGGCGCTGCTTCCATTCCGAGCTCTGCCATGCACCCAAATAGTGGTTTACCCCCACATATGGGGTATCAGCACACTCAGGACAAATTGCACAATAACTTTTGGGATCCTGTTACCCTTGGAAAAATAAAAATTGAGGGTGAAAAGATCAATTTTGTGGAAAAAATATGATTTTTTAATTGTACGGCTGTACGTTATAAACTTCTGTGAAGCCTTTGGGGTTCAAAGTTCTCACCACACATCTAGATAAGTTCCTTGGGGGGTTTAGTTTCCAAAATGGTGTCATTTGTGGGGGGTTTCCACTGTTTTGGTACATCAGGGGCTTTCCAAACGCGACATGGTGTCCGATCTCAATTCCAGCCAAAAAAGTCAAATGGCGCTGCTTCCCTTCTGAGCTCTGCCATGCGTCCAAATAGTCGTTTACACCCACATATGTGTTGTGAGTTCATTCTCTGGTTCACCAGTTGTGAGTTCTCCTTCCAGACTCCCTCTGATGGTAACAGGAGTTAGTGAGGCTGATTTGATCCGTGGAGATCTGCCACCTGAGAATGAGGATGACGATTGGACCTCTGGAGTCTCAGATTGGATTTAAGACATCCAACGCCCTATTCAGTTGATGGTGATTCCTTCTGGCTTGTCAGCTCTTGGTTATCAGCTCTGTTCCAGTCATCTAAAGCTTAGTTTTTCTGCTAATGTTCACATTTGATTTTGTTGGTCTATTCAGTTTTTTGTGTGGTCAGCCAGCCCCGGCTGGGGGCTGTGCTGAATTTCCACTCTTATTTAGCAGTATTTTGCCAATTTGCTTTTTGTCCCTTACTAGTTTGGCCTCTTTTTGCTCTGTCTCAGAATATTTCAGAGTGCTGATACAGTGGGAGAAGTCTAGTGATTTCAGGGTTAATTTTGCTATCAGAAGTGTTGGACATTATTTTTGTAGGGTTTTTTGCAGGTTGCAGACAGTTTCTTTCCTTTCCTTTCTAGTTAGTTTGGGCCCCATCGTTTGCTCAGCCTATTTTCCTGCCTGTGTTTGTGCCTTCATCTTGTTTCACCGTCAATACATGTGTGGGGGCTATCTATTAATTTGGGGTCTGCTCTGGGGCAGTTAGTTTTCCCCTTTTCATGCTTCAGGCTTATTTAGTCCTCCGGCTGTGACGAAGCGTCTAGGAACATGGTAGGTACGCTCCACGGCTGCTGCTAGTTGTGTGGTAGGATCAGGGATCTGCAATCTGCATAGTTACCAACCTCTCTGGTTTTCTGTGACTTAGCTTGTTTTGCTTTTTTCTCCTCGTTGACCCTTTCATAACACATATGGGGTATCAGCATACTCAGGACAAATTGCACAATAACTTTTAGGGTCCTGTTACCCTTAGGAAAACAAAAATTGGGGGTGAAAAGATCGTTTTTGTGGAAAAAATATGATTTTTTAATTGTACGGCTGTACGATATAAACTTCTGTGAAGCCCTTGTGGGTTCAAAGTTCTCACCACATATCTAGATAAGTTCCTCGAGGGGTCTAGTTTCCAAAATGTGGTTACTTGTCGGGGGTTTCCACTGTTCAGGTACATCAGGGGCTCGCCAAACATGACACGGCGTCCGATCTGAATTCCAGCCAATTTTGCATTAAAAAGTCTAATGGCGCTCCTCCCTTCTGAGCTCTGCCATGCGCCGAAACCGTGGTTCCCCCCACATATCAGATATCAGCGTACTCAGGACAAATTGCACAATAACTTTTGCCATCCAATTTCTCCTGTTACCCTGGGTAAAATAAAAAAATTGGACCTGAATTATTTTTTTTGTGAAAAAAAGTTAAATGTTCAGTTTTTTTAAATATTCAAAAAATTCCTATGAAACACCTGAAGGGCTAATAAACTTCTTGAATCTGGTTTGAGCACCTTGAGGGATGCAGTTTTTAGAATGCTGTCACTTTTGGGTATTTTCTATTTTATAGACCCCTCAAAGTGACTTCAAATGTGATGTGGTCCATAAAAATAAAATGATGGTTGCAAAAATGAGAAATCGCTGGTCAACTTTTAACCCTTATAACTTCCTAACAAAAAAAATTTTGGTTCCAAAATTGTGCTGATGTAAACATATGTGAAATGTTATTTATTAAGTTTTTTGTGTGCCATATCTCTGTGATTTAAGGGCATAAAAATTCAAAGTTGGAAAATTGTGAAATTTTCAAAATTTTCGCCAAATTTCAATTTTTTTCACAAATAAACACAAGTTATTTGAATTAAATTTTACCACTAAAATAAAGTACTATATGTCTCGAGAAAACAATGTCAGAATCAGTGGGATCCATGGAAGCGTTTCAGAGTTATTACCTCATAAAAGGACAGTGGTCAGAATTGTAAAAATTGACCTGGTCATGAACATGAAAACCACCCTTGGGGGTTAAGGGGTTAAATACTTTTTTCCCCACTGTATAATAAATATATATCTGTCTATCTATCCATCTATCTATATCTGTGTGTATCTATATATACTGTATATCTACCTACAGTGCTCAGCTTAAATAAGTACGCTCCCTTTGAAAAGCAATTTTTAGTCAATATCTCACTAAACACAAGAACTATTTCCAATATTATGTCAAGACTCCATTTCATCAAACATTTTAAAACTTTCATTACAAAATCTCCAGTTTTTCTCAAATTAGTTGAAAAAAATAATAAACCCCACATTAAAAACTACTACTTCTAGTATTCTGAAAAAACAAATATCCTAAAATAAAAAAGTAAAAAATAAATTGCAAAAATTGCATGAAGGCAATAAAAACAATAAGGGTATTTAGTAAACATAATTTTGATCAAAAGAATGTACCAGCCATCCTGCCACGTCAAGACAACCCCTGTGGGACAGTCCTAACTCTTGTATTTAAAACTTTTCCACTTGTCAAGTGACCTAAATATGAACAAGGACCAAGGGACTGAACCACTAGTAAAAGTATAGGCCAGACAGGATGGATTTCCCAACTCAGAAACAGGGCGGTCACAACCTTATATGCACAGAATGCACATTGAACTAAATGAGAAACTAGGTCTGAGCTGAAAAAGTAAATTAATGTGTATGCAAAATGTAAATGCATATAAACACATGACATTTACACAGAGAAAGCAAAAAACAAATATCCTAAAATAAAAAAGTAAAAAATAAATTGCAAAAATTGTATGAAAGTAATAAAAATAATAAGGGTATTTAGTAAACATATTTTTGATCAAAAGAATGTAGAAGCCATCCCGTCACGTCAAGGCAACCCTTGTGGGACAGTCCTAACTCTTGTATTTAAAACCTTTCCACTTGTCAAGTGCAATTTATTTTTTACTTTTTTAGTTTAGGATATTTGCATCCAATGAATGGTGATACAAGTGCTTCTCACAAAATTAGAAATATCATCAAAAAGTTAAATTATTTCAGTCCTTCGATACAAAAAGTGAAACTCATAGATTCTATAGAGTCATTGCAAACAGAGTGATCTATTTCAAGTGTTTATTTCTGTTAATGTTGGTGATTAAGGCTTAAGGCCCCATTACATTTAGCGATGCACCAGCGATCCCGACCATGATATGACCCGGTCAGGATCGCTGGTGCATTGCTAAATGGTTGCTAGTGAGCTGCCAAACAGGCAGATCTCACTAGCGATGCAGCAGCGGTCGTACTCACCTGTGAGACGCGGCGAGGGTGATCGTCTTCCACCTGCGTCCATGGCTCGCTCGTCGGCGCCAGCAGGAAGCCGACTATGAGAAATGGACCAGGCCAATCTCGCGCAATCAGCGATAGCCAGCGAGGGAGCCGGTCGGAGGTGAGTATCACATGTAGCGATATCGCTAGTGATATCGCTGCTGCGTCACAAAATCGGTGACGCTTTACGATATCACTATGTGTAAAGGGCCCTTTACAGCCAATGAAAACACAAAAGCTATCTCAGTAATTTAGAATAATTAACAAAAAACACATGCAAATGCTTCCTAAGCATTTATAAAGGTCCCTTCTGTTTTGGTAGGCTCCACAATTATGTGGAAGATTTCTGACTTGACAGATGTTCAGAAGATAGTCATTGACACACTCAAAAAGGAGGGTAAGCCACAAAAGGTCATTGCTAATGAAGCTGGCTACTCACAGAGTGCTGTATCCAAGCATATTAATGGAAAGTTGAGTGGAAGGAAAAAGTGTGGTAAAAAAATGTCCACAAGCAACCGGGATAACCGCAGCCTTGAACGGATTAAGAAAAGACCACTCAAAAAGTTGGTGGAGATTCACAAGGCGTGGACTGCTGCTGGAGTCAATGCTTCAAGAGCCACCACACACAGACATATCTAGGACATGGGCTACAAGCCTCGCGTTTTTTGTGTCAAGCCACTCATGACCAAAAGACCTCCAGAGAAGCGTCTTACCTGGGCCAAAGAGAAAAAGAACTGGACTGTTGCTCAGTGGTGCAAGGTGTTGTTTTCAGATGAAAGTAAATTTTGCATTTCATTTGGAAATCAAAGTCCCAGAGTCTGGAGGAAGAGTGGATAGGCCACGATCCAAATTACTTGAGGTCCAGTGTGAAGTTTCCACAATCAGTGATGGTTTAGGGAGCCATGTTATTTGCTGGTGTAGGTCTACTATGTTTTACCAAGACCAAAGCCAGAGCAGCCATCTAACAGGAAATTTTAGAGCACTTCATGGTTCCCTCAGCAGGACTCAGTACCTGTCCACACCGCCAAAAGTACCAATACCTGGTTTAAAAACAACATTACTGTGCTTGATTGGCCAGCAAACTCGCCTGACCTTAACCACATAGGGAATCTGTGGAGTATTGTCAAGAGGAAGATGAGAGACACCAGACCCAACAATGCAGATGAGCTGAAGGCTGCTATCAAACCAACCTGGGCTTCCATAACACCTCAGCAGTGCCACAGGCTGATCGTCTCCATTGATGCAGTAATTGATGCAAAAGGAGCCCCGACCAAGTATTGAGTGCATTTCCTGAACATACATTTCAGCAGGACATTTCAGATTTTAAAATCATTTTTCAAGCTGGTGTTATAAAGTATTCTAATTTACTGAGATAATGACTTTTGTGTTTTCGTTGGCTGTAAGCCATAATCATCAACATTAACAGAAATAAACACTTGAAATAGATCACTCTGTGTTTAATGACTGTATATGAGTTTCACTTTTTGCATTGAAGAATTGAAATAAATTCACTTTTTGATGGTATTCTAATTTTGTGAGAAGCACCTGTACAACATTCTAGTATTCTGTAAAATAGGGTTTACAGGTGGTGGCCATACTTTATGTGGGGGAACCCTGATGACAAGTTTCCTCTAAATGTATTACCGAAGTAAATGTCCTTCTTACTTTGGTACCATGGGTACCGGAAGTGTTTCCTGATCCACTATTAGGACTCATATGAATAAATTAGTATATCAGCCAGCTGATATAATAGATTTTTTGGATAATCAATGTTACGTATATTACTTACCATTTAAAATAACAAAACAGTTTGGGAGATCCTCTTAGCGCTTTGTTGGCATGGCTCATTAAATTCCATCTTCTGTAGGATGCTACATGACTATTCTCTCATGTTGTGGTTCTCACAAGTCTACAATCCTCTATGCGTTCATTCCTCATCACTAGGCATCTAATGAGGAGGCATATGGCACTGGAAGCTCATTATGACTATCCTAAAGCTCAGCTTCTGAAAGTACAAAAAGAAATAATTCTGTAATTTCTCCAGTAATATAATAGCCTTCAAGAATAGAAGCAGTGTCCCAAATAGAGGAAACTTGAGAGGGTTCAGGAGTTTTTGCCTCTACAGAATTACGTGCCTCTACAGAATTACGTGCTGAAAAGGCAAAAAATACAATTTGAAAAATATAACAATGTCAAAGTTGTCAAGAAATTATCAAAAAGCTATTCGTACTTGGTACTGAAAATGAGTGAGCAAATCTTTCAAAAAAAGTCAACTTGAAGACATTTCCCCAGCATGCTGCTTTTCTATTATGAAGTAATATTTGCCACATATAAATCAGCCAAGGATGAAATTCTATAAATCTGATCTGGACTACTTCTTCCGTTTTATTACAGACAGCAATGACTTCTTCACAACAGAACAATAATCCATCAACAAAATGCTGGAAAAAGCGATTTTTTAAGAACTCTCATTATTAGCCACTGTTTTTAGAATTTGAAAATGTGCAAATTGTGAGCAAAGTTTAGTAATAAGGGTCATGAATAATAAAGGCAGAAATGATAAATGTTAAATTTATAGTAGGTGGCATCTAATTGCTAATAATATACTCTTCAGCCACTAGATCTCTTCTTACTGTAGACTAATGAGGAGATTCCTGTGCACTATTTAGTTAATGGAAACTTTTATCCTTAAAAAAAACTTATGCAAGAGCGAAGGTCTGTATTGTGCTGTTCTGCAGTAGATGGAGGGAAAAACTACATATATAATACAGTATAATAGTATACTGTACACTATACATGCTGAAACCTCATATAAGTCAATCAGTGGATAAGAAAGAGTTATGGATGACAAATGTGTAACCTATTTTGTGGAAGAGCTCAGTGATAGGAGCCTGATGACCCCAAAACACTCAAAGTAGAAAAGTGTAGCATGTAATACATCTTGCAAGGCAAATCTGACTTGTAAGATGTATTGAGTGCCATGGGTGTTATGAATGAGTCACCGGAGGAGGAAAAAACAAAAACACAAGCTAAGTCCAAAAAAACGGAGAGGTTGGTAGCTAGCGGATTGCAGACCCCTGATCCTATTCACCACAACTAACAGTAGCCGTGGGGGGTTCCTACAGAGCCCTAGACCCCTCGTCACAGCCGGAGAGCTAAATAAGCCTAAAGAAAGAAAGGGGAAATCTAAACTGACCCAGAGCAGACCCCAAAGCAATAGACAGCCCCTAACATGTATTGTTGGTGAAAAACAGATGAAAACACAAACACAGACAGAAAGACAGGCTGAGCAAATGATGGGGCCCAACTAACTAGATAGGAAAGGACAGAAAAGATGCTGGCTGCAATCATGCAAAAAACCCTGCCAAAAATAATGTCCAGCACGTCTGATAGAAAAGGCCCTGAAGTCACTAGACTTCAAAATCACTATATCAGCACTCAGGTATATTCTGAAGACAGAGCAAAGAGATCAACTGATCAGAGACAAAAATGGAGTTCAGCCCATCCCAACCAGGGCAGGCTGAACACAAACACTAAGTAAACAGACAAAATCTCATGGAAAAATAGCAGAGCAAAAACTTAGCTTTTAGTAGACAGGAACTAAACTGGATGGCAGAGCTCAGAGCAGAAAGGATCACCAGCAACCCTGCAGGGCGTCGGCTGCCTTATATCCACTCAGAAATTCCAGATGTCCAATCACACTCCACCTGTTCAGATGACAGGTTCTTCCCATCCAGATCAATTTCACTACCTCCTTTCACCAGGAGGGGGAGTTCATCAGACATCAGAGGTGAAGGAGAAATATGAACTCATAACACATGGGTTTCTACTTTGAGTGAATCAGAAAAGACTCAAAAGACTATCAGAAAAGAAGATACTCTCTACTGTACTAATCTACAAGAAGCGATACGTTGGGTCTATTTTAGCGCCTCTCATTTCTGACATCAGTATGTAAAGTTCATACAAAAATAATGTGCAGATATGTCAGTAAAACATTCCATATGCAAATTGCCTCTACAGTGAGTAAGAACACTTGGAATCTATTGCCACCTATTGGAAGTAACAATCTTTAGTCAATATCAACATAAATAGCACTGGTATATCCACTCCTTCTAATATGTATAAGAGCAGTTGGATAAGGGATAAAATATAACTTTTTTTTCTTAATACATAAAATAAAATCTAGAAAAGTGCAAAGTGCTCAACAATAGATAACAGACGAATAGAAAAATGCTGGTATATACAATACCAATCAACCCTTTCTTGATTGAAAGTGTCCATCTTATCATATATTCAACTGACAGACACTATATACACACCCTATGTAGCGTAGCTGCTTTTGAAGCATTGAGTAATGTAAACAGGCGTTGCCAAAAAAAGCAATCGTACCCTAATGCTAATTATTGCAGTTTGCCCACCAGGCCTTCAGTCAGTGATATACAATGGGATCAGATATCCTATACCATGATGCCTACTGATCCATACCCTGATTATTATATCTGAGTTATTCCATCTCATAATATTCTATTGACGCATATACAGGTGTATCCACAGCCGATTTAGGCAAAACCCTTGCTTATGCTCAATACATTGACACAGATTAGTGGATTTGTACCACAAACCAGCTTTAAACTAAATGAACCCCAGTTATGTATTTACAGCTGGTTCCCATAGAGTTAATGAATGCACAAAATTCATAATAACATTTCATATGTGTCACAGTAGAGGTATTGTATTTAGCATATAGAAGCATGTATCCTCATTCTTATAGCAGTATACACCTCCTTCTTTTGTTTGAGGTGATTATCATGACATAGAAAATCTCATGGCATATATACAAAAGGAACGGTCTCACCAACTTGCGGTATATGAATGAGATATGTTTCCATCCCCATGAATGGTGAATACGATACCCCTTCTCCCGACGCATTTTGTTATTGCTCATCAGGGGAGTCAATTGGAGCAGGAATTGCCATGTATTTCGGGTGGCCTTTTCATGTCCAAGCTGCCATCATGTGATCATGCGTGCATGTAGAAGCGCGTTACCTCTTTTTATATATTCGCGCCTTGCTGTCCATGGGAGCCGGCACTTCCGGTTTCCTGTTTGCATGACAAGGAGAAGGAGATCTTGAGATGATCAAAGGTTGCGTGCGGGTAGGTACCTAGAGACCATGTCACAGATGTATGGAGGAGACAGGTTGTGGATGGCTTTGTATGTCATGGTTAGGGTTTTGAATTGGAGCTTCAGGGCAATAGGAAGCCAGTGAAGGGCCTGGCATAGGGGGGAGGCTGGGGAATAGCGGGGAGACAGGTGGATTAGTTGGGCAGCAGAGTGTAGGATGGACTGGAGTGGTGCCAGAGTGCTAGAGGGGAGGCCAGAGAGTAGGAGGTTGCAGTAGTCGAGGCGGGAGATGATAAGAGCATGCACTAGTGTGGATCCGGGAAATATTTTTGAGTTTGAGGCGGCAGGAGGAGGCAAGGGCTTGGATATGTGGTTTGAAAGAAAGCGCAGAGTCGAGGAGCACCCAAAGGCATCAAGCGTGCGGGACTGGGGATAGAGAGCAGCCATTGACATTGATGGATAGGTCAGGTGGAGGGGTAGAGTGCGATGTAGGAAAGATGATGAATTCTGTTTTGTCCATGTTCAGTTTGAGAAAGCAATCAGAGAACAAGGCTGAGATAGCAGACAGACATTGTGGGATTTCAGTCAGTAAGGAGGCGAGATTGGGTCCAGATAGGTAGATCTGCGTGTCATCGGCATAGAGGTGATACTGCAAACCGTGGGATTCTATGAACTGTCCCAAGACGAAGGTGTAGATGGAGAATAGTAGGGGTCCTAGGACAGAGCCTTGAGGAACACTGACAGACAGGGGGCGAGGTGAGGAGGTGGTATGCGAGAGGGAGACACTAAATGTTCGGTCTGTTAGGTATGATGAGATCCAGGATAGGGCCAAGTCTGTGATGCCAAGAGATGAGAGAGTCTGTAGTAAGAGGGAATGGTCTACGGTGTCGAAGGCAGAGGACAAGTCCAGGAGAAGGAGGACAGAGTAGTGTCACTTGCTCTTGGCGGTTAGTAAGTCATTAGTGACTTTAGTTAGGACAGTTTCAGTTGAGTGATGCGGTCGGAAGTCAGATTGTAACCAGTCAAAGAGGGAACAGGAGAAGAGGTGGGAGGACAGTTCAAGATATACATGCTGTTCCAGTAGTTTTGAGGCATAAGGGAGAAGAGATATCGGGCGATAGTTAGACACAGAGGATGGGTCAAGGGAGGGCTTTTTGAGGATGGGTGTGATTGAGGCATGTTTGAAGGATGAGGGAAAGACACCATTTGTAAGTGAAAGATTGAAGAGGTGTGTTAGAGATGGGTTGAAGACTGTGGCTAAGTTAGGGATGAGGTGAGACGGGAATGGGTCGAGGGCACAAGTGGTGAGGTGTGATCTTGACAGAAGGGTGGAGAGCTGATCTTCTGTCATGGTGGAGAAGCTGTTTTTTGCAGAACAGGGCTTAGCGGCTAAGAGGGGCATTGGGGGCTAGTTTTGTCTGATTGTGTCGATCTTCTGCTTAAAGAAGGAGGCAAAGTCTTCAGAAGAAATGAGAGGAGGGGGAGGAGGTGCTGTGGGACGGAGTAGAGAATTGAAAGTGTTGAAGAGCTGTTTAGGGTTGTGAGACAGGGAGGATCTGAGAGATGCGAAGTAAGTTTGTTTTGCGGCAGAGAGCGTGGACTTAAAGCTGGTAAGGGACTACTTGTATGCGCTGAAGTGCTCAGTAGAATGGGTTCTCTTCCATCTCCGCTCAGCGGCCCTGGAAACCTGTCTCAGATGTTGATGTTGTATATACCAGCTTTTTTCTATTCATCTGTTATCTATTGTTGAGCACCTTGCACTTTTCTATTTTATGTATTGAGAAATAAAAGTTATATTTTATCCCTTATCCAATTGCTATTATACATAAGTCAATATCAACCCTTTACCGAATCTTTCCACAGGATTTAGAATTAAAGCAAAACCAGACACTCAATTGATAGACGTGTTTCAGTATGTTTGCCACTCATCAGTGCCTTGCAAGAAGCCTGATTTGACTGATTGAGATTCCTCTTACCAGGATCTTTAACATCACTCCTAATTCATTTATTTAATATTTATTATGCTGTGCTTATATAGCGCTATCTTATTCCACAACGCTTTACAGACATTATCATCACTGTCCCTGATGGGGCTCACAATCTAAATTCCCTATCAGTATGTCTCTGGAGTGTGGGAGGAAACCAGAGAACCCAGAGGAAACCCACACAAACATGGAGAGAACATACAAACTCCTTGCAGATGTTGTCCTTGGTGGGATTTGAACCCAGGAACCCAGCGCTGCAAGGCTACTGTGCTATCCACTGAGCCACCGTGCTCATTGTCTCTGAAGTGTTAATTTGCATATTTAATTTTCAAGAAGATCATTGCATAGTCTATACAATTCCTCACACTGGCATGTGATGCATGTCACTCTCCACATGAATAGATGCTACCCCTTAATTCTCTTTTGGAGGCTTCTTATCCAGTCAAATATCCGCTAAATAATTATATTGATATGTATCATTCAAAAAGTATCGAATATGAAGGTAAGAACCAAGAATTAAGCAAGTTTGGTTTTTTTTAGAACATTTTATACGAGTTTTTATTACTTAGCATACTATCTGCATTTGTATTTATCTCCAAGTTCTTCTTTGCCATTTTCCTCCCTCACCGAGCTTCTAATCGGCTTACTAAGGGAAACAATAAAAGTTTTGGCAGCTATTCAATTTATTAACCATGCACTTAACTCATAAGTAACAGTCCCAACCATGCTGACTTATTTAAAGGGATTCTCTCTTGTACAATTTATAAAAATATATTTCTTAAATACATCAATAATTTTTTTAAGTAAAATGTTATCCTCAGTGCAAGAAAATAAAAAAAAATCATTAATAGATTTCCCTCAGGTGTCCCAAATTGGCCTGACATGATTAACGTGTTACAGGTATGGCAGATATACTATTTTTGCGCATTGTCTTTCAGTAAACCAGAGTCACATTTTCTTCAGGTTTACAAAATATCTTTTAGCTTTACTTAGATGGAAATGTTTAATTGTTAATTCCACTTAAAGCTGTATTCTCATCTCCAAAATCTCAATACCTAGTAGGTGTAAAAATAATATTAGCAAATACCTTCAATTAGAAATTAAGCATAGTTCTTCTGATTCTCTATGTCTCTTACCTCATGTACAGGCATTGCAGCAGCTTAGGTATCTATAGTTACGACCACTCATATAGTGACAGTTAGTTAGCTATTAGTGGTCGTAACTATAGATACCTAAGCTACTGGAATGCTCCATACAAACGTGGTCAAAACTGTTGGTACCCCTCGTTTAATGACAGAAAAACCCATAATGGTCACAGAAATAACTTGAATCTTCTGACAAAAGTAATACTAAATCAAAAATGAAAATGAGCAAATAAAAGTCAGACATTGCTTTTCAAACATGCTTCCACAGAATTTAAAAAAAAATAAACTCATGAAATAGGCCTGCACAGAAATCATTTGCCCATCATGGTGCCCCTGTAAATAATGTGACAAAAGGGACATGTTAAATCAAGGTGTGACCACTAATTAGCATCACAAGTGTCTACAATCTTGGAATTAGTGAGTGGGCCTGTATATAATAATAATAATAATAATAATAATCTTTATTTTTATATAGCGCTAACATATTCCGCAGCGCTTTACAGTTTTGCACACATTATCATCACTGTCCGCGATGGGGCTCACAATCTAAATTCCCTATCAGTATGTCTTTTGGGTGTGGGAGGAAACCGGAGTACCCGGAGGAAACCCACGCAAACACGGGGAGAACATACAAACTCCTTGCAGATGTTGTCCTTGGTGGGATTCGAACCACTGAGCCACCGTGCTGCCCTTATATAGGGCTACAGATACTCACTGTGCTGTTTGGTGGCATGGTGTGTATCACAATCAACATGAACCAGGGGAAGCGAAGGAAAGCGTTATCTCCGGAGATTCAAAAGAAAATTATAGATAAATATGTTAAAGGTAAAAGTTATAAGACCTTCTCCAAGCAGCTTGATGTTCCTGTGACTACAGTTGCACATATTATTCAGAAATTTAAGCTCCATGGGACCATAGCCAACCTCCCTGGATGTGGCCGCAGGAGGAAAATTGATGACAAATCAAAGAGCTGGATAATATGAATGGTAACAAAAGAGCCCTGAACAACTTCTAAACAAATTAAAGGTGAACTTCAAGCTCAAGGAACATCAGTGTCAGATCGCACCATCCATTGCTGTATGAGTCAATGTGGACTTCATGGGAGACAACCAAGGAGGACACCACTGTTGAAAAAAAACATAAAAAAAAGCCAGACTAGAATTTTCCAAACTACATGTTGACAAGTCACAAAGCTTCTGTGAGAATGCCCTATGGACAGATGAGACAAAAATGGAACTTTTTAGCAAGTCACATCACCTCTATGTTCACAGATGGAAAAATGAAGCATATCAAGAAAAGAACACTGTCCCTACTGTGAAACATGGAGGAGGCTCTGTTATATTCTGGGGCTGCTTTGCTGCATCTGGCAAAGGGTGTCTGAAATCTGTGCAGGGTACAATGAAATCTCAAGAGACTATCAAGGGATTTTAGAGAGAAATGTGCTGCCCAGAGTCAGAAAGTTTTGTCTCAGTTGCAGGTCATAGGTCTTGCAACAGGATAATGACCCAAAACACACAGCTAAAACACCCAAGAATGGCTAAGAGGAAAATATTGGACTATTCTGAAGTGGCTTTCTATGAGCCCTGACCTAAATCCTATTGAGCATCTTTGGAAAGAGCTGAAACATGCAATCTGGAAAAGGCAACCTTCAAGCACGAGACAACTGGAGCACTTTCCTCTTGTGGAATGGGCCAAAATATCTGTTGAGAGGTGCAGAAGTCTCATTGACAGTTACAGGAATCGTTTGCAGTGATTGCCTCAAAAGGTTGTGCAACAAAATATTAAGTTAAGGGTACCATCATATCTGTCCAGGCCTATTTCATGAGGTTTTTTTTTCTTAATTCTGTGGAAGCATGGATGAAAAGCAATGTCTGACTTTTATTTGTTTATTTTCATAGGTTTTTGATTTATTATTACTTTTATCAGATTCAAGTTATTTTTGTCACCATTGAGGGTTTTTCTGTCATTAAACGAGGGGTACCAATAATTTTGACCACATGTGCATGAGGTAAGCAACATAGCAAAACAGAAGAACTATACTACATTTCTAATCAGAGATGTTTGGTAATATTATTATTATGATTAGACTTACTACATATTGAGATATGATTTGGGAGATGGGAACACCTGTCTAACTGATAACACTCAGACTCTTCTGGATCTACTGAACCAATCTGACACCCCCTAAAAATCTGTGATGCTTCATGCTTGCTTCAGTAGAATTGCAGAAGGCTTGGATTTTACATTTGGAATATGGACAGTTAAACACAAGTCCAACATGCTCATTGATATGAGGCTTCATCTTTAATAAAATGTTGAAAAAATTTGAAAAAAAATGGCAGAAATCTGGAATAGCAGCTGTTAAGAACAACATTTTAATAGTTCTTACAACCAGTGCAGCTGCTTGATGATCACACATATGGCCAGACATCATCATTACATTGTACTTCCCAGTTATCCTAATAAGCTACTGCCAGATCAAAATCTGTTAGGAATAGCTATAGGGAGAAAAAGTTTCAAGAGAGAGTGTCCAAATATATTTGTTTTTTTTTGTATAAATGTGAAGGTTGTGGACAAAAGTATTGGAGCAACTACATATCACACCTATAAGAGCCTTTTTTCTGTCCCAGTCTTTATCTGTGTGCATTCTTATAGAGTTGTCCTTCCTTTGTAGCTAAAGTATAACTGCTTCTGACTCGCCCCCAGAGGCCATGGGGTACTCATTGCCGGGCCCGTTGGTTTCAATGGGAGATGTCACAGTGGCAGTGACCCGGCCTGTGGCCTCAGGCAGTCAATGTAAAAGGGGTAGAGTGATGGGGATAAAGCTATTGAGATGATTTGTAACGCCACCTGTGCTTTTTGGTCAGTTTGACCAGCGCTGCAGGGTTGCTTCTCTGGGACAGATGGTGTGGTGCAGCAATGATGTTGAAGCTCCCGACAGGTAGAGCTGTAGTCCCAGGGCAGTGTAGATGAGGTTGAGGTAGATGAGGAGATAGTGAGGAGAAGTAGATGGTGCAGTGTTATGCACAGAGATGTAGCAGTGCTGAGTGGGTTGGCGCAGGAAGAAGGCAATGAGACAGATGAATGCAGTTCCAGTTCTTTTACTCACGTTCTTGGCACAGACAGGTGCCCGCTTCAATGCTGCGCTCTCCAGATCAGGGGCTCAGCCAACTCCCAGGCAGATGGAATTAACCTTTCCAGCTCTCCCTTTCATGTGCCTGTTCTGAACGTCTCCTCACTAGCGCTTAAACTCAAGTACTTGTAGTTGTGTGTTAAACTCAAGTTCCTCCTGTCAGATGTTCCTTAGAACTCTACTCGCATGACAAGTGACTGTAGCCTGCTTTGTGGACTCCATCCCTCATGTCCCGGCTCACACATAGGTTGCCACCATCTCTTCGTGTTTTTTGAGGGAATAGAGTGGTCACAGCTCCTATTCCTCCGGTGTCTGCTGCAGGAACATTAGTTTCACAAACAGCCTCAGGGACCGGACCCCGGCCATGCGCTTCAAACTTGAGGAAGGGCTCTGCTCTGACCCTAGTCCTTAGTTCTCTTCTCCTTACGTTCCGCACTAATCTTTCTTTCTTCTGAAGAATCAGGCTTTCTATTCCTCTTTCCCATGCCAGCAGCTCCAGGTCACTGAAGTCTGCTGCAGCACCTCCTTCACTCCATCCCTCTCAGGGGATCATCTCTCACCAACTGCCCACTTCCTAACATTCTCCCGCTCTCATGTGCAGTCTAAGCTCCACCCACCTCCCAGCACTCTTTGTGTTCCAAGCAGGGAGCCACAAAGGTTGCTCTGCTACCCTACTGTGTTTGTGCTGTATGTGAGTTTTGGAGTCTGGTCAGGTGTTCCATCTTACCTGGGAAGTGGGATACCACATCTCAGGAGGAGGTGCAGTACCCCTGTGGCGACTGAACCCTCAGGGGCACCACACTTCCATTTTTCTGGAAAGGATTTTGGAGGTGTCTGTGAATGTTTCCCATTCATTAAGAAGAACATTTGATAGATCAGACACTGATGTTGGATGAGAAGGCCAAGTTCATTATATCTATTTTAGGTGATCACAAAGGTGCTTGATGTGGATGAGGTGAGAGTTCTGTGCGACCAGTCATGTTCTTTCACACAAAATTCATCCAACCATGTTTTTACAGACCTTACATTATGCACTGGGCACAGTCATGCCAGAAAAAAAGGGTTTTCTCCAATTGTTCTCACCAAGTAAGAAGAGTACAGTTATCCAAAATGTTTTGGCATCCTAAAGCATTAGGATTTTCCATTACTGGAACTAAAGGGCCTAGGCTGACCCCTGAAAACCAAGTCATAGTCTTATCCATTCTTCACCAAATGTTCTATTAGCATAATGCAATAAGGCAGGCCAAATTTTCCAGGCAAACCTAATCTCGTTCATCAGACTGCCAGATAGAAAGGCAGGATTTATCAATCCATAGAACACATTTCCACTATTGTGATTGGTGATATAAGGTTTGCAAGCAGTGGCTCAATAATGGAAACCCATGCCATCATGTTCGCAGCACACATTTGCACCTTTTAGACATCATCATATTAATACCGATTTGGCGGTGTACTATTTAAGAACTAAAGTAAGAGCTGTGTAGAAATTTGTTAATGTTGGATCTCATAATTTTCCCTTATACTTTGCAAAATCAAAAAGTAATGAGTGACTAATAAAAATTGTGCAAGCAAAATAAAAAATTAGTTTGGAGACAATGGTATTGTGAGTTAGATAGGTTGTGCACTTTCTGTTTATGTTTTAACTGGACAACCCATATAGAAAAGCACATTTGGTAAAATGGAAGATATGACTATGACTAGTTTGAGGCTTGAGAGAGAGGATCATGACTACAGATGAAGGAATCGATTCACAGAACTCCGATTTAGTGGCCAGGTCAGTAATCTGTGACTGCTAGATATCAGACCGGCATATCTTGTTACATGCAGGGGTGAACCTAGCCCCTGTGCCGTATGAGGCGAAGTGCAGAACGACGCCCCCCATAGTAATTTTTTTTTTAAATCAGTAGAAATAAATCTGGTTTATGCAGATTTATATCTATCCTGTTAAAATGAGTACAATAGTGGACATTTTAATTTAGCGAAATAGAAAAAGAAAAGTCTAAATACAAGGATGTCAGCGCCATCACAAACACATACAGGAACCTCACAGAAGAATCCAGAGTAAGGGTCATTAATGGCAATGGAAGGCCTGTCACAAGCATACAGACACACAATGAAGGCTGCAGAGCTGTGGTCCAATAGGCAAACACAGCCCTGCATCCTTATAGCACAGGAGGCAGACACTGATTGGCGACCTATTTTCTCTGGCACACGCCTACAAAACTCTGGGCAGCTCAAATGTGGCCGCTGCCTGTCACTGACCAGTCAGACATATCCACCATGCAGCATTGTCCACACACCACATGCAACAATCTGCAGTCTGAGCATCAACAAGCCGTCACTGCAATAAGCTGGTAAAATGACGCGTCTTCCCCAACAGTCCACGGCTCCTTCTCCCGAAACGCTTAGCCGTTCACAAGCACCATACACAGAGCTGTCCGGAGGTAATAGTAGGGGCCTTCCTATTGGGTTGAGCAAGAAATGTGAGAGCGGGAAGGGGCATGAGTTCAACCGAAGCTCTGGAGAAACATGGCTGAATGCCTGTATGTACCGTGGAGCAGCATTGGACATAGTGTGTAAGTTATGGTCAGTCAGTCCTGAAACAGAGACGTACGTGAAAGAGACAATGCATCCTGCACCAGGGCATACAAAAGATCATGCGGCCCCAGAGCAGAAGTTCTTGTTGCTCCCCCCCAAAAAAAAAATTGTCTGGGTCACATAGGTACATATCTCACAACTTTGCTGCCGTTACAAAGTAAATTTCATCCTATTAAAGCCCCCAGATTCCTTTTTCATTGCCCTCATAAAGTATGATGCCAACAAAAGTGCCCCACAATACGACCCCCACAGTGATTCCTCCAAACGCACAGTATGATGACCTTGCTGAGCCCCTTCAACTAACCCGCCACAGTATGATCCCCAACTGTGAGCTTCATACAGCCCTCCATACTGTATAAAGGAACTACGTACATTATAATGGCCCCCAACACAGCCCTCCATAAAGTATAAAGGCTTCCTCGTAGCCTTTCAAGTATTATCATGCCCCCCACAGAGCCCTCCAAATATAATTACTCCTATATAGTATGATTGGCTTCATATAGTCCTCCATATATTATAATGCATCATCCATAGTCTTCCATATAACATAATGCACCCCCCATAGTCTATCATATAACATAATGCACCCCCCACAGTCCTCCATATAGTATATTGCCGGTGTGCGAGATTGTATCAAAGGCAAGCATACAACCTTTGCTGTATATGAACGACAAAGGTGGTGAAGGGGTTAAATTACATTATACAGTATACTTGTATACAGCACACATATACTGGACAACACATGCTCATTACATACACATCATACAGTGATACAGACACACACATCATACATGTCCTTAGTACATACATGCTATATAACAGATGCACGGGAGGTACACATCATATACACAGAACATGCATGCAGGACAAGTGTATATACACACACTTCAGTATACTCAAAAGATATCTAAACACACAAACAGACACAGCCCCCCCACACAGACACAACCCCCACACACACAGAGACACAACCCCCGCGCACACACAGAGACACGACCCACACACACACACGACCCACACACACACACAACCCACACACACAACCCACTCACATGCAGACACATACATAGACCCAACCCAAACAGTCAACAGAGACACATCCCACACTGCACTGATACACAACCCACACCGACACGCAACAGACAACCCACACACCACACAGTGAGGCACAACCCACACACTACACAACAAAGAGAGACACAACCTACACACAAACACACAGATAGACACAATCCACACACACGCAGGCACTCCACAGACACAACCAACACCGACAAACACACAACCCACACCACACAGACACACAACACACCACAGACACAACCTATACACCAAAAAACACCAAGAGATACACAACCCACAGAGAGACACAACCCACACACAAGCAGACACACACAGACACAACCCACACACATGCAGACACACACAGACACAACCCACAGACACAACCCACACAAGGAGACACAACCAATACAGAGAGACACAACCCACACACACCCACAACCCACATGCGGACACAACCCACACATGCACACAACAAACACACAACCAACACACAAACACACAGAGAGATACAACCCACACAGGCACACAACCCACACACAACTAACACAGAGAGACATAATCCACACACAGACACAACCCACACTCACAGGCACACAATGACACAGACATATAACCCACACACAGACACAACCCACACACATACACACAATGACACAGACACACAACCCACACACAGACACAACCCACACACACACAGACACAACACAGACACATGGAGACACACACTCCTCTGTGCTACAGGGGTGGGAGCTGGTGTACATGTGCAGCTTCCCCAGCTCAGAGCAGCTGAGCACCACACCCACTCTCTCTGCCAGGACTGCCCAGCAGGAGATCTATCACCTTGTGGATTGGAGCTGCTTCTCCTCAGTATCTTCCAGCACAGGTGGCTCCTCTAATCTTATTTCCTGGCTCTCACTTCTACCCTTTAAAGATGCGCCATGCAGGAGGACAGGAGCACTGGCCAATCAGCTTTTCAGTCAGTAATGTGAGAGCATTCATTGGCCAGTGTTCTTCTCCTGCATGAAACCTCCCCTCTCTGAGTTGCTGAACCCACCCATAATCATTTAAGTGCATATTCCTCCAGTAGGAAGCGGGCAGCAGCACAGCAGGAGATAACAGGATGTCAGGGAGAGAAGAGCGGCCAAATGCAGGCACAGGCCGGCATCTGAAACAACGGCCCCCCGCAGATGCCGCCCCCTTTTTATCTGTAGGTGGCACCGCCTAAGGCAACATACTCAAGTTGCCTCATGATAGGTGTGCCCCTGGTTACATGCCTTCCTTCCTGGCTCTTCTTTTGATCAGCCAGTCAGGTAAGAGACCAACATCGCTGGTATGATGTCAACACAACCTCACGCCAGCCTGGTTAATAAAAAGAAGAGCCGGAAGTAAGAGAATTCATACACTATCGGTCCAGTGGTCACAGAGCACTAACCTTACTAATGGACTGGAGTCCTGAGAACCAATTCTCCCATTTCTAATTATGACACAAAAATGATCATTTTGGAGTTTCCTTTCCTTGGCAACGTACCACACCCTCATGTCAGGCATATAATACCGTTTTATCTGCAGTGTTCCTTTAAGAAGCAACATGTATATGTCTGCATAGCAGTTTATGAATAGAAAACAAACTTGACTTACAGTGGGGCAAATAAGTATTTGATCCCTTGCTGATTTTTTAAGTTTGACCTCTGACAAAGACATGCACAGTCTATAATTTTAAGGGTAGGTTAATTTTAATATTGAGAGATAGAATATCAAAAATAAAATCCAGAAAATCACATTGTATAAATTATATCAATTTACTGCATTTTGCAGTGAGAAATAAGTATTTGATCCCCTTCCCAACATTAAGAGTTCTGGCTCCTACAGACCAGTTAGACGCTCCTAATCAACCCGTTACTTGAATTAAAGACAGCTGTCTTACATAGTCATCTTTATAAAAGACTCCTGTCTACAGACTCAATTAATCAGTCAGACGCTAACCTCTACAACATGGGCAAAACCAAAGAGTTTTATAAGGATGTCAGGGACAAGATCACAGACCTGCACAAAGCTGGTATGGGCTAAAAAAGATGCTGGATGAGAAGGAGACAACTGTTGGTATAATAGTAAGAAAATGGAAGAAACACAAAATGACTGTCAATCGATATCAATCTGGGGCATCATGCAACATCTCACCTTGTGTGGCATCATTGATCATGAGGAAAGTGAGTGATCAGCCTAAAACTACATGGGGGAACTTGTTAATGATCTCAAGGCAGCTGGGACCACAGTCAGTCACCAAGAAAACCATTGGTAAACCATAAAGTTGACAGGTGCTAGCAGGTGTTGCTGTGGAGCAAGGCGCACTGGCGCAATTACTGGCTAAACACATTCCCTCACACATGCATATTATCAGAGGGTAGGGGTTTCCAATGAGTCATTCACCAGATCATGCATCCATCAACAAACACACAGCAGCAAGTAAGACTATACTAGCGCATGGCGGAACAGCCATGTGCACTTTTTATAGCGAACGGGACCTTCCGGAAGTCTCCAAAACCCTGAGCAGAACTAATGGAATCAGGAGCAGGACCTGAGCACCTAACTCCTGAACTCCAATGGGAGGTCATCCCAGGAGCATGCTCAGAGAACGGAAAGAAGGACTTAGCCTCCGGAGAGAGTTGCAGCAAAGCAATCTCCTCTGCAATCTCTTCTGCAGTGGACAAAGAGTAGGAGACTGCAGAATATGAGGATCTAGATTCCTGCATAGTCAGGGCAGAAATCTGACTCCTAACACCCCTGCTCAAGAAGACACATGTGCAGGCCCATCTGAAGTTTGCCATTGACCACCTGGGTGATTCTGTGAGTGATTGGGAGAAGGTGCTGCTGCCAGATGAGGCAAAAATTGAGCGCTTTGGCAAAAACTCAACTCGCCATGTTGGGAGAAAGAGAAATGCTGCCTATGACCCAAAGAACACCGCCCCCACTGTCATGCATGGAGGTGGAAACATTATGTTTTGAGGGTGTTTTTCTGCTAAGGGCACAGGACTACTTCACCACCCAATGACCCAAAACATACAGCAAGGCAACAAAGGAGTGGCTCAAAAAGAAGCACATTAAGGTCATGGAATGGCCTAGCCAGTCTCCAGACCTTAATCCCATAGAAAACTTATGGAGGGAGTTGAATCTCCAAGTTGCCAAGTGACAACCTCAAAATCTTAATGATTTAGAGATGATCTGCAAAGAAGAGTGGACCAAAATTCCTCCTGTCCTGACATGTACCCAAACCTCATCATCAACTACAAAAACATCTGACTGCTGTGCTTGCCAACAAGGGTTTTGCCAACAAGTATTAAGTTTTGTTTGCCAGAGGGATCAAATATTTATTTCTCACTGCAAAATACAAATACATTTATATAATTTATACAATGTGATTTTCAGGATTTTATTTTTGATAGTCTATCTCTCAATGTTAAAATTAACCTACCCTTAAAATTATAGACTGTTCTTGTTGATGTCTTTGTCAGCGGGCAAACTTACAAAATCAGCAAGGGATCTAATACTTATTTGCCCCACTGTATGTGAGACAACACTGTAAAGTATTCATGGTTTCCAAAAGTTGTGTTCTAGTATTCATATACCCTAAAAAGACAGTTCCATCTGCATGAAAGAAGAAATGGCCACTGTGATGCAAATGTGAAGAACAGAGTTATGAGCGTGGTTTTCAAAGCAAGCCATAGCCCTGGCCCTACCACATGAAGCCATAGAGGGAAGAGACAATTTTTTATACCAGTGTTACAATAAGTAACCGACAATATTCAGGATTGGTGGAAGCAAGAAAACTATTGTTTATCTAACAAATTTTCTTATGCACTTCAGAAACCAAATAGAAGGGGAAAATTGTAAAAAAAAAAAAAAATCCGCTTTCAGCCAGTGGCATACACAGAAATCATAGGACCCCAAAAGTTATAATATTGGGACCTTCACCCCCCAAAAATTTTTATATTTTTTATATATATATATATATTATATACTGCATAATATACATATGTATACATGTATATATGTATACAGTATGTGTGTATTTATACATGTCACAGGTTTACCATGACAGGGAGGAGCCAGAAGACTGCAGCATCTGATTTCTCCTACTCATCCACTGGATAGAAGCACTTCACCCTCAAATTAAATGGTGTAAGTTCCTTTTTGCAGTGCAGGGGTTAATCTGCTCAGTTGAAAGGTCCTGGAAGCTCTCCTGGGTTAAACATTTCAGCTGCACTGTTATCCACTCCCATCTCCTATACAATCTGGGTCCTGGCTAGCTCTCATTATCAAAGCTAGGTTATGCTGCATGGCTGGTGGTTCTTGTTGGTTATTAGAGAAGGTGGTTTGTGGATTTATCTGTGACTGTTTCTAGGTTTTGAGTGTGTGATAATTCCCTTTCTGCTCCTACTTTGGATTAACTCCATCCTCCACTTTCCGGTGCATTCCTCTGTTGCATGTGTGTGTATATTTGTATGATTCTTATTTTCTTTTATCCCAATTCATATTATCTTGTTAGTCTGGTTGGTGTATTATGGTACACTACTACTCCCCTCTTCCCTGGGTGAGCGAAGGGTACAGACTAAGGGCGGATTCAGGTGCTATGGCAAGGTATGTGGCCCGCGGCGTCTTTACCATCAGAAGTAATCTGGAAAATAGGGCAAGCTAGGGCGCCCCTTGTGGTAGGAACGGAAAAGAAGCCCCTGGTCCGGGGACACCTAACAACATGACAATATATACATATATATAAATATTTAACAGGTCATAGCTCTCAACTTTGATAGTCCAGGAAAAGGACTTGTATTGTGGCTTGTACACACTAATTACTTTCCAATTGAAATCCTTAGTGTTCTCACCAGTGATATTCCTTTAATGTTTATTACAGAGCGGGATGCACCCAAAAATGCCCCAACACACACTGAGTATGGTATCCCCACAGTGAATCACCCCAGATTCTCCCCAAATATATAGAATAGAACATAATAACTTCACAGTGCCACCAACACAGTATAGTACCACGACAGCATGATACACCTAAAGTGCTCCCCTGTAGTACAACATCCCCATATTTAAACATACGCACAATATCACTGCCCTTAAACTGTACAATGGACTGTCAGTATGATGGCCCCCTCAGCCTTCTTCCAACTCAATATGAGGCTCTCACAGTTCACAACTCAATATGTAGATTTTCACAGTTTCCCACAACTCCTCACACAGTAATATTGCCCAACCAGCCCCCCACTAAATATTATGGCACCCACCAGCAACCCACTTAGAATAATAACCCACACAGCTCCTCACTCAGTATGATGCCCACATAAGCAACACACTCAGTATAGTTGCCCCAAAAGTCACCCATTTAGCAGAATTGCCCCCCAAAAGGTCCCCAATTCGGTATGATTGACTCCCATCAGCCCCTCACTCATAATGATAGTGACCACAGGCCCCCAATTAGTATGATTAGCCCCCCACAAGCCTGCAATTCAGTATGAATAGCCCCAAAATCCCCCTATTTAGTATTTTTGCCCCCTAAACACAAAGATAGTATAATATAGTATGATTGACCCCTACAAGCTCCCTATTTTGTATAATGGTCTCATCAATTACTAACGTAAAAAAAAATTAATTACCTCACTCCATATCATTGGCATGCTACTCCGGTCTGTGCAATGTGCGTACTGAGGCTCCTCAATACAGGAATGATTCAGTGAACTCATCGCACCTGCTGTGCATGGCGTCTCAGACTCACCATTAAATGCTGAATGATGGATCATGAAGCTTTTGGCTCTCTGATCCACTATTCTATTCAAAGATATCCACATCCTGGGGTTGCAGATACTGCTGAAATTGTGGGGATGGGGGAAGGAGAAGAGGCCCTTGACACCGGGCCTTCCTGGCTTATGGGCCTCATAGTGACCTCGTGGGTTGCCGCTATGGATGGTATGCCCTTGCCTTGGACATCAACAACCCATGCTAAAGAATGGATTGTGAGATAAGTATTTTTTTTATAGCTGTAAAGGAGGACCTGGTCTCTGGTAGGATATATCTCCTCTCCCTTTAACATATATGTTAGGTCTTACAAGTTCACATTTCCTAGCATACATATGTTAATTTGCAGAGTTTCCCATTGTGAACATTTTGTCACACTGTGAATTGCTACTTTTAAATTCAAGGCAATTCTGTTTACATGCAGTTGTTGTGAATAAGGTTATGTGTTATAGTTGTTTTTTAATGTTTTAAAGCCTGGGGGTATAGTTTGACAGATGACTGCATATTTTACATAGTTCTATAATATGGCAGCACAAGTTGATTTATTACAAAGTTATGGCCTGCAGACTCTCTCAGGGAGGCATTTATTTGTTAAAGAATTTATATGGGCACAGTAATTAGATCACTTCTCCCACTGAAGGCTTCATTGCTAGATGACTTTCCTGAACACTTTTATCTATTAAAACACTGCAGCCATCTCATCCCATGGATGTCTGGGAGGATGAAATGGATTCTTTTACGATTCAGAATTTATTTTCAGCTGTTATGCACTTCACATTGAATGGCGTATAACATTATGTCATATGCAGTCAATTCTTGAGAATAAAACAAATTCAAATACAGCAGATGATCTAAAATCTTAGACTGGAGACATTGCTCGCGAGGTAGTTTAAGGTTTGGAAGGTAAAATGAAAGACTCCATAAGACCAGCTTGGTGGGTCTTTGGATGACCATCACTGTATCCAAATTTTCTAAACTAGCATCTGCCCAGGATTTCCTGCTGATGATGTAAGAACTGAAGTCACATAATGTTAATACAAAAAAGATTTCAATAATCAGGATTTCACAACTGCAAGCAATTGGGAAAGGAAACTCAACCTTTTCATTCGAGTAGTAGTCAAAAATATTCTGTAGGGATTTTATTTTAGAAAAGGCCGGTTCATGAAACCCACTTACCAGAAAATCTCTCATAAACATGTCCCACATATGTGCACATGTACTTACATAAAACTTTTAAGACTTTGGGTGTTTTTACACCAACTTCAACAAGTCTTTTAAAGTGAGTAGATTTTAGCAAAAGAGTTTATTGCCCAGTGCAGCAAGTCCAACTTATTACAATTGATGCCATCAAGTGGGGTTAGACATCTACTCTAGACCATTCAGGAGCACAGTTATGAGTTGTGCACGGGTTGGTGAAGGATTCACTAAGCTCATTAAGAGGTGTGCGCCTTATAATGAATTTGGTGCATTTCACTCCAGCAGATGCTCGGTCAAGACTGGTTTAGGGTATGTGCACATGGTGCGGATTCTGCTGCGGTTCCACAGCGTTTCTGCACCTGCGGGTCCGCAGCAGATTCTGCTGCGTTGTACAGTACCTTTATTTCCTATGGAAATAAAAAAAGCTGTGCACATGCTGCGTTTTTTTCTGCGCGGTTTTGCTGCGGTTTACAAACCGCAGCATGTCAATTGTTTGGTGCAGAAATGCTGCAGTTTTACACCTCATCCATAAGGGTATGTGCACACAGAGATTTTTGGATCTGCGGATTTTGTAGTAAAATCCGCAGATAAATCCGCAGGACTAAAGTCCTACGGTTTATCTGCGGATTTGCCTGCGGTTTTGCCCTACGGTTTTACACCTCATAATGGATGTGGTGTGAATCCGCAGCGGTTCTGCACAAAATAATTGACATGCTGCGGATTGTAAACCGCAGCAAAACCACGCGGAAAAATCCGCAGCATGTGCACTGCGTTTTTTTTTACATAGGAAATAAAGGTACTGTACAACGCAGCAAAATCTGCTGCGGACCCGCAGAGCCAAAACCGCTGCGGATCCGCAGCAGAATCCGCAGCGTGTGCACATACCCTTATGAGGTGTAAAACCGCAGGGCAAAACCGCAGGCAAAACCGCAGATAAACCGCAGGACTTTTGTCCTGTGGATTTACCTGCGGTTTTCTCTACAAAATCCGCACACCCAAAAAACTACGTGTGCATATAGCCTTATAAAACAGTGCTGTTGGATTCGCCCCTTTATTGTAAAGGAATTGTGTTATTGGAATTAAGTTAAAACACCACTTCAGTGGATTTTTTCATTGCAGGGCTAGAGTGGTGCTTAAAGTCCTTGATGCTTAGGTGGTTCCTAAGTTGCCTAATCTAAGGTCCAAGACCCTATTCCCATACTTACCTGCCACCATCTTCACCTATCATCGCAGCTCCTGCCGGTCTCCGGAAGCTTGTGATCTTGACAGATGATTCCAGTGTTTTGTGGTGCAAACTAGAGGTCACAACTCAATATTAGCGTAAGATAACCTCATTTTGGCCTCGTTATGGCTCTCGTAGACTTACATTGAGCTCTTGCGACATAACTTCTGACTTCTAGTCAGTAAGAAGTTGCGGTCACACAAGATGACAATGTGGGACTGGAGTGGTGTCGAAAAAAGGTGAAGACGGCTTCAGATGGGTATAAGAGTAAGGGCAGGGACTTTGTATTAGCAGCACCTATCCAGCAATGAAAAAAATCAACAATTGATAGAAAGGTGCTTTGAGGAAATGAAAATAATTAAGTATTTGTGTGCGAAGAAGATGATCTCAGACCTGGCACATACGTATAGAGACGGAAAACCCTGAAAAGATCCACAACCCCATATGAATTACCATTTTTACATAAGGTGACATAGAAGCTGCAGTGGATCACTATGTACAAGTCATAACAAGGACATTCTTCATCCAAAGCAAATAATCTTTATCCTGCCCCTGTACTTTCTCTATTACTATGGTAATAACAGAGTAGTTTTATTGATGACCCTTTTTCAAACCCAGCCCCATAGAACACATGGCCTATCAACTTCCCAACTACAACTTTGCTTCACATTTCATCTCATTTGCTGTAAACCTGTAATCCCCCAAGAGAGGCAGACCATGTTGCTTCTGCGGGGCCTATGAGTTGGGGGAACCTAATACCAAAACACCACTATTCTTCCCAGCATCTTGATTTGAACAGTGTCCACACCCTTAGTAATATATGTTTCACCTCTCTGCCAGTGCGCCAGAGTCTCAGCACAGCAGCCATAATGTCATCACTAAATTGCACCTGCTGCGCTGAGCCTCAGACCACACACAGCACAGATCAGAGCAACTTTAGTTTTTTTAATTTTGTCAGTCAGTACGATGTTGATGGGATTTGTAGGATGTCATAATGTGAGTGAGGAAACTGTGAAGGCATCATAGTGTTGTGGTTGTCACTATGGCAACATGATACTATGCAGGGAGCCTCATGCCTTGCTGGGGTCACAGTGGGGCCATTGTATTGTGCTTATGGAATGTACAATGAAAGGAACAATGTGTAGAGGGCTTTACAATGGGGGGCATCATACAGCGTTTGGGGGACATCATTCTATATGGAGAGGTATTAACCTGTATGGAAACCATGAAATGTATTTATCAAAAGTTTTAAATATAATAAGTGGATGGCACTTTATATCATATGATATACAGCGATTCGGACTTGTATAACAATAGCCGTGGAAGAAAACCAGAATATAGACTATAAAAACAATCTTTACTAATCCAAAAAAATTTTTTGAGCAAAAGAGCAAAATACAACATAAAAGGAATCCCCAAAACAGAGTGACCAGAAGGGGGGAAGCAATACTGTCCTGTAAGGTATATGTTTAATATAGGCTGTTGTCCATACAAATGTCAATATGGCTGATGAAAACTAGAGTCAGGTGATACCTTCCTATAGATGTCCTGAAATATAAGCAAAAAGGAGATTTATATCACCACTAGTAAAAACCTTTGATATATCATATGTAAAATACATGTAGAAAACAACAGACTAGGGCTAGATGGTACAAATGTCATCTCCTAATGTATCCTGAGCAAAGGCTCAGGGCATATTCAAAAAACGGAGAGGGGTATCCTATGAACAGACAGTAAATAGATCAAAAGGTGAGCAAGTACAATACCTGAATATTGCGGTAGAGCACAGCATTTGGACAGATGGCGCTTCCCCCTCTATCTCGACGTACGTTTTGGCATTTGCTTCTTCCAGGGGATTCCTTTTATCTTTTATTTTACTCAAAAACATTGTTTTTGGATTAATAAAGATTGTTTTTATAGTCTATAATCTGGTTCTCTTCCTCGGCTATTGTTATGTAAGTCCAAATCTGTGTATATCTTAGAACATGAAATGTATATTGTATTGACTGGTGATACTAAGGGGCTTCAGTAAGGGTACATGTCCTTTTCTCAGTTTTAAAAAGTTGGAGTTTTGTCCTTCTATGACTGATTGACCCTGCCCACTCCTTCAAATTTTTTTGGGTTACACATAGCTAAGGCCGGCCATAGTGGTAGTAGTAGTGCTGGTCGTGGTAATAGTGTTAGCAGCATTAGTATGAACACTATGATTATGTGTCATAAATTGTGGATCACATACCAAATTATTTGGCTTAAAAGCCTTGTATTTTTAATAAAAACTATTGTTTCTGAAGTGAAAACTTAAGTGACAACAATGCAAAAAGCATGTATTCACTTTTCCATGGACTAAAAAGATCCATATCATCATTTCAAGGTCGCACTCTCGGGGATGGCTCAAGTAGCTTTATTTTGTAAACCTATTTTGTATCTGGATGGTGCATTTAAATAGCAATTGTAACTGTCAATTTTTGTGCCTGTGTCAGAGAGCGATGATAAAATGCTGCTCTCGAATCCTCCCATTAAAAGAAAAACACACAGAAGAATATCTCAAGGATTGTAAAATGAATAGCAGTGACTTTGTGCCATTTGTTAGACTGTCAGCCGATGAGAAAGTTAATGCTTTTGAGAAAGTAAGAGATAAATGGTCTTCTATATGAAATGTCAAGCCACTAGCGACACTAAATTTAAGGACTGTGATATAATGCAAAGACAATGGCAAGCATAATCACATAAAATACATTAATAGCATTGGTGTCACTGTACGGCTGCATCAGCAAAAGTTTTCAGGAAGCAACAGTTATTTATTCTTTCTTGTTTCTTTTTTGATAAATCACATGAGAAAATAGAAAGAAAATGGTTTCTCTTTTATTGTTTCTTTCATTTCCGTTCATTATTACTGGGTATCTTGCCTAATTACATACAGTATGTATATGGGAAATGCAGAATAGTGATTTGATAATAAAGAAGTCCATTTTTTTTTATTTATTGAAATATTTTATACTATTTTTTAAGTTGCCAGAATTTTATTTTTTATATAAAGCTCCAAATTCTTACACTACACATAAAAATTAAATTTTAAGATACTAGCAAGCCTTCAGCCACCACAAGGTAGAGTTTACGAGCTTAAGTTATATCGGCATGAGCCAGATAATAAAACAGACTGCAATACGTTCTTAAAGGGGTTGTCCACTTTCAGTTACAAGTCTGCAGTCACTTTATGTGACCGCAGACTTGTGAATCCTGAGGATTCTCCCGTGTCGGTACCAAGTGCAGTAGACTTGTGACGGAAATTACGTGATTTGTGTGCATGCTGTCACGTACTGCCTACATAGGTGCTGCCTCAATCAATACAAGTGTGCTGATCAAGGCCAGACTTATCTAGTCGGAGTGTGACCATAAGTATGCAAATCGCATACTTGTGGTCACATGACTGCCCAGCGCTGGCATCAGTGAATCCTCACAATGCTCAGTGATTGTGATATGAGGATTCACAAGTTTGTAGTCATGTAGTGTGACTTCCGTCTTGAAGATTAAGGTGGGGTTACAGCATTCTGAGCTCTGCTAAATCTGCAACAAAGAATACTGTGATTCTATTGTAACTGCTGCACCCAGTAAGCTAAAGGTTATTTTACTGGGATCAGTGTTTCTATCTCTACCTCATGCTGCTGTTAGGATACATAGAAAAATCCTCCTAACAGATTCGCCGTAGAGGGAATCTGTCAGCAGGTTTTAGCTATTTGCTCTGAGAGGAGCACAATGAAGGGGCAGAGATGCTGATTTCAGGGATATGTTACTTGCTCAACAGCTTAGTGTAGTTTAAATACAATCAGTGTTTCACCAGCAGGAGATAATTTTGACAGGACTGGGTACATGTGCAAGCCAGTCCAGCTAATCTGTGCAATCCATCCCCCTCCATTGGCAACTCCCTGACAATGTGCCGTGTACACGAAATCTATATAGTTATACACAGCTCAGAATTCTTAGCATTGCTACATGAACAGCAGAGAAAACAGTGATTTTAGCATTTCTGCACCAAGCATTCCAGTATGTGCCACATCACTGGAATTAGGAGTTCTGCCATGTTGCTTTCAGATTCCATAACAAAAGCCTGCTGACATATTTCATTTAAATTATTGGGTGTGCAGGTTGTAGTTGTATTCAGCCTTTGTACCTAATATTGTCTAAGAGTCTGTGGGTTCCATAAGTAAATACGAACGTCACATGGTTCTCTGCCTATTAGCGATGTAACTATCATAACACAATGCACATAAATGCCTGATGTTCACATATAGCTTAGGTGTGCTATATTAACCATTGTGAGACAGTGACCCATGTCATAGGTAGGGGTCACTGAGGGTTCTCCGCCAGGATATCCACGGTGGTGTATTGAGACCACGAGGGGGCATTGCAGTTGAAAGCATAACTATGATTGCAATGGTGAAGCAGTGACCGATGTCAGATAGGGGTCACTGTGTGTTCTCTCCTGGTTATGCACAGAGGCATATGAAAGCCATAGGAGTGCATGGCAGTCATGAGCGTAGCTGTGACTGCAATGCAGACTAAAAATAAAATAAGTGTTAACCTTGGACATGCTAGTGTCCAAGGCAGATGTATAGAAAACCTGCTCTGGGATGTTGTGTTGTGAAACAGATTGCAGGACAGTAGTTTTGCAGTCTGTTTCACTCCAGGTCCAGGTTTTCCATTTGGCTAAAAGCCACAGGTTTTCAATGTTAAAAGCCCTGCAGGAAAAGGTTTGGGTGCATCAGGTCCAGTGTCAGGGCCAGAGTGTGCTGGTGCTTGTTACTGTGCAGAGCAGTTGGTGTTGCAGAGCACAGCCTGTGTGAGACAACACAGGACAGAGTGGAGCCAATAGGCCAGGCACCCACAGCATACACAATGGTGCTGCCGTCCATGGTGACTGATCTCGGATGTGGATGTCTTGTGCCCGGAGGTGAACCGTAGGTAGACAGTTCCTGTGCCTGAAGGAGGACTGGCATGTGTAATGGCTGCAAACAGGTGGATATGGTGCCCAGCTGTAATCGTGAGGATATCAAGTACTGTGTACGGCTGTGCGCATGAGTAAAGAGACATTAACACAGAGGTGCTGTCACCCACGGCAACTGGTCAGATGTGAACTAGCATGTGTAGTGATTGCAAACTAAACAAGTAAAGCTGTGAGGAAAGAGACTTTAATATGGTGCTGCAGTTGCCCACGGTTACTGGACAAAGGGAGGTCCAGCGTGTTTAGGGACTGCAATCTAAAGCCGTCTATTATGTAGTGCTATGAACTGGACATCAATGCTATGCACTTGTGTGAACTGAAAATTATTGCTAAGCAGTTGTGTGTGAATTGGACCTCAATGCTGTGAAGTAACTGCATTAAACAGATTTTGTGTTTGAACTTTGTGGGTCACTGCCTCATCACTGCGTAAGTTTGCTACCACTGCACTACACCAGGTAGCACCCTGTAGCACTTCTTTTAGAGCTATCTACATTAATATACCTCCATTTGATTATTACAGTTATCTTTCTATATAATATATTCCTCATACATTTTGCTTTTGAACTTTAAAATGTCATTGTCATGAAACAGTAGTAGTTTAGATAGAGAGAAATTAGGCACTTTAAGGAAATATACATACACACTCCCCTTCAAAAAAAGGGTTGGGTGCTTTCCTCTCCGCAAATGACATTGTGGGTAATAAATAATCTAGAAATAGGGAACATGTAACTGGTGGAGAAAAGTTGGACTTTTTTAACCTATGTAACTATGAGCTACTTGTGAACTAAAAAGGATATTTGGATGGCACTTCAGTTGAAGACTGAAGAACTTTGTAAGATAGTAGCTGTCCACTTATTAGTGATGCTGATTCCTACTCCAGCATCTCTAAACTAGCATTAGAATCGGTGTCTCCTAGATTCAAGCAATAAGATCTTTAGATAAATCGGTTGATAGTGCAGCTGGACCAGCTAGACAGAATTATTTGGACCTAGCCTTGGAAGGTAATGAAACTTCAGTAGACATTACTAAAATTATGAACATACTTATAAATAATATACTTATAATA
This sequence comes from Dendrobates tinctorius, assembly GCF_039654945.1. Classification (NCBI taxonomy): domain Eukaryota; kingdom Metazoa; phylum Chordata; class Amphibia; order Anura; family Dendrobatidae; genus Dendrobates; species Dendrobates tinctorius. The sequence goes on along the minus strand of NW_027361705.1, from coordinate 16,022,635 downwards.
ATAAAATTATGAAGTAAAGTTTGCTTGACTGTGTAAGGAGATAGACATATTGCCTTGCTCCTCCACTTCGAAGACATCAGTGCTGTGCATAATATGATGTGTAATCTAAACAATAACCTGTGTCTTGTGTAAATCTTATGTCATGTAAAGAGTAAGATGTTTGACTGTGTAATGTGATAATGTAATGTATTATAATGTATAGTGATGTGATACATGAAAGACATAGGTTACGACTTAGAATATAAGGTAGTGTTTTCATAGAATGTAGGTGAAAGGGTACTTTTCCCCAGAAACAGACTCAGGGTCAGGGAAAAAGTGTTAATGTTGGGACCAGCCCACAAGGGGAGGGCTTAGAGCAAGGGCAAGTTACCTGCTTCCCAAAGTTAGTCACAGAGGAGTTACATTCTGAAGTGACAAGTGTACAGTGCTACAAAACAAAAGAGACAACGGGACAATAAGGTAGCAAGACAAGGATAGGATGACATGTCACGAGAAACCCCGAGCTTGATAAACGCTGAAGGTATGGACCTAAAGAGGACTGAGACTGTGGGACTTGTGAGGGTCCTAAGTGGTAGATCCAGGGTGTCCATTGTGATAGGGCGTGGAACCTTTGAGCGGATGTAGAGAAACTTGCTGAACTGTACTGTGGCGACAATCTAGGCTGTGACAAAGTAGGGTAAAACAGTGTGCTATACCAGCCCTGGAGCAGAGTACAGTGGAATGATGATGTCAGTGAGAAGGCTTCTTGCTGTGAATGAAAAGTGCTTAATACTGTGTACTCACTATCTTTTGTATATAACCCTCATCAAGTTCAGTAAAGTTCCCATGTTTGAACAGAAGTCTCCTTTACTAATCTGTGGAATTCGTGGTCCTGTCCAGCCAATACCATTGGCTACCAGCGGCCTGCATGGGCACAAGGCCCTCACAACACTAACAACCAGCCAGGACCCACAATTGTCTGTAACATGCCAGGGTGTCGGACATATGACACTTGCCTACAGCTACCACCCTGGGCACCGTTACATCTGCTGCAGATACAAAATAATTTTTTTAAGTCTAGTCAATAAGAACAAGAAAACAATCTGCCAATTATACAACACGGCCGTTCGTTGGAGTACAATGAGCTGATATAATTAAGAGGCGCATGCTACTAAATGAATTTGGCGCATCTTCTCAGTAGTATGTGCTACTACAGTCATAGACTTAGAGCAATTTGGCTGAATTTGACCTTGGTGGCTACATCATAGTTCCTCCTCAACTCCGCAACAATTTTTCACAACTTCGTGTTGTGCAAAATTGTGCAACTTTTCAAAGCTTTTTAAGCCAGTGTTCTGGTGTAAAAGTTTTGATGAATCGCTCCCTATGAGTTTCATTTTTAGAAATGCACTGTTACTGCGAAAGTTACTGTCTAGCTCACTTATTTTTAAAAGTCTTATTTCTAGGGATGAGTGACTTTGCCTTTTTTAGGGTCGAGTCGGGTTTCGTGGAACCCGACTTTCTCAAAAGTCGAGTCGAATGAAATCGGCCGACTATCGGGAAAAGTCGGAAGTCCGACTGAAACACAAAACCCAATGCAAGTCAATGGGGAAGCAAAGTCGTCAGGGAGTGGAGGACAGTAAACACACCTACAGTGCCCATTTCAATGCCAACGACATGAATTCTTATTACTGAAGATGGTCAACCTTAATTTACTTTATAATAATAGTTAAGCATTGAAAACTGGGGGTTATTTGGCTAAAGCTGTGGGGGGGGGGTAGGGCTGGCTCCAGGTTTTCGTGTGCCCCAGGCGAAGGAGTGTCAGTGGGCCCCATTAACACATACCACAATTCATGATGCTCCGATACGGCAGAGAAATATTGGTATAGTACAATGACAAATACTTCACGTCTTACATTACATAACTGATATCTATTTTAAATTCTACAATAGCTCAAAAGCCGGACAGTATATTCCTCCATACAGTATTATGGCCACCAGATAGTGCACCATATAGAATAATGAGTCCCATATATTGCTCCATACAGAATAATTGGTCCCATATAATGTTCCATACAGTATATGATGAGCTCCACATAATGCTACAGTATATGATGGTACCCATATAATGTGCCATACAGTATAGGACGGTCCCCATAGAGTAGAATGAGCCCCACATATTGCTCCATAAAGTATAATGACTCGCATATAAAGCTCCACACAGTATATGATGGGCCCCATATATTGCTCCATACAGTATGGGCTCCATATAATGCTCCATACAGAATAGGCCCCATATGTGCTCCATAAAATGCTCCATACCCTATATGATGCCCCATAAATAATGAACCCCATATGATGCTCCAGTATATGATGGACCCCATGGATGATGTTCCATTGTATGATGGGCCTATATAATTCTCCATATATAATGGGCCCCATATAATGCTCTAGTATATGATGGGCCCCATATGATGCTCCAGTATAAGATGGGCCCCATGGATGATGCTCCATTGTATGATGGGCCTGTATTATGCTCCATATATAATGGGCCCCATCTGATGCTCTAGTATATGATGGGCCCCATATGATGCTCCAGTATATGATGGGCCCCATGGATGATGCTCCAGTGTATGATGGGCCTATACACTGTGTGCAGAATTATAAGGCAAATGAGTATTTTGATCACATCATCCTTTTCATACATGTTGTCCTACTCCAAGCTGTATAGGCTTGAAAGCCAACTGCCAATTATGTAAATGAGGTGATTTGCATCTCTGTAATGAGGAGGGGTGTGGTCTAATGACATCAACACCCTATATAAGGTGTGCTTAATTATTAGGTAACTTCCTTTCCTTTGGCAAAATGGGTCAGAAGAGAGATTTGACGGACTCTGAAAAGTAAAAAATTGTGAGATGTGTTATGAATGAGTCACCGTAGGAGGCAAAAGCAGAAATACAAGCTAAGTCCAGAAAACCAGAGAAGTTGGCAACTATCAGATTGCAGACCCCTGAACCTATCAACACAACTAGCAGTAGCCGTGGGGGGTTCCTACGATGCCCTAGACCCCTCGATCACAGCCGGAGAAATACATAGGCCTAAAGAAAGAAAGGGGAAATCTAAACTGCCCCAGAGCAGACCCCAAAGCAATAGGCAGCCCCCAACATATAATGACGGTGAAGCAAGATGAAAATACTAACACAGACAGAAAGATAGACTGAGCAAAGACGGGGCCCCAAAACTACCTAGATAGGAAAGGACAGGAAGGCTGCTGTCTGCAATCTGCCAAAACCCTATCAAAGACATAAGCCAACCAGCTGATATGAAAAAGGCCCTGAAGCAGCTAGGCTTCAAAAACTGAATCAGCACTCAGGTATTTTCAGAAGACAGAGCTAAATGAATTCAGCACACCCCAGCAGGGAATGGCAGAAATCCAGAAAAACAAAGCAAAAACAAAGTCAAAGCACAAAAGCAAAAGGCCGAGCAACAAACTTAGCTTTGGAGGAGCAGGAATTCAGACTGGTCTCCAAGGATCCCACAGAGAAATCACCCGCAGGGCAGAAGGGCGTCGGCAGCCTTATATCCAGTCCGTAACTCCACTCAGCCAGTCATCATAATCTGCCTCAGGTGTTTGACAATCAGGCTCACTACCTTTCTTTACCCGAAGAGGGAGTTCCTCGGGCCTCAGTAATGAAGGGGAAAATGAACTCACAACTGAGATGTCTTGCAGAGGGATGCAACAGTCTTGAAATTGCCAAACTTTTGAAGCGTGATCACTGAACAATCAAGCGTTTCATGGCAAACAGCGAACAGGGTCGCAAGAAGCGTGTTGATAAAAAAAAGGTTCAATATAACTGCCCATGAATTGAGGAAAATCAAGCGTGAAACTGCCAAGATGCCATTTGACACCAGTTTTGCCATATTTCAGAGCTGCAACGTTACTAGAGTATCAAAAAGCACAAGGTGTGCCATACTCAGGGACATGACAAAGGTAAGGAAGACTGGAAAACGACCACCTTTGAAAAAGAAACATAAGATAAAATGCCAAGACTGGGCCAAGATATATGTTAAGACAAATTTTTGTAAGGTTTTATGGACTGATGAAATGAGAGTGACTCTTGATGAGCCAGATGGATGGGCCCGAAGCTGGATCAGTAAAGGCCAGAGAGCTCCACTTTGACTCAGATGCCAGCAAGGTGGAGGTGGGTTACTGGTATGGGCTGGTATCATCAAAGATGAACTTGTGGGACCTTTTTGGGTTGAGGATGGAGTGAAGCTCAACTCCCAGACCTACTGCCAGTTTCTGTAAGACACCTTCTTCAACCAGTGGTACAGGAAGAAGTCGGTATCGTTCAAGAAAAACATGATTTTCAAGCAGGACTATGCTCCATCACATGCATCCAAATACTCCACAGCGTTACTGCCCAGTAAAGGTCTAAAAGAAGAAAAAATAATGACATGGCCCCCTTGTTCACCTGATCTGAACCCCATAGAGAACCTGTGGTCCCTCATAAAATGTGAGATCTACAGGGCGTGAAAACATTACACCTCTAGGAACAGTGTCAGGGAGGCTGTGGTGGCTGCTGCACGCAATGTTGATCGTAAACAGATCAAGCAACTGACAGAATGTATGGATAGAAGGCTTTTGAGTGTCATCGTAAAGAAAGGTGGCTATGTTGGTCCCTTTTTTTTGTTTCGTTTTGAATGTCAGAAATGTTTATTTCTACATTTTGTGTTTTTATATTGGTTTACCTGGTGAAAATATATTTTGTTTTTATTAAGTTGCCTAATAATTCTGCACAGTAATAGTTACCTGCACAAACAGATATCCTCCTAAGATAGCCAAATCTAAAAAAAAACCCACTCCGACTTTCAAAAATATTAAGCTTTGATATTTATGAGCCTGTTCGGCTGATTGAGAACATAGTTGTTGTTCAATAATAAAAAGAATCCTCTCAAATACAACTTGCCTAATAATAATTATGCAATCAGTGTATAATGCTCCATATATAATGGGCCCCATTTATAATGCTCCAGTGTATAATGGGCTTCGTATATGATGCTCCAGTGTATGATGGACCCCATTTATAATGCTCCAGTGTATGATGGGCCCCATTTATAATACGCAGGTGTATGATGGGCCCCATGGATGATGCTCCAGTGTATGATGGACCCCATTTATAATGCTCCAGTGTATGATGGGCCCATATAATGCTCCATATATAATAGGCCCCATATGATGCTCCAGTGTATAATGGGCCCTATCTATCATGCTCAAGTGTATGATGGGCCCCATATATAATTCTCCAGTGTATAATGCTCCCCATAGATTGCTCCAAACATTAAAAAAATTAAATACCTCTCCTCGCTGGGCACTGTTCTACTCTAGACTCCTCAGCGTCGCTATCTTCCAGCTCTCTGCACTTGGACTATTCAGGCAGAGGGCATACAGACGTGACGTCATCGCGCTCTCTGGCCTGAATGTCACTGTCAGGAAACACGGAAGAGGTCACAGCAGTGGAGCAGGGAGAGGTAAGTATTGCAAGTGCTGGTGCCCTGAGCAAGCAGGGGGGGCCCACTCGTGGACAACGGCAGTGGCACAGGGCCCCTCATAGTACGACAGTGTCTGTGACAGCGAGTGGGCCACCCCACTGTCAGAGACATTTGCATACTGTGAGGGGCCCTGTGCCAGTGCCATCACCCATAAGTGTGCCCCCCACCTGCTCAGGGCCTCGGCACTTGCCCGGATGCGCCAGGTGCTGACGCCGGCCCTAGGGGGGGCAGCCCAGTTACGGAGGTGGAAAAACTGGCATATGTTGAGGTGTAGGCTGGACGTTCAGCAGCTGCAAATGGAGGAATTGCAGAAGTCGGAGGAAGAGGAGGACAAAGCGAGCCATTTTGCTGGCAACCTATGTGTCAACAGGGGAAGGTGGTACAAAATCCTTTGAAACCCAGGCATGGTTCATTTTAATGAAGGTGAGATCACCAATATTTTGGGTTGACAGCCGAGTCCTTCGTTCTGTCAGGATTGATCCAGCAGCACTGAAGACTCTTTCAGATAGACACTAGCAGCAGGGCAAGCAAGCTCCTGTAAGGCATATTGTACCAATTTAGGCCATGTGTCCAGTTTAGAGTCCCAGTAGTCAAAGGGGAATGAACTATGAGGGAGAACATCGATAGGGGAGGAGAGGTAATTTTGAACCATAGTTGACAACTGCTGTCCCCTGTCTATTGCAATCGATTCAGTATTAACAGTCGTGTGAGCGGTCCTCGAGAAATCAGTCCACAATATGGTCATGAAACCCCTGTCTGCAACACCATTTCGGCTGTGTGCACCATGAACACCTCTTCCATTTGGCCCAGTAAGGCTCGTGGTAGAACCTGCACCATTGCTGTGTGCTGGGAATGCCTCAAACAAACGGTTTACCAGAGTTGCTTGTTTGTTCGCCAATATTAGCTCTAGGTTCTCCTGTGGCATGTTGTTCTGTAATTTGCCTTTATAGCGTGGATCGAGTATGCTGGCCAACCAGTAGTCGTCATCCTTCATTATTTTGACAATGCGGGGGTCTCTTTTTAGGATCCGCAAGAGATAATCACACATGTGGGCCAATGTTCCAGGTGTCAATGATGCACTGACAGTGGTGAGGAGCACTTTCTGACAAATCCACATCCTTCCAGTCACGCACAAACCCTGTACCTGACCCTTGGCATGCCAACATTTTCTCTTGCTCCCCGAGAAGCATCCTCCTCCCCAAAATAATCATCCCCCTCATCCTCCTGCTCCTCCTCCTCCACTTCCTCTTCTTCCTCCACCTCATCCAGGACAGTTCCCTGAGCAGACAATGGCTGACTGTCATCAAGGCTTCCCTCCTCCTTCTCTTCCTCCTCCACTGCAGATGCCTGATCCTTAATGTGCATCAAAGTTTGCATGAGCAGACGCATAAGTGGGAAGCTCATGTTTATGATGGCGTCGTCTGCGCTTACCAGCCGTGAGCATTCCTCAAAACACTGAAGGACTTTACAGAGGTCTTTCAGCTTTGACCACTGCACACCCGACAACTCCATGTCTGCCCTCAAACTGCCTGCCCGTGTATCCTCCCACAAATGCATTACAGCCTGCCTCTGTTTGCACAGCCTCTCAACCATGTGTATGGTGGAGATCCACCTTTTTGCAATGTCTATGATTAGGTGGTGCTTGGGGAGGTTGGAGCGATCGCTGCAGCCTCTGCATACGACTGGAGTCTACGGGCAAGCAATGGATTTGCGAGAACAGTCTTCGCACCTTATGGAGCAGGGCTGTTAACTCCGGATAGTTATTTAGGAAGCACTGCACCACCAGGTTAAAGGTGTGAGCCAGGCAAGGTATGTGTCTGAGTTTTGCAAGGGCTGTGGCAGCCACAAAATTATGGCCATTATCACTGATTACCTTTCCTGGCTCAAGATGTAGATGGCCCAGCCATGACTCAGTTTCTCGCTGCAAGTAGTCGGCCAGTACCTCCGCGGTGTGTCTGTTGTTACCCAAATACATCATCTTTAAAACAACCTGCTGACGCTTACCACTAGCTGTTCGATAGTGGGACACCTCGTGTGCAACACTGGCAGCTGCGGATGGAGTGCCCGTGCGACTGCGCTCTGTCGACGAGCTTTCGCTTCTGGAGGAGGAGGAGGGACGAACACCTACAGCCAACTGTTTCCTATACTGTGGGCTAGGCAGCACTGTTCCACCGCCGCTGTCCCCTGAAGAGCCTGCATCCACCACACTGATGGACACGTAATGGCCCTGGCCATGCCTACTAGCCCATGCATCTGTTGTGAGGTGCACCTTTCCACTCACTGATTGTTTGAGTGCATGGACAATGCGGGCTTTCACATGCAGGTGGAGGGCAGGGATGGCTTTTCTAGAAAAGAAGTGCCGACTGGGTAGGTCATAGCGTGGGACCTCTCTGAACTCTTCGCTTTCAACCAAACGGAAGGGCATCATCTCTAATGAGATCAGTTTGGCAATGTAGACATTCAAAGCCAGTGTATGTGGATGAGAGGATGAGTACTTTCTTGTCCTACTAAGAGTGTCTGGTAGGGTGAGCTGGACTTGGGAGCTGCATATGGGGCATCTAGCGGTGGACCTGACGGACTGAGAGGGGGTTGGTGATGGTGATGGTGGTAGTGGTGATGGCCTAGTTTCAGCCTTTCGTTGCAAAAACATTGTGATTCCCTGACTTACCGGTGGGCTTACAGTGGGGGAAGCGATGGAGCGTTGCTGGCTACCTTCAGTCGGAGCAGGTGCACATGTGCTACCTGAGGTTTTGTAGTCCGTCCATGCTTGCAAGTGCATGGTGGTTAAATGTCTAAGCATGCAACTGGTATTCAAATTTCTCAGATTTTTCCCTCGGCTAAAGGTCCTTCCGCTCTTCTTACAGATAACCTTTGCCTCCTCAATAGGATTTTGGTCAAAAAAGTGCCACACTGCACTATTCCTACTATGGTATAAATTTTCAGGGCTTGCACGCTGTGCTAATTTGACCATCTGGCCAAGCTGTCCTGCAACTCTTTCTGTTTTTTTTTATCATGTTTTTGGACAGCTTCGGGCCTGCCAGATAACCGCTGCTGCGATGTCGATGCCTGCTGTGGATCCTTCTCCTCTTCTGAGCTATTGCCAGCGGCACCCTCTTCCCCCAATGGATGCCAATCTGGGTCAACAACTGGGTCATCCATCACCTCCTCTTCAATTTCATCTGCACCTTCCTCTGTGTCACGATGTAAGGTGGTATAGTATGCGGGAAGGGGCACCTGAGTTTCATCAGGGTCAGATTCTGGCTCAGTAGACTGCGAGGGCAATGTAGTGCTCTGGGTCAATGTACCAGCAGAATTATCTAGCAGTGGCTGTGCATCAGTGCACTCCATGTCAGATTCATCTTGGACTGGGGAATTCAGGATTTGACTTGATAACCCAGGCATGGTATGTGAAAAGAGCTCCATGGAGTAATCTGAAGTGTGGCTTGCCGCATCCTTCACTTTTGGTGGGGGTGAAGAACACAAGGAAAGGTGTTGTTCCTGACCAGAAGCCTGCACTAACGACTCAGTGCTTGCAGTTTTTGAAACTTCAGAAGAGGAGGCGATAGAGCTGGAGGCTATTTCGGCAATGTAAGCCAAAAACTCTTACTGATGCTCTGGCTTTAAAAGTGGTTTACCTACTCTCAGAAAAGGGAACCTTACAGGCCTTCTTGAGCCAGACGATGACGCAAGCTCAACACCTCCTGCCTTAGCTGCTATTGTGCTTTTGGCATAACCAGCAGATGCACCACCACCACCATCTGTACCAGCTGCCCCCCCCCGCTCATGTCTGCGGCCTCTTCCACCATACTTCCTCATGTTTGGGAAAATGTACCAAAAATACCAGCAGATATATGGTACTGTATGAGGAGCGTACAGCTTTATAAGGTGTAGGGAAAATTTAAATCTCTATATATATTTCCTTCTTCACACAGACGCTGTCCCAGTATGGATTTGACCGTAATGCAAACAGCAGAAATATGGTACTGTATCAGAAGCGTACAGCTGTATACGTTGTAGGGGAAAATTGAAAGCTCTGTATATTTATTTCCCGAATCACACACAGACGCTCTCCCAGTAAGTATTTGACCGTAATCCAAGCAGCAGATATACGGTACTGTATCAGAAGCGTACAGCTGTATACATTGTAGGGGAAAATGTAAATCTTCTTATATTTATTTCCGGAGTCACACACAGACGCTCTCCCAGTATGTATTTGACCGTAATCCAAACTGCAGATATACGGTACTGTATCAGATGCGTACAGCTGTATACGTTGTAGGGGAAAATTGAAATCTCCGTATATATTTCCTTAGTCACACACAGACGCTCTCCCAGTATGTATTTGACCGTAATCCAAACAGCAGATATACGGTACTGTATCAGAAGCGTACAGCTGTATACGTTGCAGGGGAAAATGTAAATCTCCATATATTTATTTCCGGAGTCCCACACAGACGCTCTCCTAGTATGTATTTGACTGTAATCCAAACAGCAGATATACGGTACTGTATCAGAAGCGGACATCTGTATACGGTGTAGGGGAAAATGTAAATATCCGTATATTTATTTCTGTAGTCACACACAGACTCTCTCCCAGTATGTATTTGACCGTAATTCAAACAGCAGATATACGGTACTGTATCAGAAGCATTTAGCTGTATATGTTGTAGGGGAAAATTGAAATCTCCATATATTTATTTCCCGAATCACACACAGATGCTCTCCCAGTAAGTATTTGACCGTAATCCAAACAGCAGATATACAGTACTGTATCAGAAGCGTACAGCTGTATACATTGTAGGGGAAAATGTAAATCTTCTTATATTTATTTCCAGAGTCACACACAGATGCTCTCCCAGTATGTATTTGACTGTAATCCAAACAGCAGATATGCGGTACTGTATCAGAAGCGTACAGCTGTATACGTTGCAGGGGAAAATGTAAATCTCCGTATATTTATTTCCGGAGTCCCACACAGACGCTCTCCTAGTATGTATTTGACCGTAATCCAAACAGCAGATATACGGTACTGTATCAGAAGCGTACATCTGTATACGGTGTAGCGGAAAATGTAAATATCCGTATATTTATTCCTATAGTCACACACAGGCACTCTCCCAGTATGTATTTGACCGTAATCCAAACAGCAGATAAACGGTACTGTATCAGAAGCGTTTAGCTGTATACGTTGTAGGGGAAAATTGAAATCTCCGTATATTTATTTCCGGAGTCACACACAGATAGTGAGCATGTATTTGTCTGTGATACCAGCCGGTACATGGTAGTGTGTGAGGAGCGTACAGCTCTATACGGTGTGGGAAAAAATGAATGCTTGGTAACTGTGCAGAAAAAAAGAATAAAAGTATTAGTGCGGTGTAAAAAGCAGTCTGCACAGCAGTGTACATACAGCAATGCAGCTATCAGGCAGCCTAATAACCAGCACTGCTGCGCACAAGAAAATCCTCCCCTGTCACTGCACACTAACTCTACAGCACAATTGCTATCAGAACAAGCACAGAATCTCTTTTCTTTCCTGCCTATCTTTTTTCTTTCCTGCCTAACTTTCTCCCTACTGAGAAACAGCGGTAGCAACATCTCCCTACGCTAAGATCGGCAAAAGTAAAATGGCGGTCGGCAGTCAGGGCTTTTATAGCCACTGTGACGCCACACAAAGCATGCCAATCACTGCAATGCCCTTCTCTAAGATGGTGGTGGCCGCTGCCCATGTCATCGCGTTGCCCACAGTGTGCGTCCTTGCTCATTGGCTGAGAAAAGGCGCCTGAAAGCATTATGGGAAACGCGACTTTGGTGCTCGGGTCGACGACCGCATGACCGACTTCACACTATGTTCGGGTTTCGCTCGGCGAAACCCGACTTTGGCGAAAGTCGGCGATTTTTGAATCTGACCGACCTATTGCACTCAACTCTACTTATTTCATCTGGGCATAGGGACCTAAGGAGTAAGGATATTATATAAGGTTCCCTGGTTAAAAGCCAGAAAGGAGAACATCTTGCCTCTTGCTCTGGCTCATCTGGGCTATCTTTGTGTTACAAGTTCTTCATCTGAAAATGTGTAATGACACCAGTACTTTTTTTTTTTTTTAAAAAAGGCAACGTTTTGCTCAAGATTCAACAGTAGTAACTGCAGCCCCCAAATAAAACATGTTGTCAGGTTGAGACATTCAGGTGATTAAAAATTGTTTTATGAGAGAAGTCACACAAAATTAGTTATTAATATTAGTTATTAGAACCGACTATAAAATATTGAAATAAATACAAAATTTTGGGCTGCCTTTATTATCAAGTCATTTTACATTTTATAAATACATATGTAATTAGGCAGGACATCCAATAATAAAAGAAAAATAAAGAAACATTAAAAGAGAACCCATTTTCTTTCTATTTTCAAGTGTGATATACAAAAAAAAGAAAAAGGAAAGAGTAATAACTGTTGCTAATAGTGATTCAGCAAAATGGTGGACATCAGTCATAATTTTTTCCAACCTTAAAAGGACCATCAAAAGCTTAAAATATCTCACCTCTCCAGCCTTTCTGCCACTCAGCATCACCCATCCAGTCCTTGTGGCATCTTCTAATCACTGAAACAATTCTGTGCATGTGCGTAAGGTCATGATGCACAACTTAATGTAAAGACATTGTGTCCTACCGTACGCTTGTGCAGAGCCCATTCAGATTTCTTCAGAGCCGAAAAACTTGGCATTGTGTGAGAGGCCAGGGAATTTCAGCACAAGCAATGGAGAACAGAAATTGCGATGAGGACCAGATGGGTGATGCTGAGGAGCAGAGGGACCGAACAGGTGAAGAGTAAGGTGAGTATAAGGATTTTCTTTATTTTTTACGTCTTACGTTTATTTTACTTTAGGGTCTGGAGAGACTCAGGAGTATGATAAGGGGCATTATATTTACAGAGAACTTCTTTACAAATTATATTTCCCCCAAAAATCTTAATTTTGCCTGGTCGGCTTATCTCTATTAGTTTGCCCTGGAATGACCTTTCCGATGTGGAAAATGGCATAGTAATAATATCAAAAGTCTCAATTAGAAGGTAAAGCTGTATGTAACATCTCGGTAAGTTATATATTTGTATTGGTTTTCTTCTGAAGCAAATCATACCATCCCATTACATAGATGTAACCTGCCCAAAGGCACAGCCATAAAAAAGAAGAATTACATAAATAATGTCCTGGTCTCTAAGTTATAGCTTTTATCACCATCAACATGGAACGAGTATAATATACACACAGGGTATTAATGAACATGTATTCGCAGTAGTCTTCTACCTTAGTATATATAAATGTACAGTATATAACATATAATGTGATCCTACATTATATGAGGTTATTCATATTTGTCATGAACAGCTATAAGCTCGTAATGTCTGCATTGTTTACCCTGATTTATGTTTTATTGCACCCGAAAAGAGTCTCTGGTGTGTTACATTCTACATCTTGCTCATTGATAGAGATGGCGGGGTGATTAATACCTATGGCTTTCTATAGAAGCTGCACATACATGCTGTGGTATCTCAGGGTTGCTAAGAAGCTTTCTAGAATTGCTTTCTACTTTATTTTTCTAAATAACCATCAAGATGCATGGAGAATCACATCTGCATCTCTAATAAGCGGCACAATCTCATTATAAAGCTATCTTTGTTGCTTGGGATGCCCTGAAGAGTTCTTCAGCATGTACACAGATACCTTTTATTTGGAAATTAGCAGTTAAACGAAGCTGTGTGGGTATATAGTTACATGATCCATTTCCTATGATTCCTATTAGGGAAATGTACTGGGGTTTAGAAATAATTGATACGGTACATAGCGGGTAACTAAGCGACGCGCTCGCTTAATTACCCGACATTTACCTTGGATACCAGCGTCCTCTCTGGTCCTGATCGCTGGTGAAACCTGCCTGTTGGGCAGCTCACCAGCGATCATGTAGCGAGGCTCCAGCAATCCTGACAAGGCTGTATTGTTTAGTTTGGAAAATCGAAGGCTTAGGGGTGATCTTATTACAATGTATAAATATATGCGGGGACAGTGCAAAGACCTTTCTAATGATCTTTTTACTCTTAGACCTGTGACGGGGACAAGGGGCATCCTCTCCGTCTGGAGGAAAGAAGGTTTAAGCATACTCACAGACGCAGATTCTTTACTGTAAGAGCAGTGAGACTATGGAACTCTCTGCCATATGATGTTGTAATGAGTGATTCCCTAATAAAATTTAAGAAGGGACTGGATGCCTTTCTTGAAAAGTATAATATTACAGGGTATATACACTAGTTTCCTTAATATTGCGTTGATCCAGGGAGCTAGTCTGATTGCCATATGTGGAATCGGGAAGGAATTTTTTTCCCCAGTGTGAAGCTTACTGTTTGCCACATGGGTTTTTTTGCCTTCCTCTGGATCAACATGTTAGGGCAAGTTAGGATAGGATATGGGTTGAACCAGATGGACTTAAAGTCTTCCTTCAACCTTAATAACTATGTTACTATGTTACTATGTTGGCGGGATCGCTGGTGCATCGTTTAGTGTGACGGGATCCTAAGGCTGGAAAACTGTGTATTAATTCTTTCTTATACGTGCAAATTATTAAGTGAAAGAAGTTGTCCACTACTTGGACCACTCCTTGTCATACCCCACGCTTTGCCTCGATAAAATAAAAAAGATTATGAACAACTCCGGTGCCTGCGCCATTCTGGCAGAGTTGGCACTCGCTCTCTCTGGGGCTCCCATGCTGTTGTTATGACAATTGAGCCCAGCGCTTGAGTCACTGTCCTCACCTTCTCTCAAATTGAACATGAAGAGAAAGTTACAGATCAGCTGCAGCACTGACTTCCTGTTCATGTTCAATTCAAGAAGAAGACGACAGTGATGCCCGTGCTGATTAAGCGCTGGGCTCTCAAGTCATAACAACCTTATTTATGGGAGCCCTGGGTGCACTAGAAAAGGCACTGGCACCATAGGTGAGTATAAGCTTTTTTTATTTTATCCGGGCCAAAGGTTTAGATCAAGAAGGAGTTTAGGATTAGGTTAGGCACCAGTGGAGCCTCCAGCTGGCTTCAACTCTGACATATCGTGTTAAATGGCCCTAAGGTTTCAGCAGAAGACAACCCCAAGCAGGGGCGTTACCATTGGTGCATTCCGTGCAGCCGCACAGGGTCCCAAAAGATGAAGGGGCTACTCCCAGCTCCAGCACAGGTGGGATTGTGAATTATGATGAGCTACTGTACAGCTACAGGCCCATATATTGTTCTTTCCCACTGGCCCTCATTGTTCTGTGCCCACTCCTGTCCCCATATGAAGCTGACTTTGGAGACAGGCACTTGCCACTATAGCCTATTTTTATGGATTGAACCACAAATAACGAAGGATGAGGACCAAATCTTTTTAGTGGGAAAATTCTCTCTCTCCAGAACTAAGAACATTGCAATGGACTCCCAGGAGAAGTCAGTGTTCGGTGTTTAGCACCGGACACTAATTATCCAATATGTATCTCAAATCTTTAACTTCAAGTTCGCTCATCTCTAATCATTAATTCTCAAAATTATCAATTCATGGCTAAAATCTGTCTTCAATGGAGATAGGGTCTCTCATTACCGTTTCAAAGTTAACAGTGCTCATTAAGTTATATGGAGAATTGTTGTTTCAGGGAAAAAATGCCTCTCCCCTCCATAGAATTTTAAAAACACTCACAGTCTTCTCCGATCTCAGCAATTGGTAAATCTGTCTTCACTAGAGATGGGTGGACACCTGGATTTTCGGGTCCTGTGGGTTCGGTCGAACAGTTACAAAAAGTTCAGGCTTGGGTACCAGAATAGTACCCGGACCCAAACCCAGACCCTATTCACTCGAATCGAGGGCCGAACATCCAGTTTTTGCCATGCTGTCATATGCATGACAGCGCAAGAAAACACCGCTTCTGATTGGCGTGAAATCATCCTCGCCTTTCAGAGAGCTGCTGTTCCCACACTGTCAAAAGACATCGCGAGTGTTCAACTGTGATTGGAGGTATAAAGTTTACCTCCAGTCACTGTTGTCAGTGGATAGGACTACTGTTCCCATCATCTGACACCTGCTGCCGCTAATAACAGCGAGAGCAGGAGCTGCTGAAGAGTGTATTCTTCAGCCGCTCCTGCGCTGTAAATAAATAATAAAAAAATGGCATCGGTTCCCTATTTTTCATAACCAGCCAGGCAAAAGACACAGCTGAGGGCTGCAACACTCAGCTGTCAGTTTCAACAAGGGTAGTTATCACGAATAGAGGGGTCCCCACTCTGTATTTTTTACATTATTTAAATAAATGCTAAAAAAAATTTTTTTGACAATCAGCCTTGCTAAAGCAGACAGCTGTGGGCTGGCATTCTCAGGCTGGTAAGTGGCCATGGATATTGGCCCTCTCAGCCTAAAAATAGCAGCCTGCAGCTGCCTAGAAAAGGCAAATCTATTAGATTCACCAATTCTGGCACTTTGCCCAGCTCTTCCCACTTGCCCTGTAGTGGTGGCAAGTGGGGTTCATATTTGTGGAGTTGATGTCACCTTTGTGTTATCAAGTGACATCAAGCCCACGGCTTAGTAATGGAGAGGCATCTAAAAGACACCTATCCATTACTAATCCTATAGTTATATGGTAAATAAAGACACAGCAAGAATAAAGTCCTTTATTAGATATAAAACAAAACTCTTTTACTTTTTTATTTAAAAATAACAAGCACAGTTATACTCTTCAAATGCCCATTCCACCGAAGCCCTTGTCTTCTGTAAGAAAACAAAAATAAAAAACAACAATATCCCTCACCCATCCATCGTTCTGCCTCACACCATAATCCATGTCTGGGGGAAAAACAGTTTTCAACCTGGACCCCGGTGATGTCATCAAGGTTACCTCCAGTCACTGAGGTTGCGTTCCCAGCCGGGCTGATCTGCTGTGATCTTGGTAAGATCCCCGCTAGCAAAGGGAGAAAAAGTAAGGCAATGATCACATCACCTGTGTGTAGCAGAAATGGGCAGCGCTTATAGCAATCCGGCATTGACAACCATAGAGGTCTGCTGGAGACCTATGGTTGTCATGCCGACCCATCGGTGACCTGCGATCATGTGATGGGGTCACCGATGGGAAGGATTAGTGACGCGCTTCTGGCACAATCACATTAATGCCTCTGTCAAAGATTGAAAGCGGCATTTAACGGGTTAACAGCCACGGGTGGATCGCGATTCCACCCGCTGCTCTTAGGGGCCCATGTCAGCTGTTCAAAACAGCTGACATGTATTGGGAAAGATGTGGGCTCAGCATTGGAGCCCACATCAAAAGGAGGGACACGAAATGCGCTTTAGTACAGCACATGTCATGAAGGGGTTAAAAAGATTTTATGATTTTACCTTTTAATAGCTCAAAAGCTTGATTGTCGTTAAAGGGAATTTTTCAGTCGGTTTTTGCTATGTAATTTAAGGACTGCATGAAGTAGGGACTGAAACACTGATATTAGCTAGGTGTCACTTATTAGGCTGTGTGCTGCTGTTTTAATACAATTAGTGCTTTATTAGCAGCAGAGTAATTATTACCCGAATTAAGTGCCCACATGCCTTCTGGTCCAACTATGCTGCTGTAGGGAAGGTGGACGGACGGACGGACAGACCTGTCTGCAGTGGGAAGGCAGAGGTGTGGAGTATTGTGGGTGGACTGTTGTGGTGAAAGAGGGGAATCAGTTCGAGATAGGAAGGAAGGGTGTAGATTAGTTTGACCATTAGAGAGCAGTGGAGAGTTGTAGGTTAGAACTGAACATCAGCCATTGGCTAAGAAAACCGTTGAGTCATGGGGGCAGGGTGACCAGAGAAGAAGGTGATAAAAGGCAGATGGAAGGTTCTGGAAAAGTCAGCGACGGGAGCCCAGGAGACAGGAACTACGCTGAGCAGAGAGGACCAAGGCAAGGCTCCGGAGAGGACTGACAGCTGAGATAGGTCACGGGGGGTGGCCCGGACAGGAGAGGCCGCAGACAGAGACAGACTGGGGTACCATAACAAGAACGGACTCGGACTGGTAAACCGCTGTGATGGTAGGCTTAGGGCAGCCACAGTGGAAGAACCGCGAGGGACGTTAAGTAACTAAAGGAAGAGAGTGAAGGTTCCCAGGCTTGTGTGCGGAGTCGAGCAGCTGCTGTGTGAAGCTGCGGGGATAGTCGAGCAGCTGCTGTGTGAAGCTGCGGAGACAGTCGAGCAGCTGCTGTGTGAAGCTGCGGGGATAGTCGAGCAGCTACTGTGTGAAGCTGCGGGGATAGTCGAGCAGCTGCTGTGTGAAGCCGCTAATCGAGCAGCTGTTGTGTGAAGCTGCGGGGATAGTCGAGCAGCTGCTGTGTGAAGCAGCAGAGATAGTCGAGCAGCTGTTGTGTGAAGCTGCGGGGATAGTCGAGCAGCTGCTGTGTGAAGCTGCGGGGATAGTCGAGCAGCTGCTGTGTGAAGCAGCAGAGATAGTCGAGCAGCTGCTGTGTGAAGCTGCGGGGATAGTCGAGCAGCTGCTGTGTGAAGCCGCTAATCGAGCAGCTGCTGTGTGAAGCTGCGGAGACAGTCGAGCAGCTGCTGTGTGAAGCAGCAGAGATAGTCGAGCAGCTGCTGCGTGAAGCAGCAGAGATAGTCGAGCAGCTGCTGTGTGAAGCTGCGGGGATAGTCGAGCAGCTGCTGTGTGAAGCCGCTAATCGAGCAGCTGTTGTGTGAAGCTGCGGGGATAGTCGAGCAGCTGCTGTGTGAAGCAGCAGAGATAGTCGAGCAGCTGTTGTGTGAAGCTGCGGGGATAGTCGAGCAGCTGCTGTGTGAAGCAGCAGAGATGGTCGAGCAGCTGCTGTGTGAAGCAGCAGAGATAGTCGAGCAGCTGCTGTGTGAAGCTGCGGGGATAGTCGAGCAGCTGCTGTGTGAAGCCGCTAATCGAGCAGCTGTTGTGTGAAGCTGCGGGGATAGTCGAGCAGCTGCTGTGTGAAGCAGCAGAGATAGTCGAGCAGCTGTTGTGTGAAGCTGCGGGGATAGTCGAGCAGCTGCTGTGGGAAGCCGCTAATCGAGCAGCTGTTGTGTGAAGCTGCGGGGCCTGTCGAGCAGCTGTTGTGTAGAGCTGTGGAGCATATTGTACAGCTGCTGTGAGGAGCTGTGGGTCGTGGAAGATTACGATCAATAAAGAAGACCTGTTGGACATAATCCTGTCTCTGTCTCCAGTCTGTCTGCAGCCAGTAACGGACCACCCCCCTGTCGGTTGCCCCCTACCTACTCTGCTCTCAGATCAAATAGTAATAACCTGGTAACAGATTCCCTAAGTAAAAAAAAAAATCACTATTTAACCCCTGTCACTCCTGTGTTTGATGACATGGCTAAAGCAACAATTCAGCAGTGATGGCATGCGACCACTGCAGCCAATTACTGAGCTCAATAGTGAAGCCGACTGACCCAAGACTGCTAGGCTCAGTGATTGGTCCAGAAGTCACAGGCTATTGACCACTGCAGCCTGTCAACAAGTAACATCTGAGAGGATGCACTGATGTTAAAGGCAGCATCATATGTAATGATGATTTTGTTTGTTATTTTAAAGGATATCAATTCATTGGGCTATAAATAATAACAAGAAGGAAACCTGTAATGTTACATTTATCTTTTCTGTGACCATTTTCATCTGCTTTTAACTTTAGAGAACAAGAAATAACCATCTAATAATCATTTATTTAAATGGAAATATTCTTCACCACTGGTACATTATAATGCGCTTTCGAGCCTAACGTGCTGAAGCGTAGCCACTTAAAATGCCTGGGTATAATTGTTATGCTCGGTAACCAACCCACTGGCAAATTGTTGCATATGTTTCATAAAGCAGCCTTGAGCAATAAAAATGTTATTACATGTTTAACGAACTGTAAAATCCAATTTAAAAGTTTTCCACAAGCACGTAAAGTGGCCTTAAGGATTTTTGACATACCTTTGAAGTTAATTTTGATTGTGGCCCAACTTGAATATTGTGTGCCATACATATTTAAAATATTTGATACAGACCTGATGGTTGAAGTCAGAAATGTAATTCCAGACTATGGTTCTTATTACAATATGCATATTGATACAGCCAGGCAGGCTGCCCCCGGCAAATAGTCAACATCAGTGTCTTTTAAGGCAACACAGAAGTAGGATTTTTTTGCCCTCTTATTCGGTTTTTGCAAAGCTAAACCTAAAATCAGACAGGCACAAATAAACCACGAGGCTGACACCATGGT
This sequence comes from Dendrobates tinctorius, assembly GCF_039654945.1. Taxonomy (NCBI): domain Eukaryota; kingdom Metazoa; phylum Chordata; class Amphibia; order Anura; family Dendrobatidae; genus Dendrobates; species Dendrobates tinctorius. Next base: position 16,002,852 of record NW_027361705.1, on the reverse strand, counting down.
GAGAACATATTGGTTGGATAACTGATTATATAGCAACATGGCGGGCAGGAAAAAAATAGTCAGTCCTAGGTTTTAGGAATGGCAGGATTGGTATGACCCTTTGTGGAATAATGTTGGACTAGACCATGAAAATACAAGAATTGGTAAAGGGATTGTCAGGGACTTAGATACTAATGGCTACCTATATCAGAGTACTGGAGGGCTATTTCCTTTTACCAACCAAAACAGAAAAAAGACCCCTAAAACATTATCTGTTATTTTTTAACTAAAAGTGTAACACTCAAAAAACAAAGATTGTTAAAAATGGTGCTGCCCAGGGTATAACCAAACATGGCCAATTGATTTGGTTATACCCTTTGCAGCACCATTTTTAAGAAGTTTTGTTTTTGGAGTGTTACACTTTTAGTTAAATAATAAAAGTTAATTTTTAGGGGTCTTTTTTGTTTTGGTTTGTGCTTTATTGAGACCCTGCTGGTTTATTTTGTCAGTGTTTTTTCTATTTCTTTTTACTGCAATGATCAGGGTTCTGGTGCTCTAAAGAGTTTAGTGTCTCCTTCATATTTTACCAGGCAACAACACAGTATATTTAGTAGTGGTAGTCTGGATTGTAGCTCACTTGAATAAGATTGAGCTGCAATACCATTAACAGCCACTGAAAAATGTGTGGCGCTGTGCCAGCAAAACAATGAAGGGAACACAGCTCACCTTGGAGCATGGCAATCCCTTCCTTCAGTTGTACCTGGAGTCAGACACCCACAGACCTATAACTGATGGCCTATCTTATGAAAAAGTTCATACATTTCCAAATCTCTTTAAAACAACTATTTATTGGGATCTGCAGAGCAGTCTATTATTTTTCAGCTTCACTGGTATATGATGAGCTTCAGTAAAGCTAAGATTCCCCAAAGACTAGCAAGAATGTTGGATTTTCATACTACATTTCCACTCAAAATGGCAAAAATAGGAATATGACACTATTAAAACAGCTTTAATTACTGGTCTGAGCACTGTAGCTGCCAACCATCATTAAAGCACCACTCCAGTGTTTTCTTTGGTTTCAGTGCTGGAGTTTTGCCATTAGTCTAAGCTCTTGAACTCTAGTACTATAATAATTAGCATCCTTCGTCTTCATCTGTTATCAGCACCGCTCCGGTCGTCTTCTGCAGTTTGTAACCTGCTTGATCGCTCCCATGTTTGCTGGTTGAGCCAGAGGTCACTTTTCAATGTAAGTCTATGAGAGCCAAAAGTGGCCAGAATGAGGGTGTCATAAATGTGCACTGAGAGATTGTAGCTAGTGTTGAACATTCCAATGCAGCCGATATTCGCGGTATCGGAATTCCGATACTGAGTTCCGATACTTTTAGTATATCGAATACCGGAATCGGAAGTTCCCATAATTCAATAAGCCAGTTTGATTTTATTCAGCCAATGAGGATCCTAAGAAGTGTGGGTACATCCTGTTAGAGGATGTTAGGCATGTACCTACTGGCATGGCTGTGATTGGCTGCTGATATGATGTCATGATGCACTATAAAAGCCGCCGCCGCCATTTTGGGTTCACTCTGCTGTGAATTCATTTAGGGATAGGACGCTGCTGTTCTGAGGGACAGTGTGACCTAGCGATTTGCTATATTGTGCTTTACCCAGGCTACTTTATCAACCGCTGTAGCTTTCTTTTGCCTTGCAGCGCTGTTCACGGCTGTCTGCGAGGTCTCTGTGTGTGAGTAAAGCTCACGCTGTAGTGTGTTCTGCAGCCACCTCCGGTTGTAGTCTGCTCAGCGTGTGTCACTGCCTCATACATTGTCCTTTTTTGCTGTAGTGCTGCTCATTTTTCCAGATTTCTCCTATTAGTGTGGTTCCATCTGTATCCAGCTAGAATATTTGCAAACACTATATAGGAGTAGATAGAGGAACCTTTCTGCTGGCTTGTGCCCTGCAGCCCCAGCCAGATTAGTATTAGCCTATTTTTTGGAGCCTCATCTATTGCATTGTAGGTTACCTTCCTACATTGTAATAGCTGCAAAAAATTTGTGATACTATTTGTTTTAGATCTTTGGGCACATCCAGTGTCTTTTTGTGAAAAAAAAAGTTAATAAAGTTCACCAAACACTCCACTTTACAGTTGTGTAGGCCACATTAGCTCATATTAAAGTGTAGTCCACACTTTATAAAATTAGTGTTTCTTATACCTGTTAGCAGCTGTTAAGGAATAAGCACACTAAGCCTTAGTACTTTTCTGCCTATCTTTATCAGTCTACCAAGATGAAGAAGGCAGGGAGTAAGGCACGTGGTCGTGGGCGTGGAGTTTCTGCAGGGAGAGGACGTGGGGATTCTGTGCCTGCTGCGGGCACCAGTGACTCAGCATCCCCCAGTTTTCCCAGGGAACAGTCCTTTATGCGCAGCTTTGTAGGAGCTCGCCGTACCCCACTGCTGCGGGATGAACAAATTGAAGCCATTGTCGGATGGATGGCAGCTAACGCATCGACTTCAATTAGTTCCAGATCCTCTCAGGTCCGGAGTACTGAAGAGCACCCATCTGTCTCTTCACCACCTGCCAAATTGCCCAGGCAGTCAGAGAGCCCTGGACAGGAGCCACCTCTACTTCTGTTCTCTGAATGTCTTGTCTTGGAAAGAGGGGGCCAGCCAAGCAGCATTCTAGAATGTGAAGAAGAGGGAGTATGCAGTGATGCACAACAGCTTTGTCTCTCTGAATCTGAAGAGGCGGGTGGGCCAGTGCCTATGGTCAGCACACCTCAGTACGCATCTGATGATGAGACTCAGGTGCCACTTTCTGGTGCAAACTGTGCTGTCGAGACTACCCAGGAGAAGCAGTCGTTTGAAGAGGGTAGTGTAGATGATGAGGTCCTTGACCCATCATGGCGTGAGGTACAGTAAGGTGGTGGGAGCAGCTCTGAGGAAGAGATTCCCCGAAAGGCCAAAAAAGGAGGGAGAGGGAGGGGGCAGACTCGGTTGCCTGTAGCCTCTATCAGGATCCTGTCAGCGTCGGCAACTGCCACGGCTGAGCAGGGTGACTTACCCACACTGCGGGAGAGCACGGGGACCAATACAGTAGTGAAGGTTTAAGCAGACAGGACCTGAAGCATGGAAAATAGTAAGGAGTACCAGGACCTACGATCATGTGACTGCAGGGGGTGGGGCTTAGCGTCCTGCTACTGCAGATGATGTAATGTACCTACTGCAGGAATACTGTAGTAGAGGAGAGGAAAACGCAGGTCAGACAAGCAGAGGTCATACATGAGAGGGCGGTGCGGTACAAGAGGGACAGGCAGAACTCGTAACAGGGACAGAATCGGATCAAAACCAAACAAGCAACAAGTTATCAGGCAAAAGGCACACGCATACCAGAGGTCAACTAACTCAGCTGAGGGCAGGAGTATAACTGACACCGGAACTAGGTCCAGTAAGCATTAAATAGCCGCCTTCTGCCAGAGAGAGGCAGAAACAATTAATGCCCTGTCTGACCAGGACGTGCCAAAGCGAAACCCCGTCCTGGATCATGACAGTACCCTCCTCTCAATGGGGGGCCACTGGACTCCCAGGTTTCTCAGGATACTTGGCGTGAAAGGCCCGGACCAACCGATTTGCATGAACCGATCGAGCAGGAACCCACGACCGTTCTTCAGGACAGTAACCTTTCCAATGTACCAGATATTGAAGGGCATGACGGACCAACCTAGAGTCGACAATTCATTCCACCTCATACTCAGACTGCCCGTCTACCAAAACTGGTGGTGAGGAAGCTGATGATCCCTCCCCACCGGACCTCACAGGTTTCAAAAGGGCCCTATGGAAAACATTGGGGATCCGTAGAGATGGCGGGAGACACAACCGAAAAGCCACCGGGTTAACCGTTTCGGTAATTTCATAGGGACCTATAAACTTAGGTCCAAGCTTCGCAGAGGGGACCTTGAGCCTTATATTCTTGGTAGATAACCATACCTTATCCCCAATCTGAAACACTGGTCCCGCGGATCGTTTTTTGTCCGCAAAAAATTTAAATTTATCCTGGGCCTTCGAAATGTTACTCTGGACCTTCCACCATACCTCCCCCATCCGCTGGATAGTCTCATCCGCCCCCAGACACCCAGAGATCAAATGGGAAAATTCTCCAAAATGAGGATGAAACCCATAGTTGCAGAAAAAGGGAGATGTACCTGTAGACTGGTTAATGCGGTTGTTAAACGCAAACTCAGCCAACGGTAACACAGAACACCAGTCATCCTGTCGGGCTGAGGTCAAGCAACGCAGAATTTGCTCCAGAGACTGATTGGTCTGCTCGGTCTGCCCATTAGTCTCTGGATGATAAGTGGATAAAAAGGACAGACCAATACCCAACCTCTTACAAAAAGCCTTCCAAAATCTGGAAACAAATTGCACTCCTCTATCAGACACCACATTCAAGGGTACCCCATGCAATCGCACCACATGCTCAACAAACAATCTGGACAATGTTTCCACATTAGGTAGAGCTGCCAAAGGTACAAAATGTGCCTGCTTACTAAACTTGTCCACCACAACCCAAACGACGGTATTACTCTTGGAGGGGGGGGAGGTTGGTGATGAAATCCATGGACAAATGAGTCCATGGTCTCTCAGGAATTGGCAGTGGTACCAATTCCCCGGCCGGCCGGTTATGGGGGGTTTTGCACGGGCACAAACATCACATGCAGACACATATTCCCCAACATCAGAGGCTAAAGAAGACCACCAGAATATTCTAGCAATGGCCTTCCGGGTAGCCGAGATCCCTGGATGTCCACTCAGAACTGAGTCATGGAACTCCCGGAGGACCTTGAGACGAAACTGAGCTGGCACGAAAAGTTTATCGACCGGCTTAGCCGGAGGTGCAAGATACTGGGCTTCCCGAATCTCCCATTCCAACATATTAGAAACACCTGCCACCACCACCCCAGGCTGAAGAATGGAGGATGGAGGTTCAGGGGGGACACCGGATCTAGACTGCGTGACAAGGCATCAGCTCTGACATTTTTGGATCCTGTCCGAAAAGTGATCGAGAAGTTGAATCGGGAAAAAAAAAGTGACCATCTAGCCTGCCTGGGAGTCAACCTTTTAGCTGACTCAATGTAAGCTAGGTTTTTGTGGTCCATAATTACGGTTATAGGATGGACAGCCCCCTCCAAAAAATGCCTCCATTCTTCAAAGGCCAACTTTACGGCCAGAAGTTCTCGATTCCCAACATCATAGTTTCTCTCCGCAGGGGAGAATTTCTTTGAGAAAAAGGCGCAAGGTCTCAAATTGGTCAAAGTGGCGGGTCCCTGGGACAATACCGCCCCCACCCCCACCTCTGAGGCGTCCACCTCAACAATAAATGGTTCAGACGGGTCCGGTTGAATAAGAACCGGAGCAGACATGAAACATTTTTTTAAAAACTGAAACGCCGCTATCGCTGCGGCTGACCAATTCTTGATATTGGCCCCCTTTTGAGTCATATCTGTGAGGGGTTTAACCACCTGTGAGAACCCCCTTATAAATGTGCGATAGTAATTGGCGAATCCTAGGAAACGCTGCAGAGCCTTCAAATCACAAGGTTGAACCCACTCGACAATGGCCTGCACCTTATTAGGATCCGTGCGATACCCTTCAGCAGACACAATGAACCCCAGAAAAGACAGTTCCTGAACAAAAAATAAACATTTCTTTAGTTAAGCAAAGAGACAGTTCTCCCGAAGCCTTTGGAGAACTGTCCGAATATGACCAATGTGAGCCTGTTTATCAGGAGAGTAGATCAATATGTCATCCAAATACACCACCATAAAACGTCCAATAAAATCAGAGAACACGTGATTTATGAAATTTTGGAAGACGACGGGAGCATTGGTCAGACTGAAAGGCATGACCAAATTTTCAAACAACCCTTCAGTAGTGAGAAAAGCAGTTTTCCACTCATCTCCTTCCCGGACTCGGATAAGGTTATACGCTCCCCGTAGATCTAATTTTGAAAACCACTTAGCTCCGGACAACTGGTTGTATATGTGACATCGGCGGCCGTACCCGCCGATGCCCCTTTAGCGGCGGTGCCAGCCGCAGCTTCCTCTCACCTGCCTCCCCCTGCTCGCGCGTCCTTCCGCGCTGCTTGCCGCTCTGCTGCGGGTAACCGCGCCGGCCTTAGGCCGCGCGCGCGCGTTCCTCCGGCCTCTGTTGGCAGGGGGCGTCGCTAGGGGAGGGTCTGTAGGGCGCACTTCCGGTCTCCGCATATATCAGGCGCCCGCTCCATTCTGAGGGCGCCTGATGATTGTTTGTGACTCGCAGCACCCATCGGCCTCACCTTTTTCAGTGTTCCCTGCCTATCCTTGTTGCTCCGTTGTCTGCCCTGTTCCTGGTCCTTGTCCGTCAGCCTGTCTCCTTCCGTGGTCCTCCCTGTACCCTTCCTGTAGTCTTCCTGCCATCACCTTCTGCCTTCCTCCCCGCTACTCCTGCTCTGTCTGCCAGTCCTCCGAGTCGTCCCTGCTGGCTCCGGCTGTCGCGGTTCCGCCCCCTGTGGTCCTGCCCCTAACGATCCCTGTACAGGGGTCGGTCTTCACCAGGTGCGCTCGGCCCAGGGGCTCCGGATCCGCGATCCAGGGGGTCCACTCTTGGACGTATTGCCAGAGGCGTCACAGTATCATCAGGCCATGGATCCCGCCGGTGCCGCTGCCACCACACAAAAGGAATTACTTTTCCTTCGTGAAAATCAGAGCCGGATAATGTCCTTTATGAAGTCTATGGACACCCGGTTGTCCGCCCTGCAGACCTCTGACCCCGGACACGCTCCCCTCTTAGTCAGCCTTCAGCAGGAGCTCGCGCAGCAGCGCGACGCCCAATCCCACATCTTGGGTTACATGGCATCCGTGGATGACCGATTACAGGCCCTGCAATCCTCTGCTGCCGCTGCAACTTCCTCCCCGGATGTAGCCTCTACCCCGGCTCCCCGTCTGGGCAAACCCCCCAGGTACAGTGGAGATCCCAAGTTATGCCGGGGCTTTTTAAATCAATGCAGGCTACATTTTGAGCTTGCCCCCCTTCAGTACCCCACTGACCGCGCCAAGGTGGCGTTCGTTGTGTCCCATCTCGAGGGTGAGGCCCTGTCCTGGGTAAACCCCTTATGGGAGAGAGATGATCCCGTCGTGTTAAGCATACAGACCTTCTTAGAAACCTTTCGCAAGGTGTTCGATGAACCGGGTCGCTTAGCGTCCTCCACTGAGGCCCTTTTTAACCTCCGCCAGGGTTCCCTCACAGTGGGGCAATATGCCATCCGCTTCCGGACCCTCGCTTCTGAGTTGGGGTGGAACAATGAGGCTCTGGTAGGAGCCTTTTGGAGAGGCCTCTCCAGTAAGATCAAGGATGAGCTTGCCGGGCGTGACACTCCCACCACTCTGGAGGACCTTATTTCGCTAGCCACTCGCATAGACCTCCGCTTTCAGGAGCGCGCTCGAGAGGCAGTCGGAGAGAGGAGGTCCTTTAGGCTGTATCAGGCCCCTGTCCCCCGTTTCCCGGTATCTCCCGTTAGCACCGCTCCTGAGCCTATGCAGGTCGATCGTGTCAGGCTGTCCGAGCAACGCCGCAGGGAGAGGATGACCAAGGGTCTCTGCCTGTACTGTGGGGGTGCCAACCATTTTGTGCGTACTTGTCCGGAGAAGCCAGAGAGATCGGGAAATGCCTCCACCTAGGTCAGGTAAGAGAGGACCCCCTAGGTGATCAAAATTCCTCTCTTCCCCTTACCCTTTCTGCTTTGCTAATTACAGGTCGGGGGCGTGGATCTGTGGAGGCGTATGTGGACTCGGGTGCTGCCGGTAATTTCATCCGCCAGGAGGAGGTTGATAAACTCCAGATTCCGGTGTTGGTATTGAAGAACCCTCGCGCTATTTCCTCCGTTGACGGTAAACCTTTACCCGGACTCATCACCATGGTTACCGCCGAAGTAGACCTTCAAATCGGAGCTCTCCACCTCGAGAAAATTGCCTTCTATGTCTTGCCACAACTAGCCCATGCTGTTCTCCTAGGGCTTCCCTGGCTCAGACGGCACGAGCCTGTGATTGACTGGCGCTCTGGGGAAGTTCTCCGTTGGGGGCACTCCTGCCAGGAGCACTGCCTACGGGCTCTCACGCGTCCCCGTCCATGCTTGAAGCCTGCCGACCTCCCGGGTCTACCCGCACCCTATCACACGTTTGCCGACGTGTTTAGCAAGAAGGAGGCGGATTCCTTACCCCCTCATCGCTCCTATGACTGCCCTATCGACCTAGTTCCTGGTGCCACTCCTCCCAGAGGGAGAACTTATCCTTTGTCCCCAGCAGAGACCTCGGCTATGTCGGAATATATACAGGAAAATCTGGCCAAGGGGTTCATCCGGAAGTCCTCGTCCCCTGCGGGCGCAGGCTTCTTCTTCGTCCGGAAGAAAGATGGGTCCCTGCGACCTTGTATTGATTACCGGGGCCTGAACAACATCACGGTTAAAAACCGGTACCCGCTCCCGCTGATTCCTGAACTCTTCGACCGGCTGAGGGGGGCCAGAATCTTCACGAAGTTGGATCTGCGAGGAGCTTACAACTTAGTCCGAATCCGAGCGGGGGACGAGTGGAAGACGGCCTTCAATACCCGGGACGGCCATTATGAATACTTGGTCATGCCGTTCGGTCTCTGCAATGCTCCAGCGGTGTTTCAGGAATTCGTAAATGAGGTGTTCCGAGACCTACTCTATTCCTGCGTGGTGGTGTATTTGGACGATATCCTCGTTTTCTCGACCGACCTCTCCTCCCATCGGAGAAGTGTACGCATGGTCCTGCAGCGCCTTCGAGAAAATCGTCTTTACGCCAAGATCGAGAAGTGCCTTTTTGAGCAAACAGCCTTACCCTTCTTGGGGTATATCATCACGGAGTCCGGTCTTAGGATGGATCCGGAGAAGCTGTCCGCGGTACTCCAGTGGCCTCGTCCAGTTGGCATAAAGGCCATCCAGCGTTTCCTCGGCTTCGCTAATTATTACCGGCAGTTTGTACCCCACTTCTCTACAGTCACCAAGCCCATTACGATCCTGACCCGTAAGGGGACGAAGCCTAACGTCTGGCCTTCTGAAGCCGAGGACGCCTTTCTGACCCTGAAGCGCTCGTTTGCCTCTGCTCCGATCTTACACCGTCCAGTGGCTAGTAGGCCCTTCATCCTGGAAGTTGACGCCTCCTCCACTGGAGCTGGGGCAGTTCTCTCCCAACAGGCTCCATCTGGACGTCTTGTCCCCTGCGGGTTCTTCTCCAAATCCTTTTCTCCCGCGGAGTGCAACTACTCCATTGGGGACCGGGAATTATTGGCCATTAAGATGGCGCTGGAGGAATGGCGATATCTGCTCGAGGGGGCAGTGCACCCCTTTACTATCTTCACGGACCACAAAAACCTGGCCTACTTGCAATCTGCCCAGAGACTCAACTCCAGACAAGCCAGGTGGGCTCTGTATTTTTCCCGTTTTGAGTTTAAGCTCCATTTCCGGCCCGGCAGTAAGAACATCAAAGCTGACGCGCTTTCCAGGTCTTTGCAGCCACCAGAGAAGGAGGAGGACCCATCTTATATCATCGAGCCGGCTAAAGTTATCTCCGTGGCTCCCGTGAGGTTCTCTGACCCCCCGCCTGGCAAGACCTTCGTTCCTCCAAACAAACGTCTGGAAGTACTGCGCTGGGGTCATTCTTCCAAGGTTGCTGGGCACGTTGGGATTAAGAAGACTCTTTTGCTTCTGTCCCGGTATTACTGGTGGCCCTCTCTCCACCAGGATGCAAAGGACTTTGTAGCCTCCTGCAGGACTTGTGCTCAGAACAAGATTCCAAGGACTCTGCCCTCCGGCCTCCTTCATCCGTTGCCTGTGCCAGAGGCTCCTTGGCAGCAAATCGCCATGGACTTCGTGACTGATCTGCCCCGCTCTGCAGGATGCACTACCATCTTGGTCGTCGCTGACCGCTTTTCCAAAATGGCCCATTTTATTCCCCTGGTCGGACTGCCATCTGCTCCAAAGTTGGCCGAAATCTTTATCCACCACGTGTTCCGGCTACATGGTCTCCCTCTGCGAATCGTGACCGATCGTGGGGTCCAGTTTACTTCCCGATTCTGGAGGGCCCTCTGTCGGCTCCTGGGCACGTCTCTCGACTTCTCCTCAGCGTATCATCCTCAAACCAACGGCCAAGTGGAACGGATTAACCAAATTCTGACCACCTACCTACGCCACTTTTCTAACGCCCATCAAGATAATTGGGTCTCTCTTCTTCCTTGGGCGGAATTCGCTCATAATAATCATTCCAGCGAATCAACGTCCAAGACACCGTTCTTTGTGGTAACTGGGCTAAATCCTGGGGTTCCATTGCCCTTTTCCGCATCATCTGGAGTTCCTGCAGCAGACACTCTCGCCAAGGAGTTTTCACAAATTTGGAAGGAGACCAGAGAGGCGCTCGAGCTGGCCAACGTCCGAATTAAGAGACACGCGGACAAAAGACGAAGGGATCTACCCCCGTACCAGCCCGGGGACAAAGTCTGGCTTTCTACCAAACATATCCGCCTGAAGGCCCCTGCTTACAAATTAAGTCCTCGGTACATCGGGCCTTTTGAAATACTTGGGCGCATTAACAAGGTAGCCTACAAATTGAGGTTGCCGGCGTCACTCCGGGTCCCTAACGCCTTCCATATCTCGCTCCTCAAACCTGTGGTCTTGAATCGGTTCCAACCAACCTCCATGTCTTCTCCCTCGCCAATTTGTTCTAACAATGTCTTTGAAGTAAAGGACATTCTGGCTATGAAAAGGGTCAAGGGTAAGACTCTTTTTCTTATCGACTGGAAGGGTTTTGGCCCAGAGGAGAGGTCCTGGGAGCCCCGAGAAAATGTCGATGCCCCCCTTATCATGAAAAGATTTCTGACCAGCCTCAGAAGGAGAGGGCATATGGGAGGGGGTACTGTGACATCGGCGGCCGTACCCGCCGATGCCCCTTTAGCGGCGGTGCCAGCCGCAGCTTCCTCTCACCTGCCTCCCCCTGCTCGCGCGTCCTTCCGCGCTGCTTGCCGCTCTGCTGCGGGTAACCGCGCCGGCCTTAGGCCGCGCGCGCGCGTTCCTCCGGCCTCTGTTGGCAGGGGGCGTCGCTAGGGGAGGGTCTGTAGGGCGCACTTCCGGTCTCCGCATATATCAGGCGCCCGCTCCATTCTGAGGGCGCCTGATGATTGTTTGTGACTCGCAGCACCCATCGGCCTCACCTTTTTCAGTGTTCCCTGCCTATCCTTGTTGCTCCGTTGTCTGCCCTGTTCCTGGTCCTTGTCCGTCAGCCTGTCTCCTTCCGTGGTCCTCCCTGTACCCTTCCTGTAGTCTTCCTGCCATCACCTTCTGCCTTCCTCCCCGCTACTCCTGCTCTGTCTGCCAGTCCTCCGAGTCGTCCCTGCTGGCTCCGGCTGTCGCGGTTCCGCCCCCTGTGGTCCTGCCCCTAACGATCCCTGTACAGGGGTCGGTCTTCACCAGGTGCGCTCGGCCCAGGGGCTCCGGATCCGCGATCCAGGGGGTCCACTCTTGGACGTATTGCCAGAGGCGTCACAGTATAAATCAGGAATAAATGGGAGGGGATACGTATTTCTCACAGTTATCTTATTTAACTCACGAAAATCGAGGCATGGGCGTAAACCACCGTCTTTTTTCTTTATGAAAAAGAACCCCACCACCACGGGAGAAACAGAAGGACCAATGTGTCCCTTACGGAGACTCTCGGAAATGTATTCCTTCATGGCAGCCCGTTCTGGACCTGAAAGGTTATACAAGCGGGCCTTGGGCAATTTAACACCTGGAACCAGGTCAATGGCACAATCAAATGGGCGGTGTGGTGGTAAAACTTCAGCCTCCTTTTCGGAGAAAACGTCCTTATAGTCTTTTAGGTACTCCGGAATACCTTCCAGACCCACGGACGACACAGACACAGTAACAAGACATTTTTCCAAACAATAGGGACCCCCATTTAACAATGTCCCGAGATTCCCAATTAATCACAGGATTATGTAATTGTAACCAGGGGAACCCCAACACCAGTCCCGCAGGCAGGTTGTCCATAACAAAACATGAAATATGCTCCTGGTGCGAGGAACTCACTTTAAGGAGAAACTCTTCTGTACGAAATATGACATCATTCTTAGCCAGTGGTGGTTTGTCAATGGCAACAACGTGAATAGGAGTCTCCAACCTAACTGTCCCTAACTTACACCTGGACACCAAGTCAGAGTCAATAAAGTTCAACGACGATCCACAATCCACGAAAGCAGAAGTGGTTGTGGAGACACTCCCACAACAAAGTTCCACTTGTAACAACATTTTAGAGAATGGAGAAAAGGGTACCTGAGAGCCTGGGTGACCTCCACGACAATCACCAGGGCTCAGTCGCTTGCAGGTTGGTGGACAAGAAGGGCAATCCTTTTTCCAATGTCCGGAATCCCCACAGAAAAAACAGCACTTTCCCAAGTGCCGTTGTCTCTTTCCTTTCTCCTTGAAGTCGATGTTTCCCATCTCCATGGTTTCAAATGTAAGACTGGCTCCCCTTCCATGAGAAAATAATGGGGTTTCAACCTGCATCACTCCCCTGGCCCGTAGCCTGCGATCCATTCGGACGGCTTGTGTCATAGCCTCCTCCAGGGAATCAGGCGGAGGGTGGAGAGCCAAGGCATCTTTCAGATGTTCAGACAGGCCTCTATGGAACAAACCCTGGAGGGCGGCATCATTCCAGCAGACCTCAGCAGCCCAGCGACTGAACTCTGAGCAGAACCACGCGGCTGAGGGCTTCCCCTGACACACACTCATCACCCTGTCCTCAGCCATACGCAACCGATCAGGCTCATCATAAATATGCACCAAGGCTTCAAAAAATGCCTCCACAGTCATACGCTCAGGGGCAGTGGTAGGAAGGGAGAAAGCCCAAGCCTGGGAAGCTCCCCTTATCAGAGACATAATGACCCCTACTCTCTGACTTTCATCCCCCGAAGAGTGTAGTCTCAATTAAAAAAAAAAGTTTACAGCCCTCCTTGAACACTTTGAATTCCCTTCTATCTCCAGAAAAAGTATCCGGTAACTTAACTGGAGATTCAGGGGAAATTACTGAAACTTCCCGAGCCCCTGATGATGAAACCCCCTGCACAGTGTCAGCGATCAGCTGCTGAGACTGAGCCAGGGCTAGTTGTTCCCCCAGGAGTCTCTGAGACATCTGAGTCAGGTGCTTTACCTGCTCAGAAAGAGCGTGCATAGGATCCAAGAGGATAACACACACTTTTTTTTTTCCCTTCAGAGGAAAAAAAAACTGAAACGGTCAGTTATAATGTCAGGATCCTGTCAGCGTCGGCAACTGCCACGTCTGAGCAGGGTGACTTACCCACACTGCGGGAGAGCACGGGGCCCAATACGGTAGTGAAGGTTTAAGCAGACAGGACCTGAGGCACGGAAAATAGTAAGGAGTACCAGGACCTACGATCATGTGACTGCAGGGGGCGGGGCTTAGCATCCTACTACTGCAGATGATGTAATGTACCTACTGCAAGAATACTGTAGTAGAGGAGAGGAAAATGCAGGTCAGACACGCAGAGGTCATACACGAGAGGGCGGTGCGGTACCAAAGAGACGAGCAGAGAATAGTCAAGTCACAAGCAGAGAGTCAAACACGAGAGAGCAGTGCGGTACAAGAGGGACAGGCAGAACTCGTAACAGGGACAGAACTGGATCAAAACCAAACAAGCAACAAGTTATTAGGCAAAAGGCACACTTATACAAGAGGTCAACTAACTCAGCCGAGGGCAGGAGTATAACTGACACCGGACCTAGGTCCAGTGAGCATTAAATAGCCGCCCTCTGCCAGAGAGAGGCAGAAACAATTAATCCTATCTGACCATGATGGGCCAAAGCGAAACCCTGTCCTGGATCATGACAGCCTCCACTTCGGCACCCATTAGGAGCATGCCTCTTCCAAAACCCAAAACAGGCGCTCCCAAGACTTGCTGTGCCTGGTCCTTTTTTGACACAGTTGCAGATGACATTTGCTTTGTCAAATGCAAGCTGTGTAATCAGAAAGTGAAAAGAGGGAAAAGTGTCAGCAACCTCAATACCACAAATATGTGGAAACATGTGAGGACCAAGCACATGGTGGAGTTACAAAGACACACTGAAGACCTAGGCCAACCTACAGTGCCACCTACCATCTCTTCAGCTCGTGTTGCAGCCTGTTCCTCCAGCTCACACACAGCTGGTTTGGCTTCCTCACAGGATCGCCATGGAAGAACCTCTGGCACTGTTGTACAGAGACACAGTGTCATTCCACCCACAGCACCACTTTCCCTGTCATCCTCACACTCCCAGGCCAGTCTACAGCCATCGGTAGCACAGGCATGGGAGAAAAGGCGCCCACACTCGGCAAACCACCCCCGAGCACAGGCTCTGAATGCTGGCATTGCAAAACTACTGTCCCTTGAAATGCTCTCATTCAGGCTGGTGGAGACTGACACATTCCGTAACTTCATGGCATTAGCAGACCCACAATACAACGTGCCCAGCCGCTTTTATTTCAGCAGGCAAGCTGTCCCTGCCCTGCAAAAGCATGTGGAGGGAATAATTAAACATGCGCTACTAAACGCCTGTCATGTCCGCCATGTTTGTCATGTCTGCCATGTCTGTTTTGTCTCGTGAACTCCTGGAGCGATGTGCATATCTTGTCTGCTGTCCTGCATGTTTGCTAGAGCAGTGTGCACACTCACCTGATGTCTGAGCTGCGGGATGCCTGCGTTTCTGCTCTGCCTTCTGTGATCTTCTCATCTTGTCTAGAGTCCCTGATCATGTGTCCCTGTCTGGATCCTGTACTGTCTGGTTCTGCAATCATCTCGTCATGTCTGGAACTCTGATCATGTGACCTGTCTAGGTTTCAGCACTGATTCTGCAGTCATCTCGTCATGTCTAGAACTATGATCATGTGACCTGTCTAGGTTTCAGCACTGATTCTGCAGTCGTCTCGTCATGTCTGGATCTCCGATCATGTGACTACGCTCTGTTATCCTGTGGATCTGAACCCGGAAGTGCTCCCCTGGTCCTGACCAGGAAGAGCAGGTGCTATGCCCTATATCAGGCCGCCCCTTCCTATGCTCTGGGCCTGAGTATTGTGTGGTGTCCCCGCATAGCTGCTTGGTCTGTGGGGCGCTCCCTCTATTCTGTGCCCTTGCACTCTGCTCTGTCGTGCATCTCTGCACACGCTCCGTGCTCGTATTCCGTCTCTTGTCTTGTGCCATGTCTTGTGTTGTTCTTCGTGCCATGTTCTGTCCCTGCTCTGCTTTGCCTTGTAGTCCTTGTTTGCTCTGTTTCTGTCCTCGTGTCATGTCTTGCTCTGCTTTGTGGCTTCAGGTACCCTGCCTCTGTCTCTGTCCCTGGCGTGCCTCTCTGCATGCGCTGGACTCTGCCTCGCCTGTCCCTGGCGTGCCTCTCTGCACGCGCAGGACTCTGCCTCGCCTGTGTACCCTGTCCCTGGCGTGTCTCTACACGTGCAGGCCTCGCTCTGTCTAGTCCCAAGGTCCTTCCTTGGCCCGGCTCTGGGCTTCGGCCTACGCTCCGCTGCTAGACTGTCCCTGGCATGCTCTTTGCATTCGCAGGTCTCTGCCTTGTTCTTTGTATTGTCCCTGATGTTTCGTGCGCCCTCGCACTTTTCGCACTAGGCTTTGCCGTACTGTCTGTACGTGTCTCTGTCCTGTGTCTTTGCCTAGCCCTGCCTTGTGGCTCCGTGCCTCCGTGCACGTGCCTGGTCGTCTGTGCCTGCCTGGTGTGCCTCAGCCGTGCCGCCTCTAGCCGTGCTCGCCTGTGTGCCTCAGCCGTGCCCCGTCCAGTGCTACAGTGGTCTGGCTGCGTGGCCCCACGGCGGTGCCGCCTCTAGTCGTGCCCGCCTGCAACTGCCATCGTCAGTACCACCTGCCGGCGCTCCCAGCCGTGGTCTTTGTGCTCCCTTGCACTCACGCTGGTTCTTGCACTGTGCCTTTTCGTGCTACTCTTGCACAACTCTTTGTTAACTTTGCTCTGCTCTGATCCCTGTCTTGCCTGGTCCTTGAACCCTGTTCCTGGCGTGCCTCTCTGCACGCGCAGGACTCTGCCTCGCCTGACCCTGGCGTGCCCTTTGCACGCTCAGGACTCTGTCTCGTACCTTGTGCCTTGGCGTGTCTCTTCACACGCACTCTGTTTCGTACCTTGTGCCTTGGCGTGTGTCTACACTCGCACTCAGTCTCGTGCCTTGGCGTGTATCCACACGCACCCTGTCTCATTTGTGAACTCTGGCGTGTCCCCTACACTCGCACCTCGCCTTGAACCCTGGCGTGTCCCCTACACATGCACCTTGCCTTGCACTTAGTCTCGGACCTCGGCGTGTTCCGTAACACGCACCATGCCTGGATACCTGTTGTGCCTCCTTGCCTGAAACCTGGTTTGCCTGCCGGATGCCTGGAACCTGCCGATCGCTGCCAGAGATCGTGAGCTGGATGACTGCGGCCTGACGTCCGGAGCTGATGTCCGCAGCCTGATGCCTTGATGATGTCGATCGTTGCCAGCAGTCTGGAGTTCGATGCCATCATGCCTTTACCTGTACCTAGGCGTGCCACCTGGCACGTACTATGTTATGGACCTTGGCGTGCCCACGCGCGCACCTTGCACGTTTTGCTTGTTTACACTGTATGTGATCCTGAGTTATCCTAATGAAGTTACCTTGCACCTACGTCTTGTCTCGTCTTGCTTCCTGCTCGTCCTTGTCGTCAGACACTCGTCTAGTGTCCCCTGAGCCGGCCGTCTGGTCCCAGCAGTCGTGGTTAGAGTTGAGCGACTTTTGGTTTTTTAGGGTCGAGTTTCGTTTCGTGAAACCCGACTTTTCCAAAAGTCGGGTCGAGCAAGATTGGCCGATTATAGGGAAAAGTCGGGGTCGTCCCGAAACACGAAACCCAATGTAAGTCAATGGGGAATAAAAGTCGGCAGTGAGAGGAGGACAGGAAACACACCTACAGTGCTCATTTGAATGCCAAAAGCATCAATTCTTGTTACTTAAGCTTGTCAACCTTAATTAACTTCATAATACAAGTTACGCACTGAAAAATGGGGGTTATTTGGCTAAAGTTGTGGGGGGTAGGGCTGGCTCCAGGTTTTCTTGTGCCCTGGGCGAAAAAGCGCCCCTTTAACACATACCACAACTCATCATGCTCCGATACGGCAGAGAAATAGCGGTATAGTACAATGAAAAATACTTCACTTTTTACATCTCATGACGAGGCCCATCTATTTCTACATACAGAATCATTGGTCCCATATAATGTTTGAAACAGTATATGATGAGCTCCACATAATGCTACAGTATATGTTGGTCCCCATGGATGAAGCTCCACTGTCTTATGGGCCCAAATAATGCTCCAAACATAATGGGCCCCATTTCTAATGCTCTAGTGTTTAATGGGCCCTGTAAATGCTGCTCCAGTGTCTGATGTCCACCTTTGGAATGTTCCAGTGTATGGTGGGCCCCATCTATCATTCTCCAGAGTATAGTGCTCCCCAAAAATTGCTGTCCCAACATTGAAAGCAATCAAATAAGTCTCCTCGCTAGGGAATCCCTGTACTAGTCTGGACTCCTCATCGTCCCCATCTTCCATCTCACTGCACAGTATTTCAACCTTGCAAGTGCTGTGATCCTGAGCAAGCGGGGGGGCCCACTCGTTGGCGACGGCACTGGCACAGGGCCCCTGATAGTACGGTGTTGTGTCTGATGGCGGGTGGGCCGAACCTGCACTTTCATCTGCAGCTTCCTCTTTGTCACCGTGTAAGATGGAACTGTATATGGGAAGGGTAACCTGAGTTTCATCAGGGTCAGATTCAGGCCGTGTAGCGTGCGAGGGGAATGTAGTGGTCTGGGTCAATGTACCAGCAGATTCATCGAGCAGTGGCTGGGCATCAGTGCACTTGTGTCGCCCCCAGGAGTACGGTCGCCACAGTGGCATTACCTTCCTCCTAGGGAGTGTGATGTCATGCTTGGGAGCAACGAAGGATCTCTCTAGCAGATTAACTGATTAGGCGACGTTATTCCCACGAGTCATGACCCTCCAAACAGCGTTCATGAAGGCAAAGTGTTTGTTTTACGTGGGCAGTATGGTTGCAAAGCTGAACCTTAAAGGAATGTCCAGAAGGGCACCACCAGGAGTGGAGCCTACGGTTAAATTCGACTCCACCTGGGAAACCTCAACCATGCCAGCTACAGAACAGATGCACACATTGCAAGCTTAATTCCGTTAACGAACGAGACTCCGTCATGCCCCGCGGTCCGAGTCCGGCTTACTAGAGGGACACGTGAGGCTCTGGCACATGAGATTGGCCAATAACTGGTGTGTCATGCCCTTACATGTCCGTGGCTGCATGTGCGCTACACTGAAAAGGCCAGCGTTTGTCGCTTACAGGTGCAGATAACCCGCTGAACAACGTTAGTGATGGGGATCACTGATTACAATTATTACCCGCGAACGATGATTTCCCAGTAAGTGCAGGTCAACCGCAGTTCCGGAATTAGGCCTAACCGTCATTCCTGAAAAAATGAAAAACTTACGTGTGCAAACCACAGGTGCTGTAGCTTGCTTAACAGCTCGCCAGCCGTTCTCACGCCCAGTATGGATTACACGTGATTGCACAAAGGTGAGAAA
Source organism: Dendrobates tinctorius (assembly GCF_039654945.1). Taxonomy (NCBI): domain Eukaryota; kingdom Metazoa; phylum Chordata; class Amphibia; order Anura; family Dendrobatidae; genus Dendrobates; species Dendrobates tinctorius. Next base: position 15,984,159 of record NW_027361705.1, on the reverse strand, counting down.
GGGTACCGTATCCCTGGATAACATGTATGGATAGCGTACACATTCAAAATATATGTCTATACATCAGGTGGCAGGCTCAGACGGTGTTAGGCCCAGTATGGCTTGCACGTGATTGCACAAAGGTGAGAAAGGGTACCGTATCCCCGGATAACATGTATGGATAGCGTACACATTCAAAATATATGTCTATACATCAGGAGGCAGGCTCAGACGGTGTTAGGCCCAGTATGGCTTGCACGTGATTGCACAAAGGTGAGAAAGGGTACCGTATCCCCGGATAACATGTATGGATAGCGTACACATTCAAAATATATGTCTATACATCAGGAGGCAGGCTCAGACGGTGTTAGGCCCAGTATGGATTGCACGTGATTGCACAAAGGTGAGAAAGGGTACCGTATCCCCGGATAACATGTATGGATAGCGTACACATTCAAAATACATGTCTATACATCAGGAGGCAGGCTCAGACGGTGTCAGGCACAGTATGGATTTGACGGCCCAGACTACACAGCGGAGGAGCAGGGAGAGGTAAAGATTGCAAATGCTGAGGCCCTGCCCAAGCAAGGGGGGCCCACTGGTGGGCGTTGGTACTGGCACTGGGCCCCTCATAGTACGGCGGTGTGTCTGACGGCGGGAGTGCACCACCACCATCAGAGACACTTGATTGCACTATGAGGGACCCTGTGCCAGTGCCCGCGCCCAAGAGTCGGCCTACCCACCTGTCCAGGGCAACGGCACTCGCACGGTGTCGTGCACTAGGTGGTGACCCCGGCCATGGGGGGGGCAGCACAGTTAGGGAGTTTTAGAAAGTGGCATATGTTGATGTTGGACATTCAGCTGATGCAAAAGGCGAAATAGGTCTAGTCCCAGGAAGAGGTGGACCAAAGCAAGCCATTTTTCTGTCACCCTGTGTCATCAGGGGAAGGTGGGACAAAATCCTTGGAAACCCATGCATGGTTCATTTTAATGAAGGTTAGATCATCCACATTTTGGGTTGACAGACGGGTCCTTTTTTCTGTCAGGATTGATCCAGCTGCACTGAAGACTCTTTCCGATAGCACACTTGCAGCTGGGCAAGCGAGCTCCTGTAAGGCATATTGTGCCAATTCAGGCCAGGTGTCCAGTTTAGCGGCCCAATAGTCAAAGGGGAATGACCTGTGTGGGAGAACATCGATATGGGAGGAAAAGTAGTTTGTAACCCTAGTTGACAACTGCTGTCTCCTGTCACTTTCCATCGATGCAGTATTACCAGTTGTGTGAGCGGTATTTGAAAAATCAGTCCACAACATTGTCATGAAACCCCTGTCTCCAACGCCACTTCTGCTGTGTGCACCATGAACACCTCTGCCAAGCAGCCCACGGCCCGTACGGCTCGTGTGAGAACCATCACCGCTGCTGTGTGCTGAGAATGCCTCAAGCAACCGATTTACCAGAGTTGCTTGTTTATTAGCCAATATTAGGTCAAGGTTCTCCTGTGGCATGATGTTTTGTAATTTGCCTTTATAGCGTGGATCCAGGATGCTGGCCAACCAGTAGTCGTCATCGTTCATCATTTTGGCAATGCGGGGGTCCCTTTTTAGGATCTGCAAGGCATAATCTGACATGTGGGCCAATGTTCCCGGTGTCAATGATGCACTGCGAGTGCTGGTTGGAGGAGCACTTTCTGGCAAATTCACATCCCTCCAGTCATGCACAAACCCTGTACCAGACCTTGCCGCGCCAACATTTTCACTTGCCCCACGAGATGCATCCTACTCCCCTAAGTAATCATCCCCATCATCAACCTCCTCCTCCTCTTCTTCCTCCACCTCGTCCAGGAGAGGTCCCTGAGCAGACAATGGCTGAATGTCATCAAGGATTCCCTCCTCCTCTTCCTCCTCATCAACATTGGCTGCAGACGCCTGCTCCTTAAGGTGCGTCAAAGTTTGCATGAGCAGACGCATAAGTGGGATGCTCATGCTTACGATGGCGTCGTCTGCACTTACCAGCCGTGTGCATTCCTCAAAACACTGAAGGACTTTACAGAGGTCTTTCAGCTTCGACCACTGCACACCTGTCAACTCCATGTCTGCTCTCAAAGTGCCTGGCCGTGTATCCTCCCACAAATGCATTATGGCCTGCCTCTGCTCGCACAGCCGCTCCACCATGTGCAGGGTGGAGTTCCACCTTGTTGCAATGTCGATAATGAGGAGGTGGTCGGGAAGGTGGAGCAATCGCTGCAGCTTCTGCATACGAACGGAGTGTACAGACGACCGGCGGATGTGCGCGCACAGTCTTCGCATCTTCTGGAGCAGGGCTGTTAACTCCGGATAATTTTTGAGGAAGCACTGCACCACCAGGTTCAAGGTGTGACCCAAGCAAGGTATGTAGCTGAGTTTTGAAAGGGCTATGGCTGCCACAAAATTATGGCCGTTATCACTAACTTCCTTGCCTGCCTCAAGATGTACACTGCCCAGCCATGACTCAGTTTGTCGCTTCAAGTGCTCGGCCAGCACCTCGGCGGTGTGTCTGTCGCCCAAACACATCATCTGCAACACAGCCTGCTGACGCTTTCCACTAGCTGCTCGATAGGGGGACACCTCGTGTGCAACAGTGGCAGCTGCAGATGGAGTGCTCGTACGACTGCGCTCTGTGGATGAGCTTTCGCTTCTGGAGGAGGAGGAGGAGGGTCGAACGCCTACAGCCAACTGTTTCCTATACCGTGGGCTAGGCAGCACTGTCCCACCACCGCTGTCCCCTGTGGACCCTGCATCCACCACATTAACCCAGTGCGCAGTGATGGACACGTAACGGCCCTGGCCATGCCGACTGGACCATGCATCAGTTGTGAGGTGCACCTTTCCACTCACTGACTGCTTGAGTGCATGGACAATGCGGTCTTTTACATGATGGTGGAGGGCTGGGATGGCTTTGCGAGAGATGAAGTGGCGACTGGGTAGTTCATAGCGTGGTACTGAATAGGCCATGAGTTCACGGAAAGCTGCGCTTTCCACCAACCGATAGGACATCATCTCAAACGAGATTAGTTTGGCAATGTGGGCGTACAAACCCAGTGTACGCGGTTGAGAGACTGAGTACTTTCTTGACCTACTCATAGTGTCTGGGAGGGTGATCTGGACTTGAGAGCTGCATATGGTGGAAGTAGCGGTGGACAGGGCGGACTGAGAGAGGGTTGATGATGGTGATGGAGTTGGTGTTCTTTCTGATGGCCTAGATTCAGTATTTCGTTGATATAACAGTGGGATTCCCTGACTGCTGTGGCCTTGCAACGACACCTCAACATTTGCTGCTGTGCTAACCGGTGGGCTTACAGTGGGGGAAACAATGTAGTGTTGTTGACTACCTTCTTTGCGATCAGTTACACATGTGGCACTTGAGGTTTGGTGTTGTGTCCACGCTTGCAAGTGCATGCTGGTTAAGTGTCTAAGCATGCAACTGGTATTCAAATTTTTCAGATTTTTCCCTCGGCTAAAGGTCTTTGCGCACTTCTTACAGATAACCTTGGCCTGATCATGAGGATTTTGTTCAAAAAATTGCCACACTGCACTCTTCCTACTTTGGCAGACATTTTGCGGCCTAGCACGCTGTGATCTTTTGACCGTCTGGACAAGCTGTCCAGCAACTCTTTTGATTTTTGGAACCTGTCTTTGGAGTGCTCCGGGCCTGCCAGATAACAGCTGTTGCGATGTCGATGTCTGCTGTGGATGCTCCTCCTCATCTGAGCTATTGGAAGCAGCACCCTCTTCCCCCAATGGATGCCAATCTGGGTCAACAACTGGGTCATCCATCACCTCCTCTTCAATGTCATGTGCACCTTCCTCTGTGTCACCGTGTATGGTGGTATAGTGTGCGGGAAGGGGCACCTGAGTCTCATCAGGGTCAGAATATGGCTCTGTACACTGCGAGGACAATGTAGTGCTCTGAGTGAATGTACCAGCAGAATCATCTATCAGCGGCTGTGCATCAGTGCACTCCATGTCAGATTCATCTTGGCCTGGGTAATTCACCATTTCACTTGATAATACAGGCATGGTATGTGAAAACAGCTCCATGGAGTAATCAGTAGTATGGCCTGCGTCATCCTTCAATCTTGGTTGGGGTGAAGGACACAAGGAAAGGTGTGGTTCATGAACATGAGCCTCCAATGATGACTCAGTGCTTTTACTTTTTACAACTTCAGAAGAGGAGGCGATAGAGCTGGAGGCTGAGTCAGCAATGTAAGACAAAACTTTTTCCTGATGCTCTGGCTTTAAAAGCGGTTTGCCAACTCCTAGAAAACTAAGCCTTCGAAGCCTTATGGAGCCAGACGATGACGCAGGCTCAACACCTCCTGCATTCGGTCCTATTTTGCTCTTGCCACTACCATCAGATCCACCACCAACACCATCATTACCAGCTGCCAACCCCCGCCCAATTCCACGGCCTCTTCCACCAGGCTTCCTCATTTTTTGTAGAAATGTAGACAAAATCCAACAAACTATGTAGTAATGTAAAACAAGGTACAAGGTGTCTATAGGACAGGGGAGATTTTGAATTTCTGCAGACACTTGTGGACACTGGACACTTTTGGATTGTGTGAGGCCCACTGAATATCAGAGCGCTATGTCACAGGCTCGATGGCACAGGTGTGAAAAAAGTGACTACAGGATAAGGGAGATTTTGAATTTCTGCAGACACTTGTGGACACTGGACACTTTTGGATTGTGTGAGGCCCACTGAATATCAGAGCGCTATGTCACAGGCTCGATGGCACAGGTGTGAAAAAAGTGACTACAGGATAAGGGAGATTTTGAATTTCTGCAGACACTAGTGGACACTGGACACTTTTGGATTGTGTGAGGCCCACTGAATATCAGAGCGCTATGTCACAGGCTCGATGGCACAGGTGTGAAAAAAGTGACTACAGGATAAGGGAGATTTTGAATTTCTGCAGACACTAGTGGACACTGGACACTTTTGGATTGTGTGAGGTCCACTGAATATCAGAGCGCTATGTCACAGGCTCGATGGCACAGGTGTGAAAAAAGTGACTACAGGATAAGGGAGATTTTGAATTTCTGCAGACACTTGTGGACACTGGACACTTTTGGATTGTGTGAGGCCCACTGAATATCAGAGCGCTATGTCACAGGCTCGATGGCACAGGTGTGAAAAAAGTGACTACAGGATAAGGGAGATTTTGAATTTCTGCAGACACTTGTGTTCACTGGACACTTTTGGATTGTGTGAGGCCCACTGAATATCAGAGCGCTATGTCACAGGCTCGATGGCACAGGTGTGAAAAAAGTGACTACAGGATAAGGGAGATTTTGAATTTCTGCAGACACTAGTGGACACTGGACACTTTTGGATTGTGTGAGGCCCACTGAATATCAGAGCGCTATGTCACAGGCTCGATGGCACAGGTGTGAAAAAAGTGACTACAGGATAAGGGAGATTTTGAATTTCTGCAGACACTTGTGGACACTGGACACTTTTGGATTGTGTGAGGCCCACTGAATATCAGAGCGCTATGTCACAGGCTCGATGGCACAGGTGTGAAAAAAGTGACTACAGGATAAGGGAGATTTTGAATTTCTGCAGACACTAGTGGACACTGGACACTTTTGGATTGTGTGAGGCCCACTGAATATCAGAGCGCTATGTCACAGGCTCGATGGCACAGGTGTGAAAAAAGTGACTACAGGATAAGGGAGATTTTGAATTTCTGCAGACACTAGTGGACACTGGACACTTTTGGATTGTGTGAGGCCCACTGACGCTGGATGGTGTGAAAAAATGCACGCTCAGTACCTCAGCAGAACAAAAAAAAAATTGGGATTGCTTTTAAAAAAGCAGTTTGCAGAGCAGTGGGTAAACAGCAATGCAGCTGTCAGGAAGCCTTAGAAGGCAGCCTAACAACCAACACCGTTGATCCACCACAATATAGCCTCCCGTTGCACTGCACACACAGTGACTGGTGTGTTATACAGGCAAAATCGCTAGCAGCAGAAGCAGTTTTTTTTTCTTCTTCCCTGCCTAACGCTCTCCCTACAGAATCAGCAACCTCTCCCTATGGTAAGATCGGCAGAAGTAAGATGGCGGTCGGCGTGCACGCCCTTTTATAACCCCTGTGACGCCCACCAAAGCAATCCCATCACTTGCATGCCCTTCTGAAAGATGGTGGTGACCCCTGTCTATGTCATCACGTTGCCCACAGTGTCCGTGGATCCTGATTGGCTGAAAAAGAGCTCAAAACAAACTTTTGAAACGCGACTTTGGCGCGTAAGTCGCCGACCTCGTGGCCGACCTCATCCTAGGGTCGGGTTTCGTTTCATGAAACCCGACTTTGCCAAAAGTCGGCGACTTTTGAAATTTTTCGACCCGTTTCGCTCAACTCTAGTCGTGGTGGCTCACCCCCTTGGTCTTGCCCCTGACACTCCCTGTATAGGGGGTGGATTCTCACAAGGTAAGCTCGCCCTCGGTGGGTGGGTGCCATGACCCAGAGGGTCCACTCAAAAAATGGTCTCAGCAGGAGCTGAGTCCGTCACAGAATACTCAGGCCATGGACTCTGCTGGTACCTCGGCTACCCGTCTGATGACCCATCTGTTGTAGAATCTGATCTGCTCTGTTTCCAGGACTCTTCCGAAAATGACGGTACCCCGGCCACTCTTCTGATGTAAATCAGACCCGGCCCTTGACCTCTGGACTCGTTTGGAAATGATGGCAGCCAGAGTAAGAAGACTTGCTTGTCTAACCGCAGTCCTCCCCACTGGATCTTCGTCTCTCATTAGCGGCTCCTGTATCTTGACCGGTGCAGGTGTCCGTTTCAGATGTCAGATCAACATTGTTGGAGTGGTTTGTACTTAACTCTGGTTTCTGCCGAAGAATTTTTTTTTCTTCTTTCCAGCCCCAGTAAGAGGGGGCTTAAGGAGGGGGGTACTGTCATGTCCGCCATGTTTGTCATGTCTGCCATGTCTGTTTTGTCTCGTGAACTCCTGGAGCGATGTGCATATCTTGTCTGCTGTCCTGCATGTTTGCTAGAGCAGTGTGCACACTCACCTCATGTCTGAGCTGCGGGATGCCTGCATTTCTGCTCTGCCTTCTGTGATCTCGTCTTGTCTAGAGTCCCTGATCATGTGTCCCTGCCTGGATCCTGCACTGTCTGGTTCTGCAATCATCTCGTCATGTCTGGAACTCTGATCATGTGACCTGTCTAGGTTTCAGCACTGATTCTGCAGTCATCTCGTCATGTCTAGAACTATGATCATGTGACCTGTCTAGGTTTCAGCACTGATTCTGCAGTCGTCTCGTCACGTCTGGATCTCCGATCATGTGACTACGCTCTGTTATCCTGTGGATCTGAACCCGGAAGTGCTCCCCTGGTCCTGACCAGGAAGAGCAGGTGCTATGCCCTATATCAGGCCACCCCTTCCTATGCTCTGGGCCTGAGTATTGTGTGGTGTCCCCGCATGGCTGCTTGGTCTGTGGGGCGCTCCCTCTATTCTGTGCCCTTGCACTCTGCTCTGTCGTGCATCTCTGCACACGCTCCGTGCTCGTATTCCGTCTCTTGTCTTGTGCCACGTCTTGTGTTGTCCTTCGTGCCATGTTCTGTCCCTGCTCTGCTTTGCCTTGTAGTCCTTGTTTGCTCTGTTTCTGTCCTCGTGTCATGTCTTGCTCTGCTTTGTGGCTTCAGGTACCCTGCCTCTGTCTCTGTCCCTGGCGTGCCTCTCTGCATGCGCTGGACTCTGCCTCGCCTGTCCCTGGCGTGCCTCTCTGCACGCGCAGGACTCTGCCTCGCCTGTGTACCCTGTCCCTGGCGTGTCTCTACACGTGCAGGCCTCGCTCTGTCTAGTCCCAAGGTCCTTCCTTGGCCCGGCTCTGGGCTTCGGCCTACACTCCGCTGCTAGACTGTCCCTGTCCCTGGCATGCTCTTTGCATGCGCAGGTCTCTGCCTTGTTCTTTGTATTGTCCCTGATGTTTCGTGCGCCCTTGCACTTTTCGCACTAGGCTTTGCCATACTGTCTGCACGTGTCTCTGTCCTGTGTCTTTGCCTAGCCCTGCCTTGTGGCTCCGTGCCTCCGTGCACGTGCCTGGTCGTCTGTGCCTGCCTGGTGTGCCTCAGCCGTGCCGCCTCTATCCGTGCTCGCCTGTGTGCCTCAGCCGTGCCCCGTCCAGTGCTACAGTGGTCTGGCTGTGTGGCCCCGCGTTGGTGCCGCCTCTAGTCATGCCCGCCTGCAACTGCCATCGTCAGTACCACCTGCCGGCGCTCCCAGCCGTGGTCTCCGTGCTCCCTTGCACTCACGCTGGTTCTTGCACTGTGCCTTTTCGTGCTACTCTTGCACAACTCTTTGTTAACTTTGCTCTGCTCTGATCCCTGTCTTGCCTGGTCCTTGAACCCTGTTCCTGGCGTGCCTCTCTGCATGCGCAGGACTCTGCCTCGCCTGACCCTGGCGTGCCCTTTGCACGCTCAGGACTCTGTCTCGTACCTTGTGCCTTGGCGTGTCTCTTCACACGCACTCTGTTTTGTACCTTGTGCCTTGGCGTGTCTCTACACACGCACACTGTCTCGTGCTTTGGCGTGTCTCCACACGCACCCTGTCTCGTTTGTGAACCCTGGTGTGTCCCCTACACTCGCACCTCGCCTTGAACCCTGGCGTGTCCCCTACACATGCACCTTGCCTTGCACTTAGCCTCGGACCTCGGCGTGTTCTGTAACACGCACCATGCCTGGATACCTGTCGTGCCTCCTTGCCTGAAACCTGGTTTGCCTGCCGGATGCCCGGAACCTGCCGATCGCTGCCAGAGATCATGAGCTGGATGACTGCGGCCTGACGTCCGGAGCTGATGTCCGCAGCCTGATGCCTTGATGATGTCGATCGTTGCCAGCAGTCTGGAGTTCGATGCCATCATGCCTTTACCTGTACCTAGGCGTGCCACCTGGCACGTACCATGTTATGGACCTTGGCGTGCCCACGCGCGCACCTTGCACGTTTTGCTTGTTTACACTGTATGTGATCCTGAGTTATCCTAATGAAGTTACCTTGCACCTACGTCTTGTCTCGTCTTGCTTCCTGCTCGTCCTTGTCGTCAGACACTCATCTAGTGTCCCCTGAGCCGGCCGTCTTGTCTCAGCAGTCGTGGTGGCTCACCCCCTTGGTCTTGCCCCTGACACTCCCTGTATAGGGGGTGGATTCTCACAAGGTAAGCTCGCCCTCGGTGGGTGGGTGCCATGACCCAGAGGGTCCACTCAAAAAATGGTCTCAGCAGGAGTTGAGTCCGTCACAGAATACTCACGCCGTCAGTAGCAAGGTCCACCTGACCACCGATGCGTGGACCAGTAACCCTGGACAGGGACAATATCTTTCCCTCACTGCCCATTGGGTAAATGTTGTGGAGCCGGGTACAGATCTTGAGAGTGGCGCTGTACGTGTTCTGCCAACTCCAAAGATTGTAGGAATCCAGTCTGTACACATTGACTCCTCCTCATACTCCAGTTCCTCTGAATCAGTGCTGCAGGAGCCATCACAGTCTACCTCCACATGGACCCGTGAACGCTTACTTGTTACCACTGATATGAGCACAGCCGTGGCCAAACATCAACAGGCCGTATTAAAATTAATTTCTTTGGGGAATCGAAGCCACACAGCACAGGAGCTCTGGAATGGTATCAAGCAGGAGAGTGATGTGTGGTTTGTGCCAGCGAATCTCCAGCCAGGCATGGTAGTGTGTGACAATGGCCAAAATCTGGTGGCATCTCTGGGCCTAGGCAACCTCACTCACATCCCATGTCTGGCACATGAGCTCAACTTGGTCGTGCAGAGTTTTTTGAGGGACTATCCGGATCTTGATGCACTGCGGCACAAGGTCCGCATAGAGTGTGCTCACTTGCGGCGTTCCAGCATGGCAAGATCGCGCATTGCAGCTCTGCAGCGCCGATTCCGCCTTCCGGAACATCTCGCATCATATGTGACATACCCACCAGGTGGAATTCAATGTTACATATGTTGGAGCGGTTGTGTGAGCAGCAGGCAGCAGTAATGGAGTACCAGCTGCATCAGGCGCAAACAAGTCGCACTGCGCGCCGGTCACACTTCACCACCACTGAGTGGGCCTCTATGAAGGACATCTGCCACGTTTTGCGTGCCTTCAATGATTCCACGCAGATGGCGAGTGCAGATGATGCACTAGTCAGCATGACTATCGCCCTTATCTGCCTGCTTGAAAAACACTGCAAGCACTAAGGGAGGAGGTTGTGGAAGAGGTGGAGGATGAGGAGTCACAAATGCCATCTGCTTCTGCACAGTCTGTGCAACGTGGTTCCTCACAAAGGCCTAGGCAGGGGACACTTTGTTAGGAGGATGAGGAGGAGTCAATGGAGGAGGAAGACATCTGTCCAGAGGAGGGAGGTACACAATGCTCTAGTAGTCAGTATGTAGAGCGAGGGTGGGGTGATGCAGAGCAGGCAGATATGATGCCTCAAGCAGGGGACAGCGTTTTTTGGCCAGTTGGCAGTCTGCAGCACATGGTTGATTTCATGCTGCAGTGCCTGAGAAACGACCGCCGTATCGCCCACATTCTCAACACGGCTGATTATTGGGTGTACACCCTCCTAGATCCTCGCTACCAGGACAACTTACAAAGAAAAATGCAGGAGTACCAAGACACACTGGTGCATTCCATCATGTTCTCCATTCCACCCGAGAGCAGTGCAGCTAGTGCTTTACAAAGCAGCTCAGTGCGTCGAGGCAGTGGAGGAAGCTCTGCACAAAGAGGGAGCAGAAGCAGCGCCTCAGCACAAGGCAAGACCAGTATGGCCCAAATGTGGCAAAGTTTTGTGCCCCCGCCACAAAAGTCTACACCATCACAGATGGCTCCAGTCAGCAGGAGGCAACGTTTCCGTCAGATGGTGACAGACTACATGTCTTGCCCTCTCAGTGTTCTCCCACACGGCTCTTCCCCCTTCAAGTTTTGGGTCTCTAAGCTGGATAAATGGCCAGAGCTTAGCCAGTATGCATTGGAGGTGCTGCTAGTGTATTATCGGAACACGTCTTTAGTGCCGCAGGTGGTGTACTAACAGACCGTCGCATGCGACTATCCTCCGATAACATTGACCGGCTTACTTTTCTGAAAATGAACAAGTCCTGGATCTCGCAGGATTTTGCCAGTCCTCTTCCAGATTAAATAATTGGCTGGCAACAGTATCCAGGTCTCCTGTTCTGTTCATGTTTCTACCACCTGAACTGTAATCCCTGGGCTCCAGCACCGCCAGTTGCTGCTCATAAGTGCCGTCTGCACAGTCAACACATGTTCCAGTGTTATTGGGGTTCAGTAACGTCAGCTGATCCCCTGCTGTGTGTCCGGCAATTTCTCCTCCTCTGTCCACATTCACACTACTACAGATAATAAACTTGCTCCAATTAGGCCTCTGCCTCCACTCTGTTGCTATTATTTACCCTGGGCTCCAACACCGCCAGTTGCTGCTCAGAAGTGCTGTATGCACAGTCAACACATGCTCCAGTGTTATTGGGGTTCAGTAACGTCAGCTGATCCCCTGCTGTGTGTCTGGCAATTTCTCCTGCTCTGTCCACATTCACACTACTACAGATATTAAACTTGCTCCAATTAGGCCTCTGGCTACACTCTGTTTCTACTGTAATCCCTGGGCTCCAACACCGCCAGTTGCTGCTCAGAAGTGTCTTTGGCACGGGTACTCCCTCCTGCCTAGCCTGGTTCCAGCACGCCAGCTGTTTCCTGGTAGTGTCAACGTCACTTTGCCTCCAATACGTTGTACTGTCGTGTTGCGGTCGGGTTAGCTGACTCTATGGTGCCTGCAGTTTAGGTGATTCCTATGTGGGCTGCGGGATCGGGCAATGAAGGCTGGTTCCGTAGTGCCAATAGGACAAGCTCCCCCTGTAGAACTGTGGGTTTCGGTAACTTCGGCCGGCTCGCGGCCTTGCAACTTTTTTTTTCATGTGTACCTTCTGCTGCCTATCTGAGTTCCAGTACCATTAGCTGGTTCTTTGGAAGTCAATCTTGAATATGTCCCCCTGGGTTCCAGTAACGTCAGCTGGTTCCAGGCAGAGCCTTTGGCTTAGGTGCCTCCTTCTCGGTATCAGAGTTCCACCAACGTCTGCTGGTCCTTGGTAGTGCTTTCTGGCACAGGTACCTCCTGCTTAGTAACAGGGTTCCAGTACCATCAGCTGGTCCTCGGTAGTTCCATTGGCTCTTGTACCTTCAGCTACCCATCCAGGTTCCAGTACCGTCAGCTGGTTCTCAGCAGTTCTTCAGCCTTCTTGTGCCTTCTGCTACATTTCCAAGTTCAAGCTTTTTGAAATGGTTTTTGGTAATCACTCTGGATCTCCATGACGACGACCCTAAAGACGTCGACCCTGAAGACAACCCCGAAGACAACGTCGGCCCCGAAAACGTCGACCCTGGAGACGACGACCCTGAAGACCACCCCGAAGAAGACCAAGAAGATGACCCTGAAGAGGATGATGGAGAAAGTGTGGGAGAAGTAAAAAAGAAGGTGAAGAGCATGGAAGTAGAGAAACATAAATATCTGACAAAATATAAAAAAGCTTAACATAGTCAATATCTTTGTAACTCTGAATCTTAAAAAAAAAATTAATTCCTGCTATTCAATTTGATTGGGCTAAACCTCTATGCCTTTAATGTCTCCTCCACCTCCCCAAATACATTCTACATTATTCTTAGTTGTTTTCCTTCATGTAGAATTAACCTACAAGGAAAGTAAGGGTTTATTTTCATTCCGATATTTGTGTCCCATTGACTTGCATTGGTTTCCGGTATCGGAATCGGCGATATCCGATATTTTTGGGGTGTCGGTCCGATCCAATCCAATCCGATATTTCCCGATATCGGAAGGTATCGCTCCTCACTAATTATTGCCATTACCTCTGATTTCCGGTCACAAGATGGTGGCGGACCGGAGCAGCACTGGGAAGAGCTGAAGACAGTGTCTTGTAAGTGTAATACTAGGGTCAGGGAACTTTCATTAGTAGTGCCACTCCAGCACTGAAATATAAAAAAATGCTATGTGATCATCACCCAACAAACATATGAGAGTTCAGTAAAATGAAGTTACTCCAATGGTTGTCCTACATAATGTCACACTATTGAATTTTCAGTCTACTAGAATTTTTTAAGCAAAAGCTGCAGACAGGCAATGCCATCAGATTTGTAGTGGGGAGTCTGGTGCTTGTATTATAACAACTTCACCCACATACATTGCTGTGTCCCGGGATAATACAGGATGATATTTCTGTAGCGTGTACTTCTGATTTATTCTACTTGATTAATTCATTTTCAGCATTTAACTGTACAGTATAACATGCAATGCCATTTGTCTATTGTGTAGGAGTTATTCAGTAACATTTCCCATCTAGCTATGAAATCAGCTTCATGTAAACATACCCTTTGGGAGAGTAAATAACTTATTAGCTCTAAACATAACTCATTGCTCGTATGATATAGAAATATCATTGTCGGAGAGGAAGAGGGCTTGAACTCTACTGCCACCTATTGGAAGTAGCAATCCTAAAAGTCAATATCGACCATTTAGCAAGCCATGCCACTTGACTTAGGATAAAAGTCAAACCAGTTGAAAAACACGTGTTTCAGGGTATTACCTCTCATTAATGCAAAGCATGAGATCCAATTTGACTGTATGAGAGGCCTCTGACGTGAATCCTGGGGGTAACAATTTCCCTTGTGGAGAATGACATGCTTGACATGTCAGTGTGAGGAGACTTAAAAGCCATGCAATGTTCAGCTGGGAAATTAAATTTTTTAATTCTCTCTTCAAAGAAGAAGAAGATAGGAACTCTAGTGCCGCCTATTAGAAGTAGCAATTCTATGTTAAAATTACTGTTCAAGTAAAAGATTATTAGACTTCATCTTGCTCACCTGATTGGTACCAGATAGAAAGTTTCATGGTACAACATAACTCATTAAGAAAGCTTCTAGTGGTATTTTACTACTAAAATTATTTCTTATTCTGACTTCAAATTTTTTCAACCAAGAATGTGATTTTAGTTTTTTTTTCTGCAATACAGTTGTATTAAATTCTATAGAAAAAAAATCCAATAATCACCAGTTAAAGTCCCTTAAGGGTCCTGTAAAATATAAATAAATGAAAAGCGAATGGAAATATTTTATAACCATATTTTAAAAGTAAAAATCATCGAAATTCTAATTACCCCCTACTTTCCTCACTTTAAAATAAAGCATTACAAAATAAAAAGCTAAACAGACTTAGTATCGAAATCAAAAATTATTTTAACTATACAGTAAAATATTTCTAATCCCCCTGTTTTTACCATATTAAAGAAAAATCATCATTAAAATAAATCTGTTATTACTGCATCCATAAAAGTAAAGATCTGGCAAAATAAAAATTATTTTTACCCATACAGTAAAGACTGTAAAGCAAAAATATGATATAAATCAAAAAGGCAAGAATTGCTTTTTTTGGTTGCTACATCTTCTATGAAAATATAATACAGTATTTTCTGGCATATAAGACGACTTTTAACCACTGAAAATCTTCTTAAAAGTCGAGGGTCATCTTATACTTCGGGTGTCGTCTTATAGGGTGGTGCGGAGAAGTGGTTCCGATGACAAGGTGAGGGGGTGCCTCACCAGAAAGGTGTAAATGAAGTATCCCTATTACCTCCTTGCAGCAGCTGTGCTCTGTACTGGGGGGGCTCTGACGGCATATCCTCAAAGCCCGGAGCCCCCTGCAGCTCCATTACTGTGATGCTCTGGGGTCGGCACATGCTCAGATTCAGATCTCGGCAAAGAGATCTCGTCTCGAGATCTCGTCTCCCGAGATCTCGGGGCGAGATCTGAATATAAGCATGTGCATTTTCCCGGAGGCCACCGCATCACAGCAATGGAGCTGCGGGGGCTTCCGGGCATTGAGGAAATGCCGGCGGTGACCCACACGCTGCACAAAGAGCCACCGGCGGATCCCCCCACGATGCACAAAGAGCCGCCGCTGCCCCCCAGCACAGAACCACACAGAGCACCGCTTCCGCAAGGAGGTAATAGGGATACTTCATTTACACCTTCCCGGTGAGGCGCCCCCTCACCTTGTCATAGGGACCACTCCTCCGCACTGCCCTATAAGACGACACCCGGTGTATAAGAAGACCCCCGTCTTTTAAGAAGATTTTATATTTTAACTGGAAAAGTTGGAGGGTTGTCTTATATGCCCAGTCGTCATGGTAAATTTAAAATATTGCATCAATAAAACTGTCCGCTCACCAACTGAAAAATAATCCCTCTCAATGCACCATTGATGTAAAAATGAAAGATGTCACGAGTCCCAAAATATGGCAAAAAAAGAATTGTTTCTTTACAAATATCTGAATTTTACTTACCAAAATGATAATAATAATAATAATAATAATAATAAAAACTGTACAAGCTTGGTATCACCATAATCCTTTAGTTCTGAAGGATCACGCTTATAGACTAGCGCATCATGCAAAATTCAAATTCTCTTCTTCACGCATTTTTTTCCCAGGAAATTTGATTCACAGAGAAACTATGACCTCCTGTAGTGTGAGAGGCCCGTTGATTCCAGCTAGAGCAGCGGCAGATCAGAACATGCGGCATGGAGCAAATGTTTGCAAAATTTGAATAGAATTCAATTTGACTCAAATTTACTTGCTAATCTCTAATCATGATGATAAAAACAGTAAAGACAAAACCCTAAGGCTATGTGCCCACGTAGTTTTTTTGTGCTGCGAATTTCTCCCTGCGGATTTTGTAAAATCCGCAGGTAAATCCGCAGGTCAAAAGACCTGCGGTTTACCTGCGGATTAGCCTGCGGTTTTGCCCTGGGGTTTCTCACCTCACAATGGTGAAGGTAGGAAACCGCAGCGGAAACCACACAAAGAATTGACATGCTGCGAACTGTAACCCGCAGCAAATCCGCACGGAAAAATCTGCAGCATGTGCACAGCGTTTTTTTATTTCCATAGCAAATAAAGGTACTGTACAACGCAGCAGAATCTGCTGCGGACCCGCAGGGCCAAATCTGCTGCGGATCCGCAGCAGAATCCGCAGCGTGTGCACATACCCTAAAAATCAATGACATCTGCATTTTTTTTACTCTTTCACCGCACTTGAAATTTTTAAATTTTACCCATTTTCCAGTACATAAATCTGCAGCATGCCATTCTTTGCAGTGTTTTTGCTGCAGATTTCTACATTAGGGGAATAGGGGATAGGGGAAAATATGTGTAGGTGGGTTAAGAGCTGGCTCAGGGATAGGAAACAAAGGGTGGTTATTAATGGAGCACACTCGGACTGGGTCACGGTTAGCAGTGGGGAACAACAGGGGTCAGTTTTGGGCCCACTTCTTTTTAACATATTTATTAATGACCTTGTAGGGGGCATAGAGAGTAGAATTTCAATATTTGCAGATGACACTAAACTCTGCAGGGTAATCAATACAGAGGAGGACAATTTTATATTACAGGAGGATTTATGTAAACCAGAAGCTTGGGGTGATAAATGGCAAATGAGCTTTAATGGGGATAAATGTAAGGTCATGCACTTGGGTAGAACGAACAAGATGTATAATTATGTGCTTAATTGTAAAACACTGGGCAAAACAGTCACTGAAAAAGACCTGGGTGTATGGGTGGACAACAAACTCACATTTAGTGGCCAGTGTCAGGCAGCTGCTGCAAAGGCAAATAAAATAATGGGATGCATTAAAAGAGGCATAGATGCTCATGAGGAGAACATAATTTTACCTCTATATAAGTCACTAGTGCGACCACACTTAGAATACTGTGTACAGTTCTGGTCTCCGGTGTATTAGAAAGACATAGCTGAACTGGAGCGGGTGCAGAGAAGAGTGACCAAGGTTATTAGGGAACTAGGGGGTCTGCAATACCAAGACAGGTTATTACACTTGGGGTTATTTAGTTTGGAAAATCGAAGGCTTAGGGGTGATCTTATTACAATGTATAAATATATGCGGGGACAGTACAAAGACATTTCTAATGATCTTTTTAATCTTAGACCTGTGACGGGGACAAGGGGGCATCCTCTACGTCTGGAGGAAAGAAGGTTTAAGCATACTCACAGACGCAGATTCTTTACTGTAAGAGCAGTGAGACTACGGAGCTCTCTGCCATATGATGTTGTAATGAGTGATTCCCTACTAAAATTTAAGAAGGGACTGGATGCCTTTCTTGAAAAGTATAATATTACAGGGTATATACACTAGTTTCCTTGATATTGCGTTGATCAAGGGAGCTAGTCTGATTGCCGTATGTGGAGTCGGGAAGGAATTTTTTTCCCCAATGTGAAGCTTACTGTTTGCCACATGGGTTTTTTTTTGCCTTCCTCTGGATCAACAAGTTAGGGCAAGTTAGGATAGGATATGGGTTGAACTAGATGGACTTAAAGTCTCCCTTCAACCTTAATAAATATGTTACTATGTTATGGAAAATACGGGAAATTTGGAAATTTACATAGTGGAAAAACCACAACAAAGAGGGTGACAGAAAACACACTTCTTTTCACTAGTGTTTTTCCAGTCAACACCTCGAGATTTGCAGCAGAATTGTCTGCAGTAAATCCTTAACGTGTGCACACACCCAACATACACAAGATGTATCAAGGATTACATTGAAGAACTTAACCTCATTCTAAAATTTTGAAAAAAACGTTACGTTTTAAATGCAGCAAGTGTTGAACTGCTCAACTTGGTCAACTATGCTTGGCATGGACGAAGCAAGAGAGCTTGATCATCAAGATTTATGTATGTTCTTCGGGATGTAAACATTTACAGGGATTCATTCATAGGAAAACAGGTTCAGGTTCACGATCAGACGAAAAATTGAGTTTTCCGTCACCATCGGGTTTGCTTCAGACCAACTTACTTTCCAGAACTTTCCAGCCCCTTGAATGTCAATTTTAGGAAACTTTACTATACTTTTTACCCTCTAATGTTCAATTGCATCAAGTTATCCAATTTTTCTTCCCATACAATATAACCAAGTACAGCAGTTACAATATAATAATAATAAATTTTATTTCTATAGCGCTGACATATTCCGCAGCACTTTACATTTCAGAGGGGACTTGTACAGACAATATACATTACAGCATAACAATAATCACATAGATCATAACAGATGCCAAGAGGAATGAGGGCCCTGCTCGCAAGCTTACAATCTATGAGGAAAAAAAGGGAGACATGAAAGGTGGGTGGTAACAGTTGCCCTGATTGTATGGACCAGCCATAATGTTAAGTGTGTAACAGTACAGATGCAGAGGGCTAATGGATGCATAAAGCATGTGGGAACATGATGCGGGGAACCTGGTTATGGTAATACTTTTGGCTGTGCCACACAGGGATAGATTAGGTTAATATGCTGAGGCGATAGGCCAGTCTGAATAACTGCGTTTTCAGGGCACGCTTAAAATTGTGGGGGTTGGGGACTAATCGTATTGACCTGGGAAGTGCATTCCAAAGAGTTTGCGCAGCACGTGTATAGTCTTGAAGACAGGAGTGGGAGGTTCTGATTATTGAGGATGCTAACCTCAGGTCATCAGCAGAACGGAGGGCGCGGGTAGGATGGTAAACTGAAACAAGGGAGGAGATGTAGGGTGGTGCTGAGCCATGGAGGGCTTTGTGGGTGAGGGTAATAAGTTTGTACTGGATTCTGGAGTGGATGGGTAGCCAGTGTAATGACTGGCACAAGGTAGAGGCATCGGTGTAACGATTGGCGAGGAATATGATCCTGGCAGCTGCATTCAAGACAGATTGGAAGCGGGAGAGTTTGGTAAGAGGGAGACCGATTAGAAGGGAATTACAATAGTCAAGACGAGAATGAATAAAAGAAACAGTAAGAGTTTTTGCAGAGTCAAAAGTAAGAAAAGGTCGAATTCTAGAAATGTTTTTGAGGTGCAGATAACAAGAGCGAGCCAGTGATCGGATGTGGGGGACAAAGGAAAGCTCAGAGTAAAGTATGACCCCAAGACAGCGGACATGTTGCTGGGGAGTAATAGTAGAACCACACACAGAAATGGCAATGTCGGGTATAGGTACATTAGTAGCGGGAGGAAACACAAGGAGTTCAGTCTTTGACAGGTTCAGTTTCAGATATAGTGAGGACATGATGTTAGACACAGCATTTGCTGAATGAGGGGCTGCGGCCACAGCATTGATAATTCCCTTACTGCAGAAGCCTAATCGCCAGTTCACAACAAGCAGCCCGTCCGGCGACTAATTATCCTAGGTGCAGTTCCCTGACTGACCTGAGGGTAAGGGGGGTGCCGGAGAGCTGCGAGTTCCAAAGGGGAACTGAGAAAGTGGGATATACATAAATCCCCACAGTACTTGGAAGATTGATAGCAGTGGTGGGGCATCCAAATTAAACCCCCCTGCGGCAAATTGTTAGAGCGAGATTAGCTTGCTGGATATTTTTGGTCACATGGTGCCAGTGGTGGGATAACTAAGATAAGCTGTTCGCTGATACACCGGTGTCAGTGGTGGGATCGTGACATAGTGGTGACGCAGGGTCTGCTGTCCGTCACGTTTTGGTGGCAGCGGGACCCCAGTTAGTCGCTGTATTGGGTGAACAGAAGTGGGCTGTTCGTCAATATATTTTAAGATCCGACTCTTACTGGAATAGTATTAGGAATGGCGGAACACACTAAATAAATAAATAAAAAAGTGCGTTTGCCGCTCGGGGTCCACTGTGCAGTAGGTGTTAAAACCGCTGCAAAATAATGGCAGACGCGCTATATGGCGGTATAATGCTCTCGGGTTCAACGTCACCCGATGAGCGCGGAGCGGACTCTGTGGATAAGGCATCTTTGACATGCTCAGCCAACCCTCTCCAGAACACAGGGATGAGTGCTCTATCAGGCCACTCGAGCTCGGAAGCCAGTGTCTGAAAACGAACGGCATACTAACTGACCGACTGAGTTCCCTGCGTAAGCGCAAGTAACTGGAGAGCGGTATCGTGAGTGATCCATGGGCCCAAAAAGACCTGCTTTAGAGATGTTAAGAACTGGGCTGCGGTCTGAACTTCTGGGTCACCACGTTCCCACAGCGGCGTGGCCCACTCCAACGCCCTGCCCGACAGAAGGGAAACGAGGAACCCCACCTTAGCCCATTCTGTAGGGAAATGTGCGGCC
The DNA here is from genome assembly GCF_039654945.1 of Dendrobates tinctorius. Taxonomy (NCBI): domain Eukaryota; kingdom Metazoa; phylum Chordata; class Amphibia; order Anura; family Dendrobatidae; genus Dendrobates; species Dendrobates tinctorius. The sequence continues at coordinate 15,963,977 of NW_027361705.1, read as the reverse complement.
AGTAACTCAAGCTGAATAGAGCACTGGCTCACGAAACTCCTACAGGAGGTGCTATCGCTAGAAAATTTATCGGGCAACGGGAGGCGGTTAACTGTTGGTGCAGGCGTGGCCATGGACACACGTGAGACAGCCTCTGCGACTGCCTGAGCAGCAGACTCAGTAAACTTCGCAGTGGAGGCGGCACTCTTGACAGTAGCCAACCTGCCCTCCAGCTGCTGAATGTACCACTGAAGCTGCTGCAAGTCTGCCATTATTAGCCAGACCCTGGCGCTAGTATAATGTTAGGAACGGCGGAACACACTAAATAAATAAATTATAAAGTGCGTTCGCCGCTCAGGGTCCACCGTGCTGTAGGTGTTAAAACCGCTGCTAAACAATGGCAGACGCGCTATATGGCGGTATAATGCTCTCGGGTTCAACGTCACCCGATGAGCACGGAGCGGACTCTGTTAAACTCACAGAGGCGCTGTAACAAAAACATACAAGTATGCACTGAGCCAGTTAGACTTCACCGGACTAAGTGAAATTGCACGCACGGTATCTGGTCACAGGACACGGTTCCAAGACAGGGGACAGTGTCTGTCTAGACCTACCGTGCGTGCTGATACATGCAGCATGGCGGCAGACACAGCCACTAAGCGATGGTGTCTTGAGAGGCGTGACATCACCGGATGCTACTGAAGAGGTGCGGTGTGCACAGTGGCCTAAAGCTTGCCACTGACTGGCGCAGACTCTAACTATAGTTCCCTATCCACATGCGTAATATCAGAGGGAGGGGAATCTTAATGAGTCAGTCACCAGAATCATACATCCATCACCATTCACACATCTAGCAAGAATAGCCTATACTAGCGCATGGCCGAGTGGCCATGCGGACCTTTTATAGTCATGCGGGACCTTCCAGATCTCTGAGATGGACCAATGAGATCAGGAGAAGGACCTGAGCACGTGACTCCCGATCTCCAATGGGAGAACGTCTCGTGAGCATGCTCAGTAGAGCGGCGGAGGGACTTAGCCTCTGGAGCGAGTTGCTGCTGAGAAGTCTGCATTGCTATTGCTGACCCAAAGGTGCCAGCAACAGCCAGACCCATAGAGCAGGTCTGGACAGAGCGTCTGTGATGCTGGGATTGCTGAGCAATCTCCTCTGGGGTCAATAAATAATGGGAGACCACAAAATGTGAGTCTCTGTACTCCTGCTGTGTAGCCGCAGGAATCTGACGCCTAACAAATAGTTACGGTTATTTCAATAATACCTTGTTGTATGGCTTTTACCATCAAATATATTTCGATATGCTTAGTTAGCTTTTACATTAGAAATGATTTTCCCACAAAGGAAATTATGTATCTAGCATCAGCAGACAGCTCTGGGAACAAAACAGGCAGATGTAGCAAGGATGCATAAGATGTTATATCGCATGGATTCCATCTGTGTGGATATTTCAGGACTTCAACCTTGAATATTCAATCAAGTATGCAGGGAGCAATTATTCTGAATTTAGACTCATTTGTTTGCGGTAATGTCAGGACCAATTTCTTTTTTTCTCAACGTTTTCATATTTTCATTCTTTGGAACAAGGACAAATACAGATAAAACATTGAGATGTTATACATGCCCACATTCTTATCCAGTATACCGACATTTTGTGTTCAGTATGCAAGATATATCCACTAAATATAGTATATCTATACTGTTAGGCAGAGAAAAGACAAAGGTCCATTAAGTATAACCTTTCTCGACCAATTAAACATTAACTATTGTGAGATCACAAATAACACACAATGCCAATTCTTGTGAGAAAATAATCCAGCTCTTACATAAAGGCTGGTGTAGTATCTACTATTACTACTTTTTGTATTTGGCTTTCCACAGTCTGACTGCTCGAACTGTAAAGAACCCTTTCCTATTGGAATCACTCTCAGAGATCCATAATGAATGTCCCCTAGTCCTTGTCAGGTCTTTAGAAGAATAAGTCATGTGCCACTCTTTTGTATTAACCACACATGTATTTATACATATAAATGAGGTCTTCTTCAAGAAGTCTTTTCTAAGCCAAACAAGTCCAAATTTCCTAACCTCTCATCATGTGGGAGGCCTTCCTTTCCACATAAAAATCGAATTCCCCTTTTGAGCTGACTCTAGGTTTTCAATAACCTTTTTAAATGTGGAGCCCAAAACGAGATTCCATATTCTAGATGTGGCCTTACAAGTGATTTATAGAAAGGTATAACAATACATTAGAATGGCAGGATTTTATCTCTCTTTTTATACACTCTAAAATCTTGTTTGCTTTTACAGTTGCTGATTGACATTGAGCACTGCTGCTCAGCTTACTTGTAACTGGAATACCTAATTCCTTCTCCTGTTCTGTAGTCCTGAGTATACTCCCATTTAATGTATATGCAGCTATAGGATTACTCAGTCCTAGATGCATTACTCTACCTTTAGCCACATGAAACCTTATTTGCCAAGTGTTTGCCCATTTAGACACCTTATATAGATTGTTTTGTAATGTTATACAGTCTAGCTCAATTTTTATTATCTTAAACAGTTTGTGTCGTCAGCAAAGATTGATGTGTTACTCTCAATCCCCTCCACAAGATCATTAATAAAGGGATTAAAAAGAATAGGTCCTATTACAGATCCCTGTGGTGCCCCACTGCTCACAGTACAGATAACTGTGGCCCCCACTGCTCCCAGCAGAGATCAATGCGGTCCCCGCTGCTCCCAGTAGAGATCCCTGCAGTCCCCAGAGCTCCCAGTATATATCCCTTTTGTATCCCACTGCTCACAGTACAGATCCCTCCGGTACCACACTGCGCTAAATACAGATAACTGCATTCCCCACTGCTCCCAGCAAAGTTCCCTGCGGTCTCCACTGCTCCCAGCACAGATCCCTGCAGTCCCCACTGTTCCCAGTACAGATCCCTGTGGTCCACACTGCTCCCAGCACAGATCCCTGTGGTCCACACTGCTCCCAGCACAGATTCCTGCAGTACCCCACTGCTCCCAGCACAGATCCCTGTGGTCCACACTGCTCCCAGCACAGATTCCTGCAGTACCCCACTGCTCCCCGCACAGATCCCTGTGGTCCCCACTGCTCCCAATACAGATCACTGCAGTCCCCACTGTTCCCTGTACAGATCCCTGTGGTCCACACTGCTCCCAGTACAGATCCCTGTGGTCCACACTGCTCCCAGCACAGATTCCTGCGGTATCCCACTGCTCCCAGTACAGATCCCTGTGGTCCCCACTGCTCCTAGTACAGATCCCTGTGGTCCCCACTGCTCCCAGTACAGATCCCTGTGGTCCCCACTGCTCCCAATACAGATCCCTGCAGTCTCCACTGCTCCCAGCACAGATCCCTGTTGTCCCCACAGCTCCCAATACAGATCACTGCAATCCCCACTGTTCCCAGTACAGATCCCTGTGGTCCCCACTGCTCCTAGTACAGATCCCTGCAGTCTCCACTGCTCCCAGTACAGATCCCTGCAGTCTCCACTGCTCCCAACACAGATCCCTGTGGTCCCCACAGCTCCCAATACAGATCACTGCAGTCCCCACTGTTCCCAGTACAGATCCCTGTGGTCCATACTGCTCCCAGCACAGATTCCTGCGGTACCCCACTGCTCCCAGTACATATCCCTGCGGTACCCCACTGCTCCCAGAACATATCACTGCGGTCCTCACTGCTCCCAATACAGATCACTGCAGTCCCTACTGTTCCCAGCACAGATCCCTGTGGTCCACCCTGCTCCCAGTACAGATCCCTGCAGTCCCCACTGCTCTCAGTACAGATCCCCGCAGTCTCCACTGCTCCCAGTACATATTCCTGCAGTCCCCACTGCTCTCAGTACAGATCCCCGCAGTCCCCAGTGCTCTCAGTACAGATCAATGCGGTCTTCACTGCTCCCAACACAGATCCCTGCAGCCTCCACTGCTCCCAGCACAGATCCCTGTGGTCCCCACTGCTCCCAATACAGATCACTGCAGTCCCCGCTGTTCCCAGTACAGATTCCTGCGGTACCCCACTGCTCCCAGGACAGATCCCTGCAGTCAACACTGCTCCCAATACAGATAACTGCAGTCCCTACTGTTCCCAGCACAGATCCCTGTGGTCCCCACTGCTCCCAATACAGATCACTGCAGTCCCCACTGTTCCCAGTACAGATCCCTGTGGTCCACACTGCTTCCAGTACAGATCCCTGTGGTACCCACTGCTCCCAGCACAGATTCCTGTGGTACCCCACTGCTCTCAGTATAGATCCCTGCGGTCCTCACTGCTCCCAGCACAGATCTCTGCGGTCCTCACTGTTCCCAGTACAGATCCTTGCCTTCTCTACTGCTCCCAGCACAGATCTCTGCAGTCCCCACTGCTCTCAGTACAGATCCCTGCAGTCCCCACTGCTCCAAGTACAGATCCCTGCAGTCCCCATGGCTCCCAATACAGATCCCTGCGGTCTTCATTGCTCCCAACACAGATCCCTGTGGTCCCCACTGCTCTCAGTACAGATCCCTGCAGTCCTCACTGCTCCCAAAACAGATCCCTGCGGTCTTCATTGCTCCCAACACAGATCCCTGCAGTCTCCACTCTCCCAGTACAGATCCCTGCGGTCCCCACTGCTCTCAGTAAAGATCCCTGCGTTCTTCATTGCTCCCAACACAGATCCCTGCAGTCTCCACTGCTCCCAGTACAGATCCCTGCGTTCTTCATTGCTCCCAACACAGATCCCTGCAGTCTCCACTGCTCCCAGTACAGATCCCTGCGGTCCCCACTGCTCTCAGTAAAGATCCCTGCGTTCTTCATTGCTCCCAACACAGATCCCTGCAGTCTCCACTGCTCCCAGTACAGATCCCTGCAGTCTCCTCTGCTCTCAGTACAGATCCCTGCAGTCTCCTCTGCTCTCAGTACAGATCCCCGCAGTCCCCAGTGCTCTCAGTACAGATCCCTGCGGTCTTTACTGCTCCCAACACAGAGCCCTGCAGTCTCCACTGCTCCCAGTACAGATCCCTGCGGTCCCCACTGCTCCCAGTACAGATCCCTGCGGTCTTCACAGCTCCCAACACAGATCTCTGCAGTCTCCACTGCTCCCAGTACAGATCCCTGCAGTCTCCACTGCTCTCAGTACAGATCACTGCGGTCCCCACTTCTCTCAGCACAGATCCCTGTAGTCCCTACTGCTCTCAGTGCAGATCCCTGCGGTTCTCACTGGCTGGCACGGGAATCCTCTGCTGACTCCCAGAAGCCCATGTAAGATGGAGACTTGGGCTAAGAAACGACAATTGAGGTTTAACGTTGATAAATATAGGGTCATAGACTTGGGCAGAGGAAACAAAATGTACGATTCTGTACCAAATGGAAAAACATTGGGTGAAATTATCAATGAAAAAGACTTGGATCTATGGGTGGACAATTAAAGTCAACTTTAGTGATCAGTGTCAAGCAGCTGCTGCCAAGGCAAGTAAAATAATGCATTTTAAGAGGTGTAGCAAAAACATAGTTTTGCCTCCACACATGTCACACAGTCTCCTGTGTATAGGAAAAACATATATGAATGAGAGCGGGTGAAGAGAAGAGCAGCCAAGGTGATTAAGGGAATGGAGGAACTTCAATACCAGGACAGGTTATCAAACTTGGGTTATTTAGTTTGGAAAAACGAAGGCTTAGGGGCGATCTAATTACAATATACAAATATATGAGGGGACCGAACAAAGATCGTTATTATGATCCTTTGACACTTATGCTTGACGTGTTGACAATAAAGTATCCATTATGGCTAAAGGAAAGAAGGTTTATTCATCATCATTGAGGCAGATTCTTTAACCCATTCACGCCATGGGCATTTTTTTCTTCATTTTTTTCCTTCCCTTTCTCAAAGAGTCATAACTTTTTTATGCTTCCAATAATTTAGCCTTATCAGGGCCTTATTTTTTTTTGCAGGACAAGTTGTACTTTTGAATGACATCACTCATTTTATTACGTGATGCACTATAAAGCAGGAAATAAATTCAAGTGCGCTGAAATTGCAAAAAAAAAAAGTGCAATTCCACATTTTTTTATTTGCTATGTTCACTATATGAGAATATAATTCTCCTGATCCGTACGAGTACGCAAATGCTAAACATGTATAGTTTTTATTTAATTAAGTGGTGAATAAAAATCGGACATTTGTATATAAAAACAACTTCCTAGTTTCGTCATTTTACTAGACCCATAACATTTTCATTTTATGGAATATGGGGCTGTGCGAGGGCTTATTTTTGCACCCTGAGCAGACCCTTTTATTGATACCATTTTGGAGTAGATTCAAATTTTGATCGCCTCTTATTGCAATGTTGCAGAAAAAAAACGTAATTCTGGAATTTCGATTTATTTCTTATATCATTTATCGATCGGATTAATTTATTTTATATTTTGATAGATTAGACTTTTGCAAATGCAGGAATAGTAAATATGTGTATTTTGTATTATTTGACTT